>NC_134255.1:642500-1252335 GCF_965152275.1 Natator depressus
ATGGGTGGAGACTAGGATTACCATATTTGAACATTCAAAAAAGAGGACACTCCACAGGGTGGGTATTTGCTCATGCCCCCCCCGCCCCGCCCCAACTCCACCCCTTCCCCGACCCCATTGCAACCCCTTCCCCAAAGTCCCCACCCCAACTCTGCCCCCTCCCTGCCCCATTGGACCCCTTCCCCAAATCTCTGCCCTGGCCCTGCCTCCCCCCCGAGCATGCCACATTCCCCCTCCTCCCCCCTCCCTCCCAGCCATGCAAAACAGCTGTTTAATGGCGTGAGTGCTGGGAGCTAGGGGGAAAGAGTGAGCACTCTCTCGAGTGATCAACATTCACTTTCTTTCTCAAATGATCAACATTCACTCTCTTTCTTGAATGATCAACTAGTCTTTGGGGAAAAATAATAATGGCAAAATCCCAAAAATTTTTAGATATTTAAAAATTCCTCCCGGATGGCGATTTAAGAACCAAAAAGCCGGACATGTCCGGGAAAATTCGGATGTATGGTAACCTTAGTGGAGACCCCCTCCTCTCTCCTATCATAGAATCATAGAATATCAGGGTTGGAAGGGACCCCAGAAGGTCATCTCGTCCAACCCCCTGCTCGAAGCAGGACCAATTCCCAGTTAAATCATCCCAGCCAGGGCTTTGTCAAGCCTGACCTTAAAAACCTCTAAGGAAGGAGATTCTACCACCTCCCTAGGTAACGCATTCCAGTGTTTCACCACCCTCTTAGTGAAAAAGTTTTTCCTAATATCCAATCTAAACCTCCCCCATTGCAACTTGAGACCATTACTCCTCGTTCTGTCATCTGCTACCATTGAGAACAGTCTAGAGCCATCCTCTTTGGAACCCCCTTTCAGGTAGTTGAAAGCAGCTATCAAATCCCCCCTCATTCTTCTCTTCTGCAGACTAAACAATCCCAGCTCCCTCAGCCTCTCTTCATAAGTCATGTGCTCTAGACCCCTAATCATTTTTGTTGCCCTTCGCTGGACTCTCTCCAATTTATCCACATCCTTCTTGTAGTGTGGGGCCCAAAACTGGACACAGTACTCCAGATGAGGCCTCACCAGTGTCGAATAGAGGGGAACGATCACATCCCTCGATCTGCTCGCTATGCCCCTACTTATACAAAATGCAAAGCCCAGCTACAAAATGGAGTTCTGGAGTCACCTGGGCAGTCCATGCATGACAGTTCCTTACCAGCCAAGCCACATTCCTGGGAAAGCTCAGATGTGGACTGGCGTCTCCAAGTTCATTGTTGGCTTAAGGGCTTCTTGGTTGGGCCCTTACTGAAAATAGTTTTTTCTCAGGAAGCTGACCAACTGTTTCACTGAAACCTACTTAGAATCAGACAAGTATACAGCCAATATTCATAACTTCAAATACAAAAATGATATGTGTATGCAAATAGGATGAATAGATTCAGTAGACCATAACCTTTACAGAGCTATGTTACATGGCACATGTAGCATAAAACATATTCCAGTTATGTCATATGCTCATAAAGCATTATGGGTTACAATGTCACAATGTCATCTGCAAACTTGCTGAAGGTGCAATCCACGCCATCCTCCAAATCATTAATGAAGATATTGAACAAAACCAGCCCCAGGATCCACCCTTGGGACACTCCACTTGATACCGGTTGCCAACTAGACATGGAGCCATTGATCACTACTCGTTAAGCCCAATGATCTAGCCAGATTTCTATTCACCTTATAGCCCATTCATACAGCCCATATTTCTTTAACCTGCTGGCAAGTATACTGTGGGAGACCGTATCAAAAGCTTTGCTAAAGGTAAGGAATAACACATCCACTGTTTTCCCCTCATCCAGAGCCAGTTATTTCATCACAGAAGGCAATTAGGTTAGCCAGGCATAACTTCCCCTTGGTGAATCCATGCTGACTGTTCCTGATCACTTTCCTTCCCTCTAAGTGCTTCAAAATTAATTCCTTGAGGACCTGCTCCATGATTTTTCCAGGGACTGAGGTGAGGCTGAATGGCCTGTAGTTCCCAGGATCCTCCTTCTTCCCTTTTTTAAAGATGGGCACTACATTCACCTTTTTCCAGTCGTCCGGGACCTCCCCCAGTTGCCATGAGTTTTCAAAGATAATGGCCAATGGCTCTGCAAACACATCCGCCAACTCCTTTAGTAACCGTCGGATGCAGTGCATCCGGCCCCAGAGACTTGTGCTCATCCAGCTTTTCTAAATAGTCCCGAACCACTTCTTTCTCCACAGAGGGCTGGTCACCTCCTCCCCATGCTGTGCTGCCCAGTGCAGTAGTCTGGGAGCTGACCTTGTTTGTGAAGACAAAGGCAAAAAAAAAGCATTGAGTACATTAGCTTTTTCCACATCCTCTATCAGTAGGTTGCCTCCCTGTAGTGAGGCAGTGTGGTGCCCCACCACCCCGCAGAGGGAAAAACCTCCCCAGACACCAAAGTGGGCAGAGCCAGTGGATCCTGTGCCCGTCCCCCAAAACTCAAGGCTCAGGACAGGAAGCATAAAAGCCCAACCCCAGAGCTCACTTGGGCAGCAGCTGCTGGAGAGGCCAGACGCCTGTGGCCTGGCTCTGGCTTGGGAGACCCTGGCAATTCATGGCCGACCAGAGGACTGGCCAGACTGGCCAATGCCTAATGCCGACTGGTGAACGGAGGAGCTGCCAAGCCTACCCGTCGCTACCTACCCAGAGGAGCTGCCAAGCTTACCCCTTGCCAGCTACCAGGAGGAACCCATGGTGCTGGAACCCTCTGAGGACACCACCCTGACCCAGGTATCCTATGAGGGGGAGTCCGGAAGTAGCCTGGGGGCAGCTGACCCTCGTCTGGCTGCAGCACTGCCAGAGCCAATGTCAGTGTGTAGCTGCAACTCCAAGTGTGATTTGGCCTTCCTGATTTCACTCCTGCATGCCTTAGCAATATTTTTATACCCCTCCCTGGTCATTTGGTTGACCTGGTGGCGGGCAGGGACTTAAGCCCGGACCCCAGAGGGCCTGAGGGGGCTTGGCAGGGCAGGTCCTGCCACCCCCTTTCCTCTTCCCTCCTTGGGGCTCTGGGTTGACCTGGTGACCCGGGCGCCTAGCCAACAGGTCAACCCATTGTACACTATGGGTTGACCAGGTGGCTGGTTTGCTTTCCAGCTCACGTGTCACCCCCCTCCAAGGGCAGTGCAGTAGTGACTGTGAGGATCACAGAGGGGGCTTAATAGTAGAGATGGAGCAGGTCCAGGGGAGGCTTAATAGTTGTACTCTGCACAGTCGGGGGGGAGGCTTAATAATCATCCCCTGGGTGATGAGGGGGTCAGTTGTCCCCTGGAAAGTTGGGCTGTCAGGGGGAGGGGGGTCAGGTTTTATAATTAGTGTCCAGAGGGTCCCTGAACCTGCTACTGCCACTGCTGAGAGGCAGCCTCCAAGGCTAGGAACACAGCACTGAGGCCGGGGAAAGAGAAGGAGGAGCAGCTGCGGGGGGGGGGGGGGGCACAAGGGGTCCGTGGACCACATCCTGCCACTGGTTAGAAGCTTGTGTCCCAAGCTGAGAAGGGAGCACCCAGGTTGGGTAGAGAGGAGCAGTAGGAGCACCTTCCCTCAGTTCTCGTAGGGTCGAAGGATTCCCTCCAGCGGCTTGGTCTGGGGCCCCTGCGGAGGAAGCCAGGGAGTGGTGGGGAGTTAGAACATGACTCTCCAGCCCCGGGTGCCTGTCAGGCTCAGCTAGGCATGAGGGGCCGGGCCCTCATGTTCGGTTTAGGTTAGGTCTGGCATCAGGTCAAGACCTGGGGAAAAGGACTGGAAATTTTTCTTAGTCCCCACTTGGCCACCAGGTCAACCCCAGTCTAGCAAACAGGTTGACCTGATGCCCGGTAATATTGTGGTACTATCATGGATGTCCACAGGAGGGAAGAACCCAGGCAGGCCTGGCCTGGAGTAGGTGGCCATGGCTGATTCTGGGGTGGTGCCTGCTCCCAGCAGCAAGGTCCAGGGGGGCTGAGCAACACTGGACAAGTCTGCCTCAGGGCTGGGGGCGCCTCCTGCAGTTTTGGGTGCTGTGGGTCCCACATGGAGGAGGCTGCACACCCACTATCCAGGCCAGCCAAGCCAGGCTAGGCCTCACCTGGGTGGCAGCTGGAGGATTTGGGGTGGCTCTGTGGGCCAGCAGCTGGGTGCAGGGGGTTTGAGCAACTCCAGGTGAGTCTGCCCCAGGACGAGGGATGCCTCCTGCAACTTTGGGGGCTATGGGTACCCACTGGAGGAAGCCCAGAGGAGCTGGACACCCAGTGCCCAGCCTGCTAGGCCAGGCCTTGCCTGGGTGGGCACTGGAGGATTTGGGGTGGTTCTGTGGGCTGGTGGCTGAGTGCAGGGGGGTCCAAGCACCTGATACTGCTGGATACTGATCAGATCCAGCAGCTCTGAGATGCTCCAAACAGGATAGATTTCCAAGCAGGAGGCCCCAATGGTCAACTGGGAGGATACGATGTGAGCACTTCATGCCAAGCAAACAGGAGGAGGAATTTCAACAATTCCTGGGCCTTTAAAGGGAGAGGGTTTACCTAGCTACAGGGTAGTGGAGTTGAAACTGTTGACCAGAGGGGTCAGGATAGGCATTGTGAGACACTTTCCAAAGCCCAATCACAGCACTAAAATCAAGCACAGTGTCTACACTAGCACTTCGGTGACAAAACTTTTGCGTAAAAACCCTTACAACTCTCACAGAAGTGGTTTTATTATGTCGGTGAAACAGAGGAGTTCCATCACCAAAAGTGCCTTTGCAGCATCTATACCTCTCTAGACAAGACCTTAGGTACAGCATGGGAGAATGATGTTTGTTTTCTGGCCAATAGAGGTCTGAGTTTTATTGCCTAAAAAATTCAGACACCAAACAGTGTGTAGTGTGGAAATTCGGGGGGTGGGGCGGAGAGGGGGTTCTTTTGTTTTGTTTTTCTCATTTTAAATGTCCTTGATCATTTTGATGGGGGAAATGTTTGTACAAAGCCAAGGACACATAAGAAAAATTAAAAATTTCCACAGGAGTGAACAGGTTTCCAAATGCCAAGGCAGGGGCGGAGATTTACATGAAGCGGGTTTAGGGGATAAGTGAGAGGCTTTTGTTGCAGCACAGAGGTTTTGCAGTGTCATTTTTCCCAAGTGACAAGTCCCTCACATTGCCCCCTTGTGCTGCTGCCCCAGCTCAGCCCCCACTGTCACGCCTAGCTTCACACCTCCCGCTGACAAACACCCCTGTACATCAGAGACAAACTCTCTTAATCTGCCCCTTCTCCTAGCTAAACCCCCACCCTGCAGGGCCCCAGAACAACTCCCACCTAGTTGGATCTCCTAGGTCCCTGTGCAGGGGAAGCAGCAAGTTCCTACCACATTAGTATCATGATATGCCCACTTATCACAGGGGAGATTGGGGCATGATTCCCTGATGGGAAAGCTGCGATTTTGACACTAAGGGTATGTATACATTGCAATTAAAATGGGTGTCTGGTCTAGGCCAGCTGACTTGGGGTTACAGGGCTTGTCTGGAATGGTGGCTGAACATCCAAAATATTTAAATAAATGGTATTCTATTATTAACAGTGTGATTAAAAATGCAATTCTTTTTTTTTTTTTAATTTCAGGATTAAGTGCAATTAATTTTATTTGATTCACAGCCCTAGTTTTTAATATCAGGATCGTGAACTCAAGCTAGCTAACTCCATGGAAAATCCTAGTAGAGTCAAGGTCCAGGTAAATTTAACCTCCATGTACCTAGTTGAAGTCACTCCTAGTTACCCCACCTGGGGCTGATGGACATTCCTATTGGAGAGACACACACCTCCGTGACATAGCACAAAGGAGTTGATAAAAGGAGTGTGGGATTCATCCCAAGGAAAGGTGAGCTGCAAAAGGGAAAAGCAGACAACTCAGGTGGAGGAGTTGAGAGACCACAGTGACACAAATGCTGCTTTAAAGTTCAGTATGTGGAAATTAGCAAATGGAAAACAAAATCTTTTCTTAGCCCTAGACAATGTTTTTATGGTTTTTAACTCCCTTGCAGATTCTCTGATGACAAATAAGGGCTGAGCTCTGACGGAAGAATTTCCCACACTTGGAGCATTCATAGGGTCTCTCTCCTGTGTGTATCCTCTGATGTCTAATAAGGTGTGAGCGCCGAGTGAAAGTTTTCCCACACTGGTAGCATTCATAGGGCCGCTCCCCTTTGTGGATTCTCTGATGCTTAATAAGGGTTGAGCACCGAGTGAAGGTTTTCCCACACTCGCAACATTCATAGGGTTTCTCCCCTGCGTGGATCCTCTGATGTTGAATAAGGTTTGAGCGCTCAGTGAAGGTTTTCCCACACTTACAGCATTCATGAGGTCTCTCCCCTTTATGGATTCTCTGATGTCTAATAAGATGAGAGCTGTGAGTGAAGGTTTTCCCACATTCACAACATTCATAGGGTTTCTCTCCTGTGTGGATCCTCTGATGTTGAATAAGGTTTGAGCGCTCAGTGAAGGTTTTCCCACACTTACAGCATCCATAGGGTTTCTCCCCTGTGTGGATCCGCTGATGATTATTCAGGGTTGAGATTCGAGCAAAGGTTTTCCCACACTCACAGCATTCATAGGGTCGCTCCCCTGTGTGGATTTTCTGATGTCTAATAAGGTGTGAGCGCCTACTGAACTTTTTCCCACACTCAACACATGTGGTGTTTCTCTCTCCCATGGGGATTCTCTGCTGGGCCGTAGTTTCCTTGAGACATTTGTGAGTTCCCCGATAATAACCAGATTGACCAACTTTCTGTGTTGGCTGGTTTCCCTGCCACGTCTCTGGAATGTGCTGACTCTCACAGGCTTTTCCCTGATCACAACTCCTGGACACAATCCCTTTGCATCTTTGCAATAATGCACCATGTGATTCCACTTCCTCATCATCTTCCTGCTGAGGATTCTGCTCCATGGTCTCACTCCCTAGTCCAGCACCTGTAGGGACAGAGAAAGAAAAACCATCAGAAACAGGAATGGAAAAGGGGAGAAAAAACTGGAAGAACACCTGGAGATGGGGAGGGGGAAAAAAATTTAAAAAAAAAAACAGGCACTGAATTTCCCCAAACTCTTCCCCAAAGGGGAGACAGGAAGGGATGAATTCTTCATCCAGTCCCCACCCAAATACTCAGAGAAGGGAGTGCAGGGACGGAGCTACTGCCAGGAGTTAGTCAGAATGGTAGGAAGTAGGGCTGTCAATTCACTGCGGTTAAGTCAAGTGATTAACGCAAAGCAAATTAACTAGATTGAAAAAAACAAAAAAAAGTCACGATTAATGGCAGTTTTAATCCCGTGGTTAAAAAATAATAGAATACCGATTGAAAATTATAAATATTTTTGGATTTTTCTTCTATATTTTCAAATATATTGATTTCAATTACAATACAGAATATTAAGTGTATAGTGTTCACTTCACGTTATTTTTTATTATATTTGAACTGTAATAAAGATCAACAAAAAAGTGTGATGTGAATTGAAAAATACTAGTACTGTAGTACAAGCTCTTTATCATACAAGTGCACCTTACAAATGTAGAATTATGTGTGTTTATTTTACCTAACTGCATTGAAAACCAAAATAATGTAAAATCTTAGAACCTGTAAGTCCACTCAGTCCTACCTCTTGTTCAGCCAACCGCTAAGACAAACAAGTTTGTTCACATTTATAGGAAATAATGCTGCCCGCTTCTTATTAACAATGTCACCTGAAAGTGAGAATAGGCATTCACACTTTGTTCACACTTGTGTTGTAACTGGCGTTGTAAGGTGTGACAGGTTGTCATCCCCGGGGTGCAGTCTGGTAGCTGTGGGGATTGCTTTGCCCCCATAACCATTAAGCTGGGCTGGTCTCTCTCACACTGCTCTGCTGGTGATTCAGCCAGCCTCTCCAGGCCCTGTTATCGCCCAACATGACAGCAGGTGGTGCCACACACTCAACTGAGCTACCTGAGTACTTTACCTAAGCCACTCAAGGACAGACAGAAGACAACAGCCAATTCCCCAGCACTGCACCCTTGCTGGAGTATAAATGCAGTATTATACTGTCTTGCACTGCACAGGGATCAATAAAATGCAAGCTCATCAATATAGGTCACTTTCCCCTTGATGTTGGAAAGATATGCAACAGCCTTTGTTTACAGAGCTGAGATTTTTCAGACACTTCACTTAAAACACATTGGGTAAGGTAAGACAAACAAGTTTATTCACTATAGAAAGATAGATTTTAAGTGAGTATGTGTGACAGCAAACAAATCAAAGCATATTAAACAAAAATGCAAACTAAGCCTAATGTACCAGATAGATAGGATGCAAATTAGCAATTTCTCACCCTGACTGATGACACAAGCAGGCTTACAGATTCTTAAGGCACAGACTGCAATTGCTGTGCAGCATGGGTTACCCCTTTCGCATTTCAAGTCCTTTGTCTTTCAGAGCTTTTTTCAGGAGTTGAGTTCTGGGGCAGTGAAGACCAGTCATAATGTCACTCCCTACCTTATATAGTCACTTTATACGGCGGGAACCCTTTGTTTCAAGCTAAATTCCCAGCCCAGTTTGTGGAAAAATACAGGTAACAAAATGAAGTTCAACTGTCATGTGGTCTGGTCACATGCCCGTGCATGCCTTGCTGAGTCACAGCAGTCATTACTCATAGGCTGGCTGAAACATTCACAGGAAGGCTAAGTTATTCCATGGTCCATCCTCTTTGCTGATGTGCCATCAGCACTGTCTAGCTTCTTCATTGTTGTACCTGAAAAGCTAGTTGTGGATGTTACCCAGAGCAAGCACATTTGAAATACAGATACATAGTCAGTATTCATAACTCCAGATATAAAATTGATACGTGCATACAAATAGGATATTCATATTCAGAAAACCATAACTTTTCCATAGACACCTCACAAGACACATCTTGTACCAGATACATCATAATTATGTCACAATCATATCCTAATTATACCACTATGATGAATATGGGGTGCAGTGTCACACAAGGTATTTATGTGCCAGAGATGCAAAACATTCGTATGCCCCTTCAGGTTTTGACTTTTTATCTTTTTTACCATAATAAAAATATAAAGTGAGCAACTGTACACTGTGTTATCATTGAAATCAAAAAGTAGGAAAATGTACAAAAACATCCAAAATATTTATAATAAATTTAAATTGGTATTCTATTATTGTTTAAGTGTGATTAAAACAATTGCAACTTTTTTTTAATCCCGCGATTCATTGCAATTATTTTTTTAATCCTTTGACAGCACAAGTAGGAAGTCATGAGCAATATCTGCCCTAAGGATATGACACCTGCTGGGGACAATCCTGAACCCAGAGATCTCACAAGGTCTTTGTTGGGAATCCCAGCAGTTTCCTTCAGGCACTAACAGTTTAACAACCCCTCACCTGTGCAGATGCCTCTCAGGATCTCTTTTTCCTCTGAGCCCTGGAGATCTGGGGACAACGGCTCTTCCCCTTGTTCCAGCTGGGAGGTGACATCAGGTTTGGAAACTGGAAACCCTGCTCAGGGGAAAGAAGACAAGGAAGATCAGGTGAATTAATGGGACTTATGTCACACACAAAAACTGTTATTTCAATCCCAGCCCATTTTAAATCAGTAAAATCTTGGAG
The DNA here is from genome assembly GCF_965152275.1 of Natator depressus. NCBI lineage: Eukaryota > Metazoa > Chordata > Testudines > Cheloniidae > Natator > Natator depressus. The sequence continues at coordinate 652,154 of NC_134255.1, forward strand.
TCAGCTCCCCAGATGCTCAAAAGTGCAGGACACTCTTTTTATGAGGGATGTAACTGATCCCATATCTACTGGAAACGCACACAGCCAGACATTCATGATCAAAGGGACTCCTAAAACCCAGAGCAGCTAACTCTATGTCCCAGAAAGGGAAGACTCTAGACAGAGGGGAAGTCCCCTGGACCTGCTTCTTACTGGCAGAGGCAGGCCCACAGACAGTGCAGGAGGGGGAAAGGCATGAGGCCTGACAGCTGAGGGAGGGGGCACTCGAAGAGACGAGGAAGGGCACAGAGAGGCAGCTTGCCCTGCCAATCACTATGACTCCCTACACACCTTCCTCTAGCTGCTCTCACTCTTCCATACCTCTTAGGACCCGAGGAGAAACCACTACTTGTGTTCTCTCCTCCCCTCTCACTGCCCATAGCACTCCTTGCTATCAGTTTCCCCAAATTTCCTGCTCCCCAACCATTTCCACCCCATCATCCCAACGTCTCAATTGTTCCTTGGTCCTGATTCCCCAAGAGCTGCTACCAGAAATGTGTCCCTTTGCTCCCTCCCATTGCTAGCACCCCTATTTCCTGGGGCACCTGCTACCCAGCACCCATGCTGCCTTTTCTCTAACCAGCACCAACCCTTCCAGATCCTTGAGTTCCAGTTCTCTCAGCCCTCCACAGCATCCTAACTTCTTATAGCAGCTGTTCCATGGCATCCCAACCCCTTACCACTGCTCTCAGCCGTCCAGGCTCACAGAAGCACTTTGCCCCAAACCTTCCCATGCCTGGCTTTCTAACACCCTCCCTCCGACTGCCCAGAACCTTCCCATTATTGTTCCTATTACTGTAGCGCCAGTCATGGACCAGTATCCAATTCTGATGGACATTCTACAAACAGAGAACAAAAAACTGTCTCTGCCCCAAAGATCTGACAATCTAGGAAAAAACAAGGGACAGATGGATATACACAGACACGGGTGCAATTTTCTGGACTATCCTTACTAAATTAAGTCAAACCTTACTGAATAAATTTCAGTATCGTAGGAGTTCATTGCATTAACAATATGTGTGTGCACTTATTACTGTGGGATAGTCTGTAACATCTCCAGGCAGAAGACCTGGCAAACAAACCCTAGGAAGTGTTATGAGCTTCAAAGGACCCTTTGAAATAATGTCCTAGACAAGTTAAGTGGGATACTTAGGAAATCCTTGAGGGGAGGGGAAGGCAACTTCTCACCTCCACATCAAACCTATGGAAGCTGCACCCTCAGGAAGACGAGTTCAGAGGCCCAAACTGGAGAAAAGGGTGACTTACAGATGCATGGGCATGCTTGTTCTGAGCTAACAACTGGTACCTTGTGACCACAGAAAACTCGTGGTGAGGTTTGAAGGTCTGTTCACCTGCCTGAGCCATTGATGGGGTTGGGGTGATCTCTGGTAAGCTTATTAGCATGAGTATAGGTTCTTTTATTTTTTTTAATATATTCTCTCTGTAATGACTTTGCCTTGAGAATCACTGTTTTCTGGGAAAGGGCTGTATGATAACTTAACTAGAGGTATTTATGCTGTTCATAGCCTCTGAGGAAGGAAGACAAAGCAGGCCTGCTGAGGAAGAGGATCTGCCTTAGTGGGGAATTCACACTGTAGGCAGGGAGCAGTGCAGCCTGGACATACAACAGTTAGTAGGCAGAGAGATGTGGGTTTCTACCCAAGAAAGGTGCCAGCTGGGCAGCTTGACAGTGGGTGCCCTTGCTGGACCACAGAGAGGAAATACAGGTGCGATGGCCCTCAATAGTGAGAGCGGAAGCACAAGGAAACAGTAAGACAACATTTGTCATCCTGATAGTGATCTTAGCACACAACCTGCCAAACCTTTGTCATGTGTTTCTAGGCTTCATAGAACAAGGGAGTTGTACGGAGGGATGGGAAGGAGAATAACCAGGTAGGCTTGGGGATGTTTATGAGGAGTTCCTCCAAAGAGCAAGGAGCAGCATGTGAGAAAGCCCTGAACCACAAAAATGTAAGGGTGGAAGGGAGCTCAAGAAGTCATCAACTCCAGCCCTCTGGTCTATGACAGGGTTGTTTCAGATTTGAGGGGTGCGTGTACCCCAGAACATGATCAAGCCAACTGCAAATATATTATGTACATTCAGCCACCCTGAAGTAAAGAAATATAACACCACGTAGTTAAGGGTTATTTTGGAGACAGGAGCAAGGTCATATCTAGCTGGCAGTTTCTGCTAATCAGAATGGGAGGAGGGGACAGACAAGTAAAGAACTGAGACTGAAAACCTTGGTGATTGGAAAACCTTCAATCTAGACATCTCTGATGTTAGAAGTTTATTGAAAGTTAGGAAAAGTGATGAACCAGTAGGGGGTCATTATGACCTATGTGTTTTGTAGAAGTTAGTTATAAAAGACTAGATAACAGAGTGTATTTTGGAGCAGTCCTCTTAAGTCATCTTGAGAAATGTTTTTCATAGAATCATAGAATATCAGAGTTGGAAGGAACCTCAGGAGATCATCTAGTCCAATCCCCTGCTCAAAGCAGGACCAATCCCCAACTAAACCATCCCAGCCAGGGCTTTGTCAAGCCTGACCTTAAAAACTTCTAAGGAAGGAGATTCCACCACCTCCCTAGGGAACGCATTCCAGTGTTTCACCACCCTCCTAGTGAAAAAGTTTTTCCTAATATACAACCTAAACCTCCCCCACTGCAACTTGAGGTCATTCTCCTTGTTCTGTCATCTGCTACCACTGAGAACAGGCTAGAGCCATCCTCTTTCGAACCCCCTTTCACGTAGTTGAAAGCAGCTATCAAATCCCCCCTCATTCTTCTCTTCTGCAGACTAAACAATCCCAGTTCCCTCAGCCTCTCCTCATAAGCCATGTGTTCCAGTCCCCTAATCATTTTTGTTGCCCTCCGCTGGACTCTTTCCAATTTTTCCACATCCTTCTTGTAGTGTGAGGCCCAAAACTGGACACAGTACTCCAGATGAGGCCTCACCAATGTCGAATAGAGGGGAACGATCACGTCCCTCGATCTGCTGGCAAGGCCCCTACTTATACATCCCAAAATGCCATTGGCCTTCTTGGCAACAAGGGCACACTGCTGACTCATATCCAGCTTCTCGTCCACTGTAATCCCTAGGTCCTTTTCTGCAGAACGGCTGCCTAGCCATTCGGTCCCTAGTCTGTAGCCGTGCATGGGATTCTTCCGTCCTAAGTGCAGGACTCTGCATTTGTCCTTGTTGAACCTCATCAGATTTCTTTTGGCCCAATCCTCTAATTTGTCTAGGTCCCTCTGTATCCTATCCCTACCCTCCAGCATATCTAGCTCTCCTCCCAGTTTAGTGTCATCTGCAAACTTGCTGAAGGTGCAATCCACACCATCCTCCCGATCATTAATGAAGATATTGAACAAAACCGGCCCGAGGACCAACTCTTGGGGCACTCCACTTGATACCGGCTGCCAACTAGACATGGAGCCATTGATCACTACCTGTTGAGCCCGACAATCTAGCCAACTTTCTATCCACCTTATAGTCCATTCATCCAGCCCATACTTCTTTAACTTCCTGGCAAGAATACTGTAGGAGACCGTGTCAAAGGCTTTGCTAAAGTCAAGGAACAACACATCCACTGCTTTCCCCTCATCCACAGAGCCAGTTATCTTGTCATAGAAGGCAATTAGATTAGTCAGGCATGACTTGCCCTTGGTGAATCCATGCTGACCATTCCTGATCACTTTCCTCTCCTCTAAGTGCTTCAGAATTGATTCCTTGAGGACCTGCTCATGATTTTTCCAGGGACTGAGGTGAGGCTGACTGGCCTGCAGTTCCCAGGATCCTCCTTCTTCCCTTTTTTAAAGATGGGCACTACATTAGCCTTTTTCCAGTCGTCCGGGACTTCCCCTGATTGCCATGAGTTTTCAAAGACAATGGCCAATGGCTCTGCAATCACATCCGCCAACTCCTTTAGCGCTCTCGGATGCAGTGCATCCGGCCCCATGGACTTGTGCTCCTCCAGCTTTTCTAAATAGTCCCGAACCACTTCTTTCTCCACAGAGGGCTGGTCACCTCCTCCCCATACTGTGCTGCCCAGTGCAGTAGTCTAGGAGCTGACCTTGTTCGTGAAGACGGAGGCAAAAAAAGCATTGAGTACATTAGCTTTTTCCACATCCTCTGTCACTAGGTTGCCTCCCTCATTCAGTAAGGGGCCCAGACTTTCCTTGACTTTCTTCTTGTTGCTAACATACCTGAAGAAACCCTTCTTGTTACTCTTAACATCTCTTGCTAGCTGCACCTCCAGGTGTGATATGGTCTTCCTGATTTCACTCCTGCATACCTGTGCAATATTTTTATACTATTCCCTGGTCATTTGTCCAATCTTCCACTTCTTGTAAGCTTCTTTTTTGTGTTTAAGATCAGCAAGCATTTCACTGTTAAGCCAAGCTGGTTGCCTGCCATATTTACTATTCTTTCTACACATCGAGATGATTTGTTCCTGCAACCTCAATAAGGATTCTTTAAAATACAGCCAACTCTCCTGGACTCCTTTCCCCCTCATGTTATTCTCCCAGGGGATCCTGCCCATCAGTTCCCTGAGGGAGTCAAAGTCTGCTTTTCTGAAGTCCAAGGTCCGTATTCTGCTGCTCTCCTTTCTTCCCTGTGTCAGGATCCTGAACTCGACCATCTCATGGTCACTGCCTCCCAGGTTCCCATCCACTTTTGCTTCCCCTACTAATTCTTCCCCGTTTGTGAGCAGCAGGTCAAGAAGAGCTCTGCCCCTAGTTGGTTCTTCCAGCACTTGCACCAGGAAGTTGTCCCCTACACTGTCCAAAAACTTCCTGGATTGTCTGTGCACCGCTGTATTGCTCTCCCAGCAGATAGCAGGGTGATTGAAGTCTCCCATGCGATCTAGTAACTTCTGTGAGTTGCCGGAAGAAAGCCTCATCCACCTCATCCCCCTGGTCTGGTGGTCTATAGCAGACTCCCACCATGACATCACCCTTGTTGCTCACACTTCTAAACTTAATCCAGAGACTCTCAGGTTTTTCTGTAGTTTCATACTTGAGCTCTGAGCAGTCATACTGCTCCCTTACATACAATGCAACTCCCCCACCTTTTCTGCCCTGCTTGTCCTTCCTGAACAGTTTATATCCATCCATGACAGTACTCCAGTCATGTGAGTTATCCCACCAAGTCTCTGTTATTCTAATCACATCATAATTCCTTGACTGTGCCAGGACTTCCAGTTCTCCCTGCTTGTTTCCCAGGCTTCTTGCATTTGTGTATAGCCACTTGAGATAACTTGCTGATCGTCCCTCTTTCTCAGTATGAGGCAGGAGCCCTCCCCTCTCACGCGCTCCTGCTCATGCTTCCTCCCGGTATCCCACTTCCCCACTTACCTCAGGGCTTTGGTCTCCTTCCCCCGGTGAACCTAGTTTAAAGCCCTCCTCACTAGGTTAGCCAGCCTGCTTGCAAAGATGCTCTTCCCTCTCTTTGTTAGGTGGAGCCCGTCTCTGCCTAGCACTCCTTTTCCTGATACCCTTTCTCCCCGGTGGGTGAGCAACTGGCCATTGTGAATCTGCTGTTAATTAGTCAATACTGTTCTAGATGTTAGGTGAATATCTGGGATGTTCTAAACCTATTGCTTATGTCTGTGTGTCCTTAAATCTAATAAACTGCAGTGTTAGACAAGAGCATGCTTACTTGCATTTAATTCTTGATCAGACAGAATTGCTGTGTTCCTATTGATTTAGTACTGACACCATGTAGAGTGAAATAGTTAAGTTGCCCCTGCTGTGGGTTCTGAAAAGCCCGGATAACAACGGGACCAAGTAAACCTAGACCATCCCTCACAGGTGTTTGTAAAACCTGCTTTTTAAAACTTCCAATGATGGGGAATCCACATCTTCACTTGGAAGCCTATTCCACAGCATAACTATCCTTATAGATTTAGGTTAGACATTAGGAAAAAGTTTCAATCCCCATTGCTGCACAGTAAGCTCATTAAGGACCTGGCTGAAGAGACAGGAGAAGCAGTAATGGGTTTGAATTGCAGCAAGGGAGATTTAGGCTAGACATTAGTAAAAACTTCCTCACTAAGAGTAGTTAAGCAGTGGACCAAATTACCCCAGCTCAGAGGAATGAACTAGATGACCTTCCAGGTCTCTTCCAGTCCTTCATTACTATTAGGGCTGTTGACTAATCACCGATAACTTACGTGATTAACTCAAAAAAATTGTGACTAAAATAATCACGATTAATGGCAGTTTTAATCACACTGTTAAAGAACAGAATACCAATTGAAATTTGTTAAATATTTTGATGTTTTTCTACATTTTCAAATACATTGATTTCAATTACAACACAGAATACAAAGTGTACAGTGTTCACTTTAAATTATTTTTATTGCAAATGTTTGCACTGAAAAAAGGATAAACAAAAGTAGTAATATTTTTAATTCACTTTATACAAGTACTGTAGTGCAATCTCTTTATCGTGAAAGTGCAACTTACAAATATAGATTCTTTTTGTTACGTAACAGCACTCACAAGCAAAACAATGTAAAACTTTAGAGCCTACAAGTCCACTCAGTCCTACTTCTTGTTCAGCCAATTGCTAAGAAAAACAAGTTTGTTTACATTTATGGGAGATATTACTGCTGGCTTCTTATTTACAATGTCACCTGAAAGTGAGAACAGGCATTTTTGGCAGTTTTGTATCCGGCATTGCAAGGTATTTATGTGCCAGATATGCTAAACATTTGCATGCCCTTTCAACCTTCGGCTATCATTCCAGAGGACATGCTTCCATGCTGATGATGCTCATTAAAAAAAATACATTAATTAAATTTGTGACTGTATTCTTCAGGGGAGAACTATATGTGTTCTGCTCTGTTTTACCCACATTCTGCCATATATTTCATGTTATAGCACTCTTGGATTATGACCCAGCACATGTTCATTTTAAGAACATTTTCACTGCAGATTTGACAAAACGCAAAGAAGGTACTGTGACAGGGTCAGGCCAGATGGCTACAGGAGAGTGATCCTGTTGGTATCCAGGAGGTGAGTGGGCTTCTGCCCACCCACTTCTAAAGGACCTCCCCCCAGCCTAAGGAGAGGATCCACAAGTCCGGGATTCCAAATAAGTGCGGGAGACAACTAATGAGATAACAGGAACGGGACTGAAGTCATAGGGCTAAATGAATGGAACCTGATGGGGATACCGAGCAGAGAACCCTGGACAGCGCCCACTGCTCCTTGAAGGCATCCAGGAAGCCAGCTGACGCCGCCCAGAGGAACTCTGCCCAGATGCATGAATGGACTGAGGAATGGAAATAGGTCCCACAGTCGCAGGAAACCCCATCGGCCAACCTCCTCTCCCTGGTTTTATAGATGGCCATTTTGGCCAGGGCTAGGAGAAGGTTGTCAAGGAGGTCCCGTGACTTTGTGGAGCCACGGATAGGGAGGGCAGAGATGAACAGATAAGGGGAAAAGTGTAGCCAGAAACATAACAAAATATCTAGGAGGAGCCGGAATGGGGGCTGAACTTGGAGCACTCCAAGTAAACGTGCACCAGGGTCTCCCTCACACCGCAGAAGGGACAGGTGTCTGGGACAGGGTAAACTGCGCCAAATACAAGCCCGTGCTCACGGCCCCGTAAAGGAGCCACCAACTGATATCCCCAGCAGGCCTGGGGACCAGGGTAGAGTATAGGCTGGCCCACCAGGGTTCCTCACCCTCTAAAGGTGGCAGGAGGTCCCGCCATTTTGTGTCGGGGCGAGACGCGAGGGTGAGGAAGTGAAGGGTGTGGAGCACGAACGTGTATAGATGTTTCCTTGGTGCAGTCTGGAAACAAACCGGCTGCAAGTCGTGCAGCCAGCTCATAGTGAAGGGGTGGGGGGGGCAGTTGAGTCCATGGGGCTGGGGCCCAATGAATAGGTCCAGAGGGCCTGGGGTGGAGGGTGGGCGGGGGGTGCCATCTCGCAGGACCTGGTCGAGGTAGGCCTGAGCAGTGGGCGGTAAAGCGGCCTTCACCTCCTGAAGTATGCGCCGGGGAGTATGACGTCTGGAGAGCCCTATGCGCCAAGCGAGCATCAGGGGATCCAGCCATTCTCCCTGGTCATAATCCAGGAGGTCTCCAACTCTGGGGACTTCTGTCAGGACCAACCTCTGGCGCACCCAGGGGGACTCTGCCACCTGCACACAGAGCTGGGGGTTGTGTAGCAGGGGCTCCGCGAGATCTGCCCCCTCGGTGGCTGCCACAGACCTGGTCACTGAGAAGAGTTTCCAGGCCTGGAGGAGGTCCTGGTAGAAGACCGGCAGCCCGGAGAGGTCTCGCGGAAGAACTCTTGCATTGAGATAAAGGAGCTCCGGTCATATCGGAGCCCTTGGAAGTGGCGCAGGAAGGCGTGGGCCAGTACTCTCCACACCAGAATACCTGCACCATAAAGGAGCCTGTGCAGGGTCTGGAGGCAGAAGTCATAGACCTGAGTGCACAGGAACTTCGGGCTCTGCCCTCCCTCCTCCAGGGGCAGATAGAGGACCCCTGCAGAGACCCAGTGCACTCCTGGCCAAAAGAACTCCAGAATCTATGTCCGGAGGTTGGCCAGGAAGCCCGGGGATGGGACTAGGGTGTTGAGCCGGTACCAGAGCATGGACAGGACTAGTTGATTGAGCACCAATGCCCTCCCTTGAAGGGAGAGGCACCAGAGTAGTCCTGTCCATTTCCGGAGCCGCTCTATCACCCTGCCCTCTAAACCGTGCCAGTTCTCTGGCAGAGACGGATGTGTGGCAGAAAAGTAAATGCCCAGATAGAACAGCAGACCTGCATTCAGGATGGCCTGAAGCATGGGTGGGAGGGAGCTCGCCTGCCACCCGTCCCCGACCACCAGATCAAAGCTCTTGACCCAGTTGACCAGGGCGGAGGAGGCTGCCAAGTAGACTGCCTGGCAAGCCTCCACCCATGCCAAGTCGCCCAGGTCCTGGACCACAAGGAGCACGTCGGCAGTGTATGCCAACAGGACCAGCCACAGCTCCAGCTCTCGCAGCACCAACCCGTCAACCTCCAATGGAGGAGACAGAGGAAGGGCTCGATCGTCAGAGAGTACAGCTGGCCCGAGAGGGGGCATCCCTGCCATACTCTCTGCCTGAAGCTGACCGGCTCAGTCAGGATCCAGTTGAGCCTGACCAGACACTCTGCAGAGGCATGCAGCACCTGGACAAAGCCCACAAACTGGGGTCCGAAGCCTAACGCTTGCAGAGTGCCCAGGAGATACCCGTGGTCCACCCTGTCCAATGCCTTCTCCTGATCCAGGGACAGGAGGGCGAATGACAGACCATCCCTACACCCAAGCTCCAAGAGATCCCGGACCAGATACAGGTTATCAAAGATGGTATGGCCCAGGACAGTGTAGGTCTAGTCTGGGTGGACCATGTTCACCAACACAGACCCCAGCCGCAGCGAGATGGCCTTCACTATGACTTTGTAGTCCATGCTGAGGAGCGAGACGGGATGCCAATTCCGTAAGTCGTGGAGGTCCCTTCTTCGGCAATAAGGTGAGCATGGCTCGCCTGCACGAGAGAGGGAGGACCCTGCTCTGCAAGGACTCGGCCCAGATGGTGACTAGATCCGGGCCAAGGACATCCCAGAACATGTGGTAGAACTCCATGGTCAGCCCATCCATGCCTGGAGATTTATTGGTGGGCATGCGGCGGAAGACTTCCAAGAACTCGGCCAGAGTGAGAGGCAGCTCTAGCCGGTCTCGGTCACCCGCCCTGACCATCAGGAACCCATCCCAGAGCACTCTGCAAGCGTTAGGATCGGTCGGATCCTGGGAGAAAAGACCTGCATTGAAGGATCTGGCCCTCCCGCACATCTCTGCCGCATCCGTGAGGGGAGTGCTGTCCTCTACCAGAAGGCAGGTGACATGCTTCTTGGCCCCCCTCCTTTTCTCCAAGGCATAGAAGAAGCGGGAGCCGTGATCCATCTCCCAAAGGAGGCAGATGAGGGATCGAACAAAGGCACTCTGGGCTCTTTGAGGGCCTGCAGCTCCTCCTGCTTCTCCCATCACACTCCACAGAGGGATGGATCCTCGGGGCTGGCAGCCAGACGCCTCTCCAGCTCTAAGACCTCCCGTTCCAACTGCTCTATGGCCGCATCCCTCCGTCGGCTGGCGCCCCGGGTGTAGTCGCAGCAGAAGAGCCGGGTGCGCACCTTCCCAACATCCTGCCACTGCCGTGCTGAGGGAAAAGCACGCCTGTGCCCTCGCCAGGCCAGCTAGAACTCCCGGAAGGATGCCACGAAGCCCACATCCTCCAACAAGCTGTTGTTGAAATGCCAATAGGTCGGCCCTGGCCTCTCCACGCAGAGAGAGGCTGTCACGGTGGCTAGTTGGTGATCCGAAAACAGGGCTGGCCGGATACTGGAGGAGTGGGCCCATGAAAGGTGGAAGCGTGACAAGTAGATGCAGTCCAACCGGGAGTGGTGCAACTGATGGGCCTCCACCCGGACAAAGGTGAATGTCAAGACGTCGTACAGGTGGTGGTCGTGCCAGATGTCCACCAGGGAGTGATGGTTGACAATCTCCTGGAGGACATCCATGATGGCCAGGCACTGCTCAGTCCCCGAGCGGTCCCACTCCTCGAGGGTGGTGTTAGAGTCCCCGCCCAGGACAAGACACTCGCGAGGATCCAAGGAGCCAAAGAAGGCGGATTCCTGCTAATAGAAACGCAGCCGCTCCAGTCCTGATGTTCGGGCATAAACATTAATGAGGCTGACCATGAGCCCCTCCATGCAGACCTGGAGGTGCAGCAGGTGGCCCGGCACAGCCCCAGTCACCCCCAGCACCTTGGGCCATAGGTCGGGGAAGAACAGGGTAGACACTCCAGCTGTACGAACTGTGAGATGGCTAAAGTAGACCCTGTCCCACCACTCCAGACGCCAGCTATCTTCAGCAGCCAGATCCGTATGGGTCTCCTGCAGGAAAACCACAGAGTACCCCCCTCCTGAAGGAAGGAGAGCACCTGGCACCTGTGGAGACCCATCCTACAGCCTCAGGTGTTCAATGTTGCAAAGATGATGGGTGCTATGAGGAGGGCTGGGGGGAGATCCTTGCTGGCAGGGATGCTCACGGTCCCCCTTGGGCTGTGCAGCAAACCGTGACCTACCCTGTAGGTGAGCCAGGAGTCACGGAAGCCAAGGACCCGCTGGTAGGCTGCAGTGGCCTGCTTCCCAGTCCTTTTACCCTCCCCCATAAGGGCCCTTGTGGCCCGAAGGATTTGGTGAAGAGCAAGCTGCACCTTGTTGTGGGAGCCACAGACGTCTTCAAGAAACTCCCGCAGCTCTTCTCTCAGTGTATGGGGGGCCCCCGGCCTTTCTCCGGAGGGGCAGTCCTGTGGCCCACCAAGACGGGCAGGCAAAGGGCGGACTCCCGACGTGGCACCTGATAGGTTGGCGCCACATGGCCCACCTCAGACCCCGGCTCAATGGGGGGCAGCAGAGGGAAGATAGCAGCCCCTAGTGGGTCGGGACAGGGGAACATGAAGGCCGCTCCCTGGGGGCCATCCTCTGGGAAATGGAAGGAGATGGCCCCAGGGGCGGCAATGGCATCACGGGAAGTGGAGAGAATAGGGACAGGGTTGGCATCAGAGGCAGGGCAGGGGTCAGGAACAAGTAGGGGAGAGGGGCAGAGGCGGGATCCTGGGCCCCAGTAGTTGGGCCGTTGGGAGGTGGCCCCTCTCGGTCAGGCTCAGGGGAGTGTGAAGAGGGTCCCCAGTGATGCTGGACTCAGGTCTGTGGCAGGTGTGATAGCCATGGCATCATGAGGTGGATGATCTTTGGTGGGGCCCCCAACCAGGAAGGAGGTCAGTTGCCCTGCACCAATGAGGGGTGCCCCTGGTGACGGGTCCTGGCCGCGAGGCACTGGCCGTCGCCTCAGTAGGCTCAGCAGCCGTCAGCAGGGCGCCACCTGTGGCTGGGAAGATGGAAGAATCCAGGGGACCCTTGGAGGTTGGAGCAGAAGCAGTGGTTAGGGGGAGGGAGCATGGGGAAAGGGAGGGCGGGGTGAGGTTGTCCAGATCGAGGCCTGCTGGCAGAGGGTCATCCTCCCGCTGGGTGACCAGGGTCAGACCCAGGGCCTTGATCTCCTCGTAGATGGAAGAGAGATCGACTTCCACCAACCTGGACTTCTCCCTGCCAGCGCCCGAAGCGACGCTCGCCTCGAGGCTCCAGAAGTTAAGGGGGCAGGAGGGGCTCCATCGGGAGCCTCCGTGGGAAGGGACTCCAGTGGAGGGGTGGCGCTTCTCCCCGGTGCTGCCACGTCTTCCCCAGCCGGTGCATGGAATACACCCGTGGGCAAGGCGGAAGGCTCGGCATCAGTGCCCCCCTTCCTGGTCTTCTGGGGGCCCTCCGCATCTGATGGAAGGAGCGGAGCTCGAGCCTTCTGCTTGCCCCGCTTCCCCTGTACTAGGGCCCAGCCCTCCATGGCATCATCTAGAGGCTGGCTAAGAGGGGTTGGGTCAGGGAGGTAAAGCACAAGGGAGGAAAGATTCCCCCTGGGGTGGGCCCTCTCCTATGCCCGCCGGTATCCCCACCGCACCCTCCTCCACAGGCCCTGCCAGATTGCAGGCAGCAGAGGTGGGGCTCTCCCACTCATCTGGGCGTACTGGGGGAGGTGCCCCTTGGGCCTGAGTGGCAGCAGCAGTGGGCTGGGAAGGAGGAAGGGTCGCTCCAGGCAGCCAGGGGCACTGGTGATGACGGGGCCAGCGCCCTGCCAGGGCTCGGGGGTCCCGGATGCTCCTCCATTTCGGGCCAAGGGGCAGTCCCTCTGGATGTGCCCCATCGCCCAGCAGAGGTAGCACTGGGCCTCCCCCATTGAATAATCCACCTGGTAGCGGGCCCCCTAGTAGGGGACCAGGAAGGACCCCTCGAGCGCCTCTCCATCATGCGCCTCTCCATCATGCGCCAGCAGCGGCAGTTGAAGCTGCACCTGCCCGTGGAATGTGAGGATGTGACGGAGCACGGGGTCTTTGCAGCCCAGTGGGAGAGGGCTAACAATGGAGATCGGTTTCCCAGGGTAGAGAGGACCGGTAATAGGGCAGCATCGGAAAGGAAGGGAAGGACAGAAGTCAGGACTATTCAGATGCCCAGGTCCTCTAGCGGCTGTAGGGGGATGAACACCCCCCCCCCGCCGCCGCCCACCACCAGGCCCTTTTCCACTGCCTCCTGGGAGGCGACCTCTGATGCTGGGAAGATGACAACCTTTCAGTACATTTTGGAGGCCACCACAATGGCCGTGGACCCCACCACCCTCGCCAATGCCCGCACGTAGGTTTCTACATGGGGTGAAGTGGGTACCAGGAGACAACAGGCACCGTGCTTCCTGGTCAACGTGGGGAAGGGGCCCCGGCCGCTATAGATGGTAGCAGAGGTGGTGGTCAGAGATGACGTAGCAGCAGGGGGCTGCCACCACCTGGGCGTATGCCCTGGGGGCAAGGAGAGGGGCACCCACAGAGCTGGTGGAGGGAGCAGCGGGAAGGGACACCGTGGCCAGTGGCAGGGCTGCGGCAGCGGGGGCAGCCCCTGCCATGGTGGGCCTGGTCTTTTTGGTGGGGCCCTTACCCTTCTTTTTGCCCTGGCCCTTCCTGCCAGTTGGGGGGGCTCCCCAAGAGTCAGAGGGGGAAAGGGATGTGGCAGCAGCGGAGGTCACCCTGTTGCCCACCGGTGCCTCAGCGGGGGCGATAGCAGGAGGTTCGGCAGCTGAGGTAGAGGCTAGGGGGGATGACAGGGGGGCAGGCGGTGGCTGGGTCTGCTGGAGGGGTCCCACCCACCATAATGAACAGTGAGGGAGAAGGGAGTAGAAAAAACACAAGACGGAGGAGGGGTAAGGAGAAGCAGGTCAATCACGCCTCCCCACTAGGCTGCGGGCAGGGGAGGAGGATGCCGGAAGGGGAGGGCTGGATGCAGGGGGGGCTATCAAGGACTTGGGGGGGGAGGGGTGTCAGTCACCGACTCGGAATGGGATTCCAGCTCCTCTAACTGCACTAGGGGATGGGGGAATATAACAGCATGGGGGGAGTGCAGTGAGATAGGGGTCAAACTCAAAGAGGGGCGGGGCTTGGGAGCATAAACGGAGGGGCTAATCACGGCAAGGGCAGAGCCGCAGGGGGAGGGAAACAACCAGAATGGGAGTGGGGCAGAGAAACCAAGGGGCTAGCTTCAGGACTGGGGCGGGGCAAACAAAGGCTGCAGAGGGATAAGGGTGGGCCAGCAAACAAACTGGAGCTAGCAGGGGGCTGGGGCAAAAAAAAGGGGGGGGCACAAATGGCTGCAAGGGGAGAGAGGGAGACTACTGCAGGGGTAGGGTGGGTAGTCCGGGGGGGGGGGGTGCACGTGCGCCTGTACAAAAGAGTCTGTTTAGGCTGGCTACTGCTTCTGGCCCACATGGTGGAAGTAGGGTGTGGCAAGCCAAGCAAGCAGTTGAGTCCTAGAGGCAGGAACCGAGGCAGATGGTAAGCAGCCAGTGTGGAGGAGCGCAGGTGGGGGAGGGGGCAGTGGTGATGGCAAGGGTTGGGGGGACACACAGATGGAGCAGGGGCAGGCTCCACGCCACACCCGCAAAGTCCCCACAAACACAGTCAAAATCCCCACCACAAGAGCACAGTTCAAAAGTTACTCAATCCTTGATGGCCCCCTCCACAGTGGTCTGCACAGTCTCTGCGTGCTTCCCCAACAGCAGAAGATCCTCTTTGTGTTCCTCCTCTAGGGTCCAGCAGCTCCCAGGCAGCAAAGGCAGCAGCAGCTCCAGCAACTCCAGGTAGCAGTCCATTGGACAGGCAGGCAGAAAGGACCCCTCACAGGTGGTGGTGTCCACAGCAGTAGCAATGGCTGGGGCAGGGGTCCCTCACTCCCCTCCTCCGGGGAGCGGGCCAGCAGGTCCTCCCAAGGGACTGCAGCAGGAGCAGCAACAGAGGGTTGGGGGGGCGGGGTCCACCAGCCAGCCAGCAACCAGGTAGCAGAGAAGGGGTGTTGGTGTCTGGCCCAGCCAGGGGAGCAGCTGTAGCAGCAGCTGCAGCAGAGAGAGCTCAGGGTCTAGCAGCACCAGGAGCAACAGCCTTCTCCCTCCAGGCCCGAAGGCTTCAGGAGAGTGATAGAAGACGGGTATATTAGCCCCAGATTAAGCAGGTCCCTTTTCTCCGAGTAAGAAAACGGGCTGTTCCAGAACAATCAGGAAGTTGCTAGAATCAATTAGGACAGGCAGGCTAATCAGGGCACCTGGTTTAAAAAGGACCTTACTTCAGTTGGTGAGGTGCGTGCGAGGAGCTGGGCGCAAAAGGCGCACAAGGAGCTGAGAGCGGGAACGCGTACTGCTGCAGGACAGAGCAGTATAAGTGTCATCAGGAGGAAGGTCCTGCGGCGAGGACAAAGAACGTGTTCGGAGGCGGCCATGGGGAAGTAGCCCAGGGAGTTGTAGCTGTCACGCAGCTGTTACAGGAAACACTGTAGGTAGCTGCGATCCACGGGGCTCTGGGCTGGAACCCGGAGTAGAGGGCAGGCCCGGGTTCCCCCCAACTTCCTATTTGATACAGAGGAGTTGACCTGGACTGTGGGTCCCACCAGAGGGGAAGGTCCCTGGCCTGTCCTATGACCCACTAGGTGGACCAGCAGAGACTGCAGGGATTGTTCTCCTCCCTTTCCCCATGCTGGCCAGTGATGAGGTTAGCTGAGTAAACGGCAGGTTTGAGCCACTAGCAAAAGTGGCCAAACTGAGGGCTGCCATAAATCTCTGAGGCGAGCAAATCTGCCAATAAGCGCAGGACCCATCAAGGCAGAAGAGGAACTTTGTCACAGTACCAATGTGAGATTTCTAAAGATAGCTACAGCACTTGACTCAAGGTTTAAGGCTCTGAAGTGCCTTCCAAAATCTGAGAGGGACGAGATGTGGAGCATGCTTTCAGAAGTCTTAAAAGAGCAACACTCCAATGCGGAAACTACAGAACCCGAACCACCAAAAAAAGAAAATCAACCTTCTGCTGGGAGCATCTTACTCAGATAATGAAAATGAACGTGCATCGGTCCTGTCATAAATATAAAGGGAAGGGTAAACACCTTTAAAATCCCTCCTGGCCACAGGAAAACCCTTTCACCTGTAAAGGGTTAAGAAGCTAGGATAACCTCGCTAGCACCTGACCAAAATGACCAATGAGGTGACAAGATACTTTCAAAGCAGGAGGGGGGAGAAACAAATATTCTCTCTGTGTGATGCTTTTGCCGGGAACAGAACAGGAATGGAGTCTGAGAACTTAGTAAGTAATCTAGCTAGATATGCGTTAGGTTCTGTTTGTTTAAATGGCTGAGAAAATAAGCCGTGCTGAATGGAATGTATATTCCTGGTTTTGTGTCTTTTTGTAACTTAAGGTTTTGCCTAGAGGGATTCTCTATTATTTGAATCTAATTACCCTTAAGGTATTTACCATCCTGATTTTACAGAGGTGATTCTTTTTACTTTTTCTTCTATTAAAATTCTTCTTGTAAGAAACTGAATGCTTCTTTTCATCATTCTTAAGATCCAAGGGTTTGGGTCCGTGTTCACCTATGCAAATTGGTGAGGATTTTTATCAAGCCTTCCCCAGGAAAGGGGGTGTAGGGTTTGGGAGGATTTTGGGGGGAAAGACGTTTCCAAGCGGGCTCTTTCCCGGTTATATACCTGTTAGACGCTTGGTAGTGGCAGCAACAAAGTCCGAGGGAAAAAGGAAAATAGTTTGTACCTTGGGGAAGTTTTAACCTAAGCTGGTAAAAGTAAGCTTAGGAGGTTTTCATGCAGGTCCCCACATCTGTATCCTAGAGTTCAGAGTGGGGAAGGAACCTTGACAGGTCCACACTGCTTTGGATAGTTATTGAGCAGAACCCGTCTTCAGCGTGGACACATGTCCTCTGGAATGGTGGCCGAAGCATGAAGGGACATATGAATCTTCAGCGCTTCTGGTATGTAAATATGTTGCGATGCTGGCTACAACAGTGCCATGTGAATGCCTGTTCTCACTGTCAGGTGACACTGTAAACAAGCAGCAAATGTAAACAAACTTGTTCGTCTGAGCGATTGGCTGAACAAGAAGTAGGACTGCGTGGACTTGTAGGCTCTAAAGTTTTTCATTGTTCTGTACTTGAATGCAGTTATTTTTTGTACATAGTTCTACATTTGTAAGTTCAACTTTTATGATAAGAGATTGCACTACAGTCAATTAGGTGAATTGACAAATACTATTTTTGTTTTTTTACAGTGCAAATATTTGTAATAAAAAAATATAAAGTGAGCACTTTACACTTTGTATTCTGTCTTGTAATTTAAATCAATATTTGAAAATGTAGAAAACATCCAAAAATATTTAAATTGTTTAGCAGAGCAATTAATTGTACAATTGCCATTAATTTTTTAATGGCAATTAATTTTTTTTAATTGCTTGACAGACCTAATTACTATGATTACTTATTCTACTAACTTCAGTGGACAAAGATCAATTGACCACTGTACCCTTAAGAATTGCCATTAACATATATGAAGACTATTTTCAGGTCCCCCCCTTAGTCTTCTTTCCTCAAGACTAAACGTGCCAGGTTTTTTTAACCTTTCCATTTGTGTAAGGTTCTCTAATCCTTTCATCGTTTTTGTTGCTCTCCTTTGGATTATCTTGAATTTCTCCACATCATTCCTAAAGTATGGCACAAAAAATGGACATAGTACTCCAGCTGAGGCCTCACCAGGGTTGAGTAGAGTGGGAAAATTACAGTGTCTTACAAATCAAATTACAGTTAGTAGACCCCAGAACACTATCCTTTTTTGCAGTTTCATCATATTGTTGACTCATTCAGATTGTGATCCACTATAAGACCTACATCCTTTTCAGCAGTTCTACTTAACCAGTTATTCCCCATTTTGTAGCTGTGTATTTGATTTTTCCTTCCGAAGTGAAACACTTCTCACTTGCCTTCATTGAAATTAATCTTGTTCATTCAGACCAATTCTCCAATTTGTAAAGGTAATTTTGAATTCTAATCTTGTCCACCGATGTGCTTGCAACCCCTCTCAGCTTGGTGTCATATGCAAACTTTAGAAGCATACTCTCAATTCCAATATCCAGGTCATTAACGAAAACATTGAATAGTACTAGACAGAACTTATCCTTGTGGGACCCCACAAGATACACCCTCTAAGCTGAACAGTAAACCATTGATAACTAGTTTAAAAACTGTACTGAAAGAATAGTTGTGATCTACCTAGATCATATTTTTCTAGTTTGCTTAGGAGAATACCACATGGGGCTATGTCAAAGCCTTACTAAAATCAAGATATATCAAATCTACTGCTCCCCCCCCCAATCCACAGACCCACAAAGCACAACCACTAATTGTAACATATATGTAATAGTAAATGTTATGTAAAGTAATGTTACCACAAAAGTGTAACACATAACCTGGACCCTATCTTCTTGGGTCCATTATTACAGGGGATCTGAAATACTACTTGAAATATATGTGGTATGTTTGTATGAGGGAAAGTGCAGGGCACTTATACTGCACAGGGGGCAGTGGGGCAAATGGAGCACCAACACATTTCCTCTTTATGCCTGGCCCTATCAGGAAATGTGCCACAATATGTCCTATGCTTTTCCAGGATACCTGGACAGGAGGATCCCAAAGAAAAAAAAAGGGGTGGAGTGTTAGTCCTGAAATAGGCAAACAAAACCCAAAATTCTGTTTGAATTTTGAGGTCTTTAACATACAATTGTGTCTTATCTCTTTGTTCACATATGTGAACAAGGAACAAAGACACTGTGCGTTGCTTCTGCCTACAGCCACATACAGTTTTTTAGTATAATGAGAAAAGATAAGAAATAAAATTAAAGTGTTTCTAGATACGGTGGGAGTTTGATATGTGAGTGTATAATTGACGGCCGTCCAACTCCTCTCCCATGACAAGGTCAAGCAACCAGTTGGGAGGGGCAAGAGGCATTGGGGAGGACAGGGGAACTATAAGACACACAAAAAGCCAAAGAAAAGGTAATCCTGGCTGGTACATAACCTCACTCCCTACCCCTCCCATGGGGTTACAAAAGACGTGGTACCAAAGCCCTCAGACTCAAGAGCCTTCAAAATGGAACTTGACCGTAGATGGCCAGGGGTGGTGCCAAGGGCGTGCACTACAGGTATAATTAAGGCTACTAAGAAGGAGGGGGGTAGGAAGGGGAAGGAAAAGCTCTTCTGGTGTACAGAACTATGGTTATGCTGCTTTTTAACCCCAATAAACATCGCATTGCCTGCACCCTGGATTCTGGCCTTCTGCCTGGGTGACAAGAACCAAGAGGGGGATGGGGGGTAGAGGGGAGCCCTAGCATAACCCATTCAAAGAACAAAGTTAAGTTGGCTTGGCATGATTTGTTCTTGACAAATCCATGCTGGCTATAACTTTTGACACTATTATTCTCTAGGTGCTTACATATGGATTGGTTAATATGTTTCAATAGCTATCCAGGTATTGAAGTAGGAGTTGACTGGTCTTGACTTCACTAAGTCCTTTTTGTTCCTGTTTTTAAACATACATACTAAAGATATGTGTCCTTCTCTGGGCTTCTGGGACCTCATCCCTTCCCCAGGAGTACTTAGAGATAATTGCTAATGGTTCCAAGATTGCTTCAGCTGGTTTCTTAAGGATCCTAAAATGAATTTAATCAGGCCCTATGACTTGAATACATTCAACTTATCTAAATATTCTTTAACCTGTTCTTTCCCTATTTTGGCTTGTCTTCCTTCCCCTTCACAGTTAATATTGTGTTAAGTATCTGGTCAAAATTTACCCTTTCAGTAAAGACTGAAGTAAAATAGGCATTAAATAACTTATGACATCAAGAAACCTCAGGTATTAGTTTTTGCACCCTCCTAAGTAGAGGCGCTACACCTTCCTTTGTCTCTCTCTAGCTCCTAATGTATTTATAGAATTTTTTCTTATTACCTTTCTGTGCTTGCTAGGCGTAACTCATTTGTGCCTTAGCCTTTCTGATTTTCTCACTACTTACTTGTGCTCTCCTTCTATACTCCTCCACTACATTTTTGTCCAGGTTTCCACTTTTTGTAGGATTCCATTTTGATTTTCAAGTCATTAAAGAGCTAATGTGGTGCTATCTTGGCCTCTTACTATTCTTTCTTTCCCTCACATCAGGATAGTTTGCAGTTATGACTTTGATATTGCCTCCTTGACAAACTGTCAGGCTCCTGAAGACATTTTTCCCTTAGATTTTCTTCCCATAATATTGTACCTACCAGTTCTCTAAGTTTGTTGAAGTCTGCTTTTTAGAAGTCCTTATTCTGCTGCTCTCACTCCTTTCTTTCCTTGGGATAAAAAAGCTATCATTTCATGTTCATTGTTAGGATATAGATATTCAGGCCTGTCTGTAAAGGCCTAGACTCTAAGAATTTAGGTGTATTCTTATCACTTGACTAGTTAGAGGTATAAAAGGAAGAATCAAAATCACTGTCTGCCGGTGTAAGGTCCTTCTCTTACTGTGACAGTCTGAGGCCCTGTTCTTAGGCTAAGCAACAGAAGCAGCCATAAGCTGGGAAGCGACCGGTCACATCCTCAAACCCCAAACTAGTCACTTTGAAAGAAGGTGCTATTGGGCTGTTAGGAATACAATCCTGTCCTGATAATGCCTATCACCCCCAGAGAAAGGGAAGAGCCTAGAAGATGTAAAAGGAAACTTCGTTTGATAGCATCCTGTCTGGCAAGAACTCATTTATCAATAGCTGGGATGTGAAATCCTCACTTCTGTATTGTTCTGTCATTATAGTTCCCACTTTGCTATTGTCTGTATAATCTCTGCCTGGTTCTGTGATTGTTCCTGTCTGCTGTATAATTAATTTTGCTGGGTGTAAACTAATTAAGGTGGTGGGATATAATTGGTTACATAATCATGTTACAGTATGTTAGGATTGGTTACTCAAATTTCACGAAAATGATCGGTTTCAGAGTAGCAGCCGTGTTAGTTAGTTAGCAAAAAGAAAAGGAGTACTTGTGGCACCTTAGAGACTAGTCTCTAAGGTGCCACAAGTACTCCTTTTCTTTTTGAGGAAAATGATTGGTTAAGGTATAGCTAAGCAGAACTCAAGTTTTACTATAGTCTGCAGTTAATCAGGAAGTGGGTGGGGGAAATGAGAACAGGGAATGGGGGTGGGGAAATTGGAATCATGTTTGGCGAAGGGCAGGAATGGGAACAGGGACACAGGTGTAAGGCTCTGTGGTGTCAGAGCTGGGAAGGAGGACACTGAGGAAGGAAACTGGAGTCATGATTGCCGGAAGTTCACCCCAATAACATCAAATTGTTCGCACCTTTGGACTTCGGGTATTGTTGATCTCTGTTCATGCGAGAAGGACCAGGGAAGTAAGTGGGTGAAGGAATAAGCCCCCTAACATTCACTTTCACCCAAATTGCCTTCCACCTTCAGATTTCTTGCCAATTCCTTCCTTCTAGCCCTACAGAAGTCTGAAATAGCTGTCCTCATGGTTACTTCTGCCACTCTCTTGAGCAAAAAGGTTGTCCCCAGTACACTCCAATAACTTACCAGACATTTTGTTTTTTGCTGTATTACTTTTCCAACAGACATTGGGGTAGTTTTAAGTCCCCGTAGCAAGGCGAGACTCACTGGCACAGAACCTCCTGCTGGTTGTCTCAGGAATTAGCTCTTTCCAGGCTTCAGAGCGCCCTCAGCAGGTCAGTGGCTCACCTGCTACTGGCCCCCCATGTCCCTCCCGGACCCCAGTGCCCTTTTACCTTGGGGCCATGCCCCCTGGCAGTGCCCCCACACTCTGGGGGTTCCCCTGGGAGGGGAGACCCAATCCTCTAAACCCACCTTCCCTCAGTGGCTACTGCCAGTCATCATCTAGCCCCCACTTACTGGGGCAGACTGCAGTCCATAAAGGCCACTCATCATTGGCAAGGAGGTTAGGACCTGCTGCCTTTGCCTATCCTCAGGCTGCCCCTCTGCAGTCCCAGTACCTTTTTAGGCCTTTAACAAGGCCTGCAGGCTGGAGCTCCCCAGCTCCCTATGCCCTTCCCCAGCACTTCTCTGCTTCAGGAACCTTGCTCCCAGGCAGCTAGCCCTTCCCACTCCAGGGTTAAAATGGGACTCCTACAGTTTCTAGCCCACAGCCCTCTTATAAGGGACAGCTGGGCCCCAATTAAGCCAGCCACACCTGTGGTCAGCTCCATTGTCAGCTTCCCCTATCTGTTTTCACTCCTCTTCCCCTAGCCAGAGCCCTCTCCAGGGCTGCTTTTACTATTGGCTCCCCAGGGCAGCCCTCTCCCAGGGCTGTTTTAACCCCTTCAGAGCCAGAGCGGGGTGACCACCCCCCTACAGTCCCATTTGACTACCCCAGGTCTTGTGTTTTGGATATTTCTATTTCTTGCTTTAGAAATGCCTCATCCACCTGCTCATCCTGATTTCATGATCTATAGTAGACCCCGACCATGAGGTCACCCCTATTTTTTATTCCTGTTATCTTTACCTAGAAAACTCAGCTGGTCTGCTTCTCACCCTTTTCTGGACCTGAGAACAAGCATACATATATTTTAACATATAATACAGCACCTCCTCCCTTTTTACCCAGCTTCTGCTCTCCTGAATAAGCTAGACTCCTCTATACCAGTGGCTCTCAAGCTTTCCAGACTACTGTACCCCTGTGACAGAGTGTGCATACCCCCACTAGGCAGGAAAGGATTAATCCCACATTATGGACACAGGAAGTCCTGCCCCTCAGACCATGCTGGGCATGGTCCAACTGCTGTGCTAGTATAAAGGACAGCAACCCAGCTCAGTCTGCACTGACTGCTAAGGAGGAAGGACACTTGGTGGAGGCTCCAGCCCAGAAACCGTTATAGCCCTTATCTGCAGGAGCCAGAGATCTCTAGACATAGACTGGAGACCTGCTGCCTACAGCTTAATGTCTGGAGTCAAAGTCCCAGGGAGTCACTTGCTCTGAGGAGCCCAGAGACCCCAACATCATACGGACTGCAGATTCAGGAAACTCGGTAGGAAGTGACCCATGGAGGTAGAGTGAGTGGTATCTCCCACCCACGTAAGGTCAGCATGTTGTGACTGGATTCCACACTGACCCAGTGGTGGACCACACTGCCACTGTTAGGGCTCTGGGCCAGGACCCAGTGCAGTTGGGTGGGCCTGGGTCTCTTCTTTCTCTCTCTCTTCCCCGCCCCCCCTTCACCCCACAGCTGCCAGTGCAAGTCTGGGGATTCAGGCTGAGAGGATGTCTCCCAGAAGCAGTGCAGTCATAACCATAATGTGCTACTTCCAAGGCTTTGCCTTTTGTAGTGTGATCCCCACAGCTCCACTTCTCTGAAATAGGTCCTGCTGGAGGCAGCATCCCTTGTATTATGATGGTACTTCAGTCAGTCCAAATGATTTCAGACTGCTTGTAAACACCATCTCTTCTGGGGTACTGCAGCCAATAGGTATTTGCAGCAACCCAAGACAGCCTTTTTAGAACAAGACCGCATTGCTTTGGCAACTGGAACACAGGATTTACAGATCTCTTGTCAGTCCAGTAGAACAAAACTGAATTCTATATTCATTTTGGCAGAGTCATCTGCCCAGCTTTTCCAAAGCCTCCTCGATTTCATCTCTCTCTCTCTCTCTGTATCTCCTTGTCTCAGTCTTTTTGCCCTGGATAGCAGCAAACTTAAAGCCCAGTTGGTTTGTACACTAGTTCCTGTGTCCCAAAAGTGCAGTGCAGTTGTGTTCCCATGTTCTGCTTCCCTTGGATCCCAGTCTCTACACATTAATGCCCAGTCTGAGACTTCCATTATCCAGTGTGCTTCATTCACATGTGGACTGTTCTTGATTAGTGTATCCATATAAATGGAGTCAGGCCTACTGTGACACATGGCCAGCAAGGGTTAAGCCGCTCACAGGCTAACTGACCCAGATTCAACCTTTCGAAACATGTTAGAAAGGGTAATTAGGGCCATTCCATGTTAGATAGGCTAGAACTTTGAAATGCAAACCTGTATTGTTAGAAAATTAGAGGCGATACTAATTGTATGTGTTTACTTTTATTTTGTTAGATGTTAGCCATGCAAACAGACAGTTCCTGTCTATTACTATAACTATAGAGTCAGAGATCAAACGGGAATATTAACATTTAGATGAATCTTGAGTGAAATAATGTCATTGTCTGTATGTCTCAAGTTCGATAAACTACACCTTTAACCTGATATAACGCAGTCCTCGGGAGCCAAAAAAATCTTACCGCATTATAGGTGAAACCATGTTATACCAAACTTGCTTTGGCCTCGAGCATTTCCGTAAATAGTCACTTCCTGCCCCCTGACTGACCCCTCAGAACCCCCGACCCATCCAACCCCCCCCCCCCCACTCCTTGTCCCCTGACCGCCCCCTCTAGAGACACCCCCCCCCTCCTAACACCCCCCCCCCCGGACCCCACCCCATACCCAACCTGCCTGACTGCCCCGACCACATCCACACCCCCGCCCCCTGACAGGCCCCCCGGGACTCCCACGCCCTATCCAATGACCCTGTTCCCTATCCCCTGACTGCCCTGCCCCCAGAACCTCTGAACAATCCAACCCCCCCTGCTCACTGTCCCCTGACCACCCCCCCACCCCGAGACCCTCTGCCCCTTCTCCAACCCCTCAGCCCTGGCCCGCCACCCTTAACACGCCGCTCAGAGCAGCGTGTCTGAGCCAGACATGCCGACGCGCTGATCTGCCGGAGCGCGGAGTCCCGCCCCCCAGAGCGCTGCTTTACTGTGTTATAGCTGAATTCATGTTCTATTGGGGTGCATTACCTCAGGGTAGAGGTGTACCTTATGTTAATCCATGTGGTTAGTTACCAGTGATGTTAAGGAAATAGAAGATTTCTTCAAAGGCCTATTGTTCACCCAGGACTGTATGGTCAAGAGGCTGCCAGAAAACTGTATTTAAAAACTCTTGGGACCTGATACTTTCATCTCAGATCTGCTTGATGCTTTATGCAGGGGAAGCTTGTATCTCCAGTCTTACCTGGATCACCCTGGATATGAACATTGGACTATAAACTATGGACTAATTCTGAAAGAACTCTTTACAACTACAAAGCTCATCATCAAAACTGATCTCAAAACTGTACTCACGTCTTTGTGTATACTGATCTTTTAACCAATAGTCTTTTTCTTTTTTAAATAAATGTTAGTTTACTTCGAAAGAATTGGCTGTGAGTGTGTATTTAGGCCTGTGGCAGAGCCAGGGGTTGAGCAGTGAGCAGCCCGTTATATTAGAAAGTGGGCACCTGCAGCTCCAGCCCCGGAGTTGGTGCCTATACAAGGAGCCGCATATTAACCTCTGAAGAGCCGCATGTGGAGCCCCAGGCTGGCCACCCCTGCCCTAAAGAAAGGCCTGTGTTGCATCCTATGTGCAGTGCACAGACATGAGTTACAGTAAGTGTGGCGTCTGCAATGATACAGAAAGGGGTCGGGGATGGCCTGGCGGAAATATGAAGAGCTGTGTTTGTGACCGGGATCCCAGGGGAGCCAGATGAGGTCACTCAATTAGGGTGAACTGCAAAGAATGGGGCAGGCAATGGTGGATATTCAATATTTAGGTTTACCAGGCCAGCACAAAACAGCTTCTATTATACCTCACTGGTTACTCAGAAGTCAACAACACAGTTCCCTTAAAGTAACCCAGCCTCAGGCCTCCACCTAGACACCCAAGTCAAATATGGTGAGGATTAATGATAATTTTATTCATCATATAAAAAAAGTTCTACCAATCCCAAAGAATCTGACACCTAACATCCCAGGTTAATGAATATTCCAGATCTTACCCAAATACACACTTACAACCAATTCGTATTAACTGAACTAAAAAATTTTTAAAAAGAAAGAGTATAGGTTAAAAGATCAGCATACAAACAAACATGAGTACAATCTTGAAATTCAGATTCATAGAGATGGTGAGCTTTGTAGGTGCAAAAAGTTCTTTATAATTTAGTCAATAGGTTATTGTCAAATATCATATTCAGGGAGTTCCAGCTTAGGACTGGGATCTCAATCCTTATGTTTTAAGCTTCCCCTGAATGAAACCTCAAGCAGATCTGAGATGACAGGATCAGGACCCAAGGGTCTTTTATACAGTTTTCTAGCATCCACTTGACCATACAGTCCTGGGTAAACAATAGGCTTTTGATGTAAACTTCTGTTTCCTAAACCGCACTGGTAATTAACTACATGGATTAACATAAACTGCTTAATGGACAAGTAGTTATCACAAACTTTAAAGAGACACATTGACAATGACATTATTTCACCCAAGATTCATCTAAATGTTAATATTCCCCTTTGATCTCTGAATCAATAGCTATAGTGATCGACAGGAATTGTCTGTTTACGTGGCTAGCATCTATAAGTAAACACACTTAGTATCACTTCTAACAATATAGGTTTGCATTTCAAAGTTCTAGCCTATTTAGCATAGAATGGCCCTAATTACCATTCGCATACTTTCTAACATGTCCTTAAAGGTTGGCTCTGGGTTATTTAACCTGCAAGCTGCTTAACCCTTTCCGACCACGTGTGACACTTTGTATAAGATTGGTTGCAATTATATAACAGTGGTAGCAATAACGATTTGCATGATTATATTTTAATTAGATAATGTCACATGTGTTTTGGCCATTTTAGCTGTTGAGCTTGAGCTGATAGCTAGATGACCATGAGTAGTGTCAGGCTAAGATTTCAGTTTGGAAAGGAAAGACAGGTCTGGACCAGAGAGTTAGATGTGTCAGTCACCAGCATAGCGATAGTAGCTGAATTTGTGTTTGTGGATGAGATTCCCAGTGATAAGGTACAGAGGAAGAAGAGAAGTGGACCAAGGACAGAGCCTGTGTAATCCCCTCAGAAAGTTGGAGTGGGGATGAGGAGGATTGTCCAAGGACACACTGAAGGAGAGATTAGAGAAGCAGGAGAGGACAAAAGATCAGATTTCAATAAGACAACCATGGTCAGTGGTGTCAAAGGCAGCTGATAGGTCAAGGAGGAGAATGATAGAGTACTGGCTCTGAGTTTTGCATAGGGAAAGGTCATTAGAGACTTCTGCAAAAGCAGCCTCAGTGGGGTGCTCCATATCTGTCATCTTGAAATCTTCCCACCCCACCAGACCCTTCCTAGAGTAACCACTCCCCAATCCCTTCATTCCACCTGTCCCTCTACCCTAGTATTCCTCACTTCCAGCTAACCCAGATCATCCACCCACTCATCCCTCTCTCTACAACAGCACCACTGCTGGGCCCTCCACCCCTTTTTCCCCATCCCCAGTCCCCCACTTGCCCAGCTCACACCATTACCAATTCCCAGGAGCTCCTCTCCTTGACTCCCTTCATCCTCCTCCTTCCACTGTACCCAACCATCCCTGATTCCCTCTAATCCTCCACACCCCTCCCTGCCTTGTCGCACCCCACAAACTCCAGCTCTCCATCTTCTCCCCTCCTCATGCTCCCTGCCCTCCTTTGTCTCAAGGACTCCTGAATGAGACTCTCACACTGTTTCCTAGCCTCAGGTGGCTGCACATGATTGCAACACCCTCCAGGCATTTGGAAAGTTATCACAGCAGGCCACCAGCTCCACTAGATGTAGGATTCAGCATTACTTTTTGTTTGAAGGCCAACTATTCTAATTTCTCTAAAATTTACATGCTTACTCACATTGCCATGAAATATACTGCTCATCATGTGGGTGCAGGACAGGATTAGTGGTCCAAAGATAGGGTTAATTGCTCCAGAGATTCCTGAAATACAGCCCTTCTAACACAAGCTCTTGACAAAAATCACCTTGTTCTTATAACAGTTTCTTGCACACATCTGAGGTTCAAACTATGGTTTTGACTATCCCCTGACTAAAGTCAGTCACTTGGTATCTATCTCAGCTGGTGTACAGAGCATACTGCCTCTTTGGGAAAGTGGTATTAAATAAGTTAATTATTGTACAACTTTGAACTTCAGATCAGCAAAAGCCAAACTAATAAGAACAACCACATAGGATAAGAACAATGGTCTGTCTATCCCAGTACTGTATTCTGACAGTAGTCAATACCAGATGCCTCAGAGGGAATGAACAGAAGGGGGTAATTGAGTGATCAATCCGCTGTTGTCCACATACAGCATGTGGCAGTCAGAGGCAGAGCATGGGACTGCATTTTTGACCATCTTGGCTAATAGCAGTTGATGGACCTATCCTCCATGAATTTATCAAACTTTTTTTAACCCAGTTATAATTACAGCCTTCACAACATCCCCTGGCAATGAGTTCCACAGGATGACTGTTCACTGTGTGAAGTAGTATTTCCTTTTGTTTACTATAAATTTGCTGCCTATTAATTTCATCACGTGATCCCTGGTTCTTGTGTTATGTGAAAGGGGTAAATAGCACTTCCTTATCCACTTCCCCACACTATTCATTTTATATTCCTGTATCATATCCCCACAGTCATCTCTTTTCCAAGATGAACAGTCTATCTTATTAATCTCTCCTCCTATGGATGGTATTCCATACCCCAATCATGTATATATTTATGTATGTTTGTCCTTCTCTGCACTTTTTCCAATTCTAATTTTTTTTTTTTTTTGGACAGGTTGACTAGAACTGCATATAGTATTTAAGGTGTAGCATATCATGGACTTACACGGTGGCATTATATTTTCTGTCTTATCACCTATTGCTTTCCCAATGGTTCCTAATATTCTGTTATCTTTTTTGATTGCCACTGCACATTTTGTGGATTTTTTTTAAATGAACTATCCACAATGATTCCAAGATTGCTTTCTTGAATGGTAACAGCTAATTTACACCCCATCATTTTGTATTTATAGTTGGGATATTTTTTCCAATGTCAGGTTTCAGAGTAACAGCTGTGTTAGTCTGTATTCGCAAAAAGAAAATGAGTACTTGTGGCACCTTAGAGACTAACCAATTTATTTGATGAAGTGAGCTGTAGCTCACGAAAGCTTATGCTCAGATAAATTGGTTAGTCTCTAAGGTGCCACAAGTACTCATTTTCTTTTTTCCAATGTGTTACTTTGCATTTATCAACATTGAAGTTCATCTGCCATTTTGCTGCCATGTCACCCAGTTTTGTGAGATCTCTTTGTAACTCATCACAGTTTGCTTTGGCCTTAACTATCTTCAGTAATTTTGCATCATCTCCAAACTTTGCCACCTCGTTTCCACATTTTTCCAGTTCATTTATGAATGTGCTGAACAACACTGTACAGATCCCTTAGGGACCCAACTATTCACCTTTCTCCATTGTGAAAACTGACCATATATTCCTACCCGTTGTTTCCTATCTCTTAACCAGTTACTGATCCATGACTTCCCTTTTATCCCATGACTTCTTACTTTCCTTACGAGTAATGCTATGATTTAGTCACGGAATCCGACTTTCCGAGACCTCCATGACTTCAGTCTGTGGCGGTGGAGAGCTGCGAGTGTATGGAGTACCCCACAGCTCCTGGTTGCCGCAAGCAGCGGGAACCCCGGCAGCTCTGACGCGACCCGTGGTAGGGGACCCCTGGAGCTCCTAACCCTCCACCCAGCTGCCTGATGCAGACTGTGTGGGCACCCACAGATCCTCACAAATATTTTTAGTAAAACTCAGGGACAGGTCACGTTGTCAAAGGCGTTCTGCAAGTCCAAGTACATTATATCTACAGGACTACCCTTGTCCACAAGTTTGTTGACCCCCCCCCCCCCCCCGAGAATTCTAATAGATGTAGCATGATTTCCTTTAACAAAATCCACGTTAACTTCCCCCAACAAATTGTGTTCATCTAGGTGTCTGATAATTCTGTGATTTCCTATAGCTTCAACCAATGTCCCTGGTACTAAAGTTAGGCTTACTGGTTGCTAGTTGCCAGGATTGCTGCTGAAGCCTTTTAAAAATAAATTGGTATTACATTAGCTATCCCAAGTCATCTGGTATAGAGGCCAATTTAAGTGGTAGGTTACATACCGCAGTAAGTAGTTCTGCACTTTTCATATACGGGTTCCTTCAGTACTATTGGGTGAATGCCATCTAGCCCTGGTGACTTATGTTTAAATTAGCAATTTATTTGAAAACCTCCTTTATTGACACTTTTTTAGCACCTCAATCACCGAGCAGCCCCACCAATTGTCTGGCAGGCTCCCTACTGCTGATGTACTTCAAACAATTGGTGTTCATGTCAGTGACTTTTCCTAATTGCTCTTGAAAAGTCTTTTTTTGGACTGCCTAATTATATTTTTACACTTGACTTGGCAGAATTTTCCTCAGTAGGGTTTGACTTTCAATTTTTAAAGGATGCCTTTTTGCCTCTAATTGCCTTATTTACTCTGCTGTTTCATCTTGGTGATATTGTTTTAATCCTCTTACTGTTTGGGGTTTTTTTCCCCTTAGGAGTACACTTATTTTGAGCCTCTGACCGTGTTTTGAATAAGTTTCCATGCAGCTTGCAGGCATTTCACTTTTGTGAGCGTTCCTTTTAATTTCCATGTCACTAGCTTTCTTTTGTGTAGTTCCCCTTTCTCAAATTAAATGCTACCATGATGTTCTTCATATTCCTACCCCCCCACACACACCCCCGGATGTTAAATTTAATTAATTACATTATGGTCTCTATTACAGAGGTGGGCAAACTACAGCCTGCAGGCCACTACCAGCCCGCGGGACCGTCCTGCCCAGCCCTTGAGCTCCCAGCCGGGGAGGCTAGCCCCTGGCTCCTCCCCTGCTGTCCCTCCTCCCCTGCAGTCTCAGCTCACTATGCCACCAGTGCTCTGGGTGGTGGGGTTGCGAGCTCCTGCCAGGCAGCACGTTGTTGTAAGCAAGACACGAGAAGTAATTCTTCCACTGTACTCTGCGCTGATTAGGCCTCAAGTACAGTATTGTGTCCAGTTCTGGGTGCCACATTTCAGGAAAGATGTGACCAAATTGGAGAAAGTCCAGAGCAGAGCAACAAAAATGATTAAAGGTCTAGAAAACATGACCTATGAAGGAAGATTTGAAAAATTGGGTTTGTTTCTTCTGGAGAAGAGAAGAATGAGAGGGAACATAAGTTTAAGTACATAAGATTGTTACAAGGAGGAGGGAGAAAACTTGTTCTTAATCTCCGAGGATAGGACAAGAAGCAATGGGTTTAAATTGCAGCAAGGCAGGTTTAGGTTGGACAGTAGGAAAAACTTCCTAAGTGTCAGGGTGGTTAAGCACTGGAACAAATTGCCTAGGGAGACTGTAGAATCTCCATCATTGGGGATT
Organism: Natator depressus; assembly: GCF_965152275.1. Taxonomy (NCBI): domain Eukaryota; kingdom Metazoa; phylum Chordata; order Testudines; family Cheloniidae; genus Natator; species Natator depressus. The sequence continues at coordinate 683,501 of NC_134255.1, forward strand.
TTTAAGAGGAGGTTAGACAAACACCTGTCAGGAATGGTCTAGATCAGGGGTCTCAAACTCATGGCCCGCGAACCTCCCCAATGTGGCCTGTGGGGCTCCAGTAGTTTTGGCCTCACCTGCCTCCCCCAGGCAATTTATAATAGCCCGGGGCCCCAGCAGCGCAGCGCAGCTGAGCACCATCTGCCTGCTTGCCCCACATGTCTGACCCCTCCCACTTCCAGACTAGCCCCCTCCCTGCGGCCCCAGGGCAGGGCTATGTTTCCGCATGCTGCCCCAAACCCAAGCGACCCTGCGGCCAATGGGAAGCTGTGCGGGTGGTGCCTGGGGGCAGCAGAGCGCAGAGGCCTCCCGGCCCACCCTGTCTTGGGAGCCCCAGGTAAGCGCCACACCCCGACCCCTCCTCCCACAGCCTGCACCCCCACCCCCTTCCCACCTGCCAAACTCCCTCCCAGAGCCTGCACCCCAATCCCCTACCCTAGACCTCCTCCCCCACTCAAACTCGCTCCCAGAGCCTTAGGCAGGTGGGGGGCAGAGTTTTGGGGGATGGGTTCTAGGTGGCATGAGTGACATTATTGGCCCGCTGGGAGGATGAGAAGACTGGCACTGGCCCTAAGGTAAATTGAGTTTAAGACCCCTGGTCTAGAGAATACTTAGTCCTGCCATGAGTGCAGGGGACCGGACTAGATGACCTCTCAAGATCCCTTCCAGTCCTATGATTCTATAAACTATATTAAAGCAGAGTTAAGTGCTGCCTCATGCCCTTCCAGCATGTGGAGAGTGGTGAAAGTTAGTACATCTGAAAACCAGCAAATTAAGAACTACACACCACACCTGCAAAACGAAGCTCTGCTCCTACTCCCTAACCTTGGAGCTAGCAAATGTGACTGGGAATAGGTCAGTAAGGAAGGAGCAAAGGTTTACCAACTAACCAGGGAAGTGGCAAATTTTCCATCTCTTGAAGTCTTCAACGCAACATTGGATGCTTTTCTGGAAGATATTTTCATCAAAACACAAGGTATTCAGCTCACTTCAATGGTAACTCGAAACTGTATGGCTTGTATGATACAGAAGGTCAGACTAGATGACCTAATAGTATCTCCTGGCCTTAAAATGTACTGATCAATAGAAGGAAAGACTAAGGACATGCCATTGTTTGTGTTGCGTTCGACAGATTTGAATTCCACCACTTATCTCCATGCACTTCATCTATGCGCACTGTGTCAGCTGTAGCTTTACATGAACAGTGGAGGGAACAGTTGGAGCAGCTTGGTAGAACTGTGACTGTGATAAGAAGAGATGCATGTGAATCTTGAAGGAACAGGTATTCCTCACATCACTGCTAAGTGTTGTAGGTTGTGTCAATGAAGGTGCACAAGGGTGTGTTCTTGCCACGAGGGTTGTCAGCAGTCTGGTGGCATATGTGCTAATGGTCTCCAATGCTCAGTGAGGGTAAGTGAAGGAATCCAGAGTGCAAGGGTAAAGGCGTGGTGACAATCTGAAAGTCTAAGATGGATAGTGCGCAGTGGACTCAGTGTTTGAGTGCAGGCCAGGGGTAGGTAGCTTCTGTTCCCTACAGTGGACCTAACCAAGTTTTGCCTTTGCAAAGAGAAGGTGTTGGACTTTGTGTTATCCTGCTCCCGTCCTCTGTTTCCAAAGTGTTCTGTAGCAGGGGAGGGCAAAGTGCTAGTATAAGTGTCATTGGCCTGTTGGAGTGTTGCTGAAACAGGGCACAATTTGAGGTTGCATTGAGGGTGTTGTGAACCTTAGCTCTTCTTTCCCATTCTAATAACCGAGAGGACAGGAATCCTTACCCAGCGAGGTCAAATTCTCAAAGTTCTCCTGCATGACGTCTCTGTAGAGGGCTCTCTGAGCGGGGTCCAGCAGAGCCCATTCTTCTTCGGTGAAATACACAGCCACCTCCTCGAAAGCCATTGGCCCCTGAAAGAGCAACAGCCCCTCACTCAGTACCTGCTGCCTACTGACAACCCCACTACTCACAGGGGAGGAGGGCCAATCACTTGGAAGCTGTGGGAGGCAGGCAGCATAGTTCCACCCACACCCCATCACATGACAGCAGCCAGAAAGCATCAAAGGGAAGGGAGGAAAAAGAGCACCCCCACTCCTCCCAGCAGAGAGAAGGGGAAGGAGTCTTCACATTCATCACTCACCTACGAGCCAGAGGCTGATACAGGAGATGGAGCCCCCAGCAGGGTCCAGGGACAACCCCCTGATGCAAATTGCAACACCCTCCTCATTGCCAGCAGCTGGATAGGAGGGGATGGGGTATATTCCCTAGGCCTCACTGGTAGGTGCCCCTTTATATCTCACAGCAGCCTCTGGCTAGTATTGAAGTCTGGTAAGTTTCCCTAGCCCAGTCTGGGGAGGTGGGCGGTTGTTTCCTGCATGACTAATTAGGGAATTCCCACCCACAAATTATAGGGGTCTGTTGCTGAGATCTAGGCATCACGGTAAACAAAGCTTAGCAGGTTTATCACAGCCTGGCCCCCTCCCTTTCTCCACTCTGTATTTCCTGACCCCTCCCACTTCCAGACTAGCCCCCTCCGAAGTGCCCACCTCCTCTGTATTTATTGCTCTTCTCCCTCCAAAGAGAACGCACCAACAACTCCCTACCTCAAATGGCTCCACTGCAGCCATTTCCCTTCCCTGGTCCCTGGAAGGACAGAATGAGCTGGAGCAAAACATGGATGTTACGCTGCAGCCTGTTAAGGCAAAAAGGGCAATTGGGAACATGTCAGAACAGGAAATAACTTCACAGCACAATTCCCCCCAGGATCTTTCCCTGCACATGGATGAACAGAACAATTCAAAACAGTGATGGAGGAGGCGGGGCTTTATCTACCCAGATATCTGTTAGAAAAGGAATTCAAGCAAACGCAAAGTGTCCAATAAGTTCTTGGAATGTACAGGGGACACCTGTTTTCTTTGAGAGGATGGAAGCAGTAACTGGAGGATGAAGGAACGAGTTAGGAAACTGAAGGCAGAAAGCAACGTGGGTAAAAGTGATGAGAAAACGATCGATGTCACGGTTCTATGAGAAGGCAGGCATGAGAGCAGCAGAATAAGGACAATGGACTTCCAAAAGGCAGACTTCAACCAATGCGGAGAACTGGTAGGTGAGGTCCTATGGGAATAAAAGCTCAGAGGGAGAAACGAGTTCCAGAGAGCTGGTTGGCACTTCCTCAGAGACAATATTAAAGGAGCAGCAGCAAAGGATCACAATGTGAAGGAAAGAAGAGTAGGTGGCCAATATGGCTCTACCATAAGTTCTTTCATGACCAGAAAATAAAAAGGAATTCTATAAAAAGTGGAATCATGGACCAATTTCTATGGAGGAGTACAAAAGAATTGCACAAGCATGTGGGGACAAAATCGGAAAGATTAACTCACAAAATGAGTTTCACCTTGGAAGGGACAAAAAAAAAGGCAGTAAGATATGGGTTCTATAAATATATTAGGAGCAAGAGATCGGGGAAGGAAAGTGTAGGTCCTCTACTTACCAGAGAAAAAGAAGAGCTAATAATAGATGACATCAACAAGACGAAGGTGTTTAATGCCTTTTTACATTCACTAAAAAAATGTAATTGTGACCAGATACTTAATTATTTTTAACCAAGAGGGGGAAGGAACAAAAACCACAATGGAGAAATAAGAGGTTGAAAAAATATGTACATAAGTTAAATATATTTAAGTCAGCAGGGCCTAATGCAATTCATCCTGGGGTACTTAAGGAATTAGCTGAAGCAATGTTGGAACAGTTAACAATTATCTCTGACAACTGTGGGAGGATGGTGAGGTGCCACAAGACTGGAGAAGGAAAAACAATACCTGCCTTCAAAAAGGGAAGCAATGAAGATCTGGGGAATAAAGACCAGTCAAGCCTAATTTAGATACCCAGAAAGAAAAATGTATTAATCAATGTTTAAGCACCGAGGATAGTAAAGTGATAAGTTTTATAGCCAGCATATATTATCGAACACAAATCATGACAAACCAATCTAATTTCCTGCTTTAACAGAGGTACTGGCCTTTATGGATACAGGAGACACTGTAGACATATCTCGATTTTAGTAAGGCTTTTGACAGAAGACCCCATGACATTCTCATCAGCAAACTAAGAAAATGTGGTGTACTTGAAAGTCTGTACTCAAGGAGTAATCATAAATGGTTCACTGACAAATTGGGAGGCTGTATCTAACGTGGTCCCACAGGAACCAATCCTCGATCTGCTACTACTCAATATCTTCCTTAATGACTTAGATAATGGAGTGGAAAGTGTGCTTATTAAATTTTCAGATGACACCAAACTGGGAGAGTTGTAAACATGTTGGAGAACAGGATTAGAATTCAAAATGACCTTTATAAATTAGAGAATTGATCGGAATGAACAAGATGAAATTCAATAAAGGCAAGTGCAAAGTACTACATTTTAGGGAAGGAAAATCCAATGCACGACTACAAAATAGGGGCTAACTGGCTAGGGGGCAGTACTACTCAAAAGGATCTGGAGGTTATAGTGAATCGCAAATTGAATCTAAGCCAGCCATGTGACTCAGTTGTGACAAAGGCTAGTTCAGCACTGGAATAGGTTACCAAGGGAGGTTGTGGAATCGCCACCACTGAAGGTTTTTAAGGACTGGTTGGACAAACACCTCAGTGTTGGGGGCTGGACTAAATCATCTCATGGTTCATTTCAGCCCTACAGTTCTCAGATTCTATTCTGAGGAAATGTTTGGTCATTTTACTGACCTGGCCCATCCCACCAGCACTAAACAACAGAGACATTTTGAAATCCTACCAGTAACAAAGTCTGGGAACCAAATACAAGACAAGAGCAGAACAAAAGGAGTAACTTTGGGGGATTTCCCCTGACATTGTCCCCAGGGCAGCATACTCCCACAGCCGGGGGCACAGGCAGAGTCAGGAATTAGCTTTTTCTCTCCCTGCATTTCACCTTGTTCACTGGAAAGTGAATCTGCCCAGGGATGCTGCAGTAAGTGTGTGTGGGAAAGTTAGAGATCTGGGAATCTCTCTCCCCAATTATTTCTCCCACTGCCCCTATCAATCTCTGTCTTTTTCTCCTTGTGTTTCCAATCTCCTGTCCTGCCCCCTCTGGCAGACAGGCAGACAGCCATTCCTGGGTGTTCGCTCTTCTATGGCTGGATTGGCTCCTGCAATTGCTAAGGGGAGGAGAGATGTGGGGTGAGGAGGGGCTGTTTGTGCACAGTCACTTTCATACCCTTCCCCAGCAGGTTCCCTGAGGTCTCTATCAATCACCGGAAGTCTCTGCTTTAGATGTTGGTGTGGGCAGAGCCTAGGGCTGGCCCATGGAGCTAATTACAGCTGGAGAAAGTTCTCACCTTGCCTGGGCATAGAGGAAGCTTCACTCCAAGTCACTTCCAAGCCCAGACCCCACTGGGGGAGCAGCAGCTGCTCAGTCCGGGCTCCCAGATCACAACGCAGGCAGCAGTGTCTGACCCAGGAAGCTCAACCCCAATATCCTGAGACAAGAGAGAGACACAGTCAGACAGAGGGATCTTCCCCCCTCCCGCTCCTTTAGAACAACTGAAACCCCCACCCCCCAGGGACATATCCTGATTTTATTTGCCCCCATGTTAATCTGGAGTCACTCCATGTTCTTCCTTGAAGTCTCTCTTGATTAACACTGGTCTCAGTGAGACCAGAAACATGGCTCAGGAGGGATGAGGCCAGAGTCCTTTCCTCCTCCCTCATTCCCTCCTCTTCTTCTGAAAACAGCAACAGTTTTCCCTCCAAAACCTGAAATTCCTCCAGTTTTGAAAATGGGGAGAGAAGCAAAGTCTGTCGTGATTTCATATCAGTATTTGATAAATGGATAGGGAGTTATCAGCTGCGCCTCCCAGCCGTTCACACGGGGTGGGGGGAGCCCTGGGCGAGGATTCTTTAACAGGAAAATGGATGGCATGGAGGAGCCAAATTTTTTAAGAAATTTCCATGCTCAGTGACTGGCAGATAATGGCCAGTAGGTACCTACTCCCGAGACGACTACGTCTCAGCGCTGGGCGAAGCAACCCCTCATGGAGACCATTTGTCAGGGGGGTTTGGGATACTGCTGGTGAACATGATGAGGGGAAAGTGAGAGGCTAATACAGTAGCATGGAGATTCTCAGCCACTCTGGGTACAGCCTGGACAACAAGGAGCCAGGCACAGACTGAGCCATCATCCTGTGCCCACTGAGGAAAAGAAAAGGGTCCAGCCAACTGTTCTGTGAGCAGCTGGGAAACCCCATTCCCCCAAACAGGGGGGAGGCCTCTGGCTTTGGTGTATATTAAATATGGGACAAGTCACTTTCATCAGCAAACACTGTAAAGAAGATAAAGGGGGAAAGAAATGAGTCTCAAATGAGAGGAGAAAGTTAACCATTTAACTCCCTGCAACCGCCAGGATGGAGAATGACTAAGACAGGGGTGGGCAAATTACAGCATGTGGGCCAGATCCGGTCCCTCAGGGCTTTGCATCCGGCCCACAGGATTGCCACCCCTGTGGCACCGTGGGCCCCACACTGCTCCCAAAGCAGCCAGCACCACGTCCCTGCGACCCCTGGTGGGTGGGGGAGGGGAGAGGCAGGGGGCTCCAGGCACCACCCCCCACAGCTCCCATTGGCCGGGAACAGGGAACCGCAGCCAATGGGAGCTTTGGGGGAGGTGCCTGGAGGCACAGCAAGGGCAACGCATGTGGAGCCCTCTGCCACCCCTCCCCCAGAGATGTGGTGTCGGCCGCTTCCCGGAGTGGTGCAGGGGGCCTGCTCTGGCCCCGATGCACGCCGCTGCCAGCCGGATCCACTCCAGGTAAGCGGCACCGGGCCGGAGCCTGAACCCCTCCTGCATCCCAACCCCGTGCCCTAAGCCCACACCCCTGCCCTGAGCCCCCTTGTGCACCCCAACCCTGTTCCCTGAGGCCCCTCATATGCCCCAAGCCCCTCCACTGTCCCAACCCCTTGCTCTGAGCCCATTCCTGCACTCCGCACCCCCTCCCACCCCCTGCACTCCCTCCCGCACCCCAACCCCCTGCCCTGCATGCAAATTCCCCACCCAGATGTGGCCCTCAGGACAAAAAGTTTGCCCACCCCTGGACTAAGGCAACAAATTCCCTCCAAAATAGGAGAACTCGCTGCAACTAAACCTCAGAACCTCTCCAAACATGAGAGGCTTTTTAGCAGACATTTAATAATTACATGGAAAACGACAATATCTGACAGCTGATGTCTATGTTAAGTCATTAAAGAGAAAAGGGTGGAAATCTGGAGAATTTTGGATCAATTTTCACAAAGTAGAGCAGAAAGTGGAAAAAATGTGAAGAATTTTATATCGATAGTCAATAGTAGGTAAAGAGGTAAAGTGAGAGTGAATTTCATACTGTTATTTGACAAATTGAGAGAAAATGGAAACCTTTTCTAAATATATTCAAAAATTTGAGAAAAGGTCAAAATCTGAGGAAATTTTATGTTAATTTATTATTAATGAGACATGGAAAAAATCTCAGGGAATATTAAATTAGAAATAGATAACTAGAGAGAAAGGAGGGCAAGATTTTAGGATATTCTCCGGAAGAAGAGATCTGTGTGTAACTCAGAAATGTATCTCTCTTACCAATTGAAGTGGATCCAATAAAAGATACTACCTTATCCATCTTCTCTTTCTAAATGCAAAGCAATGCACACTGGAGAGAGAAACTAGAGCTACTTATAAACATTATTGCGTGGTAAATTAACTATCACCTGTAGCCCATATAGCTAGCTTTAGCATTTATTTTATGCAGCAGTAATGCAAGGAACCCACAGGCCTGTCTCCTGTAGGACACTGGCATCAGCAGTTAGCATAAGGCTTGAGATCTATGAACTCTGGCACAGATAAATGGCCTAAGGGTCAGCCCTAAGGTTTGGGGAACTGGAAATAGAGTGTCTAAGGGGGAATTTCATCCGTAAAGTCACCAGCCGACCAGAGGAACATGAGCTAACACCGGCTTTCGGATAGAACATCCACAGACGTCTGACCACAGGAGTGCCATGGCAACGTATTGACATATATGACACCAAGGTAAGATCATTAATACACTAACCTACAGGAGCACACCCCAACATTAGTAGGGAGAGGAAATACAAATGAGGAAGAGAGGAGAAACCCCTACTGAACATGCATTACACCTAGCAATGTCAGCACAACATATTCTAGGCTACACAACTCAGGAAAGGGATCTGCATGTTGCTGTAGACAGATCAATGAAAAGGTCCACTTAATGCATAGCTGCCAGCAAAAAAGTTAACATGTTAGGATTCATAAGGAATGGGATGAAGAATACCACCAAACATTTGTTTATAAACCAAGGGAGCAGCCTCTAATATCCTGGATCACCATGGCTACTACAGCACTGCACACAGGATATTTTATATCAATCTTTCAGAATTGGGGAAGAAATAGGTCTAAAAAGAAACATTTGATAATGAGAAAAACACACGTGGATCTGAAGAGAATTTATATTAAGTAAGTGAAAGTAGTTGGACAGTTTGACTGGATTGTATATGGAAGTTCAATAAACAGACAGGAATAATTTGCCCCACACACCCACACCATTTACATGGCAGCAGGGAGCCCCTTGGGGAGGTGCTTTAAGAGAGTACGTGAGGGTAATATGGAGCAGGAAAACTCCCTGGCAGTAGGTAGGAGGCAGCAGCAGGGGCAGGCAGGTGACTGGCACCTGGGGGGAGCTGTGTTGGGCAGTTGGGAGTAGCAGTAACCTGGACTGTGTAACCTTGGGCTGGACAGTCTCCACTGCGGACTTTTTCCTCCCATCCCCTTCCTTGTCTTGTTGCTGGCAGAGAATGGCCACCCCATCCCACCCCAGAGGCAGCTGTGTCTCAGGGCTCTACAAGCTGCACCCATTAAGCCCCTTCTCATTTGGGGAATGATTCACGACAATTTCCCAAAGAAAGAAAGAAAATTTGCTGCAGGTCAAACGGGTGGGAAAATATCCCAAATCTGAGATTGTTAAATTAACATTGGAGAATTAAAGAGAAAATGGGGCAAACTCTGAAAAGGAGAATAGAGAAAGTGTCGATAACTGCTCCATCAGTACTGACCATTCATGGAGCCATTGCTGCTTTTACACCTGAAAGGAGACTTCCTTTCTCTGACTCCTGCCCATGGGGCCATGGTCGGACGTGGTGACCCAGAGAAGCTGACTTGGGGCTGATGCAAGGTAAGCAAAACCGAACCAGCCTCCCAGGGTATTGGGTTGGAAGCCGGTACGGGCAGTGGGCCTGGGTTCCCCTACATCAGTGGTTCTCAACCAGGGGTATATGTACACCTGGGAGTACGCAGAGGTCTTCCAAGGGTATGTCAACTCATCTAGATAATTGTCTAGTTTTACAACAGGCTACGTCAGTGGTTCTCAAATTTTTGTACTGGTGACCCCTTTCACATGGAAAGCCTCTGAGTATGACCCCTTCTTATAAATTAAAAGCACTTTTTATATCTTTAACACCATTATAAATGCTGGCGGCAAAGCAGGGTTTGGGGTGGAGGCTGACAGCTCGCGACCCCCCTCCCCTTGTAAGAGCCTTGTGATGCCCTGAGCGGTCCCAACCCCCAGTTTGAGAACCCCGGGCTACATAAAAAGCACTAGGGAAGTCAGTACAAACTAAATGTCCATACAGACAACGACTTGTACATACTGCTCTGTACACCGTACACTGAAACGTAAGTGCAGTGTTCGCATTCCCGTGGGCGTATTTTATAATTATATGATAAAAAGGAGAAAGACACCAGCCGCGTTCAGCCAGAGCGCGCTGTGACACGCGGCGATTTCCAGACCGGAAACTTGGGGTCTGCAAGTGAACCGCTGCCCGCCACCAGCCCCTGGGCTCGCCCCTTCGGCAGGAGACCCCCCACCCCTCCGACTGCCAGAGGCTGGGCGGGGCGCAGGTGGGACGCGGGGGGCGCTCCTAGGGGCCCGGCCCAAGACCCCTGGGAGCAGCAGGGCCCGGCCCGGAGATCTCGGGACACGGGAGTTCGCGTTAGCAGCCTGAGGGCCAGGCGCCGGCCGCGGGAGGGCGAGGGGCGCAGAGCCGGGGGCGGTGGGGGCAGGAGGAGACGCGAGGTTATCGCGGCGGAGGGGGGGTGTCCAGGCTGATCCCGAGACCCTGCCTTACCTGGGCTCGAGAGGGTGGAAGAGCCCCGGGGCAGGCTGGGAGTTGTAATTCCTGGCTCCTCTCAGAGCGGAAGTGACGAGTCAGTTGCTCAGGCAACGCGCGCGCCCCGTACTGCGAGAAGCTGAAGTGCGCCGTCTGCCTACGCGCCCCCTCCCGATGCACACTGGGAAGCGTAGTTCTCTCTCTCAAGCTCGGCCTTCTATGGGAGGAGGGGCCGCATGCGCCGGGCGGGCAGGACAGAGGCCGCGCCTCGCGGCCCCCGGGGATCTGCTTCCGGGCGGAGCGCGCACCTGGGCGGGGCCGGAGCCGCTGGGTCAGTCCCCGGCGCCTTTCCGCGAGGCTGTCTCGGGCGCGCGCGGCGGCCGTTGGGCTGGAGCCGTTGGGCTCCGCGGCGCAGCTTGGAACCCTGCTGGCACGCGCAGGCGGCCCCAGCGCCGTGGGGCCCGGGGGGGGTTGTGCTGATCAGTCCCCGGCCCGAGGGAGAATCGCGCCCCGGCGCTGCTGCGGGTGGCGGCAGCCGACGATGAAGGGCGGGTCCCATCTGCACAGACTCGGTTAATGATTTATTGTTGAGTCCGATTTTGGTGGATGAAGTGAGGGAGGCCCTGAGAGTGTTTCTTAAAGAACAGGCGGACTTGTGGCACCTTGCAGACTAACCCATTCATTTGAGCATAAGCTTTCCTGAGCTACAGCTCCCTTCACCGGATGCCCCTAGCTCACGAAAGCTCATGCTGAAATAAATGGGTTAGTCTCCAAGGTGCCACAAGTCCGCCTGTTCTTTTTGCGGACACAGACTAACACGGCTGCTCCTCTGAAACCTTTCCTAAAGATAGTGTCCCAGGCCCGGTAAGGTTACAGCGAATGATTTATGGGATATTTTTAACTTAGACACTTTAATTCGCACTAAGATTTTTAATACATGGTTTCTAAATTGGCAACTCCCGGATATTTTTTAAAGACAATAGAACTATTTTAATCCCAAAAGTGCAAAAGGAGAAAGAATTTATGAAACTATCCTCATGGAAACCGTGAACAATAGGACCTGTGTGGAGAAGGATGCATACGAGTATTTTAGCTAAAAGATTGACGATTACAGTTAAAATTTGCAACAAGCAAAAAGGGCGCTCCAGGATGCAAAGAAAATATTTCAATTTTAGATAATTTAATAAGGGGAGCAAAGTGGAATGGAGATGAATTAGCTATAGTATTTGTTGGTTTGGCTAAGGCTTTTGATTCGGTGGGGCATGGGCATATCATGTCCGGCCTGAACAGATTTGGGATTGATGAACACTTTATAGAAATTCTAAGGGACCTATATGATAATTACACTGCTGGGGTTTGAGTGGGTGATAAAAGTACTGAGTCCATTTTAATAAGGAGTGGGGTTGAACAAGCTGACTCTTTATTTCCAATTTTATTTAATATAGCCATGGATCCCTTGTTACCTAAATTGGAATCTGAGGGCTCGAGGTTTTATATTCAAGGGAATAGTGTCACGTCATTGGCATTTGCCGATGATGTGGCAATTTTAAGTGGATCTTATCGGGATGGCTAAAAATCTAAGGATTTTAGACTGCTTTTTAGAAATACTAATCTATGGTTTAATGTGAAAAAGACTAAAGGGTTTCACATATTAGCAAAATGTAAGAACTATGTGATCAACCCCAAGGATAATTGGAAATTGGGTACTGAAATTATTGACTATGTACATCTAGGAGAATTTTAAAAATACTTGGGGGTGAGGATAGACCCTTGGATAGGGTTCGGAGGAATGTCTCTTAAGGATAAATTGATTGAATGGAGTGAGAGTTTGATGAAGGCTCCTCTTAAACCTACTCAAAAATTGATGATTTTACAAACATATTTTACCAAGGTTGTTTTATAATTGAGCCTCCTTCTTATACTTTATACGAACTTGATGTTTTAGTTAAGAAAGTAGTTAAACAGATTTTACACCTCCCACAGAGTACCACTGATGGGTTATTTTATGCAAGGGGAAGAGATGGAGGGCTTGCACTAACTAAGTTTAGTGTACAAATACTTAATATGCTCATTCGTAAATGGAGAAGGCATACTGTCTAGGGACGATTGGATAGATTTATCCTTTGTGTATACCCGTAAAATTTAATTTGATAAAATATTGATTCTTAGTGCAGGTACAGCAAATCTTAAGAAGCGAAGAGAGGCGGAATGTATTAGATGGTGTAACAAGATGTCAGGGGATAGGTATCAAGTATTTTAGAAATGATACAATTAATAATTCAATTTTGAAAAGATCTTGTATGATTAAATCTTCTTCGCTGATTGCTGGATTACAGTTAAGGGCTAATCTTTATCCAACAAGGGAGATATTGGCAAAAGGTAGAGAGGGACTAAATGCCATGTGCAGATAGGTTAGGAAAACAGTACCACATATATCTGGGCAATATTTTAAAACTAAGGATGCTCGGGTAAGAAGACACAATAGGGTAGTCTCTGCGGTAATTGATAACATTTGCAAATTGGGGTAGAAATCAATAGTAAAACCTCATTTGAGAAATAGAGAAGGAAATTTGCAAAAGCCAGATATTGTTTTCGTAGAAGGGGATACCGCAGTGGTGGTTGATGTAACAGTTCATTAGGAAGATAATGCCAGGAGTTTGGAAAGAGCCCACAGGGAGAAGGTTGCCTATTACTCCGAGTTGGAGGACGACATTAAGAAGATATCGGGAGGCAGAAATGTCCACTTCTTTGGCCTTGTAATTGGGGCTCGTGGCCAGTGGAGCAAAGGAAATGACTTTTATAGATTCATAGATATTAAGGTCAGAAGGGACCATTATGATCATCTATTTTGACCGCCTGCACAATGCAGGCCACAGAATCTCACCCACCCACTCCTGTGATAAACCTCTCACCTATGTCTGAGCTATTGAAGTCCTCAAATCGTGGTTTAAAGACTTCAAGGAGCAGAGAATCCTCCAGCAAGTGACCCATGCCCCATGCTACAGAAGGAGGCAAAAAACCTCCAGGGCCTCTGCCAGTCTGCCCTGGAGGAAAATTCCTTCCCCACCCCAAATATGGTGATCAATTGAACCCTGAGCATATGGGCAAGATTCAACAGCCAGATACCCAGGAAATAATTCTCTGTAGTAACTCAGATCCCACCCCATCTAACATCCCATCACAGGCCATTGGGCATATTTACCATGAATATGTAAAGATCAATTAATTGCCAAAATTATGTTATCCCATCATACCACCTCCTCCATAAACTTATCGAGTTTAATCTTAAAGCCAGATAGGTCATTTGCCCCCACTGCTTCCCTTGGAAGGCTATTCCAAAACTTCACTCCTCTGATGGTTTGCAGACTTGTTTTATGTGCCACTGCAGATATGATGGCTATGTTCAGTGACAAGTAGTGATCCCGGAGCTCCATTCGGTGTATCCTACTATTATTTAAACTTTAGTCATTTCTCCATATTTTAATGGATTATTGGTTGTCTGTACTGCTATATCCATTTGCTACTTACTCACCAGTTCCTTAATATAAAAAGAAAAGGAGGACTTGTGGCACCTTAGAGACTAACCAATTTATTTGAGCATAAGCTTTCGTGAGCTACAGCTATCGAATTATGCATCCGATGAAGTGAGCTGTAGCTCACGAAAGCTTATGCTCAAATAAATTGGTTAGTCTCTAAGGTGCCACAAGTACTCCTTTTCTTTTTGCGAATACAGACTAACACGGCTGCTACTCTGAAACCTTCCTTAATATAGTGGTTTTAACTCATTAATAAATACTGATGCAAGCAGAGTCAGGATGAGCTCTACCCTGACATCTGGTGGTGAGTTGTGGTGGGTTGTGGAAAATAACTTCAGGGGCTGATCTCATTTGCATAGGCACACCAACCCTGCCCAGATGGTCACTTTGGCTGCTGTAGGAGCCCCAGTTTCTCTTATTGGGGCAGGAAGAATAAACTGTTATTATCCTGATTGTGTGAATTAAGGACAGTGGAACTGTACTTGGCCTTTTGTTATGATGGAGGAACTTGCCATCAACTAAGCAGCACTTGCTAGGCAGGGTCATGGGTTCCAAAACCCAGTGAATTGAGAGAGAGAGAGGTGCAGGTATTGGTATTAATATCTGGTGGGATGGGGCCCTCAGTGAGGGCCTTACATGCCAATTGTATGGTCTTCTCTCTCCACTGTGGAATATCAGAGCTAGTTTCGATTCCATTATGAGTCTAGTTACAGGCTGCTGAGCTGAATTCACTTTGGGCTAATGATGCACCAGCACTGAGGCTCCCCTACTACAAGCTGAAATCACTGAGTACTGTGTTAAGGGGGGGTGGGGGCTGAAGATATATTGAGGAGCAGTTCGTCGGACAGCTGAGGCAGCTACAGGACAACTGGTGAAGCGGAGCAGTCTGCGGGATGGCTGGAGCGGCTCACGGGATGGCTGGCAGAGCAGAGTGGCTGGCGGAGTGGAGCGTGGAGCGGTTTGCGGGACGGTTGGTGGAGCAGAGCAGAGTAGAGTGGAGCCCCACGGAGAGGCAGGTCAGTCGGCTTTGGACCACGTGGGGTGCCCCTTACCCACCCCCCCTTTCCACCCAGGCTGGGAGGTAAAACTCTGCAAATAAACTTTAGAACTCTGGGGCTGCACTGACCAGGGTCAGAGACTTTTGGGTTGTTGGACTTTTGGGACTTTGGGTGACTTTTGGGTTGCTGGACTCCAGAACCAAAGGGAAAGGACACAGCCCAGTTTGCTTGGCGTGGGTTTTTGCTCATGGGTTGTGTTATGAACCCTGTTGGTGGTGTTTCCCCAACATAATGCCACATTGTTTCTCTCTGTTATTAAAAGGCTTTTGCTACACGCAGACTCTGTGCTTGCAAGAGGGGAAGTATTGCCTCCTAGAGGTGCCCGGGGGAGTGATATATGTATTTGTCATTGGGTGAGGGCTCGAGCCGGTTTTGCATTGTGTTATTGGAACGGAACCCCTAGATACTGAACCCGGCCCCTGTTGCTGCCAACTCTGATGGGCAGAAGGGTTACACTTATAAATTTGGATTGATATCCTATTTAAAAAAATTGTTTTAATTGGATTTGCATACAGACTGGCTGTGTATAGTAACCAGGAAAGGGCAGGTAGTCACACCTATACATAAGTAGCCAAATGCCTCATCATCTTATTAGTGACACGCATGAATGGATGAACAAGATTCCGACTGTCCCTACCTACTATCTAGCCCAACCACAGCCAAGGGAATGAGCTTGGCAGAATCAGTGGGGAAAGAAGACCCTGTTGAGCTTGACCCTAGTCTGACACTGTGAAGAGACATGAGAGGTGTAGAATAAGTGGGAGGCCTCTGGTGAAATACTACTACTCTTATTGTTTTTTCACTTACCCAGGGCAGTGAGCCCCAAGGGGCTCTTGCTTCTGGCTCCAAGTGCCCGGCATGTGCCGGTTGCGACCCGCTCCAGGGACAGTGTCAGGTGGGGAGTTTGACTGGGGTGGTACACCTGTCAAACCATAATGCAGGTGTCCTAAGGTGAGCTCAGGGAGGACAGAAACCTCCTGTGGAGCAGAAGGGCAAAAGCTCACTTGATCTTGATTTTCAGTATGAATACAGACCATAAAAGCTTAATAGTCGAGACAGAGCAGGTCCGGGCGGAGGCTTAATAGTCGTCTCCCAGGGGGTCTGGGGGGAGGCCTAGTAGTCATCCCCTGGGGGGAGGCTTACTAGTTGTCTCTTAGAAAGCTGAGAAGGGAGTACCCAGGTCTGGCAGAGAGCGGAAGCACCATCCCACAGTTCTTGTGGGGTCGAAGAGCTCCCTCTGGCAGCTTGGTCTGGGGCCCCTGCAGAGGAAGCCAGGGAGGGGTGGGGAGCCGGAGCCCGACTCCCCAGCCCTGGGTGCCCCTCAGGCTTGGCTAGGCGTGAGTGGCCAAGCCCTGATAGTCAGTCTAGGTCAGGCCAGGCATCGGTTCAAGACCCCAGGGGAAAGGGCTGGAAATTTTTCTAAATCCCCACTTGGCCACCAGGTCGACCCCAGTCTAGCAAACAGGTTGACCTGATGGCTGGAAGTTTTGTGGTACTATCACGGATGTCCACAGGAGGGGAGAACCCAGGCAGCCCTGGCCTGGCTTGGTTGGCCACGGCTGATTCGGGGGTGGTGCCTGCTCCCAGTGGCAAGGCGCAGGGGGGCTGAGTGACACCACGCGAGTCCGCCCCAAGGCCGGGTGTGCCGTTTTAGGTGCTGTGGGTCCCCCTTAGAGGAGGCTGCACACCCGCTATCCAGGCCTCGCTTGGGTGGCTGCTGGAGGATTTGTGGTGGTTCTGCAGGCCAGCGGCTGGGTGCAAGAGGGGGCAAGCGACTCCAGGCGAGTCCACCCAGGGCCAGGGGAGTCTTCTGCAACTTTGGGGGCTGTGGGTCCCCGGTGGAGGAAGCCTTGGGGAGGGAGCCATACACCCACTGCCCGGAGCCATGACCTCCAGCTGTGACCTCTGACTTAGCGGAACCAGGGGCTGAGGAGCGATGAGGAGCTTTCTGGGGCCCCTGTCCTTCCTCCCCAGGCGAATTCACATCCTCTTGGTGGGGCGTTGGCCTCCACTGGGGTGGACCGAGGGGCCAGATGTGTGGGAAGGAACAAAGAAAATGCTGAAACCGCAGCGGACAGAAAGAAAGAAAACGAGAGAGCTGGCTCAGATCGGGAAAAGCTGCCTACAGCACCTGGGATTCCCATGCTGTGGTTGGGTGGGGTGGGGTGGGGGTGCTGGGGAAAATCATGCTTCCAGGGGCCTGATTGTGTCCTGCGGGAGCCACCCCCCATCGCTGCAGCTGGAAATGTTGAGCCCCGGTCACATTGCCGTGTGGCAGGGCCCCCGTCTCTCATGGGCCCAATCCTTTTTTCCCTTTCAGGCTCCGGGGCTGGGCCTGGCTTGGGAGGTGGGGATCGGAGCTGCCTTTGGCCATCAGTACCTCCTCTGCAAATCCTCCCTGCGGAGCCCTCCTTGGAGGCGTCGGGGAAATTTCTTTTTCAGACTTCCAGGGGCCCAATCCTGTGCGCGGGGAGGGGGAGAAGCAGTCCCTTGCTGCCGCTGGGGACAGTGAGCCCCGAGCTGCTTGCCTGGCTGCCGGGTCCCAGGCTTGGTGGGCCTGATCCTTTTTTCCCCCACAACGGTTCCAGCAGCTCCCTCAGCTGGTTCGGACCCTGACCGTCGGGCTGAGTCTGGTCTGCCCCGGGGAAACGGTCTAAGTCCCCACCTGGACACCAGGTCAATCCCGGCTCCCAGTGGCCACCTCATTAACCTCGGGACAGTTCAGCCACCTGGTCAACCCTAGCTGTCACCTGGCCACCAGGTCAACTCCGGCTCCCACCCTGCCCCCAGGTCAACGCGGAGCTCCCTTCGGCCATCAGAGCCCCCTCCATGGGAGAAAGGAAAAGAAAAATATTTTGGACTTCCAGGGGCCCGATTCTGTCCACGGTGGGGAGCAGCCCCGCTGCAGCCTGGGGTTGATGAGCCCTGGGAGACTTGCCTGGCGGCCGGGTCCCAGGCTTGGTGGGCCTGATCCTTTTTTCCCACAGCGGTTCCAGCAGCTCCCCAGCCTGGTTCAGACCCTGACCGTAGGGCCAAGTCTGGTCTATTCTGGGAAAATGTTCACCCGAACACCAGGTCAACCCGCGGGAAGGGGCTGGAAATTTTTCGAAGTCCTCACTTGGCCTCCAGGTCAACCCCATTCAAGGGAATGGGGTTGACCTGATGGCTGGTTATTTCACGGATGTCCAGAAGGGGTCGCCCTAAGCCACCTCAGCCAACCGAGAGAATCAGGAGGTCAGACACAATTCCAGGTTTGTCTTGCTGATGGGGCCGGTGGCTTTTTGACTTTGTCCTTTCAGAAACGTGCGTGGAGATTTGTGAGAACAGGGTTTTCAGGACGTTTGAGAACCAGAGATGAGCCTAGGGGACCAACCCAAGTGTTGTGCCCGACCTCTTTGCAGGGGGCAAGGCGCATGTTTGAAGGGAGGCACCCAGCCCTCCGAGTCAGCCTCCTTTCCCAGCTCTGAGCCTCTGGGGACCCGGGCATCCCCGCCATCCGCACCCATGGCGCAGGCCCAGTGGCCGGGATGCAAGATCTGACTGTCGGCGCCCCCCGCAAGAAGGAGGACCCGCTCCTCTCTCACCTTCCAATCAATGTGGCGCTCATGTTCGTGACGGAAAGGGCCCTTCGCAAGCTGGCACCCCAACTGCGGGGGAGTCTGATGTTAGGCAGATTGGGACCCTCCTCCTTTTTGCGCACCCAGATCCAGGGACCAATTGGGGCTTCCCTTGGGGGCCTGGGCGTGTGCCCGGCCCTTCCTGTCGGGGCCAGTCTGGCGGAAATCTATGCCAAGCGAGGTCGAGCAGCTCTGTCAGCCCACCCAGGGGTCTGAAAACCCAGAGATCTGTGAGGCTCAGCAGGGCCAAACACGGTCGCGAGAGCAAGCAGGGGCGCGCTGCGGTCCCCACCACACCTGATGGGCCTACTCCATGCACACACCTGGCGCGGGCCACGGGAGGTGGAGTGGCTGCCATCGTCAGTGCGACCCTCTTACCGCCCTCTCGCTGGAGCCCCAGTAACCCCTGCTGCCCTCCCTGTCTGGGTCACTGACTTCTTCTCTAGCAGGTTGCCTGGAAGGCGGCCACGGCCTCTACGCCACGCTGTCTCGTAAAGGGCCACCAGTTTGGGGGGGGGTGAGGTTGGTGGAGGGGATCTCTTCCATCAGTGGTGGTCCGCTGCCGAGGCACCCTCGCGCCTTCCTCCCTGCGTGTACCTGAGCCAGCCCTCTGAGATGCTGCCCACGTGGCTGGCCGTTTGTCCTGGTCCCCAGGACCGTCCTCCCTGACTCCACGCTGCTTCAGTGCATGAGGAACAATGGGGATCGTGCTGGGCGACCGACCCCGGATGAGGAGCTGAATGCAAGTGTGCAGCCGCAATGGCGCACAGGGGTTTGGAGGGAGCAAAAAAGTCGGTGGCCCCAGTCACGTCCACCTCCCAGGCATGCCGGGAACAGAGGGAAACCTCGGATCCCTGGGAGCGGGCGACGCCGTGGCAGTGGTTTCTCAGTGCAGCTTTTAGAACGATGCCCCTCGAGGTAATGCGGAGTCTGCTGGCGGGCACCACGCTGCGTGCCATCCATTGTGTGCTGCCTACCCCATAGGCTGGAAGCAGCGGTGGGGGGTGGACACACCCCAGAGGGATTGAAACTGTTTCGCTCACACAGGAACCAGGTACCTAGTGCTCTCCATGAGCCGGGGGACAGGTGGGTGGGCTGAAGTGGCGAGAGAAAGAGGGACCCGTGGGCCCCCCCACCCCGCTCCCACCCCAAAACCCACCCGAGGTCCCCTTCGGGAACAGCAGGCTGGGACTCGACAAGTGCAGTCAAGGAACGCCCCCGCCGGCACAGCTTTGGTTGCATCACCTCTTGAACCAACTCCTCTGCGCAGTTCTTAGGGCTGAGTTCCCTGGCCTCCTGCCTGCCCCGGAGAGCTGTTCCAAGGGGCAACCGTTTAAGATGTCAAGGAACTGCTTCTCCATTTCCTGTCCTGCTGTGAGGTTCAACCCCTGCATAGGTGCTGTGTGAAATCCTCCGTTGCTATCACTGTATTCAACTCTGCCTCCAATCTCTCCAGCATTGCAGCCTCAGTCTCTGGTCCTTGGTTTGCAGGCATTGTTTGCAGGTATTGACAAAGGGTCAGATCCTCAGTTGGTGTGAATCAGACT
The DNA here is from genome assembly GCF_965152275.1 of Natator depressus. Lineage (NCBI taxonomy): Eukaryota > Metazoa > Chordata > Testudines > Cheloniidae > Natator > Natator depressus. Next base: position 703,446 of record NC_134255.1, read on the forward strand.
CCCTTGGTGTTTGTTGTGTTGCCTTACACTGCGTGGGATCTGGCCCTATGTGGCCCTCTGTAGGGCTGGCTGTGTGGGACTCAGCTAGTCCAGTGACAGGGCTGGGCAGGAACCGAGACTGATAGGAGAGAAAGTCAGCAGATCTGGGGGATTAGCTGCCAAACGGCGGGGCTCCTTCCAGCAGCGGAGGTGTTTATGGGCTGCCGGTCAGGTGCTGACGGCCCTGCTGGTGCTGTGCCATGGGGTCTGTGGTGGCTCAACGTGGGGCACCGGTGTGCCTGAGGCCAGGCCTCTCTGTCCTGGCCGAGCAGGTCCGTGTCCCGTCTGAAGGGCCCGTTCGTGAGAGGCTGCTGGGGGCACTGGGCTCAGCAGCCAGATTACAGCCCCCCTCCCCCGTGAACTCTCTCGTGCTGCGCGCTGAGTGCTTGCTAATTAGCTCCAGCAGCGGGAGTGGAGCCGAGATGGCGCCTGGCTGGTGGGGGCGAGGAGACAGCAGGGCCGAGGGGGAGCACCAGCCCTGCCACGTGCAGCGTGCTGGGCCTGGCTTTGAACAAGGGCCCGGGGCTGTGCTCTCTGCTCCCCTCTGGGGGCTATGATGCCAGGGAAACACTGCTCATCACTGCCCCGCCCTGGGCTGGTGCCTGCCCTGCCGGGGTCTGGAGCAGGTGTGTGCAGCGCTGGGGGGTGAAAATCACATCAGGCTCTGAAAACCATGAGAATGGCTGGAAAATGCCAGCTTGGAAATACTAACGCACAGCTCGTCCCTCTGGGGCTGTGAACTCGCCTGGCACCAGCTTCATGTCCCAGCCCCCAGGGCTAAAACGTATTAAAGTTTGAAATGGAAGCCAGGGTTCTCCCAGGCTCTCCTGACTCCGGGAGCTGGGGCTGCCGTGTGAGCTGGTGACGCAGGGCGTCTCAGCCTGGCCTCATTGCTGTGCTCTAGGGCACAGAGGAAGTGCCCAGCTCCCCAGAGTGCTGGGGGTGGAGGCCCCCAATCTGGGCTGGGCTGCGCTTCCCACCGGCTCTCTCTGGGATCTGCATGCTGGACTGTGGGTGCAAGCCCCTTTTCCTGCAGCTGGAGCCAGGCACTTGCCAGGCAGTGCCCAGCTACCTACTGGGGCTCTTCTGGCCAAAGCTGGGTGGGCTAGAGAGTGAGGGTGTTTGGTGAGCTGCCCTGTGCAGTGCTGGGGGGCTCCCCCGTTGGGGGTGTCTGAGGGACACTGCTCAGCATTGCAGGGGGACCAAGGTGTCCCTGCAGTCACTGCCTCCCACAAAGGGGGTGCCTCTGTCCTGGCAGCGGGGCTGTGCCCCATTATGCTGTTCCCCCCTGTGCTGCACTGTGCCCCTGCCCTGGAGACTTAACAAATTACCAGGAGCTGGGGCAGCACCTGCCTGGCGCAACCTCATTTGAGTGTCGGAGCCAGGGCCAGCCATGGGGCTGCAGCAGGACAGGCACCAGCCCAGCGCAGGGGTTGCTGACAGTGCCTTGGGCCCAGCCCCTGCGTCTGGGGTAGCAGGAGGCTGCAGGCCAGGACCGAGAGCTGTGGGGTGAACCCCGGCTGGAAGATGAAACATGGCAGGGACGGCAACACCAGTTTGTTAACGAAACGCTTCGCTGTCTGCACCCTTGTTTGCCCTATGCTGCAGGTCAGTGCAGCCGATCCCTGCATCGCTCCCAGGGAAGCTGTGCACACAGCCTAGCAGGGGGGTTAGCAGGCGGGAATGCTGCTGGGAACATAGAATGGAAAGCTGATTTTGCAGGATATTCACTGAAAGTGAATTTTAGTCCCATGGTTCTAGGCATTCCCCAAGGGGTGCTGGAGCTAAGAGCGTATGCCCCTGGGTGAAGGAACAGCTCACCTGAGCTGTCCCAAACCAGCACGGAGCCCAGACCCCTAACATGGCCTGTACCCACCCAGAACCGAGCCCAGATATCTGACATGGCCTGTACCCACCCAGTTCCAGTTCCCAGTCCAGACACCTCACATGGCCTGTACCCACCCAGAACCGAGCCCAGACCCCAGACATGGCCTGTGTTCGGGGGCTTATTCCTTCACCTGCTTACTTCCCTGGTCCTTCTCACATGAACAGAGAGCAACAATACCCAAAGTCCGAAGATGCAAACAATTCAAAGTTTATTGGGGTAAACTTCCAGCAAGCAATTATTCCAATTTCCTTCTTTAGTGTCCCCCTTTTCCAGCTCTGACACCACAGAGCTTGCCTGTGTCCCTGTTCCCATTTCCCCCCTTAGCAAAACATAATTCCAATTTCCCCACCCCCATTCCCATCCCCTTTACTTCCTGATTCACTGCAGACTATACAATAAAACTTGAGTTCTGCTTAGCTATACCTTAACCAATCATTTTACTGAAATGTAACAAACCAATTCTAACATGAATATCTAACCAATTATATCCCACCACCTTAATTGGTTTAGACCCAACAAAATTAATTATACAGCAGACAGAAACAATCACAGAACCAGACGGAGATTATACAGACAAACAATAGGGAAATAGGAACTTCAGTGATAGAACAACAAAGAAATGAGGATTTCACATCCCAGCTATTGATAAATGAGTTCTTGCCGGACAGGATGCCATCAAACTAAGTTCCCTTTCACATCTTCTAGGCTCTTCCCTTTCTCTGGGGGTGATAGGCATTATCAGGACAGGGTTGTATTCCTAACAGCCTGTCAAGGTTCCTTCCCCACTCTGAACTCTAGGGTACAGATGTGGGGACCTGCATGAAAACCTCCTAAACTTACTTTTACCAGCTTAGGTTAAAACTTCCCCAAGGTACAAACTATTTTACCCTTTGCCCTTGGACTTCCACTGCCACCACCAAACGTTTATCTGGGTTTATTTTATTAGGAAAGCGTTGTTTGGAAACGTCTTTCCCCCCAAAATCCTCTCAACCCTTGCACCCCACTTCCTGGGGAAGGTTTGATTAAAAAAAATAGGTGACCATAGACCCAAACCCTTGGATCTTAAGAACAATGAAAAAAGAACATTCAGTTCTTGAAAAGAAGAATTTTAATAGAAGTAACAGTAAAAAAGAAGTAACAATAAAAAGAATCACCTCTGTAAAATCAGGATGGTAAATACCTTACAGGGTAATTAGATTCAAAACATAGAGAATCCCTCTAGGCAAAACCTTAAGTTACAAAAAGACGCAGAGACAGGAATATCCATTCTATTCAGCACAGCTTAATTTCTCAGCCATTTAAAGAACTCATAATCTAACACATATCTAGCTAGATTACTTACTAAGTTCTAACACTCCATTCCTGTTCTGTCCCTGGCAAAAGCATCACACAGACAGACTCTTTGTTTTTCCCTCCCCACAGCTTTTGAAAGTATCTTGTCTCCTCATTGGTCATTTTGGTCAGGTTGCACTAGGAGCATGTGGTCAGTTGGTTTCCGCATGACTCCGGTATCCTTTTCAGAGTCACTGCTTTCCAGGGTGTGCAGGCTCCCCTCCCCTAGGCTGGCTCTATCAATCTGTTTCTTCACTTCCGCAGGTGGGTATTGTAGTTGTAAGAATGCTTGATAGAGATCTTGTAGGTGTTTGTCTCTGTCTGAGGGGTTGGAGCAAATGCGGTTGTATCATAGAGCTTGGCTGTAGACAATGGATCGTGTGGTGTGGTCAGGGTGAAAGCTGGAGGCATGTAGGTAGGAATAGCGGTCAGTAGGTTTCCGGTATAGGGTGGTGTTTATGTGACCATCGCTTATTAGCACCGTAGTGTCCTGGAAGTGGATCTCTTGTGTGGACTGGACCAGGCTGAGGTTGATGGTGGGATGGAAATTGTTGAAATCATGGTGGAATTCCTCAAGGGCTTCTTTTCCATGGGTCCAGATGATGAAGATGTCATCAATATAGCGCAAGTAGAGTAGGGGCGTTAGGGGACGAGAGCTGAGGAAGCGTTGTTCTAAGTCAGCCATAAAAATGTTGGCATACTGTGGGGCCATGCGGGTACCCATAGCAGTGCCGCTGATCTGAAGGTATACATTGTCCCCAAATGTAAAATAGTTATGGGTAAGGACAAAGTCACAAAGTTCAGCCACCAGGTTAGCCGTGACATTATCGGGGATAGTGTTCTTGACGGTTTGTAGTCCATCTTTGTGTGGAATGTTGGTGTAGAGGGCTTTTACATCCATAGTGGCCAGGATGGTGTTATCAGGAAGATCACCGATGGATTGTAGTTTCCTCAGGAAGTCAGTGGTGTCTCGAAGGTAGCTGGGAGTGCTGGTACCGTAGGGCCTGAGGAGGGAGTCTACACAGCCAGAAAATCCTGCTGTCAGGGTGCCAATGCCTGAGATGATGGGACGCCCAGGATTTCCAGGTTTATGGATCTTGGGTAGTAGATAGAATATCCCAGGTCGAGGTTCCAGGGGTGTGTCTGTGCGGATTTGATCTTGTGCTTTTTCAGGAAGTTTCTTGAGCAGATGGTGTAGTTTCTTTTGGTAACTCTCAGTGGGATCAGAGGGTAATGGCTTGTAGAAAGTGGTGTCGGAGAGCTGCCGAGCAGCCTCTTGTTCATATTCCGACCTATTCATGATGACAACAGCACCTCCTTTGTCAGCCTTTTTGATTATGATGTGAGAGTTGTTTCTGAGGCTGTGGATGGCATTGTGTTCTGCACGGCTGAGGAGAGTGGGGTGGGGGGAGAGAAAACCTTTTGCAGTGATAAACACCCATTTTTTCATGGTTTGTGTGTATAAAAAGATCTTCTGTACTTTCCACAGTATGTATCCGATGGAGTGAGCTGTAGCTCACGAAAGCTTATGCTCAAATAAATTGGTTAGTCTCTAAGGTGCCACAAGTACTCCTTTTCTTTTTGAGAAAGTTGATAGTAATTAACAAAATCAGAAACAACAAAGTATACAAAATTGATAAGGGAAGCAAAGGGACACAAGGAGAAATCTATGGCCAGCAGAGACAAGGATAATAATGAGTTTATTATGTATATTAGTATTTAAAATAATCCTAACAATGGTACCGGTCCATTACTAGATGGAACTGGTAGAATTATCAATAATAATGGCGCAAAGGAAGAAGTGTTCAATAAACATTTCTGTTCTATAGTTGGGGAAATCAGATGATGTAGTCATATTATAAACTTTCCATTCCACTTGTATCTCAGGGACATATTAAATAGCAGCTACAAAAGTTAGACATTTTAAAATCTGCAGGTCTAGATAACTTTGCATCTAAGAGTTTTAAAAGAGCTGGCTGAGGAGTTGGCTGGACCATTAATGTTGATTTTCAGTACGTCTTGGAACACTGGGGGAAGTTCCAGAAGATTGGAATAATGCTGATGTTGTACCGCTATTTAAAAAGGGCAAATGGATGACCTAGAAAATTTATCACATTAGTGGATGTGCAGGTGAATGAGTCCCTGATGGTGTGATCATCATCACATGATCCATTGTCTACAGCCAAGCCCTAAGATATAACTGAATTTGCTCCAGTCCCTCAGACAGAGACAAGCACCTACACGATCTTTATCAAGCATTCTTAAAACTACAATACCCACCTGGGGAAGTGAGGAAACAGACTGACAGAGGGAGACGGGTACCCAGAAGTCACCTACTACAGGACAGGCCCAATGAGAAAAATAACAGAACACCACTGGCCATCGCATACAGCCCCCAGCTAAAACCTCTCCAGCACATCATCAATGATCTACAACCTATCCTGGAAAACAATTCCTCACTCTCACAGACCTTGGGAGGGAGGCCAGTCCTTGCTTACAGACAGTCCCCCAACCTGAAGCAAATACTCACCAGCAACTACACACCACACCACAAAAACACTAATCCAGGAACCAATCCCTGTAACAAACCTCATTGCCTACTCTGTCCCCATATCTACTCTAGCGACACCATCAGAGGACCCAACGACATCAGCCACACCATCAGGGGCTCATTCACCTGCACATCTACTAATGTGATATATGCCATCATGTGCCAGCAATGCCCCTGTGCCATGTATATTGGCCAAACCGGACAGTCTCTATGTAAAAGAATAAATGGACACAAATCAGACATTGGGAATGGTAACATACAAAAGCCAGTAGGAGAACATTTCAATCTTCCTGGACATTCTATAACAGATTTAAAAGTAGCCATACTGGAACAAAAAGACTTCAAAGAAACAGACTTTAAAGAGAAACTGCAGAACTAAAATTCATTTGCAAATTTAATACCATTAATTTGGGCTTGAATAGGGACTGGGAGTGGCTGGCTCACTACAAAAGCAACTTTACCTCTCCTGGAATTGACACCTCCGCATCAATTATTGGGAGTGAACTACATCCACCCTGATTGTATTGGCCCTGTCAACACTGGTTCTCCACTTGTGAGGTAACTCCCTTCTCTTCATGTGCCAGTATATCTATGCCTGTATCTGTAATTTTCACTCCATGCATCTGAAGAAGTGGGTTTTTTACCCATGAAACCTTATGCCCAAATAAATCTGTTAGTCTTTAAGTTGCCACCGGACTCCTTGTTGTTTTTGTGGATACAGACTAACATGGCTACCCCCTGATACTAGATAATTATAGGACTGTCAGTCTGATATCAGTCCCTGACAAGATAATGGAGTGGCTGATATGGGACTCAATTAATAAAGAACTACAAGAGGGTAATGTAACTCATGCCAATCTACATGGGTTTATGGAAAATACATCCTGTCAAACTAACTTGATATCTTTTTTGATAGGATTACAAATTTGGCTGATAAAGGTAATAGTGTTAAAATAATACACTTCTACTTCTGTAAGGCATTTGACTTGGTACCCGCATGACATTTTGAATAAAAAACTAGACCAATATAATATTAATGTGGCACACATTAAATTGATTAAAATCTGGCTCACTAATAGGTCTGAAAATGTAACTGTAAATGGGGAATCATCATCGAGCTGGTGCGTTTCCAGGGGGGTCCCACAGGGCTTGGTTCTTGGCCCTACTCAATTTAACATTTTTACCAATTACTTGGAAGAAAACATAAAATCATCCTTGATAAAGTTTGCAGATGACATAAAAATTGGGAAGTGTTAAACAATGAAGAGGACAGGTCACTGATACCGAGCCATCCGGATTGCTGGTAATCTTTGTCAGAGCCACTGCTTTCCAGGAGAGAGTCCCCCAGCCTGCAAGTCTGGCCTACATTCTTTGTTCCTAGATATATACATTTACACTTATTAAAACACATATCGTTTGCTTGCATGCAGTTTACCAAGCAATCCAGATGGCTCTGTATCCCTGACCTCTCCCCTTCATTATTTATCACTCCGCACTTTGTGTGTCAACTGCACACTTTGTCAGTGATGATTTTATGTTTTCTTCCACGTCACTGATAAAAACGTTAACTAGTGCAGGGCCAGTAGCAGATCCCTGAGGGACCTCACTGGAAACACACCTGCTGGATAAAGATGATAATCCAGTGGCAGTGGTTTAGCCAAAGAGCTGCCAGCAATACGATATGACCTGTAGCTGCTGCAGCACACTGGACACCTTTCTGTGCCCTTTCTGCCTACACTCTGTCAGATGTACGCCAGCTCTGCGGGGTTGGGACAGGCTGAGAGTCTGGCTCCTCCATGGAAAGAGCTGGTCTAACAGTCCTAGTGTTTACCTCACATTCCCTGTGGGAGAGAACGTGCATGTCTCCTTCTGGGAGGTCTCTCAGCTGTAGCTCCTGATCAGTCCGCATCATTGTGGAGTGCTGGATTTAGAGCTATTTGAACATACAAGCCACAAAAAATAGCACAGACTGTTCTAGAGAGAAACATTTTCATTCAGCTCAGAGCTGCTGAAAAGGACTGGGACAAACTGTTCCCAATGTAAAAAGAACAGGAGGACTTGTGGCACCTTAGAGACTAACACATTTATTTGAGCATAAGCTTTCATGAGCTACAGCATCCGATGAAGTGAGCTGTAGTTCATGAAAGCTTATGCTCAAATAAATGTGTTAGTCTCTAAGGTGCCACGAGTCCTCCTTTTCTTTTTGCGAATACAGACTAACACGGCTGCTACTCTGAAACCTGTTCCCAGTGTGTTCACTGCAAACCAGAACAGCTGAGTGGGACACTGACAACTAACCAGCTCCTGGGCAGAGTCTGTAGCTGGCAGGAGTGGATTAGCACGAGCACAGCATGGCACCAAGGGGGACTTTTCAAAGGTAAATTAAAGCAGAAACCAAAAAGCAGCCTGAGTCTCTATCAGGAAAGCCCATTCCAGAGAGTGTCTGAACTATGCACGTGTGGGCTGCCACAAGAAATCGTGACATGGGAGACAGTTCTTCCCTATAGCAGCTGGCTAGATCAGACTGTATCCAGGCTCACAAGCAGCTCCCATTCAATTCCACATCTCTTGGGAGCTGGGAAGTCAGTATGAACATAGATGAGTTTGTGCAGAAGCAAGGTTTTAAAATAAACTACTTTTACGGTATTTCTACAGTAATATCAGGAGCCAGTTACTTTCCAAATGTGATACGGTCTCTTTTACACTTTGACTAGGGCTTGAGTCAAAACTTATGGCCAGCATGCGTGGCAATAACTACGTAACATTTTGTTTGAACTTTCCAGCACCTCCAGACCTTGGCTTAGCAACACAGCTGAATTATGGGTCTCAACCTCCTTCAATTGTCTTTCCAGAAGAGGGTGTTAGATTAACTCACAACATGAAACTGTCCTGCTTCTACAACTCATTCAAACAGAACAAACCCTCCCCAGGCCCGATTCACAGTGTGTCTGATTTCAGAGGCACAGATCAACAATGTGTTCTATAAGAAAACGCTCGTTAATTCTCTCTCATTACATTGAAATGCAGCTGGAACAATCCTTTCCCAAAGCCAGAGAGCTGCTGTGTGAGGGGAAAGAAAAGGTATTCAGGGCGGTTGCTTGAATAAACATCCCCTGCTCATGTAGGGGCTAAGCAGGCTCATGAACACCAGCATTCAGCTCCAAAGCCTCACCTCACCCCCCTCTTCCCGCCACACAACAACATCTGCACACCCTCTCCCACTTCCCAGATTCTTAAGAGATTTGTTTTCCGACCTGGGTGGATTAGAAGAAGGCACACTAAGTGCACAAAACCTGGAGCACTAGGGACTCTGGACAAGGCTTCCCTTTCTCTCTTCATTTTGGGTTTAGCTTTAGGTCCCTCTTGCAGACAATTGGCATGATTTGTCCACTCCGGGCACGTCCCTCAGTACTGCTTGGAGTTGTCCTGTCACCGCTCAGCCCTGCCAACTCCTCTTTGAATAGACAGAGCTCTGTGTGTTGTTGAGTTTGTCTTTTCTTTTGGTCAGACCTGACATTTTCTGGTTTCATGAACCCTACATCCTCAGCGTCAGAGGATTAGCTGCCAGGACTGAGAAATAATGAACAATATCCCCAAATCTTCAAACACAAAGTAACAGCGAAGGCCTGACTTAAACCTCTGAAAACAAGGAGCTTCTGAATCCCAGCTGACACTGCCTTTCGCTCGCTCTCCGAGAGTGCAGCGCACCCTGCCCTGCACGTGCAATTCTCCCTGAAACGCACCAGCAGGGCAGTTATGCAGGGCATTTGCATTTCCTGGCCTCTCGGGCTCAAGCCAGACACTTAGCATTGTTTTAAAGGGGTTGCGTTCTTTGTGGTCACTGTGCAGTGGAGTTTGCCAAGCTTCCCTGGCTCATTGGATCACAAATAACTCTGCTCTGGTGTCTCAGATGGTCAAATCTCTTGAGGTTCATTAAACAGGACATTCTTTATAGGAAGCGGCATGAGGAGGGGGGGACTGCTGCCCCCTGGAGGAACGCTGCTCCCTGACATCTTAACTGATACTTTCCCTTCCCCATGGAGGAAGGGTCTCCTTCCCTGATGCAGGATGCTATCTGCTGCCCATTCTTAGAGAGGTTTAGGCAGAGGACATTTGTTGGGATTCCCTCCAAGACCATGTCCACTTGGCTTATCCAGCCCTACAACATTGCCATGAGTGGATGTTCCATACTGTACCCTTCTGCCAGGTGGTGCCAGGAGTAAGAAGGGCTGGGTTCACTATCTAGAGGTTCCTCTTAATGTTACAAAACCAAACCAGCTTAAGCCTTCTCTGTCCCCACCCCCAAAATCTGGGAAAACTAAACACTCACACAGGGTGCCTCTAAGGGGCAATGCTTCTTCACTCGCAAACACCGAGTCTGGGGATAACAAGAGAAAACAGTTATTAAAAGAGAGTGGCAACTCCGCATTAATTTGGGAAAACACCATGATTCAAAAGTGTGCAACTGTAAGTAAAGGCCTGCCTCATAATACGGGGGCAGTGTCCTTTGCCTCAGCTTTCCCCTTTCAGTGTGAAAGTCCAATGGACAAACGTCCTTTTAACATGCCACTTCCTTTCCCCTCTTTTGCACCCACAAAGCCCCAGATTTCAGGGGTGCTTTCACACGGGTTCCCCTCCCATCCGTGCCATCTGCTGCTGTCTCTGCTCACCCACACCGCTAACGTCTCTGCTGCTGCTTGCCACTCACCACGGCCTCCACCTCCAGCTGCAGTGACATGTTCCGAGATTCCCCCACCGAGCCCAGTTCTCAGTGATCTCAGCAGAGATCTTGGTGCGATCTTTCGCTACAGGGCTCTCCCCAAATCCGATGGAAGGCTCAGTCCCCTGACCTGCTGATCAGTGATTTCAGCTCCAGTGACCCCTGAGCAGAACCAGGGGCTCTAAGTGGACTCTGATCAGCTCTCTCTTTAAGCACTGGAGGTGGAGGGTTAAATAGGACTCTTTAAACAGAGGCCATATATCGCCAAGTAGAAACACTTGTCCACCCCCTCAAATGTCCTTTGGACTTTACATTACCCCCTGCTTAGCACGTGAGTCCTGTTGGACATGTTAAGTTGCCTTTTCATAGAATCTCAGGGTTGGAAGGGACCTCAGGAGGTCATCTAGTCCCACTCCCTGCTCAAAGCAGGACCAATCCCCAATTTTTGGCCCAGGTCCCTAAGTGGCCCCCTCAAAGATTGAACTCACAACCCTGGGTTTAGCAGGCCAATGCTCAAACCACTGAGCTATCCCTCTCCTTACTTTTAGGCACACAATAAGGATAATTATATTTCATTATCCCTGTGGTCAAGACTAAAGTGAATTTTAACCTAAAACAGCCAAAACTGGTCATTCTGGCGACGCAGTTCTGGCTGCTGAGCACCTAGGTAGAGTCGGAGTGTCGATGGACGCCTTTTCCACCAGTTCGTCAATAGATGGCAGGAGAGAATTCACTCAGACCCTGGCTAACACTGCAGATTGTTCTGCTGGGAGGTGGCATGAATGTGGTCTTGCCTGCTGAAGCCTGCAATCCGTAGTAACACTGAATTCCATCCCTGCAGATTTGGGGGGGCCCTGGGTAAGCACCTACGGATCCACATATTGATCCGACACTCCAGACGCTCGAATTAGCAATAGACAATTGGTGGGTCAGAGACGGAGGTTATTTACAATGCACAGTGGTTAATGTGAGGGGCCTGGAGCTAACTCGGTGTGTGTCAATCATCCCTCTGATTACTGCACCCGTTTCGTCACACCTCACCTCACCTGTGTTTGTCTTTTTACAGAGTATGTTTTTTTGTGGCAGAGGCAGCATGTACGTGTGTCTATATAGCACCCAGCATAACACACCCCGAACATGACTGTGCCCTTGGCTACCACAGCACTATAAATAAAGAACTGGGAAGACTGTAAGGAGCTGTGTACCTGTGTGCTGCTGGTACGTGGATGACACTCATCTGTAGATCTCTTCTACTAATGAGGCATGGCCACCATCTTTATAACCTCAGTCCTCAAGACGTCCCAGTGCCTGGAGGATCTGCAGCTGGCTGAAACGCAGTTGGCACACAGTCAGTGCAGGAAAGACAGAAGTGGTGTTAGGAAGGACAGACACTAGCAGAGCATACAACCCTACAAACACCGGAAGGACGGAGGTACAGACTGTGCAGAAACAGTGAAGCCGCGGGGTTATGCTGGCCCCTGCACTGCGTCTGCGCTGGTAAGGAGCAATGCCTTCTTGTACCTTCGGCTCAGCAGACTGCTGAAGCCTGTTCTCTCAGAAAAGGAGCTGGCCCAGGGATGGACTCATTAGGTGTTGCATGCACAACGGTTGCTGTCCTAGGGGGTCTTTTTAACAGTTTCACTCTTAAATTCTGAATAACCACACAAGCTGGGGCCCCCTCTGCTTCATCAACTAACGGGCGCAGAAAAACTGCAAGTTACAATCCCAGCATGGTTTCTGAACCCTCTTCTTGAACGATGGGAAATTACAACCTGAACGTTCTCGGCTACTTAAACAATGGGTTTTGTCTCCAAGCACAGACAGAAGAGGAGACAAGGGAGGGAACAGAACTCCTTCCCGTGCTGGTGGTAGGTAAGTAATGATTGCTGGCAGCTTCAAACTGAAGTCTTGGCTTTTTCCTCTAATAAGCAGAGTTTCTGGTCCATCTGGGGTCAGGTTGGAACAGCTGGATTGGAGGGGCAGTCCCATTTGTTTGGGTAAAGTTTCCCCTTTGGAGACAGCATCATCTGAGAGCAGATAAATCCAGACCTAGGCCTGGCCAGAGTCCTGGTACTTCTCACTGCTGCCCTGGCCTGAGAGTCAATAGGCACCATAGCTTGGTGCAGAAAGTAGAGAAAAGGACAAACCCAAACCAGACAAAGAGTCCTTGGGGTTACCCTTAGTTCATGGGCGGCAGGTTTGTATAATTTTTGGTGGTGACCAAGTGGATCCAACCCATCCATAGGACATGGGGTCCAGGGTGGCCTGGGAGGTTAGCGGGGTGTCTGGCGCCGATGGCAGCGAGCAACCCTGCTCCACCCCGCCTCTTCCCACCCCACCCCCACTCCACCTCTTCCCTGAAGCCTCCGCCCCCGAGCAATGCCAGCGAAGTGGAGCGGAGTGGGCTGGGGCCAGGTCACTCACTGCTGCCAGTGCCAGGCACCCCGCTAACTCCCCTGGGCACCCTGGACCCCATGACCCCCTGAAGTACAAGGCAGGGGTAGGCACCACCATGTTGTGTGACGAACACTTGACAAAATTCCTGGACTTAGTGACGGACATTGGGGGTGGGGGGGTATTATATCATTCAACCCATAAAATAGCACACATTTTGCCACACTGAAAAACCCCCAGTAACCTAGCTAATAAATAATAACAAGAATAAAGAATAATAATAATAAATTCAACTCATATAATTACTGAAAAATGTGTGTCTACTGTATATGAGATTATATGAGAAATGAAAATGAGCTTGCTTTGGGATTTTACAAGGCACTTATATCATTTAAACAGATTTGGTACCCTGAGTAATGATAACACTTCTTTCAAATCACATAAATAGGGAACCCATGGTCCCCTTCTCTCACCCCATTGCAAAGGCACAGGGGTTATTGCTGGCTGCCCTAGGGCTGCAGAAAACCCTATGGGCAAAACATGGAAAGAAGAGGATCAGTTTATACAGAGGGCTGAAGGGGACTCCCACAGTGCATTAATTAACACTTAATAAATACATCAAAATTAAATACATTACAGAGATAAGAACCTGTAATGACAGGCTTTACTTCATGAGACGCTCCAGAGAAAGAAGACCCAGAGGGAGTAATGGTAGGGGCAATCCTAAGGAGACCAAAGGGGCTGCTAGAGGGAGCAGACAGAGAACAAGGGTAGAGGCAGAGTCACTGCAGGGTTGACCCAGTCTTCTGCCTCTCCCCTGTGGGTGGAAACACTGATCACTTTCACTATAGGAGGGAACAATAGAATGGAATGCCCAGAAGAATGAATGACTTGAGAACAATTTCCTGACGGGACCCTTACCCTTGCAGAGCTTTTCTAGCTCCGACATTTACATTTCTACACAGGGTGGTTTGGCCCACAGAAATAAAAATCTGCACATCTTCCATGTGTTTTTGGACCAATGGAAAAAACCAGGTACAATTCAAGTGACTTTTCAAATTGCCTATGAAACCAGGTTAACAAAATAAATGAGCTTATGAACAACCAGAAAATATACTTCTCAAGTGAAAAAACTATCCATGGACTTCTTTGCAAAGAAATTGTCAGTTTTCTTACAGGAAAAGCCACAAACTGTCCGGAAGGGAAGAGTCGATTGAATTACTTGACTCAGTGAAATTAAATACCCAGAGAACTGCTGGGCCTGTGATGACGATGACGACGACTGGGGCTTGCTCACCTGTGGCTCCCCCTCCCTGTGCTGTGGAGGCATAGCCAGGCAGGTCTGCATCTGCAAGCAGGCCCCCGGCCTCAGGTGCGGCTCCCATTGGCCGCGTTGGCCAATAGACTGGGAGCCTCCCAGCCAATGGGCTGGGGCGGAGCAAGAAGGCAAAGGGGGAGATTGCAGGGAGCTCTGGAGTCGGGGAGGGGAGCTGTTTCTGGAGGCACAAAGGGGAGGACTCTCTGGAGAGGGGTGATGGGGGCAGAGGGCCCGTTGGAGGGGGAGAGGGTTGTGTGGATCTCTGTGGGGCGGGGGGAGTGATGGACGGAGCCAGCCGCAACCTGGGTCTGCTCTGCGGGGGGGGTGTTGCTATAGACCCCTCAGGAAGCCCCCTCTGTACTGTGTATTTTATGCCAGCCCCAGGGTGCCCATCGCTGCTCCTTTCCCCCGCCCACAGTTCCATCTGTCTGTCCCCACAACTCCCCCGCTGTGTCTGTGTGTTTCTGACAGCGACAGACGCTTGCTGCTCTCTCTGCCTGCGGCTCTCTCCCCATCCCTGCTGTGGAGCCGTGGCCAGGCAGCTCTGGCATCGGCCCCTGCAGCTCCCATTGCCCAGGGTTCCCAACCAATGGGCCAGGAGCTGGGTCAGTGCTGGGGCCTCTCCACAGCATGCAGCGACTCCAAGATCGGGAGGAGCTGCTTGTGGGGAGACGAGGGAGCTGCCCTCGAGGTGAGAGCGTCCCCCGTTGCCGACGCATGGTGCGGGGCCCCCCCCAAAGCACGGGGTCTGGGGCCCAAACATTGGTGAAGCTGGGCCCACATTCATGAATATTGATGGAGCATAGGCACCACGGGCCCATATAACTTGCTGCCTATGCTGAGTTTTACACTGACAGCTCATAGAAGGTTCCTAGATCTTCACAGTCAATGCTCCATGAGCTTTCCGGTAATGTCTAACACCAACAAACTTAACCCAGAAACAAAGAAACCTGGAGCAATTTCACAGCATTGCCTGCCTAACCCATCCTCAAACACAGAGGTGCAACCCACACTCATGCTGCCCTCTGGCCCCTCTAGTAGTTAGTCTATGGGTAGCCACCAAGCGGCTAAGGCTCTGCCTCGTGCTCCTAGATGCGGCGCTCCCAGGTTGAATCCCCACAGATGATGCAATCGTTATGCAGGGTGGCCCCTACTCATCAGTTCATGCCATTTGGCCTATCTTCCCTCAAACAGATCAACTGTTCATCTAATTCAGGCTATAAATTACTCCATATCTTTTAATTATGTGTTTCTGGTTTTGTCAAGGACATGTGTTTTTGCAGCCAAAATGAAAAAATGCTTCTTTTGCCTCTGCAGGCACAAAACTTCTAACCAGACATCTGTCTGTCTTTAACTTCAGACATATCAGGATGTTCCTAGCACTAGGCCTTGGGAACTTGGGGGATATGGGCCCTGAAATAACTTGTGTCAATTTTCTAATCTTAGGTTAGTAGTTATACTGGATTAAAAATCCCAAAAGAAAATACTTGTGTTATTAAAGTATATGTTTTTATATTCATTGTAATCCCTTATAATTATGAATGGAGAAAACACTTGTAATATAGCTACAACTCAAATTATTAAAATTAAAATCAATGCAAACAGGAAAATTTCAATAATTTTTAAAATTAGTATAGGTGTAGAGAAAATTCAAAAATTCAATAAAGACAAGCGCAAAGTGTGACACTCTGTACCCCTGAGTAGCACTCTGGAACCCATATTTACCACTGTAATATAATTATGATATGTTTTGTACACAGTATGCCTTGTGAGGTATCATTTTAAAAGTCTTGATCTGTTCAACATTAATATCCTGTTGGATTGTATGTGCTGTCATTGTTTGTGAAGTTATGAGGTTTTGCTATGTGTGTGTTACTGAAATATGTTGTGAGGTTGGGAACACCCACAACCAGCCTTTCAGGTACAACAATGGAGTAGCCAGACGTGCTGATGGCCCATTAAAGGGAATCCACACTCCCAACAGCCATCCCAGAAGACTTCTCAGAGAGAACATGTGGACAATGGAAACCGCTTGACTAATGGGGACTGCCTGATCCCCACATCACAGCAGTGACATCATCACTTGGCCTCTTCCCTTCCCCCTACCAACTCAACACCTGGAGGAATGTCTGGCGGACAAAGACTTTGAACTGAGGAAGAGGGTTCCAGGCTGGAAAAGAGTCCCAGCCTGTGTACTGAGGAATTGTACCATCTGTCAGGGCGAGACACTGCTTGATTCAAATTCTGTTTAGTTTATATAACTTAGACTGCAAATTTATTTTTATTTCTTCTGTAACCAACTTTGATCTCTATGCTTGCGACTTATAATCACTTAAAATCTATCATTCTGTAGTTAATAAATCTGTTTTTTACCTAAAACAGTGTGTTTTGGTTGAAGTGCTTGGGAAATCTCAGCTCAGTTTACAAAGGCTGGTGTGTGCCCTCTCCACATAGAGCGAGTGGTAAACTGGATAATGAACTTACACTGGCCAGGCTTCTGATCCAGGTAGGATGGTACAGTTCTGGGGTGTAAGGCTGGGGGGCCTGGGGGGAACTGGCTGTAGTCTCTTTATTATTGGTTCATGAGTGGCTGGGAGAGCATTCATGTAACTCTGTTGGGTGTGTGCCTGCCTGTGGATGGCTGTGTTAGTGCAGTCCCTGCCAGAGGTTTATGGCTTGACAACAGCATCACAGTGTGAGAGGGATACCCCATGTTGGTGGGACAGAAGGCTCAGCGGGCCCACAGTCCAGATTGGGGCCCACAGTCCTGGGGACCCTGTCACACAAAGTACTACACTTAGGAAGGAAAAATCAAATGCACAATTGCAAAATGTGGAATACCCTAGCTAGGTGGTGGTACTGCTGAAAAGGATCTGGGGATCATAGTGGATCACAAATTGAATATGTGTCAACAATGTGATGCAGTTGCAGAAAGGCTAATATCATTCTGGGGAGCATTAACAAGAGTGTCAGATGTAAGACACAGAAGGTGATTGCTCCCCTCTTCGTTCTAAGAAAAGAAGACTGAGGGGGAGCCTGATAACAGTATTCAAATCTATTAAGGGCTGTTATAAAAAGGACAGGGATCAATTGTTCTCCATGTCCACTGAAGGTAGGACAAGTAGTAAAGGGCTTAATCTGTAGCAAGGGAGATTTAGGTTAGATATTAGGAAAAACTTTCCCCTATAAGGGTAGATAAACTCTGCAATAGTTTTCCAAAGGAGGTTGTAGAATCCCAATCATAGAATCATAGAATATCAGGGTTGGAAGGGACCTCAGGAGGTCATCTAGTCCAACCCCCTCCTCAAAGCAGGACCAATCCCCAATTAAATCATCCCAGCCAGGGCTTTGTCAAGCCTGACCTTAAAAACTTCTAAGGAAGGAGATTCTACCACCTCCCTAGGTAACGCATTCCAGTGTTTCACCACCCTCCTAGTGAAAAAGTTTTTCCTAATATCCAACCTAAACCTCCCCCACTGCAACTTGAGACCATTACTCCTTGTCCTGTCATCTTCTACCACTGAGAATAGTCTAGAACCATCCTCTTTGGAACCACCTCTCAGGTAGTTGAAAGCAGCTATCAAATCCCCCCTCATTCTTCTCTTCTGCAGACTAAACAATCCCAGTTCCCTCAGCCTCTCCTCATAAGTCATGTGTTCCAGACCCCTAATCATTTTTGTTGCCCTTCGCTGGACTCTCTCCAATTTATCCACATCCTTCTTGTAGTGTGGGGCCCAAAACTGGACACAGTACTCCAGATGAGGCCTCACCAATGTCGAATAGAGGGGAACGATCACGTCCCTCGATCTGCTCGCTATGCCCCTACTTATACATCCCAAAATGCCATTGGCCTTCTTGGCAACAAGGGCACACTGCTGACTCATATCCAGCTTCTCATCCACTGTAACCCCTAGGTCCTTTTCCGCAGAACTGCTGCCTAGCCATTGGGTCCCTAGTCTGTAGCTGTGCATTGGGTTCTTCCGTCCTAAGTGCAGGACCCTGCACTTATCCTTATTGAACCTCATCAGGTTTCTTTTGGCCCAATCCTCCAATTTGTCTAAGTCCCTCTGTATCCTATCTCTGCCCTCCAACGTATCTACCACTCCTCCCAGTTTAGTATCATCCGCAAATTTGCTAAGAGTGCAATCCACACCATCCTCCAGATCATTTATGAAGATATTGAACAAAACCGGCCCCAGGACCGACCCCTGGGGCACTCCACTTGACACCGGCTGCCAACTAGACATGGAGCCATTGATCACTACCCGTTGAGCCCGACAATCTAGCCAACTTTCTACCCACCTTATAGTACATTCATCCAGCCCATACTTCTTTAACTTGCTGACAAGAATACTGTGAGAGACCGTGTCAAAAGCTTTGCTAAAGTCAAGAAACAATACATCCACTGCTTTCCCTTCATCCACAGAATCAGTAATCTCATCATAGTAGGCGATTAGATTAGTCAGGCATGACCTTCCCTTGGTGAATCCATGCTGACTGTTCCTGATCACTTTCCTCTCGTGTAAGTGCTTCAGGATTGATTCCTTGAGGACCTGCTCCATGATTTTTCCGGGGACTGAGGTGAGGCTGACCGGCCTGTAGTTCCCAGGATCCTCCTTCTTCCCTTTTTTAAAGATTGGCACTAATTTAGCCTTTTTCCAGTCGTCCGGGACTTCCCCCGTTCGCCACGAGTTTTCAAAGATAATGGCCAATGGCTCTGCAATCACATCCGCCAATTCCTTTAGCACTCTCGGATGCAACTCGTCCGGCCCCATGGACTTGTGCACGTCCAGCTTTTCTAAATAGTCCCTAACCACCTCTTTCTCCACAGAGGGCTGGCCATCTACTCCCCATGTTGCGATGCCCAGCGCAGCAGTCTGGGAGCTGTCCTTGTTAGTGAAGACAGAGGCAAAAAAAGCATTGAGTACATTAGCTTTTTCCACATCCTCTGTCACTAGGTTGCCTCCCTCATTCAGTAAGAGGCCCACACTTTCCTTGGCTTTCTTCTTGTTGCCAACATACCTGAAGAAACCCTTCTTGTTACTCTTGACATCTCTTGCTAGCTGCAGCTCCAGGTGCGATTTGGCCCTCCTGATTTCATTCCTACATGCCCGAGCAATATCTTTATACTCTTCCCTGGTCATATGTCCAACCTTCCACTTCTTGTAATCTTCTTTTTTATGTTTAAGATCCGCTAGGATTTCACCATTAAGCCAAGCTGGTCGCCTGCCATATTTACTATTCTTTCGACTCATCGGGATGGTTTGTCCCTGTAACCTCAACAGGGATTCCTTGAAATACAGCCAGCTCTCCTGGACTCCTTTCCCCTTCATGTTAGTCCCCCAGGGGATCTTACCCATCTGCTCCCTGAGGGAGTCAAAGTCTGCTTTCCTGAAGTCCAGGGTCCGTATCCTGCTGCTTACCTTTCTTCCCTGCGTCAGGATCCTGAACTCGACCATCTCATGGTCACTGCCTCCCAGATTCCCATCCACTTTTGCTTCCCCCACTAATTCTTCCCTGTTTGTGAGCAGGAGGTCAAGAAAAGCTCCCCCACAGTTGGCTCGTCTAGCACTTGCACCAGGAAATTGTCCCCTACGCTTTCCAAAAACTTCCTGGATTGTCTATGCACCGCTGTATTGCTCTCCCAGCAGATATCAGGAAAATTAAAGTCACCCATGAGAACCAGGGCGTGCGATCTAGTAGCTTCTGCGAGTTGCTGGAGGAAAGCCTCATCCACCTCATCCCCCTGATCCGGTGGTCTATAGCAGACTCCCACCACTACATCACTCTTGTTGCTCACACTTCTAAACTTGATCCAGAGACACTCAGGTTTTTCTGCAGTTTCGTACCGGAGCTCTGAGCATTCATACTGCTCCCTTACATACAGTGCTACTCCCCCACCTTTTCTGCCCTGCCTGTCCTTCCTGAACAGTTTATAACCATCCATGACAGTACTCCAGTCATGTGAGTTATCCCACCAAGTCTCTGTTAATCCAATCACGTCATAATTCCTTGACATCACCAGGACCTCCAGTTCTCCCTGCTTGTTTCCAAGGCTTTGTGCATTCGTATATAAGCACTTGAGAGAACCTGCTGATTGCCCCTCATTCTCAGTATGAGGCAGGAGCCCTCCCCTCACAGACGTTCCTGCCTGTCCTTCCTCCCGGTATCCCGTTTTCCCACTTACCTCAGGGCTTTGGTCTCCTTCCCCCGGTGAACCTAGTTTAAAGCCCTCCTTACTAGGTTTTCCTAGTACAATCCTAGGTTTTCCTAGATACAATCATTGGAGGCTTTTCAGAACAGGTTGGATAAACCACTGTCAGGGATAGTCTAGGTTTACCTGGCCCTGCCTGAGCGGAGGGGGCAACTTCATGAGGTCCCTTCCAGCCTGACATTTCTACAATTCTTGGAAAATAGTATAAATGGATTGTGTTTACAGCCATGGAGGGTTTAGACTTGGGAGCATTTCCGCTGCATTTATACTTGAGGAATCAGAAAGACAACACAATGAATGGACAGTTTACAAATGTGTGTGCATACTGCTCCCTTGAGGAGATATTAGAGGTGTTTCTTTCTGACGAACAGGGCAACAAGGAAGCATTTGGTGCCTGTGCCATTGATCTTGGTCTCAGGGGTCAGTCATTGTACTGTGCTGTGTTCTATGCATCAGGGAATCACCTACTGCTCCCCAAGTTGATGTGGTCTGTAACATAGCTGCACAGCAGGGAGGCCCTGCCCACCATTCTGCCATGATCTGTCAGGGATTTTAAGAGAGAGTGTTAAGGGTGGTGGGAAATTAGACTGCAGACAAGCCCCTTTTCAGGGAGCTATGTGGATAGGCTAGCTCTTTGGGATCTATAGGAGATACACGCACACACAATGCCTACAGATTTTCTTTAGACAGACTCTGTTGCTGTCCAGAAGGAATCACGTCCTTTGATTATCAAAAGGAAATGATATGCACGTGGGCAGTTCTGACCCCTGCTAGTCAGGGGCGGTGCAGCACAACACACGCACAAACACTAGATAGTGGAGTCCACACAGAGTATCTAGATTCACTGTCCAACCTTGAGGCTGCAATACTGCATGCTAGGTGCTACACTACAGAGGAGCTGTTAAGCTGAGCTCCTCTGGGCTGCAGGGGGTAAACCAGAGGGATTTAAAGATCTCTTGGACCTTGGTTTGTCACTGTGGTGTTTGGGACAAATTTCCCTGTCTGGGTAAAACAGGCTGCAATGCCTTAGCCTGTTTGGAAGGTACCACAGAGCTTCGAAAGGCTGCTGTGTTTGCTGTACACACCTTCAGTGAATGAGTCGCTCATTGTACCAAAGTGCTCTGACCCACCCGTCAAAAGCAGCCCTTCTTCTAGCTGCAGATCTGGATCCCAAAGGACACAGCCACATGCCTCCAGAAGACATAGCCATCAGTGACAGCACCATCACCGACAGATCTTACATCAGTGCCAGAGGCAGAAACACAGTCTCAGAACCACTGCTGGAGGCTCAGCCACTACTCAGCAAGGCAGCGCCAGCCACTGGGTCCCAAATAGTCTGGTGTGTAGCCATTTGTCTCTTGGCAGAATATAAGTAGGGCCCTACCAAAGTCACCATCCATTTTGGTCAATTTCATGGTCACAGGATTATAAAAATCGTAAATGTCATGATTTCAGTTATTTAAATCTGAAATTTCACAGTGTTGTAATTGTAGGGGTCCTGATCCAAAAAGGAGGTTTTATTGGAGGAGGGGGTTACAAGGTTATTTTAGGGGGGAGTTGCAGTCAATGTACCCTCTAATTTTTTATATCTATGTGTGGAATGAATTTTGTGCACCAATATGAAGGTGATGTCAGGGATGAGGCTGTGGGATTCAGAGTGTGGGGGGTGAGGGCTCAGGGCTGGGGCAGAGGGTTGGGGTGCTGGGGTGAGGGCTTGGGGGTGGGCCGGTGATGAGGGGTTCAGCGTGTGGGAGGGGGCTCAAGGGCTGGGGCAGAGCATTGGAGGGTGAGGGCTGCAGCTGGAGTGTGGGCTCTGGGGTGAGGTCAGGGATGAGGACTTTGGGGTGCAGACTGCCCTGGGGCTGGGGCCAGAGGACTCCCTGCAGCTTGCTCAGCCCTGATTGGCTGCTCTTCACAGTCCTTCTCTAATTGGCTGCCTCCTACACAGACTCCCTAGGGCTCTATTAACCCCTTTATAGGCCAGTGTGGGGCAGATGCCCCATCACAGTCTCCCTCATAGTGACAGCCATTTGTTTTACTGTCTCTGTCTTGTGTGTTTTGTCTCTTTCCTGCACAGGCTGCATGGATGCTGAGATCAACCAAACACAGATCCTGTTGTCCAAAGCCATCAGTGCAACAGCATGTTTTGGTCCCAGGGAGATCCAGGGCAGGGACAGCAGCTGCTCTGCTATTGAGAACCCAGATAGGAAGCTAACCAAGGGGGTCCACATTTTGAAAAGGAAGAAGGAAAAACCAGAGAGAGTGCAGAGAAGAACCACAGAAATGTTACAAGGGCTGAAAAAATGCCTTACAATGAAGACTTTAGGGAGCTCAATCTTTTAGCTTACCAATAAGAAGATGAAGCGTTGATTTGCTTACAGTTGTAACCCTTCTGCCCGTCAGAGTCGGCAGCAACAAGGGCCGGGTTCAGTATCTAGGGGATCCATTCCAATAACACAATGCCAAACCGGCTCGAGCCCCCACCCAATGACCTGGGACAAACATATACCAAGAGGGCGCCTGGGCGCCTCCAAGAGGCAATACTTCCCTTCTCGCAAGCACATAGTCTAAGTGTAGCAAAATGCCTTTTAATAACAGAGAGAAACAATGTGGCATTATGTTGGGGAAACACCACCAACAGGATTCATAACACAACCCATGAGCAAAAACCCCACCCCAAGCAAATTGGGGCATGTCCTTTCCCTTTGGTTCTTGAGTCCAGCAACCCAAAATCACCCAAAGTCCCAGAAGTCCAATGACCCAAAATCTCTGTCCCTGGTCAGGGCAGCCCCAGAGTTCGAAAGTTTATCTGCAGAGTTTTACCTCCCAACCTGGGTGGAGATGGGGGGGGGGTGTTAAGGGGCACCTTACATGGCCCAAAGCTGATGGCCCCACCTCTCCATGGGGCTCCACTCTGCCAGCCACCCCATGAGCTGCTCTAGGCAGCCAACAAACTGCTCTGCTCCACAAGCCACTCTGCTCTGCGTCCCACAAACTGCTCCACCATATATCTTCAGGCTCCCCCACTACTTAACACAACACTCAGTGATTTCAGCTCTTAGTAAGTTTAGCTCTTTTGTGATTGCAGCTCATTGTAGGGGGAAGCCTCAGTGCTGGTACACTATTAGCCCAAAGTGAATTCAGCTCAGCGGCCCATAACTAGACTCCTAATAGAATCAAAATTAGCTCTGATATGCCACAGTAGCTTGAGGAAGAAGTGCAATTAACATGCCAAGCCCACCCTCTCTCAATTCACTGTGTTTTGGAACCCATGTCCCTTGCCTAGTGAGTGCTACTTAGTTGATGGCAAGTCCCTCCATCATAACAAAAGGCCAAGTACAGTTCCCTATCCCTGATTCCCATAATGAGGGTAATAACAATTTATTCTTCCTGCCCCAATAACAGAGACACTGGGGATCCCACAGCAGCCAAAGTGACTATTTGGGCAGCTATGGCCTCATTCTAGGCGGGGTGGGTGTGCCTATGCAAATGAGATCAGCCCCTGAAGTTCTTTTGCACAACTTGCCACACCTCACCACCAGATGTCAGGGTGGAGCTCATCCTGACTCTGCTTACACAGTGTATAAGTACCTTGATAGGTAGAAAATACCAGGTTCTAAAGCAGGGGTCTCAAACTCCCAGCCCATGGGCCATCTGCAGCCCAAGAACCTCCCAAGTGTGGCCTGCGGGGCTCCAGCAATTTTGGGGCCGGATCTCTCCCTAGGCCCCGCCCGCGCATCCCCTGGGCAATTTACAATGGCCTGGAGCCGCACTCACCACTGGCATCGCAGCAGAGCAGAGTGGCTTCTGCCTGCTCTCTCCACATGTCTTCCGGCCCCTCCCTGCAGCCCCAGGGCAGGGCAAAGCAGTGCCTCCGCGCACTGCCCATGCCCCAAGCACCCCTGTGGCCAATGGGAAGCTGCAGGGGCAGTCCCTGGGGGTAGTAGCACAGGGAGGCCCCCCCCAGCCCACCCTGCCTTGGAGACCCAGGTAAGTGCTGCACCCCCACCCCCAAACTCCCTCCCAGAGCCTGTACTCCCTCCCCCTTCCCACACACCCCCTCCCCACACACCCCAGCCCCCAAACTCCCTCCCAGAGCCTGTACCCCTCACCCTCCTCCCTCACAGAGCCTGCAACCGCACCCCCTCCTTCTGCCCCAGCCCAGAGCCTGCACCCACCACCCAAACTCCATCACAGATCCTTCATCCCAGACCCCCTCCCCAACCCAAACTCCCTCCCAGAGCCTTAGGCAGGTTGGGGGGCAGAGTTTGGGTGGGCTGGAGTTTTGTGGTGCGGGTTCTGGGAATCATGAGTGACATTATTGACCTGCTGAGAGGATTTGAGGACTGGCACTGGTCCTAAGGTAAATTGAGTTTGAGACTCCTGGTCTAAAGCGATCTGTAATCTAGCAGAGAAAGGCAGAACAAGAACCAGTGGCTGGAAGATAGAAGCAGAGAGATTTGGACTATAGAGACACACATTTTTCAGCACTGAGGCTGATTAACCATTGGAACAAATTCGCAAGGAAAGTGACTGATTTTCCATCTCTTGATGTCTTCAAATAGAGACTGGATATTTTAGTCAAACATAAGTGTAACCCTTCTGCCCATCGGAGGTGGCAGCAACAAGGGCCGGGTTAAGTATCTAGGGGTTCTGTTTCAATAACACAATGCAAAACTGGCTTGAGCCCCCACCCAATTACATACCACCCCCTTGGGCGCCTCTAAGAGGCAATATTTCCCCGCTTGCAATCACAGAGTAGTGTAGCAAAAAAAACGCCAAAACCTTTTAGTAAAGGAGGGAAACAATACGGCATTATGTTGTGGAAACACCACAACTAGGGTTCATAAACACAAACCATGAACCAGAGACCAACCCCCAAGCAGATTGGGCTGTGCCCTTTCCCTTTGGTTCTTGAGTCCAGCAACCCAAAAGTCACCCAAAGTCCAGCACAGCCCCAGAGTTCAAAAGTTCATCTGCAGAGTTTACCTCCCAGCCTGGGTGGAAAAGAGGGGAGGTATGGGGAGACCTTACATACTCTGCTGCTTGTGTCACTTATGTCAACAGCCAACTGCCCTGCCTTTCCACAGGGGTCTTCTGCAGCCTTCACCACAAGCTGCTCCACTCCACCAACCACTCCAAAAGCCACATCCCCCTAGCTGCTCACCACTATATCTTCAAGCCCCCCCACTACTTGATTTCAGCTCATACTAGGGAAGCCTCAGTGCTGGTACAATATTGGCCCAAAGTGAATACAGCTTACCAGCCTGTAATCTGACTCCTAATAGAACCAAAATTAGCTCTGACATTACATAGTAGAGAGAGACAGTAGTGAAATTGCCACTTAGAACCACCAGAACAAACCCACATACCTCTCAACACATTGGGTTCTAGAACCCATGTCCCTTGCCTAGCGAGTGCTACTTAATTGAGGGCAAGTCCCTCCATCATAAAAATGCCAGGTACAGTTCTACTGTCCTTGATTCACATAACCAGGATAACAACACTTTATTACTCCTGTCCCAATAACAAAGAGACTGGGGATCCCACAGCAGCCAAAGTGACCATTTTGGCAAGCAGTCCCATCATGCTAGGCGGGGTGGGTGTGCTCATGCAAACGAGATCAGCCCTTGAAGTCCTTTTCTACAACTCACCACCAGATGTCAGGGTAGAGCTCAACCTGACTGCTTACATGAGTTATTGGGCTCAGTGAAGGGGTAATTGGGTGAAATTCTCTGGTTTGTGTCACACAAGAGCCCAGCCATCTGGACAGTCACCAGTGGGGGTCCTATATGCTAGGCCCATGTGCTTTTAAGCTTCCCTTGGGCTAAGTAGACTGCAGCACTGCTTTTCTTCCCAGCCTCTCTGGCACATTTTCTGGGCACAGACGGTTTGTGACCCCTTCACAGAAATGGGACCAAACAGCCTGGCTCCCCTATGCCTCAGGACCAGTGCTGACCCTGTCTTCCCACTGTCTTAAGCACATCCTCTCCCAAAGCTCCACGCTTGTGGCTACTCTGGGTTTATAGTTCACTTCTTCAGGGGCACAGCATAGGTGAAGTAAAGATTTACACACAGGTTTTGCAAAGGTCTCCAACGACAAGTGCTCTTTACTTTAGCTAGCACATGGAGCTTCCGTTTGAATGGAATCTCAGCTCTCCCTTGTTAGCCCTCTGCTAGGTGCAAGAAATGTTCCCGACATCTCCTTTGTGTTTTAGCTCAGCTTGGAGGCTCCAGGGCCAGTTTTACAATGAAAATGGCCTTCACAAAACAAAATGGACGGGTAGGCTGGTGGACCCAATCACCAGACTGGGAAATCAACTAGGCACACCCAGCTGAGTCTGTCACCCCTATCTCAGGGCCCTGTTTATTCTCCAGCACACAAAACAGAGAAAAGTGGAGCAATAGCATAAAACACTCATCCTGTTCCTAACCTGGGTTTGGACCCTCTGTCAGCTTACTGGTCAGGACCTTCCCCAAGCAGAGGGAAGGATGGGGGTTGATTGCAAGGCCAGTTTGCCCTCTTACAGTTATCTGCTCTAACCCCAGTAAATGGGCATGGGCATGGGCATTTTTATTTTTTTCCTTTTCCTCCTCCTCCCATTGCCTTATAGAGCTGGGCTCTCATTTATATCCCCTAGCTGGGATTCATCAGGCGCAGTCACTAGATGCTGGGTATGAAGATTCCCAGCACCTGCCTGCTGGGATCATCTCCAGAATAGGGCTGGCTGCTCCATGGCCCTCCTGGCTCTTAAAGGGGCAGACCACCCTGTTATCGGAGGTTGCAGATTGACATAGGAGTGTGCAGACATAGTGTAATCTCTCACAGGATGCCACTCCAAAACCCAAAGCTTGGGCTGGCTGGGGTTCACCCAGATGACTCATGGCCAGGTGATTAGAAGGAAGCAATTGCAGCTGCAGGCTCTTTATTGTGGTGCTGGGGAAGGAGAATCAGGAGTGAAAAAGCTGTAGGGCTGACAGAAAGAACAGCTTAGTGCCAGACAGTCCTGGCTAATGTAGCCGCCATGGGACCGGGATGAGTCTACGCAGCAGGACCAAAAACTCATCGTTCTGAGCTCATGCGGCACCCTCGCTTCAGAGCACACAGTGGGAGCTGAGGATTTGTGCTTCTTGAACTCTGAACCAGGTCAGAGAGCACTTCATCTGTGTACCTAGGCATTGGGGACTGAATCCCTACTCTCATGGGGGATTCAGGGGAAGGTCTCTGTGTAACTTTCCACAGGGATCTCCTCCTGACATTGCTTCCAGACACAGGCTGGGGCTTCGCTGCTTAGTATCGCTTTATTGATGTCGATTTGAGCAGTCACCTCCTGCCTCCCTAAAGAGGGTTGGTGCTGGTCAGCTGCTTGTCCCCAGCACAGGGTTTAGGACCTGGCCACCACGCAACTAGCCTGGAGACCCCCACATGGCAGGGGAGACTCTAGTAAGACAGCTGGACCATGGGCCTGTCTAGCACCCAGACAGATAAATACAGCCTGTGTCACCACCCTAGCATGACCGAAGGGCTCGTGGGAGATTACTAATTTTCCATATTCGGAAGAGAAATGTTACAGGAGTGCTATGCATCCACAAATAGGTCAACAAAATATAGGTCAACAAGTTTCCAGTAGGTGGCACTCAACAGTAGTTCCTGGGATCTGTAGCATCAATAGAAACTTTGTGTTGTGCCTTAGACTCTATTAATAGTACACTGCCCTGCCCTTTGGGCAGCAGTCAGTGCCTGGCCTATACCGTAATGGAAAAGGACTACTGACCAAACTACAAAGAGAGACAAGGCGAGTGAGTGAATTTCTTTTACTGGACCAGCTGTTGGTGAAAAAGACAAGCTTTCAAGCTACACAGAGCTCTTCTTCAGGACCTGAAGTTAGTCCAGTAAACAGAACCTAGACCAATAAAAGATAGTACCTTACCCACCTTGTCTCTCTATTATTCTGGGACCAACACAGCTACAACACTGCAAACAAACTACATAATTCATAGACCGCAAGGCCAGAAGACACCATTGTGATCATCTAGTCTGACTCCTGTATACAACAGGCCACAGAACTTCCTCAAAATAATTTTTAGAGCAGATTTTTTAGAAAAAACATCCAACCTAGATTTAAAAATTGTCAGTGATGGCAAATCCATCCCGTTCTGGTGTCCACAATTCAAGAAGGGTGTTGATAAATTGGAGAGAGTTCACAGAAGAGCCATGAGAATGACAAAGGATTAGAAAACCTCCCTTGTAGTGATAGACTTAAGAAGCTCAATCTGTTTAGCTTAACAAAGAGAAGGTAAAGGGGTAACTTGATCACAGTCTAGAAGCACCTACATAGGGAACAAATATTTACTAATGGGCTCTTCAATCTAGAAAAGAAAGGTCTAACATGATCCAATGGCTGGAAGTTGAAGCTAGACAAATTCAGACTAGAAATAAGGTGTACATTTTTAACACTGGGGGTAATTAATGAATGGAACAATTTACCAAGGGTTGAGGTGGATTCTCCGTCACTGATGATTTTTAAATCAAGATGGGATGTTTGTCTAAAAGCTCTGTTCTAGGAATTATTATGGGGAAGTTCTCTGGCTTGTGTTATCCAGGAGGTCAGACAAGATGATCACAGTGGTCCCTGGCCTTAGAATTTATGAATAGTACACTGCCCTGCCCTGTGCTGTTCTATGAAACCCTGCACTGTGCTGCACTACAGAGGTGCTGACTTTTAGTTTTCCCCGGGGGGCCCCCACTCCACCCCAAGGCCCTGCCCCTACTTCTCCCCTTCCCCCAAGGCCCTGCCCTCACTCAGACACTTTCCTTCCCTTGCTCCTCCCCTTCCGCTGAGGCTCCACCCCCTCTCCTGAGGCTCCGCCCTCCCTCTGCCTCTACCCATCCCTGCTCCAACCCCTCCCCCAAGACCTCCACCTGCCCACCGCTCCCTGCTCTCTTCTGCCAAACAGCTGATGGGTGGCAGTGCCAAACAGCTGTGGCTGGTGGGTGCTTGAGCCCCAGAGCAGCACGAAGTTGGTGCCTATGCTGCGCTATCCAGTGCTGTCTCACACGCACAGTATCTGAGCACCCCCAAGTCATTAATGGTTTTATCCTCCTCCTCCCAATGACCCAGAGAGGGGCTAGCCTTACCTTACAGATGGGGAATGAAGCACTGGGTAAATTAAGTGACTTGTCACACACAAAGTCTGCTCTTGATCTGGGAACTGAACCCAGGTTGCAGGCCATTGCCTTGTCCTCCAGCCCATCCTTACTGCAGCTGAGCAATTACTGGTGCTTGGCAGAGCAACATTCAGCAAAGCCAAACATGTGCCAAATGGTTTGATGTGTGTCTAAGAAAACAGAGGAAGGATTTGTCACATCTGGAAAGGAACATGGGTACCAAGGGACAGTGACCAGCCCCAAAGTCCCAGGCTTCAGTTCTCAGAGCCCAGCACATCGAGATGGGTTTTCTGGCATTCAGGAACCTGTATAAACATCAGCCCACTTGTAATAAGAGATTTTGCTTTGAGTGCTCTGAAATACCTTGCAGCACCTTAAATAGAAACTTACAGAAAAACCTCGGAAGCTGTTTAAACATCATAAAAATCACTTCTCCCAAATTGACATAATTAAGGTGGTGACAATATCAGGACACTTTGGTTTGCACTAAACACAGGGGTGACAGTAACTTAAAGGATTTACTGGTGCGCTGGAGTCCTGAGTGGGGGCATGGCCTCAACCGGAAGAGGCGATTTAAAGGCCCTGGGGCTCTGGCTGGGAGCGCTGGGGCCTTTAAATCACCCCGCTGCAGAGGTGGCTGGGAGCCCCGGGGCTCAGGGGTGAATTAAAGGGCCTGGGGCTCTGGCTGCCGCAGAGCTCTGGGCATTTTAAATCCCTGCTGGAGCCTGGCTCCCAGAGCCCCAGGGCTCTGGCAGCTGGGCTCAGGTGGGGATTTAAAGGGCCCAGTGTTCCGGCCACTGTGGGGAGCCCCCGCCTGAGCCCCACTCCCAGAGCTCTGGTGGCGCTTTAAAGGGCCCGGGGCTCCTCACAGTGGCCGGAACACCAGGCCCTTTAAATCCCCACCTGAGCCCGGCTCCGGCAGCTGGGCTCCGGCTGTGCTTTAAAGGGCCCGGGGGTCCAGCCACTGTGAGGAGCCCCGGGCCCTTTAAAGTGTCACCAAAGCCCTGCTGCCGGAGCTCCGGAGGTGAATTAAAGGGCCCGGGGCTCCCCACAGTGGCAGGAGCACTGGGCCCTTTAAATCACCGCCGGGGAAGCCGGTCTAGTCCGGCATGGCGTACTGGCTCTTGCCGGTATGCTGGACCGGACCGGCTTACTTTCACCTCTGGCCAAACCCCACACTGTCTCAGGGCTGCAGTCACGCAGTTCCCTCAATTGCCAGAAGCTCCTAGGTCTCTTCCACAGTTTCCCTTGGTCAGAAAGACAGTCCTCACACTCCCTGGTGGCTGCCTCAGCTGGCAGGCTACTGACCCTTTCTCTCCAGTAGAGAGGCAGTAGCTCCTGTCTCTTCGCCAGGCAGCCCCATACTGAGCCAAGGTCTCCTTTTCTCCCCACTCTAGGCCTTGCATTGGCTGCAGAGATATGAGGCAGGGTTCGCTGGGCCCAAAGGCTCTTTAACTCCTGGCTGGCAGTTTTTCTGCTTCATCACAGGAAGGTTCCATGTCTCATCAAAATTGCACCTCTTCTCAGCATAACAGACCCTTGGATAGCGCCTAACCCTGCACAAATCTATTCCTTTTATTTTTGTCCATTGAGCCAACATCTTATTTGTTATGAAGGCAGGCAGTTTGCCGCTTTGAATTTCCTCCATCCTACCTCTAGCTCCTGCATTAGGAAGCTGCCATACCACAAACAGGTAATTTTTGATGTATTAGAAAAGAATGGTTCATTATTTTTCCCATTTCACTGATTGCGACTTCCACTTCCCTAAACAGCTGTGCAGTTATCTTTGCATTCTAAGTATCCTTGAAATCCTCCCCTATATCTTCATTTTGTTGTTTATTTAGCTTTAACAGGTTTTTCAGCTGAACTCTCTCTGATTTTCCTTCCACAATACTGTGATATCCATGATTCTGTGCTATTATTCCCAACACTTCAACTACCAGTATTGTTCCTATATACGTTTTCTCTCTCTTCCCTTTTCAGGCTACCAAATTTCTTCCAATTCCACCTCACCCATAGATTCTCTAAAATTTTGCATGACAGTAGTTCAACGATCCATTACATAGTAGGGACCTTCCCAACTGGCCTTTTATCTGAGACATACTGCATAAGTACCCACTTCATGCTCCTTGCTACAGGCTTGGCCATCAAAATATAGGTTTTCAATTTTCACTGGGCTTCCCCTAAATTAAGCAGCTCACACTTCTAACTGTGGTTTTATTTTATATTTAAGCTTTGAATACTGTCTTCACAGGTGAAATAACGTTTTGGCCTGGGCTCTGTTAGCAACACTCTGTTTTACTGCCACTTTTGAGCTCTTTATTCTTTTGAGTCTCAAGCAACTAAGATCTCAATAGAGTTTTGACTACGGTGTTATTCATGTTTCTTCTTCCTTGACTTAGTAGGTGTTTTCCCTTTTTTTTAAAAGATTATTAACATCCTCTTTAACACACTATTCCTGAATGTCTCAGCTATGCAATGTACTTAGAGTCTGTGCCAAAGCTCCTATTAATATCACTTTTCTTTAAGTCACTCAGCTTCAGTTCTTCATTGTCAAACAAGACATTGCCCAAGGCCTCACTAGCTACTAAATTCTGGGATGTAAACTTTCTACCATATATGGCAGAGTGACACAGTTTTCCGCCAAATTATTTGGGAGCTTTAAGCTTACCTCTGTGCCTTTGATACTCACTTTGCAGCTGCAAAGCTGTATTGCCAGAGACAGTCCTTGAAAGAGCTGCTTTTTGTCATTTTCGGCTTTTCAGTAACCACATGGATCAAATCTGCTGCCTCTCTAGTGTATAGATCCTGTTTCTGAGGAAGGGGATCCTGTCCCTCCACTCAGATACATACATATTCTCCCACACTGGTGCTTAAACTTAGCAAAAACTGAAGTAAGAGGCATACACAGCTCCAAAACCTCAAGTATTTTTCACAATCTCCTTTCAATCTATGGAATTAAGCCTTTTAACTGTAAACACCCTGTGAGCCATTGGTATACACATGTTCTCATTAGCCTGTGAGATACTCCACAGCTTATCTCATCCATGCAGCAGGGAAGGGCAGAGAAGCAACTGAGAGGGGAGGGGCTCAGCATTGGCTGGAATGCCAGTCCGTGCCTGGGAAACAAGGCCTTTGTGTGGGACTGAGACTGCCCGGGAGGGGTGAGGTCCAGGCTCCCCACCACAAGGAACAACAGAGAGATTAGCTGTGTGAATTTACAACACAAACACACTGCTGGGAACCAGTACTAGACAGCTCCTTCCCAGCAAACCTGCGTGTGGCTTCATGTACCTACTTCCAGGGAGCTGCCTTTGCAGCACAGATCTCATGGGGACAGGGAGGGGAGTGCCCAGCCTGCATTGGATCCAGGCATTTCCCAGGCTCTAGTGCCATAAACCTTGTGTGGTCCAGCTCCAAGAGGCATTGTGGGAGTATCCAGGGGGCTGCCCCATCTCAAATCAGCTATGTTAGCACAGAGAGGGATTCTGTGTACAGTAAACATTGGATCTGATGAATGACAGCCGCACTGGAATCCTAAGACTGCTCTGTGCCTCTCAGTGAGTGGCAGGGCTTTGCCCATGCCCTGTTCGTGGCGCTGGAAGACAAAGGTGACTCCAGGTCTGGAGTGGAGCCTGGTTAGGATGCAGGGACTTGGCAGCAGCTTGGGGGGCTCATTTTAAAGCTCCAGGGCTGAGAGCAGCCACAAATTGGACACGCACCAGGAAAACCAGAGAAAGGAGCCGCTCTAAGACCTTGCTTATTCCCTTTCCCATTGCTCCCTACGTAGGGTTGCCAATTTTGGTTGGATGTACTCCTGGAGATTTCATCACATGACAACCCTACGTCCCTAGATGGGCTCAATAATACTTTTTTTCTTTTAAAAGCAAAAAGTGATTTTATTAAGTATAAAAAGGATGTAGGATTTAAGTGGTTCCAAGTGATAACAGACAGAACAAAGTAAGTTACCAAGCAAAATAAAATAAAACGTGCAAGTCTAAGCATAATACAGTAGGAAACTGAATACAGATCAAATCTCATGCTCAAAGATGTTCCAATACGCTTCTTTCACAGACTAGACTCTTTTCTAGTCTGAGCCCAATCCTTTCCCCTGGTACCATCTTTGTTCTAGCTCAGGTGGTAGATAGGGGATTTCTCATGACTACAGCTCCCTTTGGTCTTTTTCACCCCCTTTTATAGCTTTGGCACAAGGCGGGACTCTTTTGTCTCTCTGGGTCCCCACCCCTCCTTCTAAATGGAAAAGCACCAGGTTTAAGATGGATTCCAGCACCAGGTGACATGGTCACATGTCCTGTGAGACTTAGCAGGCAAATAAACCTGCCTCTATTCAGTTCAAACAGCCCCCGGGCTGGGTTATCTGCTATTGGAGCATTTCACAGCAGCTCTCCCTGGGCAGGTTGGTACGTGTCATTCACAAACACACTGCTGAAATGGCTGTCCGCCTGGTATGCAGCAAAGCACAGAAGGATAGGCACAGGAGCTGAGCCACACCATAAAAACCAATGCAAAGCCCTACAGGGCTGGTCACATGGTTAGTGTGTTACCCTAAAATTTTAGGTTTCAGAGTAGCAGCCATGTTAGTCTGTATCCGCAAAAAGCAAAGGAGGACTTGTGGCACCTTAGAGACTAACAAATTTATTTGAGCATAAGCATCTGGTGAAGTGAGCTGTATTTGTTAGTCTCTACGGTGCCACAAGTACTCCTTTTCTTTTTTCCTAAAATTTTAGGCGCCAGTTATGTTACCTATAAAATTTGTCTAATTTTAACAAAAGATTAAACAAGGTTGTGGCCTGCCCTAAAGGAATTGCCAGAGTGTTACCAGGGAGCTTGTCTCCGACCAGGGGCGGGCTCCCGAGAGCAAGCTAGTCTTGCTAACCCTGAAAGGACACAGATACAGCCTTCTGCTCAAGGATAGACACACAAGCAGTAATTCTTTGAAAACAAAAAAAATATTTATTTAATGAAATAGGAGGTTACAATGTTTTTAATAAAGCAAGAAAGAATACATAAGATATAGTAAAACACAATAGAATTACATTTAAAAGAAGTGGCGCAACAAAATTAAAACAAAAAAACAACAACAACAAAAACCCAACACAGACTACATAGGATATCTAACACATACAGTAGTTTCAATGTAACATGCACAGAGGGATCCCGTATACACAAAGGCTTTTAGTATTAGTGATACCATATTGGATTAAGTACGGGGTTAAATTGTATACATGACCTCTATATACACATGAGAAACCACTGTAATGCTACAGATTTAAAGGAGACATCTACTTAGCACTAACATTAACATTTAATATTAAACAGAAACATTTAATACTTAATACCTAACATAAAGTATTTACATTAACTTCCTGTAAAGGCTGATCAGGCTGTCACAGCATGGGTAGGGGAGATCTCACTCAAACACAGGCATCCAGCTTTATCGACAGCCAAGACCCACACATTCCTTAATGATAGATAGAAAAAAAAAATCACATTTACATTTCTTCTTACTTCCCTCTGACATAGTCACAAACGGGCCGTTTGCTCTGGCAGTTGGTAGCGTGGCTGTTTTCAAGGCGGGTGCTGCTGTCTTCTCTAGGTCTCCTCAGAAGCAGTGGTGGACAGTGGTTGCCGCTTATCCGTTGCTGCAGGGCCGGATTAACCTTTTGTGGGCCTGGCGCCAAACATATTTGTGGGCTCCCATGGGGGCAATGGAGGATGGCACGGGGAGGTCGGTCCCCAGAGTGAGGGGCCAGCCAGGGGCAATGGGGCATGGCATGGCAGGGCTGGCCCCACTCCGCCCAGCCCAGTGCACTATTTACAAACCAGCAGTTGCCAGACACACAGTGGCCTGCCCAGCCCTGTGCTGCCAGTGTGCCCCTTCCCCTTGGGGGTGGGCCCATGCCACGCCACACAGTCCCCCCCCGCACAACACCCTCCGACTCCCTATGCCCAGAGCCCCCTCACACAAATGCACAGGGCCCTGCACACCACCCAGGCCCAATGCTCCCCTGCCCACAGCCCCACCACAACTGCCCAGCGCCCCCACAGAACCCCCACTTCCTAGTGCCCCAACACACACAGATCTTCCCCGCCCCCTCACAACCCAACCCCTCCCCCCCCCGACCTCCCAGAGACCCACTGCCCCAAGCCCTCTCTCCTGGCTGCACTCACCAGCCCTGCTGGGAGGCGACTGTGTCTGCTGGGCTGATCCGGCAGCGCAGCCAGGGCAGGTCCCAGGGCCAGGAATCGCTCCGTCCCCTCAGGAGTGGCACAATCAGTCAAGACGCCTTGCCTGGAGGGGCACAGCCGCGTCCCCCACACTTTCCCGTCCCCTCCACCTGGCTGAGACTGGCCAGGCTTCTGCACCAGGCCCAGGTGGCTCAGCTTCGGGGAGACGGGTGGGGCCTCACAGGTGATGGGAAGCAGAGACTGCCCGGAGCCAGGGAGCACTGGGGTCTGGCCAGGGGGCAGAGAGGAGCTCTCGGCCAGCCAGCAGGCTGGCCGAGAGGACCAAGTGGTGGGCGGGGGGAGGAGCAGGGTCTCGGGGTGCAGTGCAAGCCGAGTAGGCCAGGGCCCCTTCTGAGCATGGGCCCGGCTCAGTGGAGCCGCTGGTGCCATTGTAAACCCAGCACTGGTTGCTGCTGGTAAGGAAGCTGCTGGCAGGCAGTTGCTTGTTGCTATGGCAACCTTAGAAATTCTGCCGCTGCTTGATGCTTCTCGTTCTTCCAGGTAGCTGCTTTCGGATGTTCTGTTCTTCTTCTTCTCAGGTGTCCTGCAGCTCTGCTCTTCTCAAGGATCCCAAACCCACTACCAACCCAGCCTGCTGGCTGTCGGTCTTATATACTGATTGCTCCCATAAGGTCAGCTCCTCTCAGCCAATCAGCTTTCAGCTTTTCCTCATACCTATTTTTAGGTAGGAAAGCTCCTCCCTCTGATACCATCTTGGATTCTAGACCTTTCTAACCTCCGCCTTCTGATGCCATCTTGTTTGCTAGAACTTTCCACTACCTAAATTTAGACTGTTATCCCCGTCTCCACCATTTTGGTCAGCCATGTTAGATTTTCTAAATTTAAACTATCATTAATTTTTACTTAATTAGAGCTTTAATCTTAAAACTAATTACTGTTTAATCAGAGGTGAAAGTAAGCTGGTCCAGCCCAGTACGGCGTATGGGCAAGAGCCGGTACGCCGGACCGGACCGGACCGGATCGGCTTCCCCGGCGGTGATTTAAAGGGCCCAGTGCTCCTGCCAGTGTGGGGAGCTCTGGGCCCTTTAAATCACCTCTGGAGCTCCGGCAGCGGGGCTTGGGTGGCACTTTAAAGGGCCGGGGCTCCCCACAGTGGCAGGACCCCCGGGCCCTTTAAAGTGCTGCCGGAGTCCTGCCACCGCTACAGGTAGGGGCGGCAGGGCTCTGGCAGGGATTTAAAGGGCCCGGGGCTCCGGCCGCTGCGGGGAGCCCAAGGCCCTTTAAAGCGCCGCCAGAGCTCCAGCAGTGGGGCTCGGGTGGCGCTTTAAAGGGCCCAGGGCTCCCCTACCACTGCGGGGAGCTCCGGCCCCTTTGAAGCGCCACCGGAGCTCTGGCAGCGGGGCTCGGGCAGGGGCTCCCCGCAGTGGCCGGAGCACCGGGCTCTTTAAATCCCCACCTGAGCCGGGGTCCAGCAGGGATTTAAAATGCCTGGAGCTCTGCGCGGCCGGGACCCCGGGGTGAATTAAAGGGCCCGGAGCTCCCGGCCGCCTCTGCAGCGGGGTAATTTAAAGGCCCCAGGACTCCCAGACAGAGCCCGGGGCTTTTAAATGGTCTCTTCCGGTTGAGACCATGCCCCCACTCAGGACTCCGGCATACCGTAAATCCTTTAAGTTACTTTCACCCTTGGGTTCGCCCTCACCAACCTTATGGCTGCCCAAAGAAGCCTGGGACTGCGGCAGGGTGCCACCCATGATCCATGAAGGGGCGCTCTGGGAGGAAAGCCACCCCAGCGAATTGGAATATAGGGGCCATGCTCCAAACTGAAGGAAGAGTGGTAGGAAGTAGCCCAGGGCAGTGGATTTAGACTCCATGTTGGGCG
The DNA here is from genome assembly GCF_965152275.1 of Natator depressus. Lineage (NCBI taxonomy): Eukaryota > Metazoa > Chordata > Testudines > Cheloniidae > Natator > Natator depressus. The sequence continues at coordinate 741,160 of NC_134255.1, forward strand.
GACCCCCTGTTCAGGAGTCAACTCTCACAGGGCCCTGGGTGGAGAGGGAAGGCTCATGTCCCCCTATGCCCTCCCTCTGCCTAAAAGACTGAGGCACCTCAACCAGGGAAACAAGGGGCCAGAGGTAAGGTACACAACCCACTAGGCCGCCTGGCCCTCCAGGCACCCTCTTACACTTCCTCTGGTAGTAGAAGTACCTGTGGCCACAGAACTAAATCACGCATTAAGGGTATTTGGTGTCCAGCCCATAGGTACATTGGAGTTTACCACGGCAGATTACATCTTAAAGGAATATGTTACTCAACCTCAGATACTGGTACAGCCAAGTGGGGGAGTCTGAAAATCCCCAGATATTTCTGGTTGCCCCAAGGGCAGCAGCACCTGGTTATGTCATGAGGTACTGCAAAGTGCATTGCCAGTATGTGGGCTCACCTTGGTTGAAGAAACCCCAAATTGTACAGTATGCCTGAGACAATGGGGACAAGGTCAAGCCAAGGTTGCAAAGGTTGGAGAAGGCAAAGATTGTGTAACCTTGTGGGCTGGACACTTTTAACAGTGTCCAATAACTGGCCAATGTTCTGTTTTGCTCCAAGACAGGTTACCTGAATATGGGGAAAGGCCATTTTTCCAGTTCCCCACCATGAGATCCACAACATATCAGCTGTTGCCCCTCTGATTGGTGGTGCCCTAGACCAGTGCTTCTCAAGCTATCTGATGTGGAGGACCAGCAATTTTCCCCCCCAATATGCGCACAGACCAGCAGCCGATGGCTCGTGGACCACCACCACTTTGAGTAGCACTGCCCTAGACATTGCGGTACAGTTAAGCTGAGTCATGCCACCATCGCATTTAAATGTGCAGGCCTTAATGAGTAGGCACCCAGAATGTTTGTTGACCTTAAGTCAGAAAAGTTGAATTTTTCAAAGAGATACAGATGTGCTGAGAAATTCCCCATGCTGGAAGTTCGCATACAAGATTGGGGACCATCTGTGGATACAAATGGTATCAATAGGCTTTGTAACTATGCAAGCTATATTGGTGATCATGTTAATTACTTAGATTTGAAAAGACAGGCACTTGGTTAGGCAGTTGGGAAAGAGGAGATGTAAATGAAATACAGGCCTTGATGAAGCCTTAAAAAGGATTCTGTTGCTTCATGCTAGGGAGTGTTCAGAGGAAAGGCGTATTTAGGCCTGACTGAAGCCAGCTGTGATCCAACAGTTTTACAGCTTATCATGCTTAATGTTGGGCATGTGCAAGAAAGATGCAGAGTAATCATGTTTGTGAGCAAAACAAAAGATAAAGTAATCCCAAAACTAGAAGAAACTGGTTTGCACTAACATCAAACCTGTATTGACAGTAAAGGAGTGTTAACGTGGAAACGACAGACTAACACGTACGTATAAGATAGCAGAAAGTTATATAAACGGAAGCTGAAGCTGTGTATTGGCCAGTGCTGGATGTGATCATGGTGAGACCATCCTGATGTGCTTTCCACTTGTAAGTAACTGATCACTGCTTATGAGCTTTGCCTTAATGAAGATTTGTTAGGTCCACCTGTTGAGTGGTGAATTGTAATCCAAGAATGTGCAAATAACCCTCCCTCTCTGCCCAATGCATCGTCCCCTAGCCATGAGCAGAGACAGCAAAGAGACACAGTCATAGGTGCTGGAACTAGGGGTGCTGCACCCCCTGGCTTGAAGTGGTTTCCATCATGCCAAGGGTTTACAGTTTGGTTCAATGTCTCTCAGCACTCCCACTGTACACATTGTTCCAGCCCCCCTGGATGCCGTGATGAGGCACTTTCATCCCAAAGCATATTACACACATACAGGGTTGCCGAAACCTGCCCCAAGGGGCACAGCTGCAGGGCCTTGCACAGTTCCAGCCCCTTCCCCAAGCCGGTCCCACACCTGGCCTCAGATAGTCTGTGGTGCTTAGTTAACAAGGCCAAGACGTGGCCCCATACCTCCACGTTCTGGCAGGCCATGAATCCAAAGCCAAACCACAAGCAAGCATCAGCAAGATCAGTCCAGCCTGGGCTGTGCCCATCTTGAGGTGATTTTGGAACAATGGATGGGTAGAGTTGCCAACTTTCTAATTGCACAAAACTGAACACCCTTGCCCCACCCCCTGCCCTGAGGCCACACCCCTTCTCTACGGCCCTGCCCCCACTCATTCCAGCCCCCTCACTCCATTGCTCACTCTCCCACACCCTCACTCATTTTCACTTGGCTGGGGCAGGGGGTTGGGATGCGGGACGGGGTGAAGACTCCAGCTGGGGGTGCAGGCTCCGGGATGGGGCCAGAAATGAGGGGTTAAGGGTGCGGGAGGGGGCTCCAGACTGGGGCAGGGTCCATGGAGTTGGGGTGCAGTAGGGGGTGCAGGTGTGGGCTCCAGGAGGGGGCTTGGGGCTGGGGCAGGGGGTTGGGGTGCGGGAGGGAGGAAGTTTGGGGTGCGGGTTCCGAGAGGAAGTTTGGATGTGGGAGGGGCCTCAGGGCTTGAACAGGAGGGGGTTGGGGTGCGGGAGCGGATGCGGGGTCTGGTAGGGTGTTTGGGTGCAGGAGGGAATTCTGACCTGGGGTTCGGGGTGTGGGCTACGGCCAGGCAGCGCTTACCTCAGGCGGCTCCCGGTTGGCAGCACAGCAGGGCTAAGGCAGGCTCCCTGGCTCCACCTGCCCATACCTCCACGTATGGGCCGGACATGGGAAGTGGCCACCATGTCCGGCCCATATGTGGAGGTATGGGCAGGTGGCTCTGCACGGTGCACGCTGCCCGCGCCCGCCGGTGCCATCCCACAGCTCCCATTGGCCATGGTTCCGGACCAATAGGAGCTGCGGAGGTGGTGCTGGGACGGGGGCAGTGCGTGGAGCTTCCCTGATTGCACCTGCACCTAGGGGCCACAGGGACATGCCGGTCGCTTCCGGGAGCTTTGCAGAGCCAGGGCAGGCAGGGAGCCTGCATTAGCCCTGCTGCGCTGCCGACTGGACTTTTAACAGCCTGGTCAGCAGTGCTGACCGGAACCACCAGACTCCCTTTTTGACCGGGCGCGCCTGTTGAAAACTGGATGTTTTTGGATGGGGCACTGCCCTGGAGCAGAGGAATCACTAGAGGCTGCATAAAGTCCTTCTTAGCCTCAAGCTTGGCATGTGGCAATGGGGAAAATCCTGTACAAGTCTTTTAGTTCTCCTCCCACCCATCTGGTATCAGCTAGGAGTCAAGGACATGAAGGCGGCATAAAAGACTGCAAGTGAGACAGACTCAGGCCCAGTGTGGTCTGGGTGACATCCCTTTGAGAGGAAGAGGAAAGAAGTGTCGGTCACAGAGCGGTCCATGGCACTTAAAGCTGGCAGAGTGGGAAAAAAGGAGAGGTCAACGCTACCCGAGAGTTGGCGAACAGGAAGTTTGGCCAAGTGTGTGTGGGCAAAGTACGGGAAACTGGAGAGAAGCAAGAAAGTAGCTCAAGCAGAAGAGAGAGGCAGAGGGAAGCAGAGAGCCATACCTGCAAACATGGTTCCTCGCTCTCCTGCTCAGGGGCATTTGCTAGGAACTGCTGCCTGACTTGGGCATCCTTTAAAATGGAAAATCAGGGTGCTGGATTCCTGCTGCAGAGCTGCCCTGTGCTAGCAGTGGTGCCAACAAATCAAAGTCGACCCCCCAGCCCTTTGGGGAAAGCCTTGCAGATGCCTCCATTCCGGTTTGTGAGTTTCCTGCTGGGATTGTCACACTGTGTCTGAGCTGGAGCCTCCCTGTCCTTGGAGTCCTCAGAGTTCCCAGGGGTTCGGGTGTCCTGACCCGCCTCATGCTCTCACCAATCTGGCTGCTGAAATGCTGCATGTGTGCCAGGCTGTTCTGTGTGGCGCTGTCGAGGTTCTGCACTAAAGCACAAGTTTCATAGCGGGTAAGGCCAGAAAGGACCATTAGATCGTCTGCTGTTAGGATGATGTTGGGTGCACACGGCCCTCCAGTTCCTGTTAGAGAGGTAAGTGGGCCCTTGGGGAACACATCAGTGTGTTAATGACTGTGCAGGAGGCAACATGAAGATGGCAATGAATGTTTGAGATTTTGTCTTTAACTTTCTTGAGTGGTGGGTGTGTCCTGATGCTGCCTTAATAGTCAGGAAATGAAGGCTTGTCTGCGTTAATTCTGTAGTATATACAGGGTTGGGACCTGTGACAGAATGTATCCCTGTCTTGATACTTTATGCACTATTGTAATAATCTTTGTATGAAGATGTCATGGAGGATAGGTCCATCAATGGCTCTTAGCCAGGATGGGCAGGGATGCAATTCCATGGTATGAGCATCCCTAGCCTCTGTTTGCCAGAAGCTGGGAGTGGATGACAGGGGGTGGATCACTTGATGATTGCCTGGTCTGTTCATTCCCTCTGAAGCACCTCAGACTGGCCACAGTGGGAAGACAGGGTACTGGGCTACATTAGTCTGACCCAGTCTGGCTGTCCTAATTTTCTTAAGTATGCCTTTTAAGGTATCATTTGCAAACTCATAATTTTTGGGTCATATTTGCCCTGGTAAAATATGGGTGGCGACACGGTATGTGAAGTTATAAGATTTCCCTGTATGATGTTAACACACTCCAAACCACAGCCCTACCCAAGCAGAAGTTGGCAAACAGGTCTGTCTTAAAACACAGAACGTGTGAGCTGCTTAATTGGCATTTCTCTGTTTCTGCATTAGGGAAGCTAGTTCACAGTGTCGCCAGGTCCTTGGTTGTATCGTGAGTCTCACATTATTTGGGGGTTTTCTTACAGCCCCAGATGCTGCTGCTCGTCAATGAGGAAACCTGTGGTTACTTAAATGACCACTAGGTGTCACTGCTTTCCCATAAATTCCAAATTCCTTATTTGCCACTAGGTAGCAAAGGTCCCCACTGCAGGATTGAAGTGTGGCTCAGTTCCATAGCTGAGATGTGGGATCTGGGATCTAGTGCACAGCCCCACAATTCAGTGGTAGGAAGGAGAACATGCTACATTGCCATGGTTGTATTTGGTTACTGCAGAAGGGATCTCTTGCTGGAGACCTGAGCCCAGTGTGTCACGGCACTTGCAGATCCAGACCCATCCTCTGTCATGCAGAAAGCTAGAGCTACAAGTGCGGCTGGTCGCTGAACAATCAAGATCTCGCCATCCAGCAGCTCAAGAGAGAGGGGGAGCCTCCCTTCATGTGGTTTAGGGGGGTCATAGGGAGCAAAGAACACCCTCTACAAAATGTGGTGGTTCTGAAGAAGGGAGCCCTGCTCCAGCTGACTTGGGGGAATCTGGGAGACAGAGGTTGGGTGGTACTACTGGGGGTCAAGCAGCATTGTCCCCATGCCTGTGTGCACTGAACTCTGCGGTTGGGAGCCACGTGGGCCTCTAAGGAGACCTCCCATGGCTCACCATGAACCTTAAGCCTTGTCTATGTTGTCTAGATAGAAACCCTACATAGATGCAGTTAGCTATTTAATAAGATTCTAGGACTGTCACTCTGTGTGTGCAGTGTTGTTGTAGCCATGCTGGTCCCAAGATATTAGATAAGGGGGTGAGGGTAATATCTTTTATTGGACCAACTTCTGTTGGTGAGACAAGCTTTCAAGAAGTTGGTCCAATAACCCACCTTGTCTCTCTGAAGCCCCAAATGCTTTGAGTAAGCTGGAAGCAGCTCTGTTTGTTGAGACTATCGACAGCTTCAGTCACTTGAAGTCATGGGCTGGCTGCTATTGTCCAGTTTTTAAATTCTCTCTTTTGGGGCGGGGGGGGAACCCACACAACTTTACAAATTACACCTGTGAGCCAGCACAGGCTTCTAGCTAGCAGTACCAGATAAAAGGGCTCATTACAGGCAGGGCTGGTGGCACCATCCACTAGTGTTGTCACCAGCATCTCCCGCTATAAGATGCTGTTTTCAGTTGTTAATCTTTGCTAAACTTTAAATGTTCAGGCTAAAATTTTCCACACTGGGCATCAGCCTCAGGCTGTTTCTGTGAGTTGGGCCTGAGATCCCCAAAACCAGCTCCCATTATGGCTGGGCTGGCACAGCCAGCACTCCTCCTCCCCAGTACCCCTGCACACGGTCATGATGCCCGAAGATCAGCTGCTACTCCTTGCACCCCATCCCTTCAGCTGCCCCCATGATGCCGGTAAACCAGGTGCCAGCTCTTGACAATGCTGTAGGTGTCATAGCTGGATTCAGACCAGCTCACCTGTATATTAATATTGTTCAAGAAAGTGTTAGACTTGTGAAGATGTGTTTAGTGTTTAGATTCACAGAAATTCTTGTAAGTTGCTGTGTGCATTAATATTACTTGTAATGTCTGTATCCCGTGCTAAGGTAATATAGAAGTTTTACTTTATAATTGTAAAAATGCCTACTCCGAATCTGTGCATCTGGGCAGGAAGAGTGGTTCACCCACCCACAAAGAAGGGCTATCAAAACTAAATGGGGCATTGTAGGACAAGAACTTTGTTGATTGCCCCATCCACCCACAAAGAAGTTACGTGCAGGAGTATTTGTCCCATGGCTTTGAACTCTGGGGGAAGGACAGGTAAAGATGCTCACAAGAAGAAAGTTATCTCTTTGCTGTTTGGACTGTCACAAGGGCTAAGAAATAAAAGCTGAGATCCCCAGGTCAACCATGATTAGCTCTAAAAGGCATTCAACAGACAGGTTACTACATCTCTGTCACTCTTTGGAACCACAGCCTGTGACTCATTGGTGCTGACATGTTGGCTGCTTTAACCTTTCCGTAACACTCCCATTGCCTTTTCCTAGTTAATAAATCTGTAGCTTTTTTACTCTAGGACTGGCTGACAGCTGTCTTTGGCGTGAGCTCTAAGTTGCCCACCAATCCAGGGGAAAGAGCTGGGCACAGGCCCAATATGCTGTGCATTTGGCATAAGTGACCACTAGCCAGCCACCCTGCGGAGCCAGAGCAGCATTCCTGAGGCCTGGTCTGGGGCTGCCTGGCAGGCTCGACTCACTGCCCCCAGGTCACCCTTGTCACTGGTCTGGGGAACTTGCACAGGTGGCTCCCACTCTGACAGGCAGCCTGAGGCCCACTAGAGTTGCCAACCCACCCCCGGTTTGGCCCAGAGTCTCCTGGAATTGGGCTTGATCTCCCGGAGGCTACTAAAGCCAATCCGGGAGATTTTAGGCTGCTAAAAGTCCAACGGCGCAGCGGGGCTATGGCAGGTTCCCTGCCTGCCCTGGCTCAATGCCACTCCTGGAAGCGGATGGCATGTGCACTACCCCCGCCCAGAGCACCAACTCCGCAGCGCCCATTGGCTGGGAATGGGGAACCGCGGCCAAGGGAGCTCCGGGGGCGGTGTTTGCAGGCAGGGGTAGCCGCAGAGCCACCTGGTCGCTCGTGAGCCTAGCAGCCGCTGCTGGACATACAGCTGCTTCCGCAAGCTGCCTGAGGTAAGTGCCTCCTGGCCAGAGCCTGGACCCTGAACCCCCTCCTGCACCGAAACTCCCTCCCGGAGCCCAAACCCTGAACCCCCTCCTGCACCTCAAATCCCTGCCCCAGCCCTGGGCCCCTCCCAGACCCCGAACACTCTCCCGCACCCCAACCCACTGCCCCAGGCTCAGCCCGGAGCCTCCTCCCAACCCCTCGGCCCCACCCCCAAGCCCAGAGCCTGCACCCCAACCCCCTGGCCCCGCCCGGAGAAAGTGTGGGTGAAGGAGAGCCAGCAAGGGAGGGAGGGGGAATGGCGTGAGTGGTGCAGGGCCGAGGGCAGGGGTCCCCAACGCGGTGCCCGCGGGCGGCATTGCGGCGGTGACGCTCCTGTCCGCGGCTGCTTGTGGGCGGCGGGGTGTCTGGCGCCCGCCAGTCGTCTGGGAGTAGGAATCTGCTATGCCCAGGGAAGGGTAGGGGACCCCTGGGCCCGGGGAAGGGGCGTGGCCTGGGAAAGAAGCCTGGTCCGGGGAAGGGGCGTGGCGTGGGGAAAGGGGCGTGGCTCGAGGAAAGGGGCGCGGCTCGGAGAAAGGGGCGTGGCATGGGGTAAGGGGCGCGGCTCGGAGAAAGGGGCGTGGCCCGGGGAAAGGGGCGGGGTCGGGCAGGGCGAAGGTGTTTGGTTGGTCGGATGACCCAGCGGGCAGCTCGGAGGCTGTGCTGCCAGGCGCTGGGACGAGCGGTGCTGCAGCGCCCTCTGCCGGGACGCGCTTCCCCGTCTGGATCCCTGGCTCCCGGCACCCCGCGCACTGCACAGCGGGGCAGCGCCTGTCCCCGGCCACGCGCACACCTCGGGCGCGCTCCCGCAGGCCCTGCCCCGCCCTGCTCGCCCCGCAGCCACCGCGCCCCCTGGGGACCGCGGCCGGGGCTGCCCTGCGGCTCACACGGCGCCTGCGCAGCAGCCGCCAACGGCCCCGCCCAGCCCGGCCGCGCGCGGCGGAAACCCCCTGGGGGCGTGTCTCGGCGGAAGCGGGGCGGGAGGGGCGTGTCCTGGGGCGGGGCGAGCGCGCTGGGCGGGAGCGGCGCCTGGATTCAAAGTGGCGGTTGGCGGAAGCTGCTTCCCGGCGCGCGGAACCTTGGCGTGCAGGGGTGTATCTCTGAGTTGCCATGGTGACGGGTGCGCCTGGCTGCGGGGCAGCGCTGGGGGTTATGGGGGCGGGGACAGGCGGGGCTCGGTTTGTGTTGGGGGTGTGTGGCGGGGGCCGCTGGGTCGGGTTGGTTTAGGGGGGTGGGGTGACGGGTGGGGGCAGGCGAGGCTGGGTTTGTTTTGTGGGGGGGAATGGGGGTGTGTGGCGGGGGGCGCTGGGTCGGGTTGGTTTAGGGGGGTGGGGTGACGGGTGGGGGCAGGCGAGGCTGGGTTTGTTTTGTGGGGGGGAATGGGGGTGTGTGGCGGGGGGCGCTGGGTCGGGTTGGTTTAGGGGGATGGGGTAGGGTGACGGGTGGGGGCAGGCGAGGCTGGGTTTGTTTTGTGGGGGGGAATGGGTGTGTGTGGCAGGGGGCGCTGGGTCGGGTTGGTTTAGGGGGATGGGGTAGGGTGACGGGTGGGGGCAGGCAGTGCTGGGTTTGTTTTGTGGGGGAGAATGGGGGTGTGTGGCAGGGGGCGCTGTGTTGGGTTGGTTTAGGGGGTAGGGTGACGGGTGGGGGCAGGCGGGGCTGGGTTTGTTTTGTGGGGGTGAATGGGGGTGTGTGGCAGGGGGCGCTGGGTCGGGTTGGTTTAGGGGGATGGGGTAGGGTGACGGGTGGGGGCGGGCAGTGCTGGGTTTGTTTTGTGGGGAGGGAATGGGGGTGTGTGGCAGGGGGCACTGGGTAGGGTTGGTTTAGGGCAATGGGGTAGGGTGATTGGTGGGGACAGGTTTGTGCTGCATTGGTTATGTTGCCGTGGGATGGGCGTGTCTGGGGTAGGGTGGGAGTGGGGGCAATGGGCTAGTTTGGGGCTGGCGTAGGGATGTCTGTGGCAGGGCAGCAGGCCCACTTTTGTGGGCGTGGGATGGGGTTGGGGACACTGGGCTGCTTTTGCGTAGATCTCTCTCTTGAACTGCTGTTTTCGTTGTCTTTGAACAGGGCTGTGGATGAGGGGCTGGCTTCCCCTGTGACTGGGATGCTGTCACCTGCGAAGCAGCAGCCCTGTGCCCGGAGCATGGCAGTGGGACAGCCTGTAGGGGACAAAGCGAGGTGTCTGTGGGTGGCAGTGAACCAGGCGGTACTGGCTGAGAGGAACCAGAGTGTGGCCCCTGTGGGGGTTTGGGTGGAGAGCGCCCAAACTGGTGGCAAATGGGAGAAGAGCATTGCTTTCGTGAGTGCCATGTCTGAATGCTTTCTTGTTATGCTGTTTGCTTTCTGCAGGTTGTTCCCTTATTAGCTCTGATAGGCCAGGAGTAGATCCTCTCTGAGTTGGAATCTCAGCTGGGGTTCAGATTGTAGCTTCTAAACGTTCTTTCTTGATTTTGTGCTCCTTATTTCTCTACTCTTCCCTAGAAGTCTGATAGTCATGGGCAGGGCCCTTTGTATTCTGCGATTCCACAGCAAGTCCTCCCTTGCTGCAGAATCTATTTTATTGAATTCTGTTTTTGGTACTCATAGTTGTGAAGATAGAAAAGGTGACCTGAATGTAAACCAATGCAGCGTTGTTTTCCTGAGTTTGCAGATAGTATGAAATGATACCTGTGAGAGACCTGAACTGCTCCCTTCATCTTAAGGGGTTGTTAATGCAGAAACCCTTAAGATGACAATCTATAGTACTCTGGAAAATGTGCAGACAAGTTCATTTTTTTTGTAACTAACCACAAAATAAATCCCACAGTGGCAGTCTTAGTTCTGCTGTTGTGGTTTTATGTGCTATATATATGGAGCTTCATGGAGAAAGGTAAATCTAAAAGAAAATGCCAGTTTTTTTTCCTGAGTTTTCTTGCAATTTATCTAATTTGGGTTTGTGGTGTTGAATGCCTGCTCTTGGTGTGGTGTTAATGTTGAATTAGGGTATTTATTAAGTCATATTTGAAGCTAATGTTGTTTGACGAATGGCCCTCGTGTGCAAGTGAGACTTGAAATTGCTGATTTATGTGAGTGTTTGTTTTGTATCCGATGGTGAAAGTACTGAGAAGAGCAGGTCTTGCTTTATTTTGGCCCCGTAAGTTAGTTCCCTGACATGTTATAACAGATCTGGGATGGGTACATGAAAAGGTTGTTGAAAGACAGATGTGGGACTTGCACTGGGGCTTAATGGAGACCACAAGGGATGTCAACCCTCCAGTTTTCTGATTCAGGTTTTGTGGTTCTGTCAGCCTTTCCGAAAGCAGCTTCATGTCTGATTGCCCCACGAGTGGCTTTATTAAATATGCCCCTTTTCTTTCCTTTTTTATATTATGCATTTTAAAGGGGGAAAGTAAAGATTTCCACTTTGTAACATGATCTTCCCAACCCATCTGTGCAGCTGTTACTAGATTCACAGAAAATTGTGACAGTGTAACACAGATTGTTAACTAATTGTGTTTATCTTTAAACCAGAACATTTACACACATCCCTTTCCCTAGAGATACTGCTTGCCTGTAGGTTTATATACAGGTCCCAGAGAGTGAGAGAAGCTGAAATCCAGGCTGTAGTGAAGCTGCATGGCGAAAAAGCTAACTTGAACATCTGCTTTAACCTGTTACAGGCTTCAGCGTTTCAGGTTGAAGAGGACCTAAAGGAACAGCAAAAGGAAAAAGAGGAAAATCTGAAACGCTTCCAGGGGGAAGTGAAGCAGAGGGTGAATCAGCAAATCAAGATGAGGAGAAAGCAGCAGCTCCAGAAATCCTGTGAAGCGGTAGGGAAAACCTGTATCATCACCAGCCTCTCTCTGCTCTGATTCACACCAGGAGCCTTGCTTAGATGGTGACACTGCTTCAAAAGCAAGCATTCCTGTGTAAATACAACCACTATTCATACAATCTTAAGGCTTGACTCTTAATTGGAGAAAAGTCAGGAAACTTGCAATTATTTCCACAGCTGCTTTGACTCTAGGCATCCTGCATAGACTTAATGTCCAGAGATCTATGTCCTAGGGAAGACCAGCAGGGAATTCTCTCCTCCTCTTCCTCTCCTTCCCCCCGGCCTCTTCCCGCACCCACTCACAACTGAAAACCATTGCTGAGGTGTCTATTACCGATACGACCCTTGCAGGATTCCTACTGTTAAGTCTTGTACGCTAGTGTGTGACTAGCTGGGAGCTTCCCTAGTTCCATATTTTGGATCTTTTAGGTACTGGTAGTTGAGCATGAGCCTCCTCAAGTGCATGTTCCAACCTGCAGTATCTCTAGAATCTTACTAGCTAGCGCCTTCTGACTGCTCCACTGCAGACTGCAATCTGCTTGAGCTACATGTCGCTGGACTGGGCTAGCTCCTTGCTCTCTTCCCCATTCCCCTGCCTTGTCAGGAGAGGAGGAGGGGAAGAAGAAGAAAGAGGTATTGCCTCTGAAGATCCATACTTTCTGCCCTGCTTGTATCTTTGAACTCTGGCAGGAGAGGATGAACAAGGAAGGGAGGTTAGCACAGAAATTCCCTTTATTAAACTTGATCCACATGTTCAGTTCTATGAGGGGTCACCTTTGTGATCTGAGGGGGCACTAACCTTCAGGTGCACGCAACTCTTGAGTGCGGAGCAGCAACCTCAAAAATCCATCTGCTACTGCTACCTTTCTGTCATCACATGAATGAAAATTTCACAGGTAGCACCTGGTGCAGCAAACGATCAACACATGTGTGGATTTACTCAATGAGTGACTTCAGTAAGATGGTTGTTCAGGACTTGTGTGTTTTTTTTTTTCTCCTCCCTCCCCCCCCCCCCCCATCACTGCAGGCAGAAAAAGAAAGCTCTGTTGTGATGCAGTGTTCAGATTCTGCGCTTCACTTGACCCCCAAGAGGAATACATGTGTGTATCGAAGTAATGCAGCATCTGCCATTTGCAGTTCTGGTACCAACTTGATCCCTGTGCAGCAGCTTTGTGTGAGTTGGGAGGAAGAGGGAAGAGAGAAGCAAAGCCAGTTATTCCATCAACAAGCCAACACAGTGAGTGTTTACTGACCGCCAACAACGTCACAACCTCCATTTGTTGTGTGCCCAGAATGAAAACATATTTTCAGTAACACATAGCATTAAAATTTCCCCAACTGCGATACAGAATCACTCTGTTTTAGAAATGAGCTAGAACACCTGCGTATTGTGAATGTAAAGTCTTTGTAGAGTACTCTGACACTTAGAATTACAAGGGAAGCATGTGTGAGTTGTATTGTTATAACTGGGTTATTACAATATAACATTACAATGCTTTACTTCTCTTTCCCTACTTTTACCTTTTGTACATCTCATTCATGACACTTACCTCTTCCTAAGGTGGAAGATGATGGTATGTTTTGTGTTTTTACTCCAGTCTCTTCTTTTATCCACTGGATGTCATTGTGTGTTTACATTCAGTGCTTTGTGGTGGCAAAGTACAGAGCTATTATATAGGGGACTTTTTTTGGATTATTGATTCTGCTGAGGTTCCATTTAGCCATAATCTCAGTATTAAAACTAACAACAAGTATCCCTATTGAGAATGCTGTACTTAAATTTGGTCCATCATCAGTTAAAGGGAATGCTTGCATTTCCACTAGTGAGAAATCTTCAAAGAAGTGAAGTAAAACCTCCATAAAATAAAGGTTCTTCCCTATTGGTATGTGTCACTGGGTAGAAGGCACTAGGTGGAGTCATCTCCCCACTGACATTCTGCATATCGAGTAACAAAGGTGTGAGATAACTACAGCCTTGTGGAATGTGTGAGGAGGGGGGCTAGCTGCCTTTTCAAAGTTCATAACTGTGCTTATGATTTATCTTTGCAGTTTAAAAAATTTCTCACTATCATCCCACGTGGCTGTGCTTGAGCTTAACAGTTCAGTTCCCAATGCAAATTCAGTGAAGTTTAGAGGTATCTGGCGCTTTGGCTCAGTACCCTCTCTAATAATGATGGTATCTTTCTGTATCATAAGCCTTTAGACCTGCTTATATTAAAACAACAAGAATAAAAAAGAAACCACCACCACCCTGGGTTAAGGTTACTGAGTGTCTGTGTCTGTCAGTATATACATGAGCACATAGGACATTCAGAGCTGGATCAAGGTGGACATCCAGCTTCTGGTACTGGCTTCTAACAGATATTTTAGAGGGGGGCGGTAGATCCCTCCTCCCTCTCGTGCACAGGTTACTGGTGGCAAGAGAATTGGGGCTAAATGGAGTAAAGCACAGGTTTTTCTCTGATCTAGTCACACAGCACATGTAATTGGGTAGCAGGAATGAGATCTAGAACTTCTCATGTCTAGGCCCAAAGCCCAAATCTAAAACAGTCAGAAGGAACCAAAGTCAGGCTGTGACAGCTTTGAGGCACACGAAACAAACTGTTGGTGATCATATATTAATGGGGCACATCCCTGGCCATCATAACAGACTGGTCAAGGAGTGAATTGGCCATAAACGAAATCCTTTCTCTTACCAAGAGCTGTCCCATGGATTAGAGTTGAGGTATGCCTTCAAGGCACTGCAGCTGCCTGTCACGTACCTGTCAGTGGATTACTCCCAACAGTCAAGCAACTGATGCTGGATTATACCCTCAGGCAAAGTGCCAAGATGATGTTGGCCACTTTGAGTGACGACTACTTTCAGATGTGGTGTTTTCTACCTTGTAATGAACCTTTTGGCTTTCTCGTTTGTAGCAGCAAGCTATCGCTAAACTGTGAACCTGTTAGCACTTTGTTGATGTGTCTTTCTTACTGGCAGCTTAGTAAAACCATGAAACAGGTCCGTCGCCGGCTAGCATCCTGCAAAACAGTGCCCAAAGGAGCGGGCCTGCCCGAACTTCCAGGAGGCGTCTGGTGTGTCAGCCCAACCACAAACGTAAGTGAGGGGCTGACTCAGCTCAGCCACTAGTTGTGATCATAAATTATTTGCTGCATTGTGTGAAGATCCTGAGCCCTGTCCAATCAGCCAACCACACAGTGCAGTGGATCTTTTCAATAAAGAGTAAAATAAAATGGGTTCTTGTTGTCACTTAACTATTTTCCCATATGCGTAAATTAACTGGGGATGAGAGATCCAAGGACATACCTTTACTGTACAGAGTAGTGTGCTTTGACTGTCCTGTTACTTTTTCTTTCCCCTCCTTTTACTATTTATTCAGGTAAAGCAAGCTCCACTGAAAACCACATGAAAAGAAACTTACTGAAACCACCAATAAAGTACAGTCCTGCTCTGAATAGTGACAGTAAAGATGTCTCCTTCTTGCCCATCAGCCCTGAATACACAGAGAACAGATATTTCAATGCTTTTCACTTCTGTATGAGCAACCTTCTTTTGCCGTGCAGAGCCAACAGTTGAGAGAGACTTCAGGTCACTTTCTTCTTTATCCACTTCCAGGGCTAGCGTTTCAAACAGCATCACATAGCTGTTGTGAGAGAGAGAGAGAGGTGTTTTGTTTTTAAATCAGCCTTCCAGACCAACATTTCCTTCTATACCCCTCCTTTTTAAAATGTGGAGTTTGCTTCCCAAAATGGCACTAGCCCAAGGCTCAGGGCTGGCCACATTCAGTCCTGCCCAAATGATGAGTAAAAGGCCTGATGTTATCATAGAATATCAGGGTTGGAAGGGACTTCAGGAGGTCATCTAGTCCAACCCCCTGCTCAAAGCAGGACCAATCCCCAACTAAATCATCCCAGCCAGAGCTTTGTCAAGCCTGACCTTGAAAACCTCAAAGGAAGGAGATTCCACCACCTCCCTGGGTAACGCATTCCGGTGTTTCACCACCCTCCTAGTGAAATAGTTTTTCCTAACATCCAACCTAAACCTCCCCCACTGCAACTTGAGACCATTACTCCTTGTTCTGTCATCTGCTACCACTGAGAACAGTCTAGATCCATCCTCTTTGGAACCACCTCTCAGGTAGTTGAAAGCAGCTATCAAATGCCCCCTCATTCTTCTCTTCCGCAGACTAAACAATCCCAGTTCCCTCAGCCTCTCCTCATAAGTCATATGTTCCAGTCCCCTAATCATTTCTGTTGCCCTCTGCTGGACTCTTTCCAATTTTTCCACATCCTTCTTGTAGCGTGGGGCCCAAAACTAGATACAGTACTCCAGAGGAGGCCTCACCAGTGTCGAATAGAGGGGAACTATCACGTCTCTCGATCTGCTGGCAATGCCCCTACTTATACATCCTAAAATGCCATTGGCCTTCTTGGCAACAAGCGCACACTGTTGACTCATATCCAGCTTCTCGTCCACTGTCACCCCTAGGTCCTTTTCTGCAGAACTGCTGCCTAACCATTTGGTCCCTAGTCTGTAGCGGTGCATGGGATTCTTCCCATGTGAAGTTATGTGACCTAGCAAGACCCCCCCCCCCCCCTTCTCCCGACCCCCCAAACCCAGTGCTTTATACCATTAGAAAATTGCAAGGGGGGTTGTCAGTTCCTAGCTTCCCAAAAGGACCCAACTCATTTTAGAAGGCTTCTAAAATGAACACTTTCATGTAGAGCAGGGGTTCTCAAACTTCATTGCACCACGGCCCCCTTCTGACAACAAAAATTACTACACAACCCCAGGAGAGGGGACAGAGCCTGCCTGAGCCCTACTGTCTCCAGGCAGGGTGCCTGTTACTTGATCCCCCACCACCTTTTGGCT
This sequence comes from Natator depressus, assembly GCF_965152275.1. Taxonomy (NCBI): domain Eukaryota; kingdom Metazoa; phylum Chordata; order Testudines; family Cheloniidae; genus Natator; species Natator depressus. The sequence continues at coordinate 757,293 of NC_134255.1, forward strand.
TGGGCCCTGGGCAGTAGGGCTTTGGCCTCGGGTCCCAGCAAGTCTAAGCCAACCCTGGTGACCCCATTAAAATGTGCTCACGACCCACTTTGGTGTCCCGACCCACAGTTTGAGAACCGCTGAGAAATGCTTCTGGGTCATTGATGGAGTTCTCTTGACATGTGCACTGCTGGGCTTGTGGTGCTCAAGGAGTTTGGCTTTATGGTGGAAGAGCTACAAAAATAGCTTAACTACTGCCTTATCTCGCTTAGGAACGTGTTTCTCTGAAAGCCATGGTGCATGACAGGGTGAAGCGGTACAAATGTTTTTTATTGGCACTTTTCTGGGATGCTAGTGGCCTCAATGCTCAAAGTAATGCAGTCATTACTTAGGCCAACAAAACCCTTTGTCTCATCTCTTGCCATTGTGCGTTCTTTATTGGTCTGGCCTATTGCAAGGTTTCAAGAATGTCTTTTTTTTTTTTTTTTTTTTTTTTTTGTCAAGCCATAGAAACAGCAAAGTAGAACAAATCCTGAGTCCATGATACCCTGGGTCTGCGTTTTATCTTCCTTCGTTTTCAGAGATGCCCTTTAAGATCTACCGCATCTTCAGATATCCAGGGTCTGAAGCAATAGCCGGCCTGCTTCTCTGTGAACACCGCCCCTCTATCTTCCATGGCCTGATTAAATGTATTGAACACTTCCATGTGTGTGTTCAATAAAAGAATTATCCACAAATTCTTGTTCTAGGTTTTCTTCAGCTTAAACTAGAATCTGTTGTTCTTGGAGTGTGTTGCTATGGATCCGTTTGTAAGTGTCCATGCTCCTCATGCATGTGAGATTTGTCTTTTGGATAGCCATATCTGTCAGGGCTTTGCTTGGGCCCTCTTTCTCCTTGGGCCCTGGTATTAGGGTATCAGTGGTGGGGAAGCCACGACCCCCAGTTTCCCTCTTACCACTAGAGACAGCTAAATAGAACTCAGTGAGTGTCCAACTCTGTGTCCTTTAACTTCAGCTAAATTCGATATTCTCTTTACTTGTTGAAGGAAACTAAAACAAATGAACTCAGCCCATCTGGGCTAATTCCTGATGGACAGAATTTTGCTCCATTGTATCAACAGGACCATGCCTTTTAGCGTGTCTCCTCACCTGTTTGAGGCCACATCTAGCCCTTCAAAAAGTCAGGCCATCTCATTGCAAAGACTCTCTTTCTAAGTGGATCACACAATGTATTTCCACTTGTAACAAGATAGCTGGCAAACCTCTCCTTTCAACTCTCAAGGCTCACTCTGTCAGGGCACAGGGATATGCCAGTATCTGAGATCTGCATTGCAACACTGTAGAGCAGGTCACTGACCTTTGTCAGATATTCTGTCCTTGACCTCGAGGCTAGATCAGGTACCAAGTTTTGGAGAGCAGTGCTTCAATTTTTATTTGAAACTCCTCATTCCCACCATCTAATGAGGAAACTGCTTGCCAGACACCTGCTGTGGGATCCACACTCTCATTCTTGAAGAGAGATCCGTTACTTACCCTACAGTAACTGGCTGGTTGAGATGTAATCTGTGTGGATCTGCTCCCCATCCCTGCTTTTCAGAATCCTTCACAGCCATGGACTTTGAATTGCAAGGACCCAAGGGAGGTTTGTGGCTATCCGACCTTTATGCCCTCAGATGGGAGCATCAGGAGAAAGTGTGTGTGCGTACCACCCTGACAGACACTGTTATTCATAAAACTTTGATCTCAGGTACACTTACAGTGGGAGCCATGCTGACTACAACATCTCAAATATTTATAGTTAGTGCAGGGTAAATATCTTCTCTTCTGAGAGGTCCCAAGATTCTGCACACCTTGATGTGACTCCAGAAAACCTGCACATACAGCACCCTGTATTTGCCAACAGTTACTTTGCAAATGCCACAGGTAGTTCCTGTTTGTACCACAAATATGGATGTTGCAGGTGGCTCCTGTTCTAAGTATTGAGAGAATCTGTAGCAACAATTAATGTTTGCATCTCTTGCAACTGCAAAATGACATGCACAGAAGACCACTTCCTTTATTCCCACCAGCTAGTCACTTTTGCACTGTTGACAAAATTGTCCACCAGTTAGAATCTACAGTGGCAGTATTCCTTGCTCATTCCCCTCTACTGAAGTTCGAGCATGTCCCCTTTACAACCTGCCTAGCCTCCACTGACCCAGAGAACAAGTTTCCTCAGGTTGCTCTTACACCCAAAGCTTACAGGGATCTTATATTCATGAGCTGCTCGTGCATTGAAATAATGTAGTTAAGTTTAAATCTCACATTTGTTTCCCCAGAAACCAGTGTCTCGCAGGCCAACTCCAGTGCATGGAGAAGAGTGTGAGGAGTTTCCTCTGGCAGGACGTCATGACCTTCCCGCTGAACTACAAGACCAGGCAACAGCCAGAAAGCAGGCTGAGCAGGGTGATGACAACTTGTACTACAAACTAGAATTTGGAAAAGTAAGACATCTAAAATCCCAGACCTGATGTGACCAAGGCTGGGTCAGCCAGTCCTGGCAAGCCTAATTCTTGTTCTAAGTCAGGGGTGGCCAACCTGTGGCTCCGGAGGCTCTTCAGAAGTTAATATGTGCTTCCTTGTATAGGCACCAACTCCAGGGCTAGAGTGGCCGGCGCCAACTTTCCAGTGTGCTGGGGGGAGCTCACTGCTCAACCCCTGGCTCTGCCACAGGCCCTGCCCCTACTCCACCCCTTCCCATGCCCTCCCCTGAGCCTGCCATGCCCTCGCACTCTCTCTTCCCCACCCCCACCCCCCCAGCTCCTCCAAGTGTCCTGCACGCCATGAAACAGCTGATGGGGAGGGAAGGGGAGGCGCTGGTTGGCAGGGCTGCTGGTAGGTGGGAGGCAGGGGGGCTGACGTGTTACTGTGGCTCTTTGGCAATGTACATTGGTAAATTCTGGCTGCTTCTCAAGCTCAGGTTGCCCACCCCTCTTCTAAGGCTTCTGGTCTTTAAGACTGCTGTTCCAGAACAGCTACTGTCTGAGCAGTGGTGATGCCCTGCCAGATGACCTCCTAACCTGAACTCTAGGCTCCAGATGAGAGTTCAGACTTCTACTTTGACCTCTCTGCTGAACTTGATAGCAAAGAGTAGCATTTGTAGTGGTGACTTTTTTTTAGTGGGTGTCTATTCACTCAAGTCACTAAACAGCAAGTAGCTGTTTAATTTTCTTTTATCACTGCCATTTTGGGCTGGAGTTGAACCCATGATTACTGGTGAATATTCCATGTGAATCTGGGACAGGTACTTTTGACAGCATATTTAATTACTGGAAATTTTTTTTTCTGTTTGCAAGCAGGCAGCTGTATTTATATAAACATTTGTTTGAATTTGATACTTTATGCAAACATTTCACCCAATGGGTTGCTTATAAATTGTTTGCTCCCATTTTTGAGTATTTACTATTTGTGCCAAGAATGGTTATATTAGACATGTGATGTTCTTATTTTTGATCCATGATTAGGTTATAAATATTGAAGCAAGAGGGTTTGAGCAAGTTCTGTCTGCTTCAAATATTTGCCTAAGTATTTGTGAGACTTCCACATCCTGAAAATATTCTTGTAAACAAGTATTCATTGGTACACGTTTGTTAAACTAAAAGAAAAAAGAGTAGTGAATATAGCTAAGAATATGCGCATGTAATTGAACAGTTTGCAAGTAGCTGTTTGCAGTATTTGCACAGCTTTCTTGCTATGTCCCTTTACCAGCTACCAGAGTTCTCCAGTCCCCCTAAATTCAGTTTTTGATCCTTAAACAGTGGTTTTACAAGACAAATTGATGCATAAGTGGCCTTGACTTCGCAAATAAATATGCGTCAAGAATGAACTGAAAAGTATTATTTCTGGCAGGACCCAAGTTCAGAGTTCATGTAAGAGTTAACTATCACTCGCACCCAAAGTAAAGCAGAAAGCTGCGTTCCTATAGTAATGCTCTGAGGGGGCAAAAGCAAACTCCAAGACAGACTTATCCATCCGTAATAGGTGAGTGCTCATACAAGTGCTTTGCCCTTAGTCAGTCAGTGGTTGTGCAAACTTTAGTCTCCTTCATTAACATACAAAAATACGCATTCCCAAACCTGATTCTTCAGATGGCATGCTGAAGAATCTCTTCTTCACTAGCATTCTGTGTGCCACTAATTAGACAAGTGAAGCTGAACACATTGTATCTGTGTATAGAAACTTAAGCCTAGGTCATGGAATTATTCTATTTGTATTGAAAGGGCTCCTGTGGCTAAAGTGTCACACTTACAACTGGCTTTACACACACGTCTCTGAGCCCTTACAGGGAAAAAGAACGTAAGAGAGAGGGGAGGATGGTAGTGATTTGGCCACTGTAAGAGTGCAATGGCTTTACCTATTAAGATGTCTACAAACCTCTTAAAGTCCTTGATCAAAAAATCCCCATCTTTCAATGTGGAAGCATGACTCTGCAAACTGTGATCTGCTTGAGTAGAAGTTTGCAGGATCAGATCTTAAGTGTGAATGGGGGGGGGGGGGGGGAAGGGAAGTTAGTGCTAGTGACACTACAGGGTCAAAAGTGTGGTTTTGGGGGACCTTACCTATACATCTCCATGTTTTCAAATGTTTTGAATTTCTCATATTTTTTCACCAGGACATTCAGAATTAAGGTCTTTAATTTGTCAGTTTGGGATAACTGCAATGCTCTTGTAATTTCTGTCCTTATAATAAGTATAGAATCTCAATCTTAACGGCATCTTTAACACATTTCTGTCTGGGAATATCTAATAAAATAAGTCAGACATACATGTGTTTAAAAAAAAAAAAAGAATCGTACTGTGCAAAAACATCCACTAATTTTCACATTAATTACATAAGAACATAAGAGTGGCCATACCGGCTCAGACCTATGGTCCATGTAGCCCAATATTCTGTCTTCTGACAGTTGCTAGTGCCTGTTGTTTCAGAGGGAATGAATACAACAGAGCAATTTGTTGAGTGATCCATCCACTGTTGTCCAGTCCCAGTTTACAGCAGTCAGATGTTTAGGAGCAACCAAAGCATGGGATTGTGTTCCTGACCGTCTTGGCTGGCAGCCATTGATGGACCTGTCCTCCATGAACTTATTTAATTCTTTTGGAATCCAGTTATGCTTCTCACCTTCTCAATAATCTCTGGCAATGAGTTCCACAGGTTGAGTGTGTGTGTTTTTTTGTTTTGTTTTTTTTTTCTAAAGATGTGTTGAGCACAGAGCTCTGTAAGGGTATTGCACAATTTCTGGGCTAAAGTGGGGAAACTTCAATTTCCAAAAATGATTATAGCCGTGAATAAAACTTCAGTTTGCTTTCAAGCTGAGGTTTCTGTCCAAAACAAACTTGAATGGCAGTGTCATAAATGCCCGATTGTAGAAATGCAGATGTTTTATGAACAATAATAGTGGCACCAATGATCTTTTCTATGTGCCATGCATAAAATTATCAGCAATGTTAATGCCCGATATTGTGTGTTTCGTATGAATGGTGTACAGATCTTGTGTACTTAGTCAAAAGACCAGTGTTAAATCCTATAAACTTTCAATAAGCCAGAGTGTCAAAAAACTTCTGTTGAAGTGCTGAGGCCAATCATGTCTTGATCCACTGATTTTATTTTTTTTTCAGGTTTATAATGGATTAATGAAGGCGTCAGACCCTGCTGGCCCGTCTTCAGGTTTGAGCATTGATTGCCAAGCTCCCCTTGTACTTTGGCCTGGGATAGACAGAGAAGAAACCAAGAAACAAGTATGTCAAATAGTGTAAAGTCTTATTTTGTTTTCAGCATCTGCATCTGAATTATACCAAGAGCAGGGCACATTAGGAGACACTGCTATTTACTGTGAAAAACCAGAAACTGGCATAATATATCAAAGCTGGTGGCATAGCTGCCAATACTGTATAATACTTATTAACACCCTTAAGGCTGTTGGTAGACTTCATACATGGAATCACTGGGGCAGTTGGAACCATAACTACGTAGCCTCGGTGGGTGAGATAATCCCTGCATGGATCCCAGCACTTAACTTACCATGTACACTGCCACAAAAGACATGCAAAACCACTGAAACGCTGCAGTCCAAGAGTAGCAGAGTGCATGCTCGGCCCATGAGGATTTCTGTTCTCTTGCCATTTGGCTTCTTTCTAGGGTCTTTCTAGTTGCGAGGGAGGATTGATATTTCTCTGTTGTTGGACCTTTACTGAGGTCCAAGTCATTGTTTATGGAACTGGCTCCTATGCAAGTTTTTCATTCCTTTACACACAGGGCTGGCTTTAACTACAAGCAAAACTTGTTACTTTTCCGTTTATGTATGTTGGAATCCAGACAAACTGCAAAGCACACAGTGTACAGCGTTGCAAACAAAGTACCCACCTGTAGAGGAGAGAGGTTTCTGTGGTCTGCCAAACCCAGTAGCACTGACCTGGATTTCTGCAACAAAATTCTTACAGAACATCCATTGTAACAAAATAATTCTAATTGTACCATGCAATGAATCTGTGACCACTGTCTTTATGAAGCACCCTCAGTGTGCTTGGTATTGTACAACACACAGAATGAGCCATGCTATCTCTTAATATTTAGTAACTATTAAGTACAGACCACGTGATTGACACTGCATCAGACGCATCATGCTAGTCCATACCTTGCTGAGCTTACATCCTAGAAGACCTAGGATGATGACAACCCCGGGGAGACCCAAAAGAGAGAATATTTTAGTAGGTGCTTCCCCCAACCCATTCCCTTTCACTGTCCACTTATTTGAATGTAATATTTCCCTCTTTCACTTGTGGGTCTTGCCATATTTTATACCTAAACTCAAATGATGATAAACAATTTGCTTTTATTCTTAAATTATTTTAACTTCTTATCAATTACTTCACAAGCACTGAACCCCCTGAGATCCAAAGAATCTTTCCTTGGTGGCTTCCAAATGGTCTCTCACCTCTGAATATCAACCTTTCTGACTTGTTCCTCCACCCATTCCTCTCTGCTTACTGCTCTCTCCCACTCAGCCTCCCATTTCCTTTCTCTTTCACACCCTAAAGCTTGATTCCTCCATTGCAAGCCTGCCAGTATCTTGCACATCATTATTTCTAGCTTCATGATCACCCAAAAGTTCAGTCATCTCAACTCTTAGCAGAGGGTCTACATGGGAGGAAAATCCTATATAAACCGTGAAAATAGCAGTGCATCAAATGCAACACATGACCTAGAAACCAGTTTTTTTTAGGTACATGGAGCAGTTCTTCACCAAAGAAGCATTGACTTGCGTTTCTATGCCATGTGCAACGTTTGATGTGTGCTCAGCAGACCTCTGTTCTGAAGCTATTTCTAGACTCTGTATAGGGTTTCTTTCTCTTGTGAAAGATGAACTAGTTAAACCTGATGTTATGGGCTTGATCACTGGGTGAAATTCTGTGGCCTGTGTTATGCCAGAGATCAGACTAGATTATCTTAATGGTCCAATCTGGCCTTAAAACTTATGAATCTGCATGGGATGTGAGCTTAGCTAGAAGCTTTCTCCACTCTTAGTACATCCATGGGTTTTTTCTTCCCTTTGAATTCTATGGGTGGGGCGGAAGCCTTTACAGCAAAGACTTCCCCTTATATAGCAACATATACGGGGCTTGTCTCCCCTGTGAAACCACTGATCCTGAATAAGGCTCCAGCTGTTGCTGGTGTTGATGGCATGGCTTTTTCACATGGCCTGTGGCTGATCAGACAAAGGGCTAATCTTAAAACCGTGTGGTCTCTTATTTTGAATAGAAAATGTGAAAGGATTAAAGGAAAAAATGTCCCTAGCCCCTCCTCTCTCCTTGGCTGGGTAATGTAAATCTTCCACACACCTGGTTCTGGCTTCTCACTACAGGCCCTCCTTTATGCTGGATGTCCCTTCTTTCAGAGATTCGACAACAGACATTGTCAAGGTTGATTTTCACACTCTGGCACTTCAAGTGCAGAACGTGGGGGCCTGCAAGGGCTCTAAAAAATTAATACTTGCCACTCCAGGCTTGTATTAAACGCCCAAGGTTACAGCTTTTCTTTGATCTTGGATTGGTAGATGCTGCCACCACCCAAATGCAAAACCCCTTTGAGAACTCAAGAAGGCGCACTGGGGAATTCCTTCCTGTGGGGTACCCTCAAGCCCTTTCACACACCCCCTCCGGGGAAGAGGTGAGAGAGAAGAAAGGGAAATCTACTGTTGCCACCAGCTAATTAAACACGTGCACAAACCTCTTAGGACACACAAATCCAATCCTGTTCTTAAAAAGGTAAATTTTTATTAAAAACAAAAAGAAAATACATCTGGAAACTCAGGCTATTGCTAGATTTAAAAAAAACAACAAAAAACTCTTCCGAGGATTAAACATCAAGAATAACCTTCTTGAGGTCCAGTTTAAAGGTACAAGCAAAACAAAAGCATTTGGGGTTAGCACAAAGGAGTCTACAAGCCATAAAGAAATAAAAGGAGATAAACCTGATCGTGTCTTCCTAATCTACTTACATATCTGGGGGTTTCAAATGAGTAGTTTCTAGATATGATTCAAATGATTTTTCAGACCTGGCCCAAAGCTTCTTACAGCATAGTTGCTGCCCTCGTAGAATCTCGGTTGGAAGGGACCTCAGGAGGTCATCTAGTCCAACCCTCTGCTCAAAGCAGGACCAATCCCCAATTTTTGCCCCAGATCCCTAAATGGCCCCCTCAAAGATTGAACTCGCAACCCTAGGTTTAGCAGGCCAATGCTCAAACCACTGAGCTATCCCTCCCTCCAATAGAATATCAGGTTTGGAAGGGACCTCAGGAGGTCATCTAGTTCAACCCCCTGCTCAAAGCAGGACCAATCCCCAATGCCCTGATCCCTCTCTCCGGAGAACAACCACAGACAGACAAAGGGGAAGTTTTTTCCCAATTTTAAAAAGTTCTAGCCTTCCCATTGTCTCTTTTGGTCAGGTGCCCCTTCCCTTTTACCTATGCAGGGAGACTTTTTAACCCTTTACAGGTAAAGCAAGTAGAGAACAAAGAGGGATTTTATGGCTGGCTGGCTGGGTGTTCATAAAAGAGAGCTACCCCTCATCCTTTCATTTTCACAGAAGTCTTGGGGGTGGAGGAAGAACTATGAGTGCACGTGGTCGGGTAGATGAATGTTGTCTTGGGAGATCCACTGTGGGTCAATCAGGAGCATAGAGATTCTCAAACTGTGGCCTATGGCTCACTTGCTGGTGGTTGTCAATGAGCTGGCTGGTCACATGGTGCTTCCTCTACCTCACTGCAGCTACAAAATAACACTGAAAGAAGGCAAAACTTAAAGGTGACCAGGAAAAATGGAATTTCCATCCTGTGGGAAAGTCTGACACTTCAAAATTTCCTTTCATTTCCAATCAGGATGAGAAGTCAAAATTTACCATGGAACAAAAATTCTGAAATACTTTATTGAAATGATTTGTTTCTGTGATATCCAAACATTGAAAAACTTTTAAATTTAATACATTTAATTTTTTAAAAAGTTGAAACAAAACAAAAAATTGGAACAAAGCCCTCCATTTCCATTCAAATAAACTTTTCTGTCAGTTGGCACGTTCCAGTGAAACCTTTTTGATTTCAATGAAACACCATTTTCTGATTGGGGGTGGGAGGAAGGGGGGGACTCTTCTATTGGAAAAAAATTTTTGGCCAGCTCCAGTGAAAATACCTTACAAGATAAGCAATATGAGACGATATTGCTAATTAGATCTCACACTGCCAAAAAGTTTAAGAACCCCTGCAATAGAAAATGTTGGTACCAAGATCATAGTTCTGCAAGGTAGCTGGAGAGAAGAGGAGCAAAGTAACAGTAACAGCTTTCTTCCTGCCTTTCTTCGGTTGTGGAACGTGTGCAATGAAACATTTTAATTCTCCCTTGCGGAGACAGCAGAAACTCATAGGCAGGGAGCACAAGATTACTGACAAGACATCTGTTTTCTATCATCAGAATGACCATCTGCAGCAGCTGGAGACAGGTAGACTCTGTGGTGGATTTCACAGGGTCTTCCTTATTGGGTTTTTATGCAGTGTGATATTTGATGAGACTTCTCAGCTCAAAACTTAAGCCTTCCTCCTTTAATTCTTACAGTATAATGTGCACAGTGTGAGTCCTTGCAGTGCCACTTCCAGGTCCTGCTGTATATTGCACCAAGACATCTTCCTCTTAAGACTATGTCGTCTTTCCTGCAGCGTCAAAATCAGTACCTGAGATACAGACGTCTCTTCATGGATATTGAGAGAGAACAAGTAAAGGAACAGCAAAGGCAGAAAGAGCATCAGAAGAAAATTGCAAAGTAGGTATCTGCTAATAATCATGGATTTCTTTATAGGTTAGGGGTGGCTAACCTGAGCCTAAGAAGGAGCCAGAATTTACCTATGTACATTGCCAAAGAGCCACACCATCAGCCCCCGCTCCCAGCACCTCCCACCCAGCGGCAGCCCCACCGGTCAGCGCCTCCCCCTCCCTCCCTGCACCTCCTGATCAGCTGTTTTGTGGCATGCAGGAGGCTCTGGGGGTGAGGGGGAGGAGTGAGGGCACGGCAGGCTCAGGGGAAGGGGTGGAGTGGGGGCAGGGCCTGTGGCAGAGCCAGAAGTTGAGCAGTGAGCACCCCCAGCACACTGGAAAGTTGGCGCCTGTAACTCCAGCCCTGGAGTCGGTTCCTATACAAGGAGCCACATATTAACTTCTGAAGATCCACATGTGGCTCCGGAGCCACAGGTTGGCCACCTCTGTTATAGATGTTGCCCTCGATGTACAGTCAACTGAAAGAAGGTTGTCGTAAATTTCACAGATTTTAAGGCCTGAAGGGACAATTGTGATAATCTAGTCTGACTTTCTTGATTTTTCCAGGCCACAGAATTTCAGACTAACTTCTGCATCAAGGCCAATAACTTGTGGCTTTACTAGCATGGAAGCTTTTTAAAAGACATCTGATCTTGATTTAAAGACTTCAAGTTTTAGCAAATCCTCTACTTGCCTTGATAAGTTGTTCCAATGGTTATTTACTCTCACTGTGAAAAGTTTGCACTCCTATTTCCAGTTTGAATTTGTCTAGTTTCAATTTCAAGCCACTGGAGCGTGTGGTGATTTTTGTCTGCTACGTAGACAAAGCTCTCTACTATTAGCTTCTCCCTGCGTGGATACTTACAGGGTATGTCTGCACTGCAGTGATGTAGCTGCTAGAGTACATGAGCGGTGTCCTGGTTGGGCTACTGCAGCCCAAGCTGCCTGGGCTTCGCTACTACTAGCTAGCTAGATGAAAGCTAGCTTGGCTGTGTCCTCAAGAGCTTTGATTGCAATGTAGATAGACTGATAGACTGTGATCCATGTCAACTCTGAACATTCTGTTTGATAAACTAAATAGTTTCTGTAAAGAGATATTTTCCAAGTTAGTCTTTAAGGTGCCACCGGACTCCTTGTTGTTTTTGTGGATACAGACTAACATGGCTACCCCCTGATGCTTGACATTGAAACATGTTGATTTGCAATTAAATATAGTCTTTACTCTAAATGTGGTGGGTTTTTTTTATTCACCAGGAGGCTACGCAATATTAATACATTCATTTAAGCAATTATCTTACATTTATTCAGGTTCTCAATTGTTACGTTTTTATGATGTTAGAAATGTATCGTTCACCACTTTCTTACTACATGACTTTTTTTTTCTTGTGATTTGTCATGCTCTGTTTGGGAATTCGAATTCAAATAAATACCCAAAAAAGGTATTTTAATATGTTTTTTATTAATTAAATAAAACTACCTAAGATATGCTGGATACGTAAGAAGAAAATTCTAATGTTTATCAAAATGTTTTGCATTTAAAACTAAGTATTATGTGTAGTTAATGAATTGAACTGAACTAATTGCTTCTGGTCACCACTGTCCTTGAAGATTTTAGAACTAATAGAGCTCATATCCTCTCACACCTAGTTTTTATTTATAGGTTGGAAGAGGAAAACAAACTTTCCTGCATCTTCCAGCTCCCAGGTGGCTTCTTAAATGTGAATGAACTAGTCATTATTTCAAACTGAAATGAAAATATTCTCTCTGCATCTGCAGATGAGGTTACTGCTGTCAAAAGCTGGTTTAGCACTCCTGCAAACTCTGCTTCCAGATGCTTAGTCAGTGACTTCCACTACTTCAATAATCTGACTTTCTTTAAAACTTTGGTAGCAAATGAGCACTGCTTACTATTGCTTTAATTCAGCTTAAATCATTTTATTAAATTCTAGTACATTAAGGCCTTAATGTAAGTTGTAGTAATTTCTTATTTTTTAAAATAACTTTTTCATTTAAATAAGCTATTTTTTTAAATCAATTTTTATTCACCCTGCCTTTGGCACATCTCCAAATCTAGTACAGTGACTGCCAGGGCTAAAGGGTTCTTCAAAGATGGGGATTGGCAGTAATTGTAAGGAGGAGGGACCAACTACACTGTGGTGTTTAGGTGCTGCTTGTAATGATTAGAACTGGGAGCACTGGCTGTTGGGAGTCTGAAAGGACAGGAAACAGGAAGGGGTGGGGGGAGGCTGAGAGAGCTACTGAGGGTGCAGCAGCAGCTTGGTAAAGAGGTTTCCACTTGAAAAATAAAGTCCTGTTGAAGTTTTAGTACCTTGCCTGGTTGCTACAACATGCACAACCAAAAGTGTTAAGTCTACTTGTATAGTTAACTTATCTGCTATTTAGTTGCCACGCTCTGTATAAGCTAGGCAGTTGTTTCATTTGCTAGAATGTGGATTTTTCTAGCTACAGTTTTAGGTAAAGACTGTTTGCATAAAAGGTGTTGCAGCGGCAGGGGAAACTTTGCTGGGTTCCTAAGAAGACTTGGTGGGAGAGATGGTTTGAGGTGACAATAGTTATGATTTGGACAGTTGCACTATAGATAAAATCCTCATGGTATGCATTGAGAGCAAGCTTCCATGTTCAGAAATTATTGGGTGAGGTTTTCTGGCCTGTATTATGCAGGAGGCCAGACTAGATGATCATAATGGTCCCTTCTGGTCTTTAACCTATGAATTTGTACAGTATAATAAAATGTCCCTTGGCTTCCATCCCTAGGTTTGATAAGTGACTGTAAATGTGCATTGTGGGGCTCCATTTTAATTTCAGTTGCTAATTTCCTGATCAAATGTGTTGCGTCTACGAGAAGAAAGATGTTTTTTGTTAAGTGCCTATCCTGCAAACTAGCCTTGGGAGGTGAAAGTTACATAATCATTAAATACAAATTTAAATAAAAAGTAAAATAAATTTAAATTAAATCATTAAATAAAAATTATGCCAGCCAAACCGTCCCCAGTACACCTGTCCAGTTCTAGTGTCTGAAATGGGCTTGTGTAGGTGTAACAGACTGATTCCATTGGTGCTGCACAAGTATGTTGAAGGGCAGAATCTGGCCTTCCGATTTGGCTCTGGGCTGTCAATTTCATTGAAAGAGAAGAAACAGGATGCAGTTCACTTGACCGTAGCTGGGTTGATTCTGCGGAGCTAACTGGAGTGAAGTAGTAATAGTCGTTTGTCTTCAAAGTCAGCAAGTCTGGCTCTGGATACCAACAGGGAGCAGACATGTTAAAGAATGTTATTTTTACATTGTCGCTTTTCAGAGTAGAACTGCACCTTTTAAAGAAACATTTCTTTGGTGAAAAGAAAAAAGAAAAGGAGTACTTGTGGCACCTTAGAGACTAACCAGTTTATTTGAGCATGAGCTTTCGTGAGCTACAGCTCACTTCATCGGATGCATAGCATATCGTGGAAACTGCAGTTTCCACGATATGCTATGCATCCGATGAAGTGAGCTGTAGCTCACGAAAGCTCATGCTCAAATAAACTGGTTAGTCTCTAAGGTGCCACAAGTACTCCTTTTCTTTTTTCTTTTTACGAATACAGACTAACACGGCTGTTACTCTGAAACATTTCTTTGGTGGTTACATTTCCTTAAATAAAATGTGGCGATTGAAAGAGTCTTTAGTACAGAACCAGTTTTGCCCCAGGAATGAACGCCAAGAGGCTGCTGTGTATGTGGAGACCATCTGAAGGATTTTCTTGTTTCAGGTTGATGCAGTCTTATGAGAGTTGACTGAATTTACTAGCTGCCCAGCCTTTCTATATATGGAAGCGAGCTGTTCCTATAGTCACTTGATGTAAAGCTAAGATGTCCTTGCTCTGCGATTTTATAACAGGACGCTTATGACATACTTAAGTCTGTATTAGCACATCATTGTGAAGACATCTTAGGGCGTTATAACTTGACTAGAGAAGCTTTGGCTTAGGCACTCTCCTCCTTGGTGTGTGGGGTTTTTTTTTTGTGTGTGTGTGTGTGTGTGGGGGGGTGTCTGTTGGGCCAACACTCTTTATTTAATTTCTGGTACTCTTCCAATCTGAGTTCAACCCAGCTTTGATTTCAGATTGAATTTTGGCAGTGATTTGTTAGAATATGTTGTTGCATTTGGTATTCATTGAAAAGAATAACATTGTAGATGTCTCTGTTTAAAGTGCATTTCTGCCTATGGTAATAACTTGTTCCAGGGAATGTCCTTAACATTTTTAGTACACGCTTATATAGTTATTTACACAATAACCCAGATTCCACAGCAAGGTATTAAACACCACCTAGATGTGAAGAGCTTTATTGTAAAACCAAAAAGTAAATATAAAGAATGTTCTGGTCCATTAAAGCACCAAGCACAGCATGGCATACCTCAGCCAGAGTCAGGGCCCTCCTGGGGTGGAGGGCAAAGGTGGCTGTAAAATACCTTTGTGCTCTCTGGCATCTGGCATACATTAGAGCTGTGTGTCCTGTGGTGCAGCCCAGAATGTCCATCACACTTGTACTAAAGTCTTGACCCTAGCTTTGTCGTCAGCATGTCCCCTAGGATGGTGATTGCATGGATGCAGTCTGCCCCATGTATTCGCTGGAACAAGTTCCTCCCCAGCCAGCTCCCACGCAAAGCTCTAACACTTAGCTCCCATCAGCTGAGTTCCAGAGAGGAAGAGAATCCCACCCTCCATTCCCACCTCAGCCCTCTCACTAACATTCCTTCCTCTCACTCTTGTTGCCAGTCTTTGCCCCAAACTCCAGACAGCACATACGTTTTTTGGGTTTTTTTAAAGTCCACTACAATTTAACAAAGATTAATTCCCCAGAGCTGGTCAGCCCAACACTTGCACTGAAGACAAGCAGCTTTGAGCCTTTCTGTATCCCTTCCCCATCAGCCTTTGCATGGAGTCTCTACACCACATTTCTCCCTAGATTCAGGCTTCCTTCGCTCTCCCTGCTCTGAGAATGCAACGGGGAAAGAAAGGGAAGCCCAGATCACAGCTACAGCCCTCTGCTTTGGCTGATGGAGTCCTGTCCTCAGCCTGGAGTGGTGGGAGGAGTGAAGATCACCCCCAGTGCTTGGGGAGGAAACCCACTTACCAGGGCCCTTTGAAATCTGCAGTGAGCTGACTGGGACCGGGAAGCAGAATTGCTGGTTCCTGCCCTTTGGGTAGCTGCTCCTTTAAGAGAATGAAGCAGCAGTGGCATAGGCATTGCTGCTACTTTCTAAGGTGGAGAAGAGGAGCTGGAGTGCAGAGCAGCTCAGGAGCCTCCTGACAAAGAAAGTAGCAATACTTGCAGGCTGGGGGATTCCTATCCTGAGAAGCAGGGACTCTGACAAAGGCTTGATGGACATGGTGGATAATTCAAACATGACATCCGAGTGTGATCCTGTGGCCCTATGGGCTTGTATGATCTTTGGATGCATATACAGGGGAATCTCAAGTAGGTCTAAAAAGGTTATATTACTGCTACATTACGTTATGTTAAAGTTTATCACATAGAAAGCTGATGATGCATTTAAAGACAGTGCAGAATTGTTTTACTCTGCAGAAAGCAGCAGAATCCAAATCCTTGCTGTAGATCCAATGCTTCTAGAAGGAGGGTATTGTCAGTATTTTACAGCTGTGGGGGGGAAAGAGGGTATGTGACATACCCTAGGTCCCACAGGCAGCAGAAAACAGAACCCAGTGCTCATGACTTAGTCCTGTCCTCTGACCATGGGACCCTCTTCCTTCTCTCTGAAAGATCCAATTAAACAGCACTTCTATCCACAGAATTAAGAGTGAGAAGGAGCACCAGCGTCGTGCAGAGGAGCAGAGGATCCAGGAGATGGCCTACCAGCAAGACACCTGTTCTGGGGAGAAAGCATGTGAAATACTGGCTCAGCTCAGACTGGAGGAGAGAAGAGTGAGGAAAAGTAAGGAAAAGCAACAGAGAAATAAGGAATACATGAGGTGAGCTGGTAATGATTGAGGGCTTCTTCCTCTTGTTCTCAAAATCCTGGATTTGCCAGTGGGATTAATGAAGGCAATGGTACCATCCTGTCACAGGGAAACTGTTTTATTTTTGCAGATACATGGAAGCTTTAAGAGCTCAGATGAGGGAGAAGATAAAACTGTATAACATTGACTTGCCTCCTTTGTGCTGCTGTGGCTCTGATTTCTGGGACTCTCATCCTGACACCTGTGCCAACAACTGCATGTTCTACAAAAACCACAAAGGTATGAGCTCTTGCTTCCTAGTAAGGAATCGGTGTAAACCCAGTAACTGAGATCAGATGTCTGAGTCCTGCCGTACCGGCAAATGTAAAGCCTGGCTAGGAGTTCCCATAGTTTCATGTCACCATTTCCATGAATGTACTCTCATGTGGGCTCTGCACTTGTGTGTGTGCACACATCCGCCATGCACACTCTCGGGAATATAGACCACTGGGTTCGTATTTCATTTGATAGCCTTAGTGGTCTGTTGAACTAGATTTTTCTTGTAGCACAGATATTTTGTAACTTTTTTATACAGCTGTTAAAGGGAGCTTGCTAAGCACCAGCTGCTGCTCTCACTAATGTAAAGTCAAGGGGGAGTCCAAATCCGGGAACTAGAAAAGCCTGCAGACACTCGACACCCATTTGTAACCCTTGCTTTGGAGAAACTGCAAGTGTCACACTGAGAGCTGGGTTGGCAGCTTTTCAGGGGTGCACCGGTTTCTGTTTGAATTAATAATGAAATTATATTCGAAAGAACTGATGGGGACACATTGTGGGAGGGAAAAATACTGCAAAGCAACTATGTAACTGGTACAGAAAATGCCTGGCTCTTGGAAAACCCGCTCTCCACTTTGATGCCAAGGTCTTTATTGGAAGGTGGATGGGAGGGAGATGTTATCAATCACCGGTAAGAAAGCAGTCCTGTGGTTTAAATTATTCTGCAGAACAATTAGGGTATTTGGTTGTACAGACATTTGGAGCAATCTTCATAAACGGCTTTCAAAAATACAAAGTCATCAGACATAAATGGAAAATGCAACAGTTTGTTTTTTAAAAAAAAAAAAAAAAATACACAGGCCTAAAGTCAGTAATGGCTCATGTGGGCATGAGGCTTATCAGTTAACCAACATTAACCATTAAGCCCGGCAGCCCTGCACTGGCTGGGAGGTACCCCAGCTGCGCTGGCCAGAGCTGCCATGTCAGGTTGGTGGGGCCCCAGCACTACCTCCAGTTAACTGGTTATAATTTTAATCGTTTAACCGATTAACTTTTTAACCGATCTTTACATCCCTAGCCCAGACATGTACGTATGTTGTAGAATGCCAGCTCCTTAAAAATCTCCTTCTCCAGCACTTACCTTCTGGCTCCTAGGTTCAAGGTTCTTTATTCACCCTGTACCCACTAATACATCTCAGACACCTGCAATGGTGTTGGGAGCATTTCCCTACCCTGTTTCAAGTGCTGCTTGTGGCCTACAGAAAGGGCCCTGAATATCTGAGCTGGCTGGTGAGTGAGTGAGGAACTGCTATTCAAACTCTTTACACTTTAAATGCTTGTGTGCAGAATACATGCAAGGCTCTCTTATGGAGTTGGGATCTTTCATATAGAGTCTCCCATTTGGTGACCAATCCTGCCCTTGCTCATACTGTGTCTCCAGTTCCCCTAGTGTCTCCGCTTCCCATGTGGTAATCTGCTAAACAGCTACACTGCACCCACAGCCATGCAGAAGCTTATCTTGCTCAGTTATGCAGCAACAGGAGCACATGACTGCTAGATACCCATAGATCCTAGGAATTTTCCCCCTTCAGAGATGAGGCCCTTGGGAAAATCTCTCTCTCTCTCTCTCTCTTTGTCAAGAGGCACAACTGCATTTTTTGCTTAATTCCCAAGTTAGCAAATGACTCCAGAAGTAAGCCCCAGGGCTCTGTGGGAAAGCTGGCTCAGGCTATAGTCACTTAGCACTCTTTGATTTTTCAGCTTATGCTCGAGCATTGCAGTCGGTCATCTCGTCATGTGACATTTCGGATGGGAATTCAACCGCACGACTTGCAATCCATAACTTAGCTTCAGTACATGCACCTTCTGTGAAGAATCCATGAAAGGTCGCCTTGGAATCAGCTTTTACAAATGTTTAGCAGACAGCTGGCCTGTGCACAGAGTAGATGATTGTTCCCAGGAGCAGTTTTCTGTTCCAGAGCAGACACTCTCCTTCATTCATTAGCCTTTAGAGAGACACTAGGTTGTTTTGACTAATATTCACATTCAGGGTTAAATTGTACCTCTGACTCCTTTCATCATGCGTGATCCATATACACTATGAAAGGTGAGTACTCCAAAAGCCCAGAATTAGCCCTGCTACTACCACTGATCAGTAACGCAGGGATCTAATGTAAAGGGATTACCATGGGATGGTTAAAATAGATGAGGGATTTTTGTTTGCTTGAAGCATAAATCCAAATTTCTGTCTATTCAACTGCTGAATAAACCCTTCCAAGTTCAAAGCATCTGTGCAGGATTCTTCTGTGGCTGTAGTTGTGCATGCTTTCATGTTGTACAAGTCTCTAAAATGGGGAGTCTGGCTGTGATTGAGTTTCCCTCCCTGCTCCACCGTCTCAACAATCCACATTCTGTTAGTGTGTCTGCCCAGAAAGCTTTTTTGCAGCTTTTCATTTATAAAACGAACTGTTCAGAAAAGAGATACAAATCTGCAACGTCTTCAGCTTTTGCCCCATGAGAAAAAAACTTTAAGGCTTCTCCAACTGAAGTCCAAAGAGAAGGAGGCGGTAAGATGTTTAAAACAAAACACCCAGTTTTCTTGTGTTGTCAATCCCATATTCTCCTTTCTGCAGGGTACAGAGCACTGAGGTTTTTTTCTCTTGTTAGGTCCTGGCAATAAAGAGATCCCAGGCTGTGTATCCAAGTGTATACTGTGCATTCTCATTCTGCTGTTTGCAAATGGCTCCGTCAAGTATCAGAATATTCCTGTACTCAACCCTGTGTGCTGCATCCTCTCCTTGGATTTAGTCCGTTTAGCCCTCTTCCTGTTGCAGGCTGGTAGTGTTTGCTTGAAAGATGCCAGACTTCCAGGGAAGGTTAGGGGGTGTCTGCTGACTCACTGGGGCACTTGCCTTGTTCTCTGGCACTTTAGAGAGGCCATAGACTTGGTCAGGAGGGAGGAAGCTGGGTGGAGGGCGATTTGAGCGGGGCTGTTCTCTGTGGTGTGTAAAGAGAATCAGCAACAGGGTGAGTTTGGATTCCACGTGCTGTGGACTCTGTGTCAGAGTTCCTGTTCTGCATGCTGGCGAGGACTGGTGAAGAGTGCCCAAGCTGCAGTTGGATTTCCAGGAGGAATTTTGTTTGAGGCAGCCAGAATTCCCTCTGGGGAGTGGTCCCTCTCCCACTAGGGAGAAGCCATCACACATCTCCTCCCCCCTTTCCTTCTGGGTGGTTAGCAGATGCCATAGGAGGGAGCAGGGACTGGTCTCCCCAGGAGAATTTGACCAGCTCCTTTTGAAGAGGCACAAGGGCTGTGTGTCTCTCTGTGCCCTCCTCTTGGTCCCTCCCATACCTCCACAGGGCCACACATTAAATGCTCCATGGGCATTCTGCCACATACCAGGACTCTGCTGTCTATAATTTCCTGCTTTATTCCATTGGCTAGCTAATCACACTCATAAGATATGTCAAGTAAATCTCTCTCTCATGATATAGTGAAACTTGCATCAATTTCCAGTTTTGCTTTGAGACCTCGTCCTATTCCCTATTGACGGACTGGCTAATCCCCAATTAGCTCTTCACATGGCTGCCAAGCACTCAGTAGCTTTTCCTGTGTTGTCTAGCTGGAGGGGAGTGGGTGTAGCGAACAGCTTGTTGTGATGAGCCTGTCTCTTCCACAGTTGGATGTACAGAATCTTAACATGCTTCCACCTACTTGGAATGTAGATCGGTATCATTCTCCCTCTTCTACAAATGACTAAACTAAGGCACAGAGTCACGGACAGAGCTGGGAAAAGAATCCAACTCTCCTTTTGTCCTGGGCCTGTATATTTACATAAGAACGGTCATACTGGGTCAGACCAAAGGTCCATCAAGCCCAGTATCCTGTCCTCTGACAGTGGCTAGTGGCAGGTGCCCCAAAGGGAATGAACAGACAGGTTATCATCAAGTGATCCATGCCCTGTCACCCAATCCCATCTTCTGACAAACAGAGGTTAGGGACACCATTCCTGCCCATCCTGGCTAATAGATCCATCAATGGCTATCTTTCATGAATCTATCTCACTCCCTCTTGAACCCCATTATAGTATTGGCCTTCACAACACCCTCTGGCAAGGAGTTCCAGAGGTTGACAGTGTGTTGAATGAAAAAAATACTTTCTTGTTTGTTTTAAACCTGCTACCTATTAATTTCGTTTGGTGGCCCCTTGTTCTTGTATTATGAGAAGGAGTAAATAGCACTTTCTTATTTACTTTCTCTAGACCACTCATAATTTTATAGACCTCTATCATATTTCCCCTTAGTCGCCTCTTTTCCAAGCTGAAAAGTCCCAGCCTTATTAATCTCTCCTCATACGGAAGCTGTTCTATACCCCTAATCATTTTTGTTGCCCTTTTCTGAACCTTTTCCAATTCCAATCTATCTTTTTTGAGATGGGGCAACCACATCTGCACATAGTATTCAAGGCGTGGGCTTTCCATGGATTTATATAGAGGCAATATGATATTTTCTGTCTCATTATCTATCCCTTTCTTGATGATTCCCAACATTGTTAGCTTTTTTGACTGCTGCTGCACATTGAGTGGATGGTTTCAGAGAACTATCCACAATGACTACAAGATCTTTCTTGAGTGGTAACAGC
Source organism: Natator depressus (assembly GCF_965152275.1). NCBI lineage: Eukaryota > Metazoa > Chordata > Testudines > Cheloniidae > Natator > Natator depressus. The sequence continues at coordinate 778,478 of NC_134255.1, forward strand.
TAATTTAGACCCCATCATTGTATATGTATAGTTAAGATTGTTTTCCAGTGTGTATTACTTTGCAGTTATCAAGATTAACCACAAGTCTGTCCTTCCCCATTAGTTCTTGGATTGTTTTGTTCCCTCTGTTGGTCCCAGTCTCTCTCCTGTCTTTTCTTCTTTGCTCCACCTGCCTAAGACCATGCTTTTCTCCCTGCTGGCTTTGCAATAGTCTCCTACCACAGCCCTTCCCTAAATCTCTCTGCTCCTGTCTCCTTCACACTGTGGCTGCCTCCTGCACTTGGAATATGTTACTGCTCAGGTCCCAGGAGCAGCAGTAGTGAAATGGGAGCAGAGGTAAAGGGGGCAAGCATTGGTTGCCTGCTGAGAAGCCTTGGGTGTTGGTTCTAGTGGCCAGGAGGAGGTGCTGCAGGCAAAACAATGCACACTACTTGTAGCCCTGCTTATGAGTGACCGCAGGGATGAATGTGATTATTGCTGCAGCTGAGTGACACTTAGCAGGTTTGTGTTTGGCCGGGCTGCATGAAACTGAAATCAGCTTATCGGGAAAATGAATGGCTACACAGCACTGTGCAAATAAGACTAAGGTACAGTCTTCTGATGAAACAGGCTCTGTTCCACATGGTTGCTCCCTCCTAGAGTGGAAGAAAACTGAGGTCCCTGGAGTTTCTTCCAAATTTTCCACCCCCTGAACCTCCCCCACCTGCTACCATCACATGGAAGAGCAGGGGATCTGATCCCTTCATCCCATGGATCTTGAGCAATCTCCTGGATGCCCAGGGTCATGTATATAGAAGCCCTGTGTCTCTGCTTCGGCTCCTGTTCTTGTCAGAATGGTTCTATTATAGTCAGGGGTTCCTCAGATAGAAGGTATGCAGGGAACCGGTACAGAGGGAGATGGGGAACTTCCCAGCTGCAGAGAGACCTATACTGACAAATTTAATAGCCTCCTACAGCAGACTGTCACTGCGTGATGGGAGAGGGACAAGGGATGCTGCGGAGGCAACGATGTCATAGCTCACCAGCTCAGATCAGCTAATCCTGATGGTGTAACAAGATCTAGGAAACTGACAGACCTGTAGAGCAACCAAACTCCTTAGGTCCTGTTTGGAATATGAGTCCTAAACACATCTATGGCCCTCGCATACTTCCATATTTACTATATTAGATTCTAGCACATCACTTCAGTATCTCGGTGCTGTAGACAAAATTAAGGATCTGCATCCTGCTTAATAAGGCAAAAGCTCTCCACATGTCCTTCAGTTGCCTGCTCCCCTGAGTTATTTATACCCACCTCTGCCAGCTACCAGAGGAATCTGCCTCTTCTATATGTTGACAACACATGCATAGCTTGTCAAGCCAACAGTCCTGTTGAATGGAGTGGACTCTGATGTCAGGGACTGCGTCCTAGGGTGTGTGTTACTCACTTACTGAAGAAGCACCTGCACAAAGACGTGATCCTGTACTGAGTTCTAATAGCGTAAAGATTGGCTCACCCTGATCTCCAGTAGGAGGTCTGAACGGATCTGTGTTTATAAACGGGTGATAGCCTTGCAGGTATCTCTGTACCTCATCCCCTGAGCTCCAAGTCAACCTCTAGAGCATGTTGCAGTAATGCTGCTCTCACTGAGGGCAAGCCTACACTACAAAATTGTCAATCTAAGTTACACCAATGTACAGCCACCGCAGTAATTAAATGACTCTTGCATGTCCACACTGCGCTCCTATTGTCAGTGGTGTGTGCCCTCACCAGAGCACTTGCACCAATTTAAATGTCAGCGTGGGGCATTGTGCGACAGCTTCTGAAAGTCAGCACCAGTCAACGTAAGCAACGCAGTGTCCACACCTGACATCAACCTAAGCACTACGCCTCTCACGGAGGTGGAGTTAAGTCGGTTCAGTGGGATCTACATTTTAGTGTAGGTGCTGACCAAGGTCGACATAAGCTGCCTTCCATTGATCTAATACTGTAGTCTAGACTAGGCCTGAGAGCATGCCTGCACTAGGAAAATAATCTGTTTGAAACAGTGTTTGTGTAGTGAACGTTTCACGCTCTCCTTTGCACTTTGTTCAGGCATGACAACCTCTTTAAATGCTATTTAACATTTTCAGACACTGTTTATTTTTCAGTTCAAGCTGGTTTCTGAGGTCTGTGTGAGTGATGCTTACAGCATTACTGTATTTGGCTCCCAGATCTCGTGTTCAGTTCAGCGTAGGAGTTCTGCAGGCTCTCTGACTAGTTCTCGTCAGCCTCCTCTGCAGCGCTTCATGCTGGTTAGTCTCCCAGGAGGAGGCAGCAATACTGTCAGTCCCCAGAAGGATAAGGAGGTTACTTAGCTAGTAACAAGAAAAGGAGGACTTTCGGATGAAGTGAGCCGTAGCTCATGAAAGCTTATGCTCAAATAAATTTGTTAGTCTCTAAGGTGCCACAAGTCCTCCTTTTTCTTTTTGTGAATACAGACTAACACGACTGCTACTCTGAAACTTAGCTAGTAACGTGTACTTCAGGCAGATTCAAGGCATAGATTCCCAAACCCCTGCCTTTGGATGCTGGAAGCCTTGGAGTGATTCTGGCTGGGGGCAAGAAACGAGATGGGTCAGCGCTGGTGCTGTTTATAGGACATCAGGTCTGATTTAGTCCTCTGAGAGTATTTGCATGGTCCTAGTGGCAACTGCTTTCCCAAGAGTTCTTACCTTGGGGCCAGGAAAACGCATGCTTCTATGAGTGGGGATCGGTGCTCTCAACCTACCAGAACTCTAGTGACTGGGACATTAACCGCAGCTTTTCACTTGTGTTAGACCCAGCTCTGGGAAAAGGAGCTGCCATCTGTCCCTTCTTGTGTCTCATCAAAGGGATTGTTGAGGACATTCCAGTGAGCGAGAGGGCTGGCCAGTGTGTTATGAAGCAATGGGGTGGGATAGCTGATACTGCAGGCTTAGCTCAGGCAGCAGAATCTCGCTGATGGGAGATGATGCAGCAAAAGGAAAGAGCCCAGCATGACTCTCGGAGGCTGGGGTAGTTTCTATGCTGCCAGCTGGAAAACATCTCCAGCAGGTTTGAGCTGGGCAATCCCCATGGAGCCTTAGCCGGTAGATTTATGCTTCCCTAGCTCAGTCAGTCAAACTTGGGCTAAAATCAGCAGAGTAGATATCGCAGCTTGAGCTAAGCACCCCGAGCTTGAAGTCAGGTGGGCTTGAGCCTCTGAGCTGCTTCCTGAACCACAGTGACCACACTGCTGTGTTTTTAGCACGCGAACTTGAGCACAGGTAGAGGGAGTCTGTCTTTCTGGGTTGAGCTTGCTAGTTGCTGCAGCATAGACATACCCACCAGGACCTTTGCCTAGAGTCACTTTTAGGGCAGAACGGCACTTGACGTTGTTCTGGTTTATCTTGTAGAAATCAAATAATGAAGTATTTAAAATTCGTTAAAGCAATAATAAATCTGATGACTAAACAGGCAGACTTTAAAAGTTAATAGTTAGCACAGCTGCTGAGCCAGAGTTTCCAGATGTTATATCTCCAGTGATCACAAGCATTCTGGATTGTGACCTCTCGCCAAGGCCGATAAGTGGGCGCTGTGCTTTCCTCTAGCAAACAGGCGCAGCTAACAGGGGAGTTGTGCGAGGGAGTTCTCCAGGTGAAGGAGGAGCGACTACCTGACACCTGGGGTGAGTTTGTCGCCTGTTTGTGTGCTTGCTGCTTGACTGAAGTTTACAGTGTGGTCTGTTTGTGTGGGGGGCTGTGTGCTGAGCCTAGTGGCCTGCTAGGCAAGGCTGAGAGCTTCTTAACGATGCTTTGATCCCTAAGCCCTTTAGCACCTGTTAGCCCTTCACCAGGGGGTTAAAAAGCCTGCTCCAAAGCAACCAGAGGAGCTAGCGAACAGGAACAGCTAATGGGAGTTTTGCGAGGGAGTGTGAGAGCCCAATACACCTGATTAACCTGCAAACTTAGGCCAAGAAATATCTGCTTCCCCCCCCCTCCCACAAGAAAAAAATTACCCCCCAAAACAATTTAAAAAGCTACAGGAGTAAAAAGCATGCAGGCAGAGTCCAGCAGCAGAGTGGGGGCTAGCCAGTTTATTGCACTCAGTGCAGCATGTACCTTGTTTGTAGGCAGGTGCCGTATGCATACAGTGCAAGCAGCTCATGGCCCTCAGAGACAGAGTACGAGCTCTTGAGATCAGAGTGGCTGAACTGGAGGAGCTAATGGAGACAGAAGTGCAGAGACGAGACTTTTTTGGTCCCAGCCCCAGTCTGACAACCTGTGTGCTGTTGAGGATGGTGAAAGTCTTGGGGAAGGAGAACATCCCACTGGAGCAGAGGGATACAATCCCATAGTTGGGACCCTCCTTCCAGATGATGTCATGGTGTCCTCTCGGGGTTTCTCTACATCTTAGTAAAGAGGAGAGGATAGAATCGTAGGACTGCAGGGGTCCTCGGGAGGTCATGTAGTCTTGTCCCCTGCACTCATAGTAGAAGTATTATCTAGACCAGTGTTTCCCAAAGTGTAGTACGCATACCCCTGGTGGTACGTGAAAGGGTTTCAAGAGGTACACGGCAGAATTTTTTATTTTACTTTATCAGGTTTTTTTAGCAGCAGAAAACAATTCACTAAAATTTTATATAAGAATGTACACTTGTACAGTAGAAATACACACAGGTTTACATTGTAACTAATATGATAATGCATTCAGTAACATCTAATAGCACAGCAGAGCTGACGCAAACCACGCCTGCGCGTTACCACGGCTCGGGCAATAAACTTGCCTTTGTGGCATGCACAGAAGTCATACTGACAGATAAAAGATCAAGGTGAATAACTACTCATAGTAATCTGAAGATCATAGCAAGTACACACTTTGTGTAGTAATATACAAAATTTTTTTGTTAAACCCATTTACAATGGATCGCTGGCTAAAAATGGGAAATTTGAAACGTACAAAAGGAAATACGAATGTTAGTGATAATTATGCCAAAAAATGCAGTGATCTGGCTACATCAGACAATTGTGATGACAAAATTAGTGAACCGTGTGAACCATCTGTAAGTTTATTGAACGTATCAGCTGCAAAGAAAACGAAAAAAGCCTGCAAATATGTTGAAGAATATCTTAAACTGGGATTTTCGTGGACTGGCGATGAGGTGGAGCCTGCTCCACTATGTGTGATTTGTTACGAGATTCTCACAAATGAAAGTATGAAACCATCCAACCTAAAACGCCATTTTGATAGCAAACAAAGAATACAAGGGAAAACCTGTAGAATTCTTTGAAAATAAGTGCAAAGATCTCCAGAAGTCCCAGAAAACAATTTGTAATGTGACAGGAGGTGAAAAGTTTTGGAAGCTTCATATAGTGTGGCGTACTTAATTGCAAATTCCGGAGCTGCTGAAGTGATTGGCGAGACATTAGTAAAACCTGCAGCCAAAGTAATGGTGCAAGTGATGATTGGAGACAAGGCTAGCAAAGCTATAGATTTCGTCCCCCTCTCAAATAACACTGTTCATCATAGAATCACAGATATGGCCAAAAACGTAAAGCAGTAGTTATTGTCAAGAGTACAAAAGAGTCGCTACTATGCACTGCAAGCAGATGACTCCACTGATATTGTGAATTTAGCTAATCTTTTGTGGTTTGTCAGATACGAGCTGAATAATGAAGTCCATGATGATGTTTTGTTCTGCCAACCTATGCCAACACATACAACTGGAGAAGCTATTTTTAAAGTTATTGATGACTTTATCAAAAACAATGACTTGGATTGGAGTCGTTGTGTTGGAATAAGCATGGATGGCGCCAGAGCCATGATTGGCTCGAAGAAAGGAGTTGTTGCACATATTCAAGCTGTTGCACCAGAAGCAAAATTGACTCGTTGCATTCACAGGGAAGCACTTGCAACCCAGAACATGCAGGCAGATCTAAAGCAAGTACTGGATGAAGCTGTGAAAATAATCAATTTTGTGAAAGGCCACCCTCTGAACACCTGGCTGTTTTCTCAGCTTTGTGATGAGACGGGCAGTGATTACACACACCTCCTATTTCACACTGAAGTGCGTTGGCTTTCGTGTGGGAAAAGTTCTGAATCACCTGTTTGGAGCTGCAAGAAGAACTGCAAGTTTTTTTTTAGATGAAACCTTTAACCTGTGAGACCGTATACACGACTGGAAATGGCTATGCAAACTAGCATATATTGCAGATATATCTTTGCTCATTTAAACAACCTCAGTCTATCCTTGCAAGGGAAACTCATATCCATATTCCATGTTCAAGACAATGTGAGCGCCATGGTCGCAAAATTGAAACTGTGGCATAAACGTCTTAGTCATCGTGAACTGGATTCCTTTCCATCTCTTCATGACTTAGTAATAAACTCGACTAATGAACTTGATAGCGATGTGTTGCAAACCATGAAGCAGCATTTGGAAAGCTTGCAGAAAGATCTTTGTAAGTATTTCCCTGAACCGGACGGCACCTTTGAATGGATAAGGAACCCTTTTATCATCAGTGTTCAAACATTGCCAAATAACCTCTCTGCTTCAGAAAAACAACAGCTCTTGGAGCTGGCTTCAGATAGCTTCCTGAAAACAAAATTTGAGCAAAATACACTGACGTCATTTTGGTTGGGGGTTAGCTCTGAATATCCAGCTCTATCAGACAAAGCTGTCAAATATCTTCTACCTTTTCCCATCTCGTATTTATGCGAGATCAGATTCTCTGCACTGGTTGGCATCAAAACGAAATAGTCTTATTGACGTGGAGCCCCATCTTCATCTTAAGATCACAAACATTGAGCCAGATATCCCCGCGATAGTGTCTGGTCACAAGCAGTTCCATCCCTCGCACTGATTTCAATACCGAAATAGTAAGTATTAAAACTAGTGCTTTCTTCTCTAACCTAACCAAACCAGCATATTTTAATTTCAGAATGATACGAATTCACTAATATATGCTGTTCTGCCAGACTGTTTGCTTCTATTATTTTAATTATTTCTAGTACTATTTCTATATAACTTTTATTTCTATTAAAATTTTTGTTTCAACTGTATGTAATTTTGTATTTATTTCTAATAACCATTTAATCCAGAATTAAACGAATTAGGAGTGTTATAAAAATGTGGCTACCCCCGCCCCCCAAATTATCTTCACCAGAGAAGGGGTACGCTGGTAAGACAAATGTCTCAAAAGGGGTACACAACTGTTGTGAGTTTGGGAAACACTGATCTAGACCATCCCTGACAGGTGTTTGTCTAACCTGCTCTTAAAAATCTCCAGTGATGGGGATTCTACAACCTCCCTAGGCAGAAATTGAAAAAGTACAGGTGGGAACTGGAGAGAAACAGTCCAACAAAAGAGAGTCCAATTCATTTGCATCATATAACAGATTTATAAAATTTGACACATTTTAGCTGTGCTTGTATACAAATGCCAGAAGTCTAAATAGTAAGGTGGGTGAACTAGAGTGCCTGGAATTAAATGAGGATATTGATATAATAGGCATCACAGAAACTTGGTGGAGTGATATAATCAATGGGACATGGTAATACTAAGGTACAAAATATATAGGAATGACAGAGTAGGTTGTGCTGGGGGGGGTGGGGGGGCGCGCTATATGTGAAAGGAAGCATAGAGTCAAATATTAGTAAAAACCTTCACTGAATCAAACTACCATAGAATGTCTGGATAGAAATTCCATTCTTGAATAATAAGTGTACAGCAGTAAGAATATACTACCAACCACCTGACCAGGATAGTGATAGTGATTGCAAAATGCTCTGGGATATCAGAGAGGCTACAAAAATGGAAAACTCAGTAATAATGGGGGATTTCAAATATCCCCATATTGACTGGGTACATGTCATCTAAGGACAGGATGCAGAGACAAAAAGTTTAGACACCACCATCTGCTTCTTGGAGCAGCTAGGCCTGGAACCGACAAGGGAAGAGGCAATTCTTGATTTAGTCCTACGTGGAGCATAGGATCTGGTCCAACAGATGAATATATTGCTGAGCACTCCGTAATAATGACTATAACATAATGCAATTTAACATCCTTGTGGGAAGGAAAATCCCAAAGAAGCCCACCACAGTAGCCTTTAGCTTCCTCTTTTTTCCTGTAGTTCCCCCTTTCTGAAGTTAGTTAAACGGAAATTAAAAGGTACAGTCACAAAAGTGAAATGGCTGCAAGCTTCATGGAAACTTTTTAAAAATACCATAACAGAGGCTCAAATTAAATGTATACCCCAAATCAAAAAAATAGTAAGTGATTAGATCCAAAAAAAGGCATCCTTTAAAATTGGAAGTCAAATCCTAGTGAGGAAAATTGCCAGAGATTATGCTCCTTTCTAGTCAAGTGTAAAAGTACAATTAGGCAGGCCACAAAAGAATTTTGAAGAGCAACTAGCCAAATGCTCAAAAACTAACAGTAAAAAATGTAAATACGTTGTTGGGCAGTCTTCCTGCTTCAGATCAGTAGCACCACTGAATGACTGAGGTGCTAAAGAAGCACTCAAGGAAAACAAGGCCATTGCAGAGAAGTTGCTTGAATATTTTGCATTGGTCTTAACCACAGAGGATGTGAAGGAGATTCCTATGTAAGGATATAAGCCACTCTTTTAAGTGACAAATCAGAGGAACGGTCTCTCAGACTGAGGCCTCAATAGAGGAGAATTTAGAACAAATTGATAAATTACACAGTAATAAGTCACCAGGACCAGCTGGTATTCACCCAAGAATTCTGAAGGAACTCAAATATGAAATTGCAGAACTACTAACTGTTATGTTACCTATCGCTTAAATAAGCCTCTCTGCCAGATTATTAATATGACACCAATTTTTAAAACGGGCTCCAGATGCAATCCTGGTAATTACAGGCCAGGAAGCCTAACTTCAGTACCAGGCAAATTGGTTGAAACTATAGTAAAGAATAGAATTATCAGACACTAGATGAATTTGATTTGTTGGGGAAGAGTCAACATGGCTTTTATAAAGGAAGATCATGCTTCACTAATCTATTAGAATTCTTTGGTGGGGTCAACAAACTTGTGGACAAGAGTGATCCAGGGGATATAGGGTATTTGGACTTTCAGAAAGCCTTTTGACAAGATCCCTCACCAAAGACTCATAAGCAAAGCAAGCTGTCATGGGATAAAGGGGAGGGTCCTCTCATAGATCTATAACCGAGTTAAAAGACTGGAAACAAATGGTAGGAATAAATGGTCACTTTTCACAATGGCGAAAGGTAAACAGTGGTGTCCCCCAGGATCTGTTCTAGGACCGGTGCTCTTCAACATATTCATAAATGATCTAGAAATGGGGTAAAGGGTGGGGTAGCACAATTTGCAGATGATACAAAATTATTTAAGTCCAAAGCAGACTGGCGAAGAGTTACAAAAGGATCTCACAAAACTGGGTGACTGGGCAATGAAATCGCAGATGAAATTCAGTGTTGATAAATGCAAAGTAATGCACATTGGAAAATATTGGAAAAAAAATCAGCCCCAGAACCCCACTCTGGTTCCTTAAAAAAGTTCAATTCACATCAGTGCTAGCCCTGCTGACAGTGATGGGGTTGCACAAATGTCCTCAAGGGCCTGATTTGACCTGAGGAACCTTCATTACACATACGTGACACAGAGAGGAAAGAGCCCAGCTTGACTCTGATCCCACAAAGCTGCTAGTGAAAGAAAAAGAAGCATCTTTATACTTGTAAACAGAGCTCATTTGGTTTGGAATCATGGAGGGGAAGCTCCACAAAGGAATTTTGTTGCCTAAATCCAAGATTTAGATTTTCAGAACCTGATCTCAGCTAACCCTGTAAGTGCCCAAATTATTTAGGTGCCTACATTTCTGCTGCTAAAGTCCCCATGGCACCTAAATTTCATTGGGCAAGAGACCAAATAACTCCATAGCCCAGTGGCTAGGACCCTTTTCTGGGACATCCAAATTAGTTATTCCACTGGCCCCAATCCCAAGTGTCCCATAGTCCGGACATGCACCTGTAGAGTGGGAGACAGGGATTTGAGTGTCTGCTGCAAATTAGGCAGAGCAGAGATTTGAACTTGGGTTTTCCACATCCTAGCTGAGCACCCACACCACTGGGCTAGTGAATATAAGGTGGCAGGGCTACTCCCTACAAAATCGTGCTTGGATGATTTTTTTTCCTTTGGGCAAGAAAGGGTTGACCTGGATTAGGCACCTAATTCCAGAAGAGGGTTTGTAGGTCCACAGTGACACTAGTGTAAGCAGAGTCAGAATGAGCTCTACCGTGACATCTGGTGGTGAGCTGTGGAAAAGGACTTCAGGGGCTGATCTTGTTTGCATGGGCACCCCTACCCTGCCTAACATGATGGACTGCCTGCCCGCCCAAATGGTCACTTTGGTTGCTGTGGGATCCCCAGTCTCTCTTTGTTATTGGGGCAGGAGTAATAAAAGGTTTTTATCCTGGTTATGTGAATCAAGGCAGTAGAACTGTACTTGGCATTTTATGATGGAGGGACTCTCCCTCAACTAAGCAGCACTCGCTAGGCAAGGGACATGGGTTCCAAAACCCAGTGAATTGAGAGAGGCTGGGGATAGATATGTGTATCTGGTGGTGTGGGCCCCCTTCTGAGGGTACTAAACACTCCTTTGACCCCCTCATCTCTCCACTGAGTAATAACAGAGCTAATTTTGATTCCATTAGGAGTCTTGTTACATGCTGTAGAGCTGAAATCACTTATACCTAGGTCTAAGCATTAGACCTTGGTTGGGGTAGTGGTGCACCAGCACTGGCGCTCCCCTACTACCAGCTAAACTCACTGAGAGCTGAAGTCACTAAAGAGCTGTGTTAAGTAGGGTGGGGGGGCTAGCAGCATGGCAGGGCAGCTGGTGGAGCGGAGCAGAGTGGATAGCATGGCAGTTGGCGGAGAGGCACAGCTGGCGGTGAAGACTGCAGCAGAACCCCATGGACAGGCGTGGCACTCAGGCATCGACCCGAGCAGCGGAGTGTGTAAGATGCTCCCCATACCTCCCTCCACTTCCACCCAGGCTGGGAGGTAAACTCTGCAGATGAACTTCTGAACTCTGGGGGCTGCACTGACCAAGGTCATAGAATCATAGAACTGGAAGGGACATCGAGAGGTCATCTAGTCCAGTTCCCTGCACTCAAGACAGGACTAAGTATTATCTAGACCATTCCTGACAGGTGTTTGTCCAACCTCCTCTTAAAAATCCCCAATGATGGAGATTCCACCACCTCCTTAGGCAATTTATTCCGGTGCTTAACCACCCTGACAGGAAGTTTTTCCTAATGTCCCAGCTAAACCGCCCTTGCTGCAATTTAAGCCTATTGCTGGTTCTTCTATCCTCCGAGGTTAAGAAGAACAATTTTTCTCCCTCCTCCTTGTAACAACCTTTTATGTACTTGAAAACGGTTATCATGTCCCCTCTCAGTCTTCTCCAGACTAAACAAACCCAATTTTTTCAATCTTCCCTCATAGGTCATGTTTTCTAGACCTTTAATCATTTTTGTTGCTCTTCTCTGAACTTTCTTCAATTTGTCCACATCTTTCCTGAAATGTGGCGCCCAGAACTGGACACAATACTCCACTTGAGGCCTAATCAGCGCGGAGTAGAGCGGAAGAAGTACTTCTCATGTCTTGCTTACAATACTCATGCTAATACATCCCAGAATGATCTTTGCTTTTTTTGCAACAGCTTTACATTGTTGACTCATATTTAGTTTGTGATCCACTATGACCCCCAGATCCCTTTCCGCAGTACTCCTTCCTAGGCAGTAATTTTCCATTTTGTATGTATGCAACTGATTGTTCCTTCTTAAGTGAAGTACTTTGCATTTGTCCTTATTGAATTTCATCCTATTTACTTCAGACATTTGAATTTTAATCCTATCTTCCAAAGCACTTGCAACCCCTCTGAGCTTGGTATCGTCCACAAACTTTATAAGCGTACTGTCTATGCCATTATCTAAATCATTGATGAAGATATTGAACAGAACCGGCCCCAGAACCGATCCCAGCGGGACCCTTTCAGCATGACTGCAAACCATGTAACTGCTAACTACTCTCTGGGAATGATTTTCCAACCAGTTATACACCCACCTTATAGTAGCTCCATCTAGGTTGTATTTCCCTAGTTTGTTTATGAGGAGGTCATGATGCTAAAAGAGCACTCAAGGACGATAAGGTCACTGCGGAGAAACTAAATGAATTCTTTGCATCGGTCTTCACGGCAGAGGATGTGAGGGAGATTCCCAAACCTGAGCCATTCTTTCTAGGTGATAAATCTGAGGAACTGTCCCAGATTGAGGTGTCATTAGAAGAGGTTTGGGAACAAATTGATAAACTAAACAGTAATAGGTCACCAGGACCAGATAGTATTCACCCAAGAGTTCTGAAGGAACTCAAACATGAAATTACAGAACTACTAACTGTAGTATGTAACCTATCATTTAAATCAGCTTCTCTACCAAATGACTGGAGGATAGCTAATGTGATGCCAATTTTTAAAAAGGGCTCCAGAGGTGATCCCAGCAATTACAGGCCTGTAAGCCTGACTTCATTACCGGGCAAACTGGTTGAAACTATAATAAAGAACAAAATCTTCAGACAGATAGATTAATATAACTTGTTGGGGAAGAGTCAACATGCTTTTGTAAAGGGAAATCATGCCTCACCAATCTACTAGAATTCTTTGAGGGGGACAATAAGCATGTGGACAAGGGGGATCCAGTGGACATGGTGTACTTAGATTTTCAGAAAGCCTTTGACAAGATGCCTCACCAAAGGCTCTTAAGCAAAGTAAGCTGTCATGGGATAAGAGGGAAGGTCCTCTCATGGATTGGGAATTGGTTAAAAGATAGGAACCAAAGGGTAGGAATAAATGGTCAGTTTTCAGAATGGAGAGATGTAAATAGTGTTGTTCCCCAGGGGTCTGTACTGGTCCTACTCCTATTCAATATATTTATAAATGATCTGGAAAAAGGGGTAAACAGTGAGGTGGCAGAATTTGCAGAGGATATAAAACTACTCAAGATAGTTAAGTCCCAGGCAGACTGCGAAGAGCTACAAAAGGATCTCTCAAAACTGGGTGACTGTGCAACAAAATGGCAGATGAAATTCAATGTTGATAAATGCAAAGTAATGCACACTGGAAAACATAATCCCAACTATACATATAAAATGATGGGGTCTAAATTAACTGTTACCACTCAAGAAAGAGATCTTGGAGTCATTGTGGATAGTTCTATGAAAACAGCCACTCAATGTGCAGCGACAGTCAAAAAAAGCGAACAGAATGTTGGGACTCATTAGGAAAGGGATGGATAATAAGACAGAAAATATCATATTGCCTCTATATAAATCCATGGTACGCCCACATCTTGAATACTGCGTGCAGATGTGGTCACCCCATCTCAAAAAATATATATTGGAATTGGAAAAAATACAGAAAAGGGCAACAAAAATGATTGGGGTATGGAACGGCTTCCATATGAAGAGAGATTAATAAGACTGGGACTTTTCAGCTTGGAAAAGAGATGACTAAGGGAAGATATGATCGAGGTCTATAAAATCATGACTGGTGTGGAGAAAGTAAATAAGGAAGTGTTATTTACTCCTTCTCATAACACAAGAACTAGGGGGTCAACAAATGAAATTAAGAGGCAGCAGATTTAAACCAAGCAAAAGGAAGTATTTCTTCGCACAACGCACAGTCAACCTGTGGCACTTTGCCAGAGGATGTTGTGAAGGCCAAGACTACAACAGCACTATTAGCCAGGATGTGCAGGGATGGTGTCCCAGGCCTGTGTTTGCCAGAAGCTGGGAATGGGTGACAGGGGATGGATCACTTGATGATTATCTGTTCTGTTCATTCCCTCTGGGGCACCTGGCATTAGCCACTGTTGGCAGACAGGATACTGGGCTACGTGGACCTTTGGCCGTTCTTATGTTCTTAAGGATGAAGCTCAGTGCGGGACCAGACGTTTGGCTGGAGCTCACCAATATCTCATCTGACAGAAAGCAGCTCTGTTTGTGAAGCAAGAACATCCTTCCATTTAAGGGCACTTTTTGGAAAATTTCAGAGCTACACCAAACATATTGTATTTTTCTTGATTTAAATTTTGTGAAAGAGAAGCAAAGTGAACTTTGGCTTGTCTGCAACAGTAACCCAGGTAAGAATGATCAGGAACTTCAAACTTAAATTAGACAAGTTAAAAAGTCACACTACTGATGTAATTCAGTGGCGCACCCCAAAATATATCAAGATATAATTTATGGCATTTAGACTCATAGACTTTAAGGTCAGAAGGGACCGTTATGATCATCTAGTCTGACCTCCTGCACAACGCAGGCCACAGAATCTCACCCACCCACTCCTGTGATAAACCCCTTACCGATGTCTGAGCTATTGAAGTCCTCCGATCATGGTTTAAAGACTTCAAGGTGCAGAGAATCCTCCAGCAAGTGACCTATGCCCCACGCTGCAGAGGAAGGCAAAAAACCCCCAGGGTCTCTGCCAATCTGCCCTGGAGGAAAATTCCTTCCTGACCGCAAATATGGCGATCAGCTAAACCCTGAGCATGTGGGCAGGATTCACCAGCCAGATACCCAGGAAAGAATTTTCTGTAGTAACTCAGATCCCACCCTATCTAGTGTCCCATCACAGGCCATTGGGCATATTTATCGCTAATAGTCAAAGATCAATTAATTGCCAAAAGTAGGCTATCCCATCATACCATCCCCTCCATAAACTTATCAAGATTAGTCTTGAAGCCAGATATGTCTTTTGCCTCCACTGTTCCCCTTGGAAGGCTGTTCCAGAACTTCACTCCTCTGATGGTTAGAAACCTTTGTCTAATTTCAAGTCTAAACTTCCTGATGGCCAGTTTATATGCATTTGTTCTTGTGTCCACATTGGTACTGAGCTTAAATAATTCCTCTCCCTCCCTGGTATTTATCCCTCTGATGTATTTATAGAGACCAGTCATATCTCCCCCAGCCTTCTTTTGGTTAGGCTGAACAAGCCAAGCTCTTTGAGTCTCCTTTCATAAGACAGGTTTTCAATTCCTCTGATCATCCTAGTAGCCCTTCTCTGTACCAGTTCCACTTTGAATTCATCCTTCTTAAACATGGGAGACCGGAACTGCACACAGTATTCCAGATGAGGTCTCAGCAGTGCCTTGTATAACGGAACTAACACCTCCTTATCTCTACTGGAAATACCTCGCCTGGTGCATCCCAAGACCGCATTAGCTTTTTTCACGGCAATATCACATTGGCGGCTCATAGTTATCCTGTAATCAATGAATACGCAGAAGTCCTTCTCCTTCTCTGTTACTTCCAAGTGATGTGTCCCCAGTTTTTTACAAAAATTCTTGTTATTAATCCCTAAATGCATGACCTTGCACTTTTCACTATTAAATTTCATCCTATTACTAGTACTCCAGTTTACAAGGTCATCCAGATCTTCCTGTAGGATATCGTGGTCATAGAATATCAGGGTTGGAAGGAATCTCAGGAGGTCATCTAGTCCAACTCCCTGCTCAAAGCAGGACCAATCCCCAACTAAATCATCCCAGCCAGGGTTTTGTCAAGCCTGACCTTAAAAACCTCAAAGGAAGGAGATTCCACCACCTCCCTAGGTAACACATTCCAGTGCTTCACAAGTCTACTAGTGAAATAGTTTTTCCTAATATCCAACCTAAACCTCCCCCACTGCAACTTGAGACATTACTCCTTGTTCTGTCATCTGCTACCACTGAGAACAGTCTAGAGCCCTCCTCTTTGGAACCCCCTTTCAGGTAGTAGAAAGCAGCTATCAAATCCCCCCTCATTCATCTCTTCTGTAGACTAAACAATCCTAGTTCCCTCAGCCTCTCCTCATAAGTCATGTGCTCCAGCTCCCTAATCATTTTTGTTGCCCTCTGCTGGATGCTTTCCAATTTTTCCACATCTTTCTTGTAGTGTGGGGCCCAAAACTGGACACAGTACTCCAGATGAGGCCTCACCAATGCCGAATAGAGGGGAACGATCACATCCCTCGATCTGCTGGCAGTGCCCCCACTTATACATCCCAAAATGCCGTTAGCCTTCTTGGCAACAAGGGCACACTGTTGACTAATACCCAGCTTCTCGTCCGCTGTAACCCCTAGGTCCTTTTCTGCAGAACTGCTGCCTAGCCATTTGCTCCCTAGTCTGTAGCGGTGCATGGGGTTCTTCCATCCTAAGTGCAGGATTCTGCACTTGTCCTTATTGAACCTCATCAGATTTCTCCTAGCCCAATCCTCTAATTTGTCTAGATCCCTCTGTATCTTATCCCTACCCTCCAGCATATCTACCACTCCCTCCAGCTTAGTGTCATCTGTGAACTTGCTCCTTTCTGGCCCCATAATTGCGGCCCCAAGACCAGAGAAGCTCTTTCCTTGTGCCACAACCTTGGGGCTGCAGCAGGGAGTGAGAGCTCCTCCCGTCCCTGGGCCGCAACAGGGTCTGAGTGCAGGGGCTTCCCCCACAACCCTCCTGTGCTTCTGTAGGGGACCAGGGTTGGGGCACTGGGGCTTCTCCTGCCCCATATGGTGCTTCTGCTGGAGAGCCGGGTGGGACGTGGGGGCTTCCCCTGCCACCCCACAACTTCTGCCGGAACAGGGTCGGGGCACTGGGGCTTCCTCTGCTGGGCTCTGGGGCTGCTGGGGAGGTTTCCCCTGTCCCAGCTTCAGCTGGGGACAGGGTCAGGGGAGTCAGCTGCATGGGTTTCCCCTGTCCCGCAGCTTCTTCTGGGGACTGGGTATGAGGGGTTTCCTCCGCCCCACCTGCTGGGCAGCAAAAGCTAGGGGCCCCCCAGTTGGCCTGGGCATGGGCCCGTGGGTCCAGTGGCTAATCTGCCACTAGGAACCAGCTACACTGCTTTGTGGTGGTTGGTGACTGCCTCCCATTGGGGGCTCTCCAGAGAGGACTGTACATGTTTTATGCTCCTGAGTGGCACAAAGGGAGAAGAACAGGACAGAGAATCTGCCCCAAATTCTTGATTTTGGCTGTTTGACTTTGTAATGGCTGAGAAGGCGGACAGTGCTGCCAGTTTGGGTGATTTTAGCAACACTCCCATGATATTTGGTGTTTTTAAAGCCCCAGCTCCTGGAGTCAGGTGATTATAAAAGATTCTCAGGTTTCATTTAAAAAGGAAATCTGTAGCCCTTCTGTTTGTGAGGAGAAAAGCTCGAAAATGTGACAACCCCCCACCCCACCCCCCGGACTCCCCCATAGGCTCAGAAAATAGGAAGTGTTAGAAAGAACCCAACACTTACTGCTTTTCAAAATCTCATGGTTTGGGGGGCCTGACATAAGATTTTTGAACTTGTGAGGTTGGCAACATTGCGCTGGGCACGACTGAATCTGAGGATAATGCAACAGCTAAAAGCAGCACTGAGGGTTGATAAACTAGAACAGTGTCAGACAAACTGGGCTGGTTTAAAAAAAACAAACCACATCTTTATTTAATGCACTGGTTGGGAAATGTGCACTGGTGCCATTTGTCTGGTGTAGGACTTGTCCGTGGACTGTTCCCCAAGACCGTTACAATGTGCAGCTATTGGTTTTCAAAAGTTTCCTTGCCTTGTGACACAGGGGAGTCAATTGGGTTTGCTGGTGCTATTCTCTAATGACGGGCAGCCTGGCCCAGTGCTTACAGAGTGGCTTCTAAAGGCCAGTGCTTTTAAAAGCACATTTTTACCAATAGAGTAAAAAGTGAATTCACTTCCAGGTTGTCTTAGGGATTGTTTCCTGGGTTAGCGCACAGTCTGGCACCACAGCAGACAAACACATTCCCCCTGGCTGCCTGCAGCCCCAGCATACCTGAGGCCCAAACCTCCAGGTGGTTAACTCCCAAGCTACCCCATTTTATGCAGAGTGAGATTTATGGATAGGGCCTTCTAAATGGTGGGCTTAATCTCTTCTTACTGATATTGCTAGAAACACACAGAGACGCCCATGGATGGTGCGGTGCGTGGTTGAGTTACATGTCTACTGGTTTATTGGATGAGCTGCTACGCGTGGGGGTAGTCAGTGCATCCCGGCACTCTGAGCTAGCCCGTTTTACACTTGCTTTGTCCAGTGGAAGGTGAGGACACCAGGTGGCAAGTCTGGTGCGGATTCTGCCAGAGACACAGTCAATACAACTGAGAGTCAGCAGCAGGGAAATGCCCAGGTGGGCTGAGTATTTGGTGCCTCCCAGCGCATGCAGTCGGAGTTGTCGTCGTCTCCATGCAGAGCTCATCCCTATGGGCTGCCAAGGTTAATGATGATCCCCAGAGATGAAATTTAACACAAAAGGAAAACTGCAGGGAGCCAAGCAGAGGTGAGCACAAGCGCCTACTTCCTGTGAGTCTGAGGCCCCTCACTCTCCTGTGTGCTCGTTAGTAATGCTGGGGTGCGAGGTCAGCGTGCTCCTGACCACAACTCGGGGGAACATGCCAAGTCGAAAAATGGGCCTGGCTGATGGACCACGTGGCTGCACCAACCTTCCCTGGGAGCAGTGCTCCTCTCCCTCCGACGCAAAAGCCTCATGCTTCTCTGGGCCTTGCTGCACAGTCGTTGTACCAGTTTAGAAATCCATATCATTACAGCAGTGCAAGAGAGGCTGGGGGACCAAACCCTAGGAACAAACGCTTGTCTAAATTTTTCACTTGTTCTTGCCATATTTTAGCCTGAATCCTACCTCAATTTCACTGGTGTTCATTATGGGACATGTGATCGCTCCTAAACTTTTTGTGGAAGCTGAAACAAAAAAGTCATTTAGCACTTCTGCCATTTCCACAACAACGGACGACGTGGATTTGGCAAGTCTCCTCAACTCAGAGCATTTAAAGGGCCAGCTGGTTATATACACACCCACTGTAACAAAATATTGATTTTGGAATAGAAGGTGCTGGCATATTTCAATAGCATTTTTGTGGCCCAATCTTCCTGCCATTAACCTGCCTCTTTGTTTTCTCCTGTTTTATAGTTCACCAGAAGTTTGTGAGGTTTGGCAAACATTAGCACCTCAGCATAGTGCAGAAGCCCCAAGCTCCATCTCCTCCGGCTCTTGCTGGACAGCGACAGGGTACCAATGCTACAGTTTGAAAACAATTTGCAATTCTGTTAATCCCCATGATGCTAGGTTGGTTCCAGTTTGCCAGTTAGGGGTCTTCAAGTCACCAGGGCCTGATGAAATACATCTGAGAATACTCAAGGAGCTGACTGAGGAGAGATCTGAGCCATTAGCGATTATCTTCAAAAAGTCATGGAAGACAGGAGAGATTCCAGAGGACTGGAAGAGGGAAAATATAGTGCCCATCCATAAAAAAGGCACTAAGGACAATCTGGGGAATTACAGACCATTCAGTGTACAGAAAGATAACAGAGCAAATAATCAAGCAATCAATTTGCAAACACCTAGCAGATAATAAGGTGACATGCAACAGTCAACATGGATTTTTCTCAGGCATAGATCATGTCAAATCAAGCTAAGAGTTTTATTTGATAGAGTAACAAGCCTAGTGGATAGAGGGGAAACGGCAGATATGGTAAATCTTGACTTTAGTGAGGCTTTTACTACTGTCTCATGACGGTCTCATAAACAAAAGGGGGAAATACAACCTAGATGGAGCTACTGTAAAATGGGTGCATAACTGGTTGGAAAACAGTTTTCAGAGAGTTATCATCAGTGGTTCACAGTCAAGCTGGAAGGGCATAACAAGTGGTGGGACCAGTAGAAAGGTGCTTATCCCAGTGTGGTTTACTCTCACTGTCCAATTTCTGTGGAGAAGCTATACCAGTATAAACCCTGTTAGCAGTTGTCACAGGGCAAGTGTGCTCTATCCCCTTTTGGGGCAGGGTTAGGGTTATTTCCCTACAGCTGAGTCTGTACGATCACCCTTTGTCTCAGGATAGCATGGCCTAGGGGCAAGTGTCAATACGGCTGCCCTCTGCCTCAGGGCTGCTTGGCCCAATGGCCAGAGTCAGTATAGCTGCCCTCTCCCTCAGGGCAGTGTGGCTTAATGGCCAGAGTCAGTAGGGCTGCCCTCTTCAGCAGGGTGGAATGGGCGGAATGGGGCAGGGCCACAGGTGGAACAAGGGCGGGGCCACAGGCAGAAGGGATCTGGCTCAGGGCCCCAGGAAACCTTAATCTGCTTCTGCTGGTTCCCAAGCTTCCCTTCCTCCCTGTTCCTAGAGTGACTGGAGCATGCACTAATGTACGCTGGCTAGGGCTGGATGCTTCTTAGCTTTTCCTTGTTGCTGGGCTACCCTGGGTGGCTGCGTGATTGGAAGCGTTGTCCTGTGCTAGGAAGTCCCCTGGGACCAGGCCAGTGGTTCTCAACCTGCAGCCCAATCAGCAGAGAGCTGCGGGCTGTGTGACATCCTCAGGGCCGTACAGGTGGTATTGGATTTAGCCCACAATGGTAAACAGGTTGAGAACCACTATGCTAGATCCTCCAAGCTCCTCTCTGTGGGAAAGGGCCAGCTGCCTAGGCAGAGTAGCCAGGGGAGAAGAAAGCAGAGGAGAGGAGAAGAGAGACCCGAGCGTTGGAGGGGCACATGCAGGAGAGAAAGGCAGTCAGACCCAATGGTGAGTGGGGCCATGGGGCTAGACATATAAGGGAAGCGGGCAGAAGAGACACAGGCAGCCGAACAGTCCATGCCTGGGCGTGGGAGAGGAGACACACAATGCCGAAGGAGCAGGAAGTGAAATGAAGAGCAGGCAGGTGACCAGGCCTCCACTGACGCTCTAACCCCAACGATTTTTCAAATAAGACGAAACACTCCTGGACCAAGACAGTGAAAACGGAAACACTTCCCGCCTCTAGTTCTGTTCCATCAGCCTCTGCTGTTTCCTATTTTGGGAAGGGCACCAAGGGGAGCGGGAGGGGAGGTGGGCACATGGCACTGCAGGGCACGTCGAGGGGGTGTTGCAGGTTAGGTCCACAACTCTCTCCCCGTTAAGATGCAATCCAGGCTGTGACAAAGCTTAAGGAATCTGGGGTCACCCTGATGCTCACCTGTTCTCAACACCACAGGGACAAGGAATCACATAGTTATACAGTGTGGCAAGGGACATTGAGGGGAAGGCCTCTATGCCATTATGCTTCCCCCGACAATCACACACACACACAAACACTCACAGATGATATCCACCGCGGAGATGCTTTAGCTGCTTCGCAGCAACACAAATGCCATTGTTGGCCAAGAGCCTTTTGCAGAGGTCAGAACTTGTTGTACTCCAATCAAAGGCATCAACAGCAGAGTAATAAACTTTATTGGGGCTTATCAGAAGCAAATAAAGATTCTCAACAGCGTGAGATACAAAGCAGCAAATAATTTCCATAAATGCCAACAAAGCCTTGACAGAGGTGTTGCCATGCGGAACTCCTAGGCACCTGCCGCCTCATGGGACCCTCAGCTCAGGGGAGGTACCCAGGCACCCTGCGCACCACATGGGGAGAGTTAGGCACCTAAGAACGGGATCCTCAGGGGCCAGCAATGTGAGCGAGGAGCTGCCTGAGCTAGTCCGGCATGAAATGCAGAGGAAAGGGACAGGGCTTAGGGCCAGATCCTCAAAGGTAGTTAGGTGCCTAACTCCCATGGACCTGAGCCTTGGGGCATTTCCTCCTCTCAGGATTCTCAGCCATGATCCCTCTCCAGGAGCCAGGCACCTAAGCCAGATCAGCCTTATCTCACAAATAACGAAGAGAGAGAGCCAGCCCATCACAGCCAGTAGCTCAGTTGTCAGGGCGCTCACCTGGGTAGGGAAGAGCCAGACTCTAGTCCCTGCTCTCCCTATTTTGGAGCTCCCAGGTGAGCACCCCACCCACCCAGCTATTGAGAATACGGTGGGGGGGGGCATGCCAGGGCGTGTTTCTAAATCTCTCTATTAATGGGGCCAGAGTGTGCAAGAGACTGAGACAGCCTGGTGGTCAGGGTACTCCTGGGATGTGGCAAAGGCAGGTTCAGTCCCTTCTCCAATAATTCTTGAAGTAGCGATACAAAGGGAACAGTTCCAGGAGGAGAGCTTGAGATACAGGCCCTCACCTGGATACAGGCTGCTGTCCAAACCAGGCAGAGGGGGATCCAAACCTAGGCCTCCCACATCCCCAGTAAGAGCTCCACCCACTGGTCTGTTGGGGAATCTGGGAACAAACACACACGGCTGCCTTTTGTGCCAGGCCTGACCCCATGCCCATGCTCTCAGCATGCCTCTGGGATGGGGCCCCGCTGGTGAACTAGGCAGGGGAACACCTTGTTTGCGACTCCCACAGGGCCATGGTTTGTGCTAGGGCTCCAACCTGTTGGTTAGTCCTGGGGTGTCATCAGGACACAGGAGACTTTGAACGTGGGGGAAAGGGGAGCACTTTGGTGCCCACGAGGGAAGCAGCAGCCGCGCACTGGTTCGGAGAATGTCCGTGGTTCCAATACGTTGCACTTAGGCAGTGGAAGAGGCTATTAGGCACCTGCACTTTGTGAAGCTGGCCCTTGGTAAATGGAATGTGTCACAGCTTTGCCCCGAGCCAGCAGTAAACACTGGGTCAATAGCCTAGATCCATATAAAATGTATTTATTTCTGAAGGTCACAAAGTGAGGGGAAGGGACGGACTGACAGTATTGCTACAAAGAGAGCGGGCTCAGTGCCAGGTTGCTAGCAACGCAGTAGTTATGACAGGTAAATCGGATGAGCAAGGTAAACATGGTGTAAAGTAGAGCAATGTACACTGTTTGGGGCCGGGCTATGAAAATGACAGGCCTGTGACAAACAGCTACCCCCAAGAGAAGTCAGTAATGAGAGAGGAAATGTATAGAGACGGGAAACTCGATAATGCACACGATGGTTGGGCTGTCAGGAACCCTATGCAGCATGGCAGAGATAAGGAAGTGAAACAGTAAAGCTTTTGCTGACTCTGGGCGTCCATCATCCTGTGCCAAGAGCCAGAGCAAGGCCTAAACACCAAGAAGGGATCCGCCATTTCGAGGGATAACTAGTCATGCAGAGTTACGACAGTTACTGCTTACAGATTTTGAACGGACATTTGAACTTCTGGCTTCTGGGCTTTAGCCAGTCCCTACATATTAGAGACCAAGTTGGATGCATACCTAATGCTGTGGGTAGACAAACTGTTGCAGAGACTAGGGGTCATTGAGTACATCACTAGCCGTGGTTTGCAGCCCACGGGCTGCTTGAGACTCAATCAGCATGTGACATCCTCAGGGCCATACAGGTATTATATATATTTTGTGTAAGTGTGGCCCACATAACACAGAGAGAGCTGCCTGTGCGGCCACAATGGTAAAGAGGTTGAGAACCAGTGATCACTACCCTTGATTTGACTAAAGAATGTTGGCAGATTCCCCTAACTGTGGCATCATTTGCAAATCTCGCCTTCCATACACCCTTCAGACTTTCTGCAAATTTCAAGCGATGCACTTTGGCCTATTCAGAGGAGCAGCCACTTTCCAGAGGTTGCTGAACAAGGTATTAAAACCACACAATTGATAAGCAGTGGCATATATTGACGATATCATTGTGTACTGCAAGGCTTGGGGAGACTACTTCACACATTTCACAGTAGTCTTACAGACCCTCAGAAACATAAGACTGACGGTAAACCCATCTAAATGTAAATTGGCCAGGTGACCTGGGTTATATGGTGGGGGGGTGGGGCGATGCCTATGACCTCTGCAAGGGAAGGTGCAAGGTTTGCAGGACTGACTCATTGCAGGGCAGGTTTCAGAAAAGTGTCACAAGAGTGATTAAACAGTTAGAAAACCTGCCTGGTAGAAACAGACTCAAGGCGCTCAATCTATTCACCTTAACAAAGAGAAGGTTAAGGGGTGATTTGGTCACAGTCTGTAAGTACCTACATGGGGTACAGATTTTTAACAATGGGCTCTTCAGTCTAGCAGAGAAAGGTAGCATATGATCCAGTGGCTGGAAGTTGAAGCTAGACACATTCAGGCTGGGAATAAGGTGTAATTGGAACAACTTACCAAAGGTCGTGGTGGATTCTTCATCACTGCCAATATTTAAATGAAGATTGGAATTGTTTCTGAAAGAGCTGCTCTAGGCATTATTGTGGAGAAGGTCTCTGGCATGTGTTTTACAGGAGGTCAGACTAGATGATCACAATGGTCCCTGGCCTTAGAATCTATGAATCTATAATTCATAGCTTCAGTAAAACACACAGTCTAATTGTTATAAATGTACATCAAGCACTACATATTTCCTAACAACCCCAAAACCTTCAAGGCCAGAGCACAGTCCAGCACAGCACATTAACGTGGCTAACCATTAAAGTGCTCTTTCAAAGCCTACCTCAACCTCATAGCTAGCTCCATGTTGAGCTCTTGTAATGACCCTTGTGTCTCGTTGTTCAAACTCAGCAGACAGTTGCTCCCTGCACCCTGGCAGTACCGTTTCTCCATTTGCTTCACAGATATTATGCAGAACACAATATGCAGTATAACTGTTGGGATATTTTTCTTACTGAGATCCAATCTGGTGAGTAAACACCACCAGCGTCCCTTCAATCTACTCAAACCTCATTCAACTGTAATTCTGCACTTGCTGAGCTGGTAGTTGCATCATTCCTTGGTGCTGTCAAGGTGGCTGGCAGACAGGTTCATGAGCCAGGGGAGCAAGAGTTAGGCTGGGTCCCCCACAATCACTGTGGGCATTTCAATGCTGCCAATGCTGCCAATGATAATCTGCCAGTTGGAAAAAAATGTCTCTGCTTGCAGCTTTCTGAACAGTGGTGTTTTCTTAAAGATGCAGATGTCATGCTCCTTCTCTGACCAGCCCACACTGATGTCGGTGAAGTGTCCCCAGTGATCCACCAAGGCTTACATAAGCATAGAAAGGTAAACCTTTCTGTTGATGTACTCTGTTATAAGGTGGGTAGGTGCCAAAATAGAGATGTCCATGCTGTCTATCATCTCATCAAAGTTCAGGAGCCCCACTGATGAAAATTCATCACAAAGCAGGAGATGATTAATGGCCCTGCACCTTTGCATGGCAACAGCCTCCACTGTGGATTTTCCAACTCCGAAATGATTCCCCACTGACCAGTAGCAATACAGCATTGCAAGCTTCTGGAGTGTGATCATCACTCACTTCTCCATTGTCAGCGCAGCTCTCATTCTACTAAGATGGAGTGATAGGACACTGCCTTTCAGATGCTATGGCAAGAATGGGGGTTATTTATGGTTTGAGGACAGGAGTTTTCAGCGTATGTCTACACTGCAATGTAAGCCCAGGCTCTGACTCAGCCCTGGTCTACCCTATGAGTTTAGATCGAATTTAGCAGCGTTAGATCAATTTAAACCTGCACCCATCCGCACGATGAAGCCATTTTTTTCGACTTAAAGGGCTCTTAAAATCGATTTCTGTACTCCTCCCCTGACGAGGGGATTAGCGCTGAAATTGACCTTGCTGGGTCGAATTTGGGGTAGTGTGGTTGCAATTCGACGGTATTGGCCTCCGGGAGCTATCCCAGAGTGCTCCATTGTGACAGCTCTGGACAGCGCTCTCAACTCAGATGCACTGGCCAGGTAGACAGGAAAAGGCCTGCAAACTTTTGAATCTCATTTCCTGTTTGGCCAGCATGGCAAGCTGCAGGTGAGTGCAGATCTCATCAGCAGAGGTGACCATGATGGAGTCCCAGAATCACAAAAGAGCTCCAGCATGGACCGAACGGGAGGTACGGGATCTGATTGCTGTATGGGGAGATGAATCCGTGCTATCAGAACTCCATTCGAAAAGACAAAATGCCAAAACATTTGAAAAAATCTCCAAGGGCATGAAGGACAGAGGCTATAACAGGGACCTGCAGCAGTGCCATTTTGGGGACGAGGAAGATGATATTGAGGAGGAGGAGGTTGAAGATAGCGCACAGCAAGCAAGTGGAGAAACCGTTTTCCCTGAGAGCCAGGAACTGTTTCTCACCCTGGACCTGGAGCCCGTACCCCCCGAACCCACCCAAGGCAGGCTCCTGGACCTGCCAGGCAGAGAAGGGACCTCTGGTGAGTGTACCTTTGTAGATATAATACATGGTTTATTAGCAAGCGTGTTTAATGATGGATTTTGCCCTGAAGATTGGGATGCATTCACGGCCAGTACAGCTACTGGAAAAGTCTGTTAACGTGTCTGGGGATGGAGCGGAAATCCTCCAGGGACATTTCCATAAAGCTCTCCTGGATGGTCACTCTTCATGGTCACCTAGTTGAAATAGGGTAATTTTATTAAGGGGACATTCAGAGGTGGCTGTTCCTGCTGGGCTGTGTGCCTGTGGCTGAACAGAAATCTTCCCCGCTGTTATCCATGTGGTGTGGGGAGGGGTGAAGCCATCATCCCAGAGAACTGGGTCTGTGGGGAGGGTTTAGTTGGGTTTGTGCTGCACGTTAACTCGAAAACCGCAGCCCCTCCTTTTAAATGGCCAACCCATCTTAAATGGCCGACCCAACGGCTACTTGGTATGGGAAAGGAGGGCACTGCTGTTTGAGACCATTCCCACATGTTATGAACGTTAAAGAAGCCAGAAGACTGTGGCTTACCATGGCTGCCTGCAAGCCAAAGTCTGTTGCCCGGCCCTGCGTGTGTGATCTCTCACACCAAACCGGCAGACCCTCAATATAAGAGGCAACATGTGACCTTGTACTGAAAGCACATGTGCTATGTAATGTTAATAGCAAGGTTCACCGTGAAAGAGTCTACACATTGTTCTCTAAAGTGTGTCTCTTTAACTACTTTTTTTCCCTCCCGCAGCTGCAAATGTTTCAACGCTCACGCTATCATCTCTGTCCCAGAGGCTAGCGAAGATTAGAAGGCGAAAAAAACACATTCGCGATGAAACGTTCTCTGAGCTCATGCAGTCCTCCCGCACTGAAAGAGCCCAGCAGAATGCGTGGAGGCAGACAATGGCAGCGCCCAGGAAAGCACAATATGAATGCAAGGACAGGTGGCGGGTTGAAGATGATAGGTGGTGTCAGCTGCCTGACAGAAGGCAGGAGGCAATGCTGAGGCTACTGGAGGATCAAACTGACATGCTCCGGCGTATGGTGGAGCTGCAGGAAAGGCAGGAGCACAGACCGCTGCTACAGCCCCTGTGTAACCAACCGCCCTCCTCCCCAAGTTCCATCGCCTCCTCGCCCAGACGCCCAAGAACGCGGTGGGGGGGGCCTCCGGGCACCCAGCCACTCCATCCCAGAGGACTGCCCAAGCAACAGAAAGCCAGCATTCAATAAGTTTTAAAGTGCTGTGTGGCGTTGTCCTTCCCTCCTCCCCCATGCCACCCGCTGCTTCCCTCCTCCCCCTCCCCCATCCCAGGCTACCTTGGCAGTTATCCCCCTATTTGTGTGATGAATTTATAAAGAATGCATGAACTTGAAACAACAATGACTTTATTGCCTCTGCAAGCGGTGATCGAAGGGGGGTGGGGAGGGTGGTTAGCTTACAGGGAAGTAGAGTGAACCAAGGGGGTGGGTTTTCATCAAGGAGAAACAAACAGAACTGTCACACCGTAGCCTGGCCAGTCATGAAACTGATTGCGTTGGCTACTTGGATCACAGCAACCCCCACAGTAGATTTGCCCACTCCAAATTGATTCCTGGCTGACCGGTAGCTGTCTGGCGTTGCAAGCTTCCACAGGGCTATTGCCACTCGCTTCTCAACTGTGAGGGCTGCTCTCATCATGGTATTCTTGAGCTTCAGGGCAGGGGAAAGCAAGTCACAAAGTTCCATGAAAATGCCCTTACGCATGCGAAAGTTTCACAGCCACTGGGAATCGTCCCAGACCTGCAACAGTATGCGGTCCCACCAGTCTGTGCTTGTTTCCCGGGCCCAGAATCAGCATTCCACGGCATGAACCTGCCCCATTACCACGTAGATGTCCAAATTGCCGGGGCCTGTACTTTGAGAGAAGTCTGTGTCCATCTCCTCATCACTCTTGTCACCACGCTGCCATCACCTCCTCGCCTGCTTTTGCAGGTTCTGGTTCTGCGTATACTGCTGGATAACACACGTGGTGTTTACAACGCTCATAACTGCCGCGGTGATCTGAGCGGGCCCCATGCTGGCCGTGGTATGGCATCTGCATGGGTAACCCAGGAAAAAAGGTGCGAAACAATTGTCAGCTGTTGCTTTCACGGAAGGGGGGGGCTGACGACATGTACCCAGAACCACCCGCGACAATATTTTTGCCCCATCAGGCATTGGGATCTCAACCCAGAATTCCAATGGGTGGCGGAGACTGCGGGAACTGTGGGATAGCTACCCACAGTGCAACGCTCCAGAAGTCAACACTAGCCTCAGTACTGTGGATGCACTCCACCGACTTAATGGTCTTAAGTGGGGACACACACAATTGACTGTATAAAATCGATTTCTAAAAAATCGACTTCTATAAATTCCCCCTTTCCATCTACACTCAAATCACACTAATCCAGGGCTTGGTCCCAGGGTCCCAGGACCCTTCTGGGCTGCAGAGTCCAAGTCCAAGTCATGCTGGGACCCAGAGTTTGAGCCTTATTGCTCTGCAGTGTCAATGCAGCCCCACGTGACTCATGTCCTGGAAGTCCACCAAAAGTATCCACATTCCCATGGGCCAACTTCCTTTGTCCTCTTGGTCCCAAGAATCTCCAGTGGAGTCAGGTGAAAATGGAAGCCAGCCCCCTTGATGTACAGCAGCAGCTCAGTGAGTCGGCATTCACCTTTCCATCAGCTTCTGACCACCGAGCTGCAAATTCCCCATTGGAGAAGAGCCTTTCATGTGTGCAATGGAGACTGACCAGAAGAAGCCTTTTGCAAAGGGCGCTACCTCATGGTCATGGGAACATGGCCAGATTTTGGTGAATCTCTGGTGAGAAGTCAGCAAAACTGTGGACTTTAGCAAAAGTACCAGGAATGACCACGCAGATAGTGAAAAAACTTTGCAAATTTTCCAGACTGACGACCTGTGCAGGGAGCAGATGAAGAGGCTCAAGAGTGAATACTGGAAGACCAGGTACCAGCACTTCACCTGGGCAACTCGCCAACCTAATTCCTGTTTGACAAGGTGTTTTACTGGATGCTGAGCACTGCACCCATCACAGAACCTATGGTGGTACATGACAATCTGGTCAACCGGGATGGTGACTGATGGAAACCAGCAGCAGGCATTGAGCTAGGACCATCAAGTCACTCTGTTGCTGAAATTGGTCCCACAGCAGACTGTGAAACAGGATCAGCAACAAATTCTGGGTCCATACTTGGAGGAGCTGTTTGATGCCCCTGCCCCCCGAAGTAACAGCCCACCGCTGAGCCTGCAGCAAACCCAGAGGAGACAGAATCTTCCCCTGAACCTGGTAAGTTTCTGGTGCCATTTAAAAGTTAATTACTACAGCAAAGCAACAGTAATGAGAATCTGAAGCTACCAGCATGTACCCACCGATGGCAGATTGTATCCCAGCACCTTGTCATCCCTCAACCCGCTTCCCTTCACATGGCTTTCAAAATGGCAGCTGGGAAATGCAAACAGTAAAGAACATCTCTGAAGAGCATTTTCACTGGACAGGGACTGATTTTTTTTTGGGTCATTCATTTTTTCCTCAAAGTAATAGCGGCTTTACCTTTGCTGCTCTGTAGTCAGTCAGCGGTCTGCGGAGCTGCCAGGAAACAGTGAAGTCTCTGTGTGTGTTTGGGGAAATGTGTTGTCTTTCCAAATCTAGCCCATTTCAGTTGGAAGTAGTCCATGCAGTCCGTAGGGGACAAAATCATTTCTCCCAAGTACGACCGGGGTGTCCGTTTTTGTCCAGAAATGTGCCAAGGGCGGAGAGCAGGAAGGCTGTGGAGTTCTGCGCGTTTGCATGCAGCCGTAACAGGCTAAACCCTGTGGAAGCTAACACAGCATCGTATTAATTTCCTCATGGATTCTGACCAAATCTCAGACGCTGATAGATGGGTGCTTCTCCTGAAGCAGGAACTCCAGCTAGGCAGTCGCATTGCAGGGAAGGGTGTATTTCCCAGGGCCAGCTTGGCAGCTGACCAGCCCATTCCACTAATCAACATGCTGGTCAGTCTCTCTACATCCGAATACTTTGGCTGCACACACAGTAGGTTTCCCACCAGGAACTTGGAATAACATCTCCCTCGGCCACTAGGGCACCATAAGAACCATTATGGCGTCCAAAACATGAAAGGCTGAAATGATAGAAGAAGACCTTTTGTTGCAAGGCCACCACCACTTCAACTAATTATGCAAAATTTATCAAACAGAAAGAGCATGTAACCATTGTCTCTGCACCTCTATAAGTGCAATTAACCAGGTTGTGTCCAGGGCCATTCTGTGGACTGGAGCATCCCTTTCACAGTCTACTGGGGTTCAGTTTTGAAATGTAACATTTTATGTCCCTGAAATTCCACAATAATTAATTCTGTGCTCCTTCACTGAGCTCTTTGAGACAATAACCCTCTGTGTCTTGTTCAGTTTCAGGCCCCTTGACCTCTACTAGCTGCTGTATGTCCACAACTTGACTCCAGGCTCAACGTACTTTCATGAACAGTTCCAAGAGGAAGCATATCCGTGATGAAGTTACGTTCAAAATTCTTGAAAGGGCCAACAAGTAGGTCCAGGACCAGGAGCAGAGAGACTTAAGAGTGGAGAAATGGCATGCTGAGAGGCAGGTGGAAAGCTGAGGCTCACCGCACAGCTAGAGGGCAGGTGTTTCAGTATGGGAGCAGGCAGCTATGCAGTTCCTGGAACGGGAATGGTTGCTAAGGAAGGACAACAGAGCACAACAAAGAGACCTGTTTGAGCAATTCATCTCCATCATGGCTGGAAGAGCACCAGCTCCTGCTGCCTTTCCCACACCATGGTCTGATCCCTCTGCAACGTACCCTCTGTCCAGAAGTAGCTCGGACAACTCCATGTCTGGGTGGCCCATGCAATCAGGCCCCATGAGTGGCTGGGCAAGGCACCTAAGAATTGTGCAGCCTTCCTTCTGAAACCCTCTCCTGTGAATACATCCATCCCCCTCCCCTGGCACCAAGTGTGTAGAAAATGGGGAAAGAAGGGAAAGAAGAATGCGGGGCCAGGAGACATGCGCGGGAGGGGAGGGGAGTTGAATCATGCCTGCACTGTGTTCTGCACTTTAATTTTTTTTGGTTTGGAAATGTTCTGTTACTTGGTTGTGGGTGTTGTTTTGATTTGCTGACCTGCCTGGCAATGGTTGAAGATCTACCGGTTTATGATATGTTTACAAATAAAACATATTATAACATCAAGGATTTTTATTGCTATTACTGCATCCTATCATATAATCATGATTTGCGACAATAAAACTAAATATATGATCAGGAGCAATTATACATGACTAAGCAAAAACTTCTCCTCTACACAGTTAGGTACAGCAATTCACACTTCAATAACTTCCTTACAAGATCCTATGCTGTGATTCATTGACTGCCCTCCTCTACCCAAATCATTACTCATCATGTCATTCATAAGTACATTGCATGGCAATCAAGCCCCCTAACACCCAAGAAGGTTGGGACCCTCCACAATTAATTAACCCTTTTCTCCCCACAAGCACATTCATAGAGGTGCTATTCCCCCTCTTCCATTGGAGCAGGCAAGTCCATAACGTGGAAGCACAAAGCAGGGAGGGATACCTCAGTGGTTTGAGCTTTGACCTGCTAAACCCAGGGTTGTGAGTTCAATCCTTGAGGGGGCCATTTAGGGATCTGGGGATGGGTCCTGCTTTGAGCAGGGGTGGGACTAGATGACCTCCTGAGGTCCCTTCCAACCCTGATCTTCTAGGATTCTATCCCTGACTCCTGTGCCTGGGTGCATCCATCTCCAGCTGGGGCGGGTGCACTTTCTGGCTGAGGCACCTATCCAGCGGCCTCTCGCTGTCACAGGTCCATTCAGGAGGAAAAGGCTCAGCTCTGGCTTCACACAGATTGTGAAGAGCACAGCAAGCCACCATGATGTGGACAGCGTTGAGGACACTGGCATCCAAAGGGGTCTGTAGACACCTCCCGTGGGATTTCAATCTGCCAAAAGCACATTCAGCAACCACTCTGCACCTGCTGAGAGTGTAGTTAAACCGTCTTCTGCCAGGCCGCTGACATCAGGGTACAGTTTGATAAGTCAAGGCAAAAGGGGGTACACAGGGTCCCCCAGAATCCCGGTGGGGACAGTAACTCCGTTTATGACACTGTCATGTGGTGGGAATAGTGTCCCAGCTGGGCCATGAATGTAGACTACTGGTCAGCGAAAAACCCTGTGCAGCCCCCATTAAATCACCCTTTGTGGTCCATGAGGACTTGTACTACCCTTTGTGGTTTATCTACTCACGTGCTTCTTGGGGAGGGCGAACTATGGGAACATGAGTCCCATCAATGGCTCCGGCAGAGTTAGGAAACCCCATTCTCTCAAAGCCAGCAATTGCCTCTGGAATAGCTTGGGGTAACCCACACGACTGACTGCCTCCGAGACCTCTGCCACCGCTCTACCCGCACTCGACTTTCCAACACCAAACTGGCTGGCAACAGACTTGTAGCAGTCTGGGGTAGCCAGCTACCAGATGGTCACAGCAACCCACTTCTGGTCCAGCAAGCGTGGCCTCCTATGTGTCTCTTTACACTGGAGGGTTGGGACAAGCTGCTCACGAAGCTCCAGGAATGTAGCTTTCTTCATGCGAAAGTTCTGGACCCCCTGCTGCTCATTCCAGGGCTGCATGACAAGGTGATCCCACCAGTCTGTGCTTGTGGCCCAGTGCCAGAAGTGCCAGTCTACGTAGGGGGCATCAGTGGCTATGCCGATGGTACTGTGCATCTGCCAGTGTCAGTCTGCCATGCCCAGGTACTCTTCCTCCTCCGCCGCCTCCTCCTCCTCCTCCTCTGCTCCCGCCTGAAGTCTCACAAGTACGTTTGGTGGGTCAGAACGCCGCTGAAATGTCCACCAGCATCTCACGGACGCTCTGCCCAATTCCTGACGCAGGAGTGAAAGCGCAAGCAAGAGAAGTTCTACAAAAGACGTCTCCTCCGCCCTGTTGCTGGCTCTGGGAGCTGGGAGCACACAGACCAAAATGACCCCTCGGCAGGCTGCGTTGGCGGGCTGTTCAAACTTCCTGCGACGTGCAGGGCGGACAGCCAAGTTTCGCCACAGTGCACCAGGGTCAAAGGGCTGGAGCGGCCACATTTCAGGAGGGTGCTAGGGACTCAGATATTGTTGACTCGTGTCTGTGTGTTCCAGTATGGAAGCCAGAGCCCCGGCTCAGAAAAGTCTGAACATAGGGTTAAGAATCAGTGTAGCTGCTCAAGCCCATGGTTCTCTAACACGGATCGGCTGACTTGAGTCCCACTAACCCTTACATTACAGTGTAGACAGTGGCCTCTGAATCTGCCTCCTTCCACAGCTGGAGCCACCCCTGGGAGTTGGCCTACTTCTAGGATGGGACAGAGAAAAACTTTTGCATCAAAAGCAGTGGCTCAGAGGATACAGCTGATGTGCTCAAGGGCTGTAAAACCCAACCCAGACAGAAGGAGTCAGTCTGAGTGGGTAGCAAAAGGAAAGTAACTCCAAGACTCAGGTGCAAATCCCAAACCCAAGCTCTTTAGTCTGTCCTCACACAAGCTGCTAAGTTATCTGGAGTGGATTTATATTGGCTTTTCAGGGGGGCTAGATGGAGGAGAGAGGGCCCAGGGGCTGTGTATGTTTAATAAACTAGGAATTTTTAACTCACAAGGCTCACTGGGGGTAGGTTTTTTCAAAACACCACCTGGAAGTATTCCAGTCTGCACAGCATGACGACATTCCCATGGGGGGCCCAGTGCCCCTCTCAAGGCACTCTGCAAGCTGAGAGCCCATCAACATAGATGAGTTTGGTTTTGGCCTTAGGGTGATGACAATGAAATGTCGTCCCTCATCACACTGCCCAGTCTCCCCGTTCAGGAAAATCCAGCTGGAGGTACTTAAAGTCTTCTGTGGTTCCGGAAATCTGACATCATCCGGAAGACAGGAGCTGCAGCGACAGTCCCTCTGCAAACCACTCAGCCAAGTACCTTGGTGATGTGCTTGTTGGAATTCTGCCACCAATGGCAGGGAGAGTTGGGGTGATCTCCCAACCTTCTCCGTTTGCTGCTACTTCATCCCTGCCAGAAACGACTTTTCCCAGGAACTCAAACTTCTCAAGCACCAGCACATTCTGAAAATATTGCAAGAGCATTTCCAGAAATTGCATTTAATCCAGGTTTATTTGCCGAAGGGTATTTCCTCCCTCATTAGCTTTGAAAATGTTTTTTTAAAATGGGTAGACAACTGATGAGGCTCTCGTAAGCACACACACAGCTGGGTTTAGCAGAGGCCAAAGGAAACCTTTGGTTAAAATAATGGCAGCAAATCACTGAAATGAATGTCACCAACTCAGGGAAATTTCCTCTTCAAGCCATTAAGTGTATGAGTCACACTTGTTCCAGTACATACCCCTCAGACCCGACTCCTATTAACCTCTATCCTTTCTAGGACAGGCAGAGCTTCCTTATTGCCTAACCAGTGCTTACTCCATAACAAGACTTTGCCCCTTGTCCTGCGGGTTAGTTAGATTCCTTAATAAGCTTTTATGACAATCCTTATCAAAAGCTTTTTGGAAACCCAAGTAAATTATGGACAAGGTCACATTCGACTACTCCTGAATTATTGTTTACGAAGAGTTGCAGGTTAGAGATTTCCCCTGCTGTTTTGAGCCTGACAGGTTTTACTTATCTGAATGTTCTTCTTGTCTGTCAGCAACAACCGATGAGAGTATCTGTGATTGTCACACACACTTGAATGTGCTGAGGCATGAGACAGGGGAGTGCTTTAGCACACCAGGGTGTGCACGTACAGTCACTGACACTCACTCCCAACATGTTCTATTGTACTTGTGTTTTGTTTTGTTCTTTTTGCGGGGATGGGGGGGTTACATGGGAGCTTTATGAATATAAGATTTGCCAGACCTGATCAGGTCATAGACTCCCTGTCCTGGCCTACAGATGCCAGTACCAGATGCTTCAGAGGTAGGTGTAAAACCTTCGTAATGGACAATTATGCAATAACATGCCTACCTGGGATGTTTCTTCCTTACCCACAAGCAGTCAGTGATTGGCGTATTCACTGCAGTGTTCAGACATTCTGTCCTTTTGACTGTTGATGTTCCCATCGGCCATCTAAAAGTTCAATTATTTCCTGAATCCTGCTAAGCTTTCATCCTCAACTGCATCTTGGAGCAAGGATTAATGGTGCATAGTGTGAAAGAGAAAAGTATTGCCTTTAATCAGTTGTAAATATGCTGCCTTCCACTGCCATTGCACAGACCCTTGCTGCTGGGTTATGGAAAAGGTAAACAAGAACCCCCTTTGTATCATAGTCACAGATTCCAAGGCCAGAAGGGACCAGTGTGACCATCTAGTCTCACCCCCTGCATAGCACCCACCAGATGGTCTCACCAAGAGATATACTCTTCTCTACACCCTCCATTATTAAGCACCTCTATCCTGAGCCTCAGAAATTAAGACAATAAAGTTAAATCCTCTGCCCCAGTAGATGACAGGCTGTTGAAGGCACAGGTCCCAGAGGCTACTGATGCCCCCACACTGACCCACCAAGGGGGTTTGTCAGGCCAGGGCCAGGCAGGCCAGCTGGCAAGCCACAGATAGGCAGGGGAGCAGGGGCTTTATAGGCAATGGGAGGGGCAGAAAGTGCAGTTCCCACCAGCGACCCACAGATAGGTCACCAGCTTGGGACTGTGTAGCTGGAAGGGGCAGCATTTTAAGAGGGGCAATGTGGGGTGGGAGGACTCAGCTGGTGCATGAAGGATGTTTGTTGGGTAAGGAAGCTCTTGCATTTGACATCTGTCAGAGATAACAGCTACCCTGTCTCAGTTGTGGCGAGGAAGTCCTCGTGTGGACGGAGGGCAAACCTTATTCCCATTGAGGGTGTAGAATGTAGAAGACCTCAAACATTTGTGCTTCAGCTGGACAGAGCCTATTCTTTAACTTGACCAGTCTGCCTTCTTTATACTACACTTGTAGTGTGTTAGTTCGCGCCTGCTAGCAAGACATCTTTCAACCCTAGCCTAGACAAGGATGTGGAACAGCCTGGAGCCCCTGGCTCTGGCCTCCTGCAGACATCCCAGGATCTATGCAGCTAGGGATCCAGACCCACAGCCTGCTCTGTGGAGGATTACCTCATTACACTGCCAACCCTCCCCACATAAGCTATAGGGTGATTCGGGAGGAAAGGAATAGGACGTATTATCCAGTACAAAGAAATGCATGTTTCCTCATAGCAGCACCTTAATTCCGACTCTAAATAAAACCCTTTACTCAATAAACTCAAATTGCAAACACAAAATACAACCCTAAGGGAAAAGAAAATAATTCTTTACAGAAGACACCCTTAACTACTCGCAGCTGGCCCAAGATAACTAACATTCCCTCACTGTCTGCAGTTTCCCCTAAAGCAGTGGTTCTTAAAGCCAGTCTACCACTTGTTCAGGGACAGGTCCTGACAGCCCGGGCTGGTTTGTTTACCTGCCGCGTCCGCAGGTTCGGCCGATCGCGGCTCCCACTGCCCGCGGTTCGCCGCTCCAGGCCAATGGGGGCTGTGGGAAGCAGCGGCCAGTACATCCCTTGGCCCGCGCCGCTTCTCGCAGCCCCCATTCGCCTGGAGCGGCAAACCATGGCCACTGGGAGCCGTGATCGGCCGAACCTGTGGACGCGGAGGGTAAACAAACCGGCCCGGCCCGCCAGGGGCGTTCCCTGAACAAGCGGCAGACCGGCTTTGAGAACCACTGCCCTAAAGTACAGGGATGTAAAAGGAATGCTTCAAATATGGAGGTAACGGTGTCTGTTTATCTAAGGCCTTGTGTACTCGGGCAAGTTTCTGCGCAGTAAAGCAGCTCTCTGTGATGTAACTCCCAAGGGGTACACACTGCCAAGCCACTTTGTGTGCAGAAACTCCGTAGTTGGCAGCGTTGCAAAAAAACCACCTCGACGAGAGTAGGAAGTGGCGCAGAGGCTCCAGCGTTGTATTGGCAGTGTAAAAACAAGGACGTTGTTGTGACTGGTTTATTTATTTGTCTCTTTCAGGGGCCCTACTCCCCTCCCCACTCTGTGAGGCTCCCCATGGATATGATCTTGGCCCTTTGCTCTTCCTACCACATACCCTATCTCTGGGTGACCTCATCGGCTCATGGGGCTCCAGCTCTCACCTCTGTGCTGATGATTCACAAATTTCTCTTTCCATCCAATCTCACATCTCACTTTACCTCTCTAACACCTCCTCTTGCAGGCCTTGGCACCACCTTACACAGACAATGGCTAAAACCAACCTTTTTCTTTCCTCCTGAACCTTCTCCTTTTCCTTCCTTCTACAGCCCCCTCTCCCCCTAGTTCCCATCCCTCTGGGCCACAATCTTAGGGTTATTTTTGACTCTCTGGCCTCCAAGCAGCATAGACGTTGCTTCCTTTCAGTCCATACCAAATGCGGCTGCTAACCTTGCCAGAAGATTTGATCAGATAATTCATCTTTTTGAATCATAGAATCATAGAATATCAGGGTTGGAAGGGACCTCAGGAGGTCATCTAGTCCAACCCCCTGCTCAAAGCAGGACCAATCCCCAATCAAATCATCCCAGCCAGGGCTTTGTCAAGCCTGACCTTAAAAACTTCCAAGGAAGGAGATTCTACCACCTCAATAGGTAACGCATTCCAGTGTTTCACCACCCTCCTAGTGAAAAAGCTTTTCCTAATATCCA
The DNA here is from genome assembly GCF_965152275.1 of Natator depressus. Lineage (NCBI taxonomy): Eukaryota > Metazoa > Chordata > Testudines > Cheloniidae > Natator > Natator depressus. The sequence continues at coordinate 816,271 of NC_134255.1, forward strand.
ACCTAAACCTCCCCCACTGCAACTTGAGACCATTACTCCTTGTCCTGTCCTCTTCTACCATTGAGAATAGTCTAGAACCATCCTCTCTGGAACCACCTCTCAGGTAGTTGAAAGCAGCTATCAAATCCCCCCTCATTCTTCTCTTCTGTAGACTAAACATTCCCAGTTCCCTCAGTCTCTCCTCATAAGTCATGTGTTCCAGACCCATAATCATTTTTGTTGCCCTTCGCTGGACTCTCTCCAATTTATCCACATCCTTCTTGTAGTGTGGGGCCCAAAACTGGACACAGTACTCCAGATGAGGCCTCACCAATGTCGAATAGAGGGGAACGATCACGTCCCTCGATCTGCTCACTATGCCCCTACTTATACATCCCAAAATGCCATTGGCCTTCTTGGCAACAAGGGCACACTGCTGACTCATATCCAGCTTCTCGTCCACTGTAACCCCTAGGTCCTTTTCTGCAGAACTGCTGCCTAGCCATTCGGTCCCTAGTCTGTAGCTGTGCATTGGGTTCTTCCGTCCTAAGTGCAGGACCCTGTACTTATCCTTATTGAACCTCATCAGGTTTCTTTGGCCCAATCCTCCAATTTGTCTAGGTCCCTCTGTATCCTATCCCTGCCCTCCAGCGTATCTACCACTCCTCCCAGTTTAGTATCATCCGCAAATTTGCTGAGAGTGCAATCCACACCATCCTCCAGATCATTTATGAAGATATTGAACAAAACTGGCCCCAGGACCGACCCTTGGGGCACTCCATTTGACACCGGCTGCCAACTAGACATGGAGCCATTGATCACTACCCGTTGAGCCCGACAATCTAGCCAACTTTCTACCCACCTTATAGTGCATTCGTCCAGCCCATACTTCTTTAACTTGCTGACAAGAATACTGTGGGAGACCATGTCAAAAGCTTTGCTAAAGTCAAGAAACAATACATCCACTGCTTTCCCTTCATCCACAGAATCAGTAATCTCATCATAGTAGGCGATTAGATTAGTCAGGCATGACCTACCCTTGGTGAATCCATGCTGACTGTTCCTGATCACTTTCCTCTCGTGTAAGTGCTTCAGGATTGATTCCTTGAGGACCTGCTCCATGATTTTTCCGGGGACTGAGGTGAGGCTGACTGGCCTGTAGTTCCCAGGATCCTCCTTCTTCCCTTTTTTAAAGATTGGCACTACATTAGCCTTTTTCCAGTCATCTGGGACTTCCCCCGTTCGCCACGAGTTTTCAAAGATAATGGCCAATGGCTCTGCAATCACATCCGCCAATTCCTTTAGCACTCTCGGATGCAACTCGTCCAGCCCCATGGACTTGTGCACGTCCAGCTTTTCTAAATAGTCCCTAACCACCTCTTTCTCCACTGAGGGCTGGCCATCTACTCCCCATCCTGTGATGCCCAGCGCAGCAGTCTGGGAGCTGACCTTGTTAGTGAAGACAGAGGCAAAAAAAGCATTGAGTACATTAGCTTTTTCCACATCCTCTGTCACTAGGTTGCCTCCCTCATTCAGTAAGGGGCCCACACTTTCCTTGGCTTTCTTCTTGTTGCCAACATACCTGAAGAAACCCTTCTTGTTACTCTTGACATCTCTTGCTAGCTGCAGCTCCAGGTGTGATTTGGCCCTCCTGATTTCATTCCTACATGCCCGAGCAATATTTTATATATAATCCCTCATTGGCTTCCCATCTGACATCACTTCATATTTAAGTTCTTTTTGTTCTCACCTTCAGAGCTCTGGGTAACTCGGCCCCTCCCTACTGGGTCATCTTTGTCAAGCCCCTCTTTTCCCTTCCACCACTGCGCCCAATAAAGCTGTTTGAGAAATTGAGTTTCACTTCTGCTAAAACTGTTGAGGTTTTGGAAAACAAATGTGTCCTGAATTGGAACAAAAAGACTAAACCTCAAAGATTTTTGCACAAATGAACTGCGGCAATGTTTTGTTCCCAAAACAATGAAATGGTCTCACAGTAGAAAACATTCCCAGCTGGATGCCGAGGAGCCAGGCGCAGGGGAGTACCGGCACCACAACTGCCTGCCCAGCTTGCTGTCGGGGAGCCTGGGAACCCAGGGAGCCCCAGCTCTGTGGCAGCTTACCTGGCAAGCTACAGGGGAGTCTGGGAGCTGGGAACCCCAGTTCTCTAGCAGCCCACCAAGCAGGCTGCAGAAGAGCCAGGCAGGTGGGCAGGAGGGTGAGTTGGCAGGAAACCACACAGGTTTGCAGAGGAAGTTTTGCCAAAATCATAGACTCTCAGGGTTGGAAGGGACCTCAGGAGGTCACCTAGTCCCAGCCCCTGCTCAGAGCAGGACCAACCCCCAAGTAAATCAACAAACACACTGGTGAATCACCATTTCCCAATGAAAACCTGTTCCGCTGGGAAATGTCCACCCAGCTGCACTCCCTGAATTTGCCAGAGGGTGAATGCTCAGCATTTTAAATTGTCTGGAGTTGGACACCCAAAAACGGACACAACCAACTGTGAAAAGTAGGTCTGGTGTCATGGAGGTAGTTGGAGATAATAGTGGTGAGCACTGTATAAATATCCAGCTAGATGGGTTGTTAGGTGCAACTGGCAGCACAAGGGAATCAGGTAAGAGGGTGTGACGAGTTGGGAGTCTGTCTGTACAATGTGTGAGATTACAAACTCTATGGGTGTATCTGCGCCAAGCTGCAAACTCCATTTGCATGCGAAGTCTAGTTGTCTTCTCTGTGTGCTTCTGCCTCTCTGCCGGTTTGGAATGCTAAAGGCGGGTGGCAAAGAGCTAACAAAAGAGGGTCATTGACTTAAGTGCTCGACCACTGAAGTGGAATTTCTCTAGACAAAAGACTGGCCCCCAAACAAGAGAATGGGTTTGTCAGGGGAGAGATCACCTTGCAATGAGGTCGCTGTTGGGACTGATCAGAAGGCCAGCGGACAGAGGGAATGGAAGGTTATAAGAGGGCAGGAACTGATCTCTTTGGGTCATCATGGGCCAGCTTAAGAAGTGGGAAGCTGATGCAGGGTCCGGATGAGGTGGGGGAACCCTGCTTCCTTGAACACAGATGGTTCCCAAGGAAGGACTCCTAAGGAATGGTGAGCTAAAGTGAGGAGCACTGGGCACCAGCTGTTTGTTGTTTTCTGTAGGGTCTGTACCTGCTGGGTAGTTCTTGTGTGATGAAGCAAAGAGCAACAACGTGTCAGACCCTGTGCAAAGTGTCTGTGTGTTATACGCTACACCTGCCACGTGGCCCTTGAAGCAGTAACCCAGCAGGCTCACCCGTTTGGCCGGACTAGGCCAGGAGTGGCCAACCTGGGGCTCTGGAGCCACATGCAGCTCTTCAGAAGTTAATATGCCCGGCCTCCACTCCCCCCCTTCCCGCCCCCTCCCCTGAGCCTGCACTGCCCTCGCTCCTCCCCCTGCCTCCCAGAGCCTCCTGCACGCCACAAAACAGCTGATCGGGAGGTGCGGGGAGGGAGGGGGAGGCACTGATCGGCAGGGCTGCCGGTGGGCAGGAGGCACTGGGAGCGGGGGGGTGGGGGAGCTGATGCAGGGCTGCTGACGTGTTACTGTGGCTCTTTGGCAATGTACATTGGTAAATTCTGGCTCCTTCTCCGGCTCAGGTTGGCCACCCCTGGACTATGGGAAAGGTGTGTTTAAGATATGAGGGTATCTTAAGAAGAGCATCTTTGCCAGCAGGCTGGCTAACCTAGTGAGGAGGGCTTTAAACTAGGTTCACCGGGGGAAGGAGACCAAAGCCCTGAGGTAAGTGGGAAAGCGGGATACCGGGAGGAAGCACAGGCAGGAATGTCTGCGAGGGGAGGGCTCCTGCCTCATACTGGGAATGAGGGGCGATCAACAGGTTATCTCAAGTGCTTATATACAAATGCACAAAGCCTTGGAAACAAGCAGGGAGAACTGGAGGTCCTGGTGATGTCAAGGAACTATGACGTGATTGGAATAACAGAGACTTGGTGGGATAACTCACATGACTGGAGTACAGTCATGGATGGTTATAAACTGTTCAGGAAGGACAGGCAGGGCAGAAAAGGTGGGGGAGTAGCACTGTATGTAAGGGAGCAGTATGACTGCTCAGAGCTCCGGTACGAAACTGTGGAAAAACCTGAGTGTCTCTGGATTAAGTTTAGAAGTGTGTGCAACAAGAGTGATGTAGTGGTGGGAGTCTGCTATAGACCACCGGACCAGGGGGATGAGGTGGATGAGGCTTTCTTCCGGCAACTCACGGAAGCTACTAGATCGCATGCCCTGATTCTCATGGGTGACTTTAATTTTCCTGATATCTGCTGGGAGAGCAATACAGCGGTGCATAGACAATCCAGGAAGTTTTTGGAAAGCGTAGGGGACAATTTCCTGGCGCAAGTGCTAGGGGAGCCAACTAGGGGGGGCGCTTTTCTTGACCTGCTGCTCACAAACCGGGTAGAATTAGTGGGGGAAGCAAAAGTGGATGGGAATCTGGGAGGCAGTGACCATGAGTTGGTTGAGTTCAGGATCCTGACGCAGGGAAGAAAGGTAAGCAGCAGGATACGGACCCTGGACTTCAGGAAAGCAGACTTCGACTCCCTCAGGGAACAGATAGCCAGGATCCCCTGGGGGACTAACATGAAGGGGAAGGGAGTCCAGGAGAGCTGGCTGTTTTTCAAGGAATCCCTGTTGAGGTTACAGGGACAAACCATCCCGATGAGTCGAAAGAATAATAAATATGGCAGGCGACCAGCTTGGCTTAATGGTGAAATCCTAGCGGATCTTAAACATAAAAAAGAAGCTTACAAGAAGTGGAAGGTTGGACATATGACCAGGGAAGAGTATAAAAATATTGCTCGGGCATGTAGGAAAGATATAAGGAGGGCCAAATCGCACCTGGAGCTGCAGCTAGCAAGAGATGTCAAGAGTAACAAGAAGGGTTTCTTCAGGTATGTTGGCAACAAGAAGAAAGCCAAGGAAAGTGTGGGCCCCTTACTGAATGAGGGAGGCAACCTAGTGACAGAGGATGTGGAAAAAGCTAATGTACTCAATGCTTTTTTTGCCTCTGTTTTCACTAACAAGGTCAGCTCCCAGACTGCTGCGCTGGGCATCACAGAATGGGGAAGAGATGGCCAGCCCTCTGTGGAGATAGAGGTGGTTAGGGACTATTTAGAAAAGCTGGACGTGCACAAGTCCATGGGGCCGGACGAGTTACATCCGAGAGTGCTGAAGGAATTGGCGGCTGTGATTGCAGAGCCCTTGGCCATTATCTTTGAAAACTCGTGGCGAACGGGGGAAGTCCCAGATGACTGGAAAAAGGCTAATGTAGTGCCAATCTTTAAAAAAGGGAAGAAGGAGGATCCTGGGAACTACAGGCCAGTCAGCCTCACCTCAGTCCCTGGAAAAATCATGGAGCAGGTCCTCAAAGAATCAATCCTGAAGCACTTACATGAGAGGAAAGTGATCAGGAACAGTCAGCATGGATTCACCAAGGGAAGGTCATGCCTGACTAATCTAATCACCTTTTATGATGAGATTACTGGTTCTGTGGATGAAGGGAAAGCAGTGGATGTATTGTTTCTTGACTTTAGCAAAGCTTTTGACACGGTCTCCCACAGTATTCTTGTCAGCAAGTTAAGGAAGTATGGGCTGGATGAATGCACTATAAGGTGGGTAGAAAGCTGGCTAGATTGTCGGGCTCAACGGGTAGTGATCAATGGCTCCATGTCTAGTTGGCAGCCCGTGTCAAGTGGAGTGCCCCAGGGGTCGGTCCTGGGGCCGGTTTTGTTCAATATCTTCATAAATGATCTGGAGGATGGTGTGGATTGCACTCTCAGCAAATTTGCAGATGATACTAAACTGGGAGGAGTGGTAGATACGCTGGAGGGGAGGGATAGGATACAGAAGGACCTAGACAAATTGGAGGATTGGGCCAAAAGAAATCTGATGAGGTTCAATAAGGATAAGTGCAGGGTCCTGCACTTAGGATGGAAGAATCCAATGCACCGCTACAGACTAGGGACCGAATGGCTAGGCAGCAGTTCTGCGGAAAAGGACCTAGGGGTGACAGTGGACGAGAAGCTGGATATGAGTCAATGTGTGCCCTTGTTGCCAAGAAGGCCAATGGCATTTTGGGATGTATAAGTAGGGGCATAGCGAGCAGATCGAGGGACGTGATCGTTCCCCTCTATTCGACACTGGTGAGACCTCATCTGGAGTACTGTGTCCAGTTTTGGGCCCCACACTACAAGAAGGATGTGGATAAATTGGAGAGAGTCCAGCGAAGGGCAACAAAAATGATTAGGGGTCTAGAGCACATGACTTATGAAGAGAGGCTGAGGGAGCTGGGATTGTTTAGTCTGCAGAAGAGAAGAATGAGGGGGGATTTGATAGCTGCTTTCAACTACCTGAAAGGGGGTTCCAAAGAGGATGGCTCTAGACTGTTCTCAATGGTAGCAGATGACAGAACGAGGAGTAATGGTCTCAAGTTGCAATGGGGGAGGTTTAGATTGGATATTAGGAAAAACTTTTTCAGTAAGAGGGTGGTGAAACACTGGAATGCGTTACCTAGGGAGGTGGTAGAATCTCCTTCCTTAGAGGTTTTTAAGGTCAGGCTTGACAAAGCCCTGGCTGGGATGATTTAACTGGGAATTGGTCCTGCTTCAAGCAGGGGGTTGGACTAGATGACCTTCTGGGGTCCCTTCCAACCCTGATATTCTATGATTCTATGATTCTATCTCACGGGTCAGCAATCGTCTTGGAGGGCTGCAGGGCTCCAGTTCCATCAAGCGATAACAGACTAAGAGTCAATGCCCAGGAAATGGGGAAGGAACCAGGGCTGCAGCCTGCTCAGAGCCAGGGAAGCTTAGAGTCCATGGGGGAATCTCTGACTTGATCCCGCATTGCAGGCTGCCAGCAGGGGGAGCCTGACCGGATCTGTGTGACAGCGGGCGATGTCATGTTCATTTCCCTCTTTCCTCCAAAACTTTTAACACATGGTGTCCATGAGGGAATAACCAGAAAGAGCAAACCAGCTGCTAGAACACTCTAGTTACTGTCCCACACAACTCAGCCTGGCTAGACTCCTTTGGGCCAGCATTGCACAAAGGCATAGAGGAGCCGGTGGTGCACAGCCAAATCACATGCCATGAATTGTTACACCTCTGCACTAACTTTCAATAATCTGTGATGGCAAAATTCTCAAAAATCACATGCAGGCCAAATAACTGGGCTGTGCCCGTAGCCATGTGCCCTGGGGAACAGAATTCTCAGGTCAGATCTACACTACAGAGTTAGGTCGACGTAAGGCAGCTTATGTGGACTTAACTATGTAAGCCTGCAAATTACAGTGTTCCTCCCGCCGCTGTAACTCACCCGCTACGGTGACCTAATAAATCCACCTTGGCAAGAGGCATAAGGCTTAGGTCGATGTAGTTCGGGCAACACAGTGTCTGCATCAACTGTTGGCTGCCAGTGTTAAAATGTGTTTGGAAACTACAGGAGAAAGTCCCTGGTGATCTGCACAGAAACACTGATCCATAATTTCAGTAGCTGGGCACATGAAGCAACCTATAAAGAGGGAACATTCTGGCTCTGGAATTTATAGCCGCACTATTATCTTTGGGAGCTATGCACGATGTCCAAGAGGCAGAACTGCATGCTGCTGATAGCTGAGTCTCGGACACTGCCGACTGTAGCTGCTTCACATGACCCTAGCTCTTTGTACTATCAGAAAACAGGGCTTTTTTTTTAAAATGCTTATGGGATTTTAGGCAATAAATTCACAAACAGGCAAACCTGAGAGCCATCACTCATAACAGAGTGTGACACTGGGGGCCAGAAAGAGTAGGGACTTGAGAGCTTTCCTCACCTGAGCACAGAGATCAGGGAATGACACAAGTTTCATGTCCCATTAACAGAATAACCCCATAAACCAAAGTAACTGAAACAAATATAAAATAGCAGCAGATTTTAAATAACTAGCTCTGCTTACCCGGGTGGTCTCCTCACCACCCATAGTCCAGAGACTGTTGTCGAAAAATCCTCGCCAGGCAGGTCTCTATTGGCATGGGAGTTTTATCAAGATTATGTATTAAAAAAACCACAGCTGCAAACCTGGAGGCCCCCTGTGATGGAGTGGAAATTTTTCATAATATTTTGTATGTATATTGTGTGTGCCTCAGTTTCCCCTATGTGCTGTATGGTTAACTAGATGGTGGGAAAAGTTTCTTGGGGCTTGTCTACACTGGCAATTTACAGCACTGCAACTTTCTCACTCAGGGGTGTGAAAAAACTCCCCCCTGAGAGCAGCAAGTGTCAGCGCTTTAAAGCGCCAGTGTAAACAGTGCACTACGCTGGCAGCTATGCCTCTTGTGGAGGTGGTTTTTTTAGCTCTCCCAGCGCTCTGCCATGACTACACAAGCCACGTTAAAGCGCTGCCAGTGTAGACTAGCCCTTACTCTTTGCAGAGACCCAGATATCTGGGTGTGACTGACACCTAGCTGCCTGGGGCCCCGGGCCCATGGAGAGTCTGAGAAGACAACGGCCACTCCAATTGCCTGGACATTTGGCACCTAGCAACTAATGACCATGGATGGCTCAACCTCCTTAGGAAGCCAGTCGGGTGTGAGGAGGCCAGTGACTATGTTTGCCTGGGAACAAGGACAAAGGACTGGGGAGGGACCAAGTGGGGTTATTGAGTGTGGGCTGCTGGAGGCAGGAGAAGTGCCTGGACTGTGACTAAAGAGGGATCAGAAGGCTCTGGGACTGACCCGATGGACTATGGTGTAACTATCTGTTCTCTATGTTAACTAATGGCTTTCTATACTGTGTTCCAGACATCTAATAAACCCTCCTGCTTTTACACCACTGGTTGCGAGCTACTCCAGGTTAAGGAAGTTGGGGCGCATTGCTCCCTTTGGGTGTGCAAGTCTCCCTCAGGTGTCCAGCTCAGGTGGACTCATTGCAGGTAGCTCACAACGTGAAGCAGGGGTGCTGAAGGCTCTGAGTTTCCGTCTAAGGAGGCAGTAAAGCCAAGTGACTTACCCTAGTGACAGAGTGTGACCCTAAGGGGGCTGGCAGACTGAAGGGATTCTCCCAGGAACTGTTCCAGAGCTGTACAAGAGCATCAGACCTGTGGATCTGAGACACCCCCAGTGCAGGAAACCTTTCTGTGTTGCCCAGTAGTTTAAATGTGAAGCTGTCCCTTGGCGTAGCTTGCTTGCTGAGCTCAGAGGAGCACGCTGTGGAAGGGAGGTGGGGCTGTCACCAATCCTGCAGAATCAATCCCTTCTTTCATAGAGTCATAGACTTTAAGGCCAGAAGGGACCATTGTGACTGTGACAGATATGAAAATATGGTGGACAAACTTGATTGAATTAAGTATAAGTATCTTTGGAGTTCATTGTATTAGAAATGAAAATGTTTCCATATGATTGTGGGATTAGAGGGCTAGCCATGTTAGTCTGGATCTATTAAAGTGGCAACGAGTCCCGTGGCACCTTATAGACTAACAGACGTATTGGAGCATAAGCTTTCGTGGGTGAATACCCACTTCGTCAGATGCATGTCGTGGAAATGTCAGTGCGCTGCATGAAGGAGAACTTCCTTTTATTTGTTTTAGACCTGCTGCCCATTAATTTCATTGGGTGGCCCCTAGTTCTTATATTATGGGAACAAGTAAATAACTTTTCCTTATTCACTTTCTCCACACCACTCATGAGTTTATAGACCTCTATCACATCCCTCCTTAAGTCTCCTCTTTTCCAAGCTGAAAGTCTTAGCCCCTTTAGTCTCTCCTCGTATGGGACCCGTTCCAAACCCCTAATCATTTTAGTTGCCCTTTTCTGAACTTTTTCTAATGCCAGTGTATCTTTTCTGAGATGAGGGGACCACATCTGTACGCAATATTCAAGATGTGCGCATACCATGGATTTATATGAGGGCAATAAGATATTCTCCGTCTGATTCTCTATCCCCTTTTTAATGATTCCTAATATCCCGTTTGCTTTTTTGACCTCCACTGCACACTGCGTGGATGTCTTCAGAGAACTATCAACGATGACTCCAAGATCTTTCTCCTGATTAGTTGTAGCTAAATTAGCCCCCATCATATTGTATGTATAGTTGGGGTTATTTTTTCCAATGTGCATTACTGTACATTTATCCACATTAAATTTCATTTGCAATTTTGTTGCCCAATCACTTAGTTTTGTGAGATCTTTTTGAAGTTCTTCACAGCCTGCTTTGGTCATAACTATCTTGAGCAGTTTAGTATCATCTGCAAACTTTGCCACCTCACTGTTTACCCCTTTCTCCAGATCATTTATGAATAAGTTGAATAGGATTGGTCCTAGGACTGACCCTTGGGGAAAACCACTAGTTACTCCTCTCCATTCTGAAAATTTACCATTTATTCCTACCCTTTGTTCCCTGTCTTTTAACCAGTTCTCAATCCATGATAGGATCTTCCCTCTTATCCCAAGACAACTTAATTTATGTAAGAGCCTTTGGTGAGGGACCTTGTCAAAGGCTTTCTGAAAATCTAAGTACACTATGTCCACTGGATCCCCCTTGTTCACATGTTTGTTGACCCCCTCAAAGAACTCTAATAGATTAGTAAGACATGATCTCCCTTTACAGAAACCATGTTGACTTTTACGCAACAATTTATGTTCAATTTATGTATCTGACAATTTTATTCTTTACAATTGTTTCAACTACTTTGCTCGGTACTGACGTTAGACTTACCGATCTGTAATTGCCAGGATCACCTCTAGAGCCCTTCTTAAATATTGGCGTTACATTAGCTATCTTCCAGTCATTGGGTACAGTAGCTGATTTAAAGGACAGGTTTAAGTGTGAAACCCATCAAACCCATAACTCCTGGTAGAGCTACAGCAGATCTCTTACAGCTTCAGTCAATCTTGATTTAAAGACCTCAAGTGATGGAGAATCCACTACATCCCTAGGTCTGTTGTTCCAAAAGTTAATTACCCTCATTGTTAAAAATGTGTGCCTTCTTTGTAGTTCGAATGGCTTCTAGGTGTTGCACCGTACTCTGCCCGGTAAATTAAAGAGTCCTTAATTAGCAGGAATCTTCTCCCTGTGTAGGTATCTATAAACTTGCCTAAAGCAATAATGCAATGCTCAGCTGGTTAGTGCTAGCAGTATTGACTCTTTCTCATCCCACATTAAGCAGGGTGAGTGATTGCCAAGAATATAAGAAAGAAGCAATCAGTTGGAAGCAGCTGTCTAATTGTGTTAATTAGCTCAAGGTTCTGCAGCTCCAGATCTGCATGGCCCCACAGCATCTGCTCTGCCAGCTACGGCAGAGTGACCCAGTATTGACAAGCCCAAACATCCAAAAATCAGAGAAGATTTTAATTCAAAATCATGAGATCAAAACAAAACCCAGATTTGGGCTCTTTTAATTTGCCTGCTGACTTTTCAGACTTTTAGCGATCGTGGGGTTTTAAGCTTTTTTCCCCGCTATAAAGGCTAGACCATTCCTCTCTTCTAAATGGAGGCTGAGATTATCACATACCCTTTGACTCTAGGAGTTAACATGAAATAGTGCAAGAGTTGACCCCTACGCTCCGGTTGCAAGGAAAGCAGAAATTCTACCTCTAATTAACTGCACATTCCTAATATAACTACAAGTACAAACATTGGTTTTCTACAGCGTCCCCTCATTGGGCCTACTTCTGCTTTTGACTGCTGTAAAAGTGGGAGAGAGTACGTTGCAGTAAAACTGATGTGACTTCAGAACCAGGCTCTACATTGCCACCTGTTTTAGGTATTGGTGCTACAGGGAAATCGCTTTGCTACTGATGGGGCAGTGACTACCTTGGGGAAAACAGCAGCCACTAGGAGCTTCCTCCCCCTCTGACACTTAAACCTGCTTTAGTGCCTGGCAGACTACAAGCCAGAGCCCTGGGGTCAAAGCAGAAGGATGCGTGAGGAGGGCAAGGCTGGGGGGAGTATGAGGAGGGAAAGGGTGGAGCTGGGGCAGGAGGTCTATGGAAAGGAATAGGGTGTGGGGCTGTATGTGCTTGGAGATACAGGCAGGGTTGCAGGGCCGGCCCACAACATTATGGTACCTGAGGCGGGGAGCTCAAATGATGCCCCTATGCCCTCTCGCTTGGCCCAAAACTTTGAAAGGTCTCAATTCTGCCTTCTTCCTGTGCTAGTCCTTTCATGGTACTGCTCTGCTACCTACCCCAATAAAGGAGAACTAACAACTTAAAATGCCTTGTTCAAAAATGTTAAGTAAAACTTAACTTTCAAACGCCTGAACAGCAAATGTAACTTTCCTTGTCTGCAGAGTAAACACTGGCATTTGTATCTGTGTGAATAATCAAAGTGGTGCTTTCCCTGCCTTCTTGGTTGCAGAGATTTGAACTGCTTCCTGCTGAAGGTCCACAGTCTGGGCCAGCTCCTGCTCTATTGAGATGGTTGCAAGGCCGACCAGCCTCTCCTGTGTCATTGTGGAGCGTAGATGTGTTCTTATTAACTTCAGCTTGGAGAAGCTGCGTTCTCCACTGGCAACTGTTACAGGAAGGGTTAAAAGTATGCGCAGAGCAACAAAAGCATTTGGAAACAGAGTAGTCATCTTATTTGTGCACATATATTCCAGAACAGCCCTTGGAGTTGATCCTGCTGAAATATATCTTGAAAGGGCTTTCAGTTCATCACCTAAATCACTCACATCAATATCGCGCATGTCATCATGTGTCAACGCTGTCTCCAATGCCCTGCATTGCTGGTGTACGTCTTCTTCAGGTATAGTGAGGAGTTTTGGAATATCAGACAACATCCCAAATGTACTGCTGTGTTCCTTGAGCTGCAGGAAACGTTCTTCAACTGACTGTATTCCACAATCTAGCACCTGGTTAAAGAATTCAACTTTGAATTGTTGTTTGGGGTCTCTTATGAATCATAGAATCATAGAATATCAGGGTTGGAAGGGACCTCAGGAGGTCATCTAGTCCAACCCCCTACTCAAAGCAGGACCAATCCCCAATTAAATCATCCCAGCCAGGGCTTTGTCAAGCCTGACCTTAAAAACTTCTAAGGAAGGAGATTCCACCACCTCCCTAGGTAACCCATTCCAGTGTTTCACCACCCTCCTAGTGAAAAAGGTTTTCCTAATATCCAACCTAAATCTCCCCCACTGCAACTTGAGACCATTACTCCTCGTTCTGTCATCTGCTACCACTGAGAACAGTCTAGAGCCATCCTCTTTGGAACCCCCTTTCAGGTAGTTGAAAGCAGCTATCAAATCCCCCCTCATTCTTCTCTTCTGCAGACTAAACATCCCCAGTTCCCTCAGCCTCTCCCCATAACTCATGTGTTCCAGTCCCCTAATCATTTTTGTTGCCCTCCGCTGGACTCTTTCCAATTTTTCCACATCTTTCTTGTAGTGTGGGGCCCAAAACTGGACACAGTACTCCAGATGAGGCCTCACCAGTGTCGAATACAGGGGAACGATCACGTCCCTCGATCTGCTGGCAATGCCCCTACTTATACATCCCAAAATGCCATTGGCCTTCTTGGCAACAAGGGCACACATTGACTCATATCCAGCTTCTCGTCCACTGTAACCCCTAGGTCCTTTTCTGCAGAACTGCTGCCGAGCCATTCGGCCCCTAGTCTGTAGCGGTGCATTGGATTCTTCCGTCCTAAGTGCAGAACATTGCACTTGTCCTTGTTGAACCTCATCAGATTTCTTTTGGCCCAATCCTCCAATTTGTCTAGGTCCCTCTGTCTCCTATCCCTACCCTCCAGCGTATCTACCTTTCCTCCCAGTTTAGTGTCATCTGCAAACTTGCTGAGGGTGCAATCCACACCATCCTCCAGATCATTTATGAAGATATTGAACAAAACCGGCCCCAAGACCGACCCTTGGGGCACTCCACTTGATACCAGCTGCCAACTAGACATGGAGCCATTGATCACTACCCGTTGCGCCCGACAATCTAGCCAGCTTTCTATCCACCTTATAGTCCATTCATCCAGCCCATACTTCTTTAACTTGCTGGCAAGAATACTGTGAGAGACCGTGTCAAAAGCTTTGCTAAAGTCAAGGAACAACACGTCCACTGCTTTCCCTTCATCCACAGAGCCAGTTATCTCGTCATAGAAGGCAATTAGATTAGATTATGGGATTATCCCGCGCCTCATAATCAAAACGTCGTCTTCTTCGGTGACTCTTGTGTTCTTGAATGGGTGGGAAAATCGCTTCAGTGTGGAGTTCCTCTGCCAACTTCTGTGCACTCTTCAGAACGTTTTGAAATCCCTCATCTGACCGGTACGACGGTAGGTCTGACTTTGCTTTGTCCAGGTGTTCCATTGCTCCAGATATATCAAGGTCAACACCTTGGAGTCTCTTGCTTACAACATTTATTTCAAACACTATGTCATGCCACAACACGAAGCCACACAGAAATTTGCAGTGATGTATGTTTCTGGTGATTCCATTTCCCTCTGCCACTGTTCCTGTCACAGCATTATCCTCCATAATGGCAACTGTGGCATCATCTATCTTCCCAGTTTGGTGTTTGATAGGCTTTATCTCCTCTACTTGACTTTCCCATTGTGTGGCACTCAATGGTCTCAGTGTCAGAGAAGATCTTCCCAAATGTTGCTTCAAAATTTGCCATCAATGAGTTGATGCAGAGAAAAATACAGAGATGGTTTGAATTACATTAAAAAATTCAGCAGCCTCACTGGAAGCTGATGCTGCATCACTGACCACCAAGGTCAATGAATGAGAACTGAACGGGACAAAAAAAGCTCAAGGGTTTAACTCTTGGATCCGTGTCTGCACTGCTCTGTTCTGTCCTCTCATGTTGGCACCATCACCGTAGCCCTGACCTCTCCTGTCAGCGATCGCAATTCCCGTCTCTTCCAGCTTTTTAAGAAGCACATTTGTCACACCAGCTCCTGTAGTATCATCAATGTCAATAAATTCTAGGAAATGCTCTGACAGTCACCACTGCCGGGACATTGTCACTAGGCTCTGTTGTTGTTACAAAACGCACCATTAAAGTCATTTGTTCCGTACGGCTGATGTCAGGTGTGCAGTCCAGAATAACAGAGTAATATCTTGCTCACTTCAGATCTGCCCCAATCTTCTGTTTGACTTTTGTTGCCAGTAACTGTATGATCTCATTTTGAATTGTTTTTCCAAGGCAGTGGTGTGTGTACGTGTCTTGGGTGGTGACTCTTCTTAGATGCTCCTGGAGAACAGCATCAAACTCAGCCATCAGCTCCACAATGTTAAGGAAGTTTCCATTGTTTGGCACATACAGCCGATCTGAAGTGCTACACAGGGCTAGGGTTTGGGTAGCAGCATTCTCACAATGGCAATGAGCCTTTTCAGAACATTTTGCCAGTAAAGAGACTCTGATGCAATCTTCTCTTGATGCTGATCATCTATGGTGGCCTTTAACCTTACTCTCATCTCAAGCTCTTTCCACCTATGGAATGCTCTCTGGTGATTTGCTGCCTTCTCATGGCATGCCAGATTTCTAGCCAGTTTTTTCCAGTCCTCTGTTCCTGTAGAACCCAATGTGGCTGGAACATTAGACTGGAAGAGTTTGCAACAAAAACAGTATGCAGCATTCTGGGTTTTTGAGTACATATGCCATGGCCTGTTTCAGAGTAGCAGCCGTGTTAGTCTGTATCTGCAAAAAGAAAAGGAGGACTTGTGGCACCTTAGAGACTAACAAATTTAGACGGGAGGAGCAGGGAGGGTGCAGGGGGTGCACGGTGGATGCGGGCAGGGAGGAGGCAGAGGCAGGCGGGGGGGCGCACAGGAGTGGGAGGAGGGGGCGCACGGGGAGGGGGCAGATGGGGGGGCGCACGGTGGGTGGGAGGAGGAGGTGCACGGGGAGGGGGCAGAGGTGGGAGGGGAGGGGCAGGGAGGGGCGGATGCGGGCGGGGAGGAGCAGGGAGGGCGCAGGGGGCGCACGGGGAGGGGGCAGAGGCGGGAGGGGAGGGGGCGCACGGGGAGGCGCAGGGAGGGCGCACAGCGGATGCGGGTGGGGAGGGGCGCACGGGAGGAGGCGGGCGGGGGGGCGGACGGGAGGCGCAGGGTCGGTGCAGGGGGTGCACGGCAGATGCGGGCGGGGAGGGGGCAGAGGCAGGCGGGGGGTGCACAGGAGTGGGAGGAGGGGCGCACGGGGAGGGGGCAGAGGTGGGAGGGGCGGGGAGAGGCTGAGGCAGGAGGGGAGGGGCAGGGAGGGCGCAGGGGGCGCATGGGGAGGGGCGCACGCCGGACAGGAGGCGCAGAGAGGGTGCAGGGGGCGGATGCGGGCGGGGAGGAGCAGGGAAGGCGCAGGGGGCGCACGAGGAGGGGGCAGAGGCGGGAGGGGCGCACGGCAGGCGCAGGGAGGGGGCAGGGGGTGCACAGGGAGGGGCGCACGGCGGATGGGAGGAGGGGGGCTGAGGCGGGAGGGGAGGCACAGGGAGGGCGCACGGCGGATGCGGGCGGGGAGGAGCGCCGAGCCGCAGCCCCAGCACAGCGCCGGGCGGGCCCAGGAGCGGAGCCGGGACGCAGGAGGCGGGGACCCGAACCGGCCCCGGCGCGGCCGCAGCATGTGACCGGCGGGGTGGGGAACGGGGCTGACCCAGCAGCATGTGCCCGGCTGCTGGCCTCCAGCGGGGCATTTAAATGGCAGCGCCCGGAGGGCCCGCAGCCGAGCTCGCCGCTCCCCGCGCCCGGCACCATGAGATCCTCGCTGGCTCCCGGGATTCGCGTCATCCGGGCTCTGCCCCGGGACAGCTGGTAAGCTCCGGGGCCGGCCCGCTGCAGGGCACCAGCGGCGCTGCGATGCCCGGCCGGGCCGTGGCACCGCCCGTGGGGACTCCGGCGGGCGAGCGGGGCTGGTCCTTCCGCCGAAGCCTCGTAGCTAGAAGCCTGCCGCGGAGCCACGGGGATGGGCCGGTTCATCCCTGCCCGCAAACCGTGGCACTGTCTGCTCCAGAAAGACTGGGCTGGACTAGCGGGGCACCAGGGAGAGGACATGGCAGTTCTAGGGGGAGCCCCAGGCTGGAATGGGCGCGGGGTGGCACGGGAGAGCTGGAGGGGAGAGCCCAGGGCTGGAATGGGCGCGGGGTGGCACGGGAGAGCCCAGGGCTGGAATGGGCGCGGGGTGGCACGGGAGAGCCCAGGGCTGGAATGGGCGTGGGGTGGCACAGGAGAGCTGGAGGGGAGAGCCCAGGGCTGGAATGGGCGCGGGGTGGCACGGGAGAGCCCAGGGCTGGAATGGGCACGGGGTGGCACGGGAGAGCCCAGGGCTGGAATGGGCACGGGGTGGCACGGGAGAGCTGGAGGGGAGAGCCCAGGGCTGGAATGGGCGCGGGGTGGCACGGGAGAGCCCAGGGCTGGAATGGGCACAGGGTGGCACGGGAGAGCCCAGGGCTGGAATGGGCGTGGGGTGGCACAGGAGAGCTGGAGGGGAGAGCCCAGGGCTGGAATGGGCGCGGGGTGGCACGGGAGAGCCCAGGGCTGGAATGGGCACGGGGTGGCACGGGAGAGCCCAGGGCTGGAATGGGCGCGGGGTGGCACGGGAGAGCTGGAGGGGAGAGCCCAGGGCTGGAATAGGTGCGGGGTGGCACGGGAGAGCTGGAGGGGAGAGCCCAGGGCTGGAATGGGCGCGGGGTGGCACGGGAGAGCTGGAGGGGGAGCCCAGGACTGGAATGGACGTGGGGTGGCACGGGAGAGCAGGAGGGGGAGCCCAGGGCTGGAGTGGGCGTGGGGTGGCACGGGAGAGCTGGGGGCGTGGAGCTGAGCTGCTGCTCAGGGTTGATTTTTTTGCTGGCAGACGTGCGGGTGGAGGAGCGCTCCCAGCTCTTGAGTTTATTGTGTCTGTCACAAACTCCAGGTCCTGCCCCATGCACAAGCCCTCTGGCATCTGACACTTTGTCACTGAAACAAGGAGATCATCCAGATCAGAAAGTGCCCTGGGTGGTGTATTTTGTCATTTGTGGACTTTCTCCTCCTACTCGGTTGGCACCTGTTATATTTCATGGTGAGCAATGGATTGCCCCAAGTCTACGCCAATTCCCGCGGCAAGTTGCTGGGCAACTTGCTGGTGTATCTTTGTGGACCAACATTGCGCGGGTTTCGGGGCAGGAGCAGGGGTATTTAGGGTATGTCTACACTCAGGAGAGTTCATCCAAATTAACATAGGCCACTAAAAAGGTTAACCCAGGTATGTTAACCTAGGTATGTTAGGTTAACCCAGGTATGTCGCTCAGGGGTGTGAAAAATGCACACCCCTCAGAGACGTAGCTATACTCAATGGAAGAATTTGTCCATCAACCTAGCTGTCACCTCTCGTGAAGGTGAATTACCTACACTGATGGGAGAAGCTCTCCCGTTGGCATAGGTGGTGTCTATACTGAAGTGCTACAGAAGTGCAGCTGTGCCACTGTAACGTTTTAAGTGTAGACATATCCTAAAACTGTGCATTTGAAGTGGATTAGTTAAACTGCATTAAACTCCTTGGGACACTCATTTCAGAATTGATTGATGGCATTGGTGAGGCCTCATCTGGAGCACTGTGTCCAGTTTTGGGCTCCACACAACAAGAAGGATGTGGAAAAATTGGAAAGAGTCCAGCGGAGGGCAACAAAAATGATTAGGGGACTGGGGCACATGACTTATGAGGAGAGGCTGAGGGAACTGGGATTGTTTAGTCTGCAGAAGAGAAGAATGAGGGGGGATTTGATAGCTGCTTTCAACTACCTGAAAGGGGGTTCCAAAGAGGATGGATCTAGACCAGGGGTGGGCAAACTTTTTGGCCCGAGGGCCACATCGGGGTTGCGAAACGGTATGGAGGGCTGTGCCTCCCCAAACAGCCTGGCCCCTGCCCCCTATCCGCCCCCCTCCCACTTCCCGCCCCCTGACTGCCCCCCTCAGAATCCCTGACCCATCCAACCCCCCCTGCTCCTTGTCCCCTGACCGCCCACCCCCGGGACCCCACACCCTATCCAACCCCCCCTGCTCCCTGTCTCCTGACCGCCCCCCCTGAACCTCTGCCCCATCCAACTGTCCCCTGACTGCACCCCAGGACCTCCTGCCCTCCCCCCATCCCCTTACCCTTACCAGGCCGCTCAGAGTGGCAGGACAGGACTTATTTGAAAGCCTGGGAGGTGGGTGGGCGCAAGCCGTGTTGTCCGTGTGGCAGTGTGGCTGCGGGGGAGGGGGGACAGCGGGGGAGGGGCTGGGGACTAGCCTCCCCGGTTGGGAGCTCAGGGGCTGGGCAGGACAGTCCCGCAGGCCGTAGTTTACCCACCCCTGATCTAGACTGTTCTCAGTGGAACCAGATGACAGAATGAGGAGTAATGGTCTCAAGTTGCCGTGGGGGAGGTTTAGGTTGGATATTAGGAAAAACTTTTTCACTAGGAGGGTGGTGAAGCACTGGAATGTGTTACCTAGGGAGGTGGTAGAATCTCCTTCCTTAGCGGTTTTTAAGGTCAGGCTTGACAAAGCCCTGGCTGGGATGATTTAGCTGGGGATTGGTCCTGCTTTGAGCAGGGGGTTGGACTAGATGACCTCCTGAGGTCCCTTCCAACCCTGATGTTCTATGATTCTACATGATCACAGGTTTAATTAATTTGGATTAATTTTTCTGAGGTTGGCTCTACACTACAGACCTATATCGGTAGAACCATGTCGCTTGGGGGTGTGAAAAATCCCATGGACATAGCTACTGCCTCTCAGGGAGGTGGATTAACTATGCCAGTGGGAGAGCTCTCTCCTGTCGGCATAGACCATCTTCATTAAAGGGCTACAGTGGTGCAGCTGCAGCATTTTAAATGTAGACTTGCACTGAGTGTCACTGTGTAGATAGTCCCTGTGTGGCTATGGAAACCCCAACATAATGCTGGTGGCCAGCAATGAAACAAATGTTTTTAAGATTATTTTTGTGGCTCTTTAAAATCTGCAAATCCAGTGACAATAAATGTGAAATAACACTTCTCATAAAATGTTTGCTTTGTTCAACTTCAGAGGTTTATATATCAGCAGAAGCTAAGAACAGGGTGTAGTATGTTATGCATGGGCTCTTAATACTTCATGCTTCCTATTTAATCCAGTTTATTGCCTAATTAATAAATCTTGCAGCAGAAAGAGTATTAATAGGCTCATTTTAAAAATGGGGAAACTGAGGCACAACTAGCAAGGGATTTGACAATGTCACATGAGTGACAGAGCTGATCTTAGAGGCTGTTAGCCTCCGTTTTCTCTCATTTGCTTTTGCTGGACCGTATGTCTATTTGCATACGATAATTTGCACTGCTTGCTGTCCACATTAATGTATCTGTCTTCCACTTGTTACTCTGTTCAGATAAAACAGTAAACTTTGGGGACTTCTGTTGTGGTGGTTTGCGCCAGATATCCTATTCTACTTCAAACGTATTTCATTTACTCCATACCTTTGGCTTTTAAGTGACATTAGTATCCATGGTCGTAGTACGACATTTCCTATAATGCTATATTGTATCACTGCAGTTCATGACAGTGCTTTGTAAAAGCCTGTCACTTGATACCCCCCTTATAAAGTGCCAAGATTACAGGTAAAAGGCAGGTTCACTTTATCTCCTATATCAACTAAACCATGAGAGTGAAGCTTATCTGGCTTTTTCAGGTCACTGAAAGGAAAATACAACTCATCTGTAGCCGTTCTCCTCTTATAGCTAGTTCTCCCCTGCCCAGGCCTCTCGTCTTTGGTTACAAGAAAGGTTCTTCCCCTGGGCATTGCTGTGCTGTGTTGTACGGGAAGACGCAGCCCATATGTCAGGGGGTGCCTTGTTAGTCTGCTGAGTTGCATTCCAATCCCTGAAGAATTCTCAGGGCTTTGTTGGCCTAAGCTTCAGGCTCTGTAGGGGGCTTCAGTCTGCCCTGCTCTGAAAATGAGAAGATTATTGGGGCTACAGAGATAGAAATGGATGTCTGCAGCTTTCATTTCCCTTTCTAACTGGGCAGGGGAAAACTCCTCTTGAGCCAGATAGGCAAAGATCTACTCCCAGAGAGAGACTTGGTCCCCACAAATAGAATGTTCACAGGGCTTCTGTCTTCTCTTTTTACATTCCATTTTTGATATTGTCTCTCTTTTTGGAAATGTAGATGGGGGCGGGCCGTGGAAGCCTTGTAATTTTTGATGAACTCTCAAAGTAGCACATGGAGTGGCGGTGCAGTTCCCATTCGGTTGAGTGTAGATAACTCCCTTACACCCTGTTTTCAAACCTGACTGTCTTAGCATCTGTGTGACTTTTTCTACATAACGAGGGCTTGGAACCTTTCAGTTCCCATTACGGCTATTAGTATAAATACTGAGTCATCACTTCTGGGGGCATAGTGGTTTGTGCCTCGTTGACATGGAATCTGGCATTGTCACATGATAGACACAAGATCACTGAAGAATTGTGGAAAGTATTGCTTTCTTCTAGCACTGAGCAAGGAGCCCTTTTGCAATAAAGAGACGCATTCTTCCCAAAGCAACTTTGTCTTGCTCTGCTTTAGTTTAAAGCTTCTACTGACACTTTTACCAGCTACCCCTCACTCATCTCACTTGACCTAGCCTGACTTCTTGCTGCAATTTTAAAGAAACAGTAGATCATCTCATTGTGCCCATCACCATGGTATCTGGATGGTCATGAAATCTGGTGTATGGTAATGTACTGTAATGTCCCTAAGGGCAGGTCTTCACTACTCGCTGGATCGACGGGTAGTGATTGATCTATCGGGGATCAATTCACCGCGTCTTGTCTAGACGCGATAAATTGATCCCCAAACACGCTCCCCGTTGACTCCGGAACTCCAGCTTGCGAGAGGCAGAAGCGGAGTCGACGGGGGAGCGGCAGCGGTCGACTCACGGCCAGGTAAGTCTACCTAAGATCTGCCGACTGCAGCTACGCTATTGGCTGTGTAGCCCCCCAGTGTAGACCAGGGCTTAGAAAGCAAGGATAGAGGTAAGTATGCATTCGAGTGGTTAGAATCTGTCACATACATACGTACGGTACGTAATTACATGGTGTGTTAATGGTTCAGTGTGTAAGTAGGTAGTAAGCTATGGAGCCTTTCATGCTGGCATCACCATACCAAACGTGTGGTCTGTCGTGGCTGGCTGGCTGGCTGCCTGTGCATAACAAGTGGGTTGTCTTGGTTCAACTCCTGATGGACTGGGACCCAATACTGAATACTATCACTTGTCCCCGGGCGAAATCTTTTGGCAAATAGTAAAAAATAGTAAAAAATGCACTTTTTTAGGGCAACACAACTATTTGTGAATTTGGGTTGAATTCAGCTAAGAGTTTTGGGGAAACATGCTTTATTTTGACATTTTTGAAACAAGTTGTTTCAATATTCCATTTCAAAATGTTTGGTTTTGGTTTTTGATTTTTGGCAACCAAATCAGAGTATTGATTATTCATTCAGCTCTATTGGGCCCATTGCTGCTAGTGAGTGACTGGGCCATGGAGACAGCACTCTCCTCTCAGCTACAGAGGTGGGGTTTTTTTGTTTGTTTGTTTTTGTTTTTCCCCTCCCTCCCCTGCTCAGGGCCAAGGCACACTGGCAGTCTGAAAGGCTGCATTATTGTCACATTAATAAATATGAGGAGCTCCAACACTACGGGGATAAGCACCATAGAAATAAATACATCTAATGGATGTAATTGACCTTGGTTACGCTCTGATTGCTAGTAAGGCCATCTGACTATGGGACATGTGTGTGCCACAGGCTTTCATAGCAAAGCAGCATAAATGTTGTTAACTCTCTCAAACCTGTTGCCAAGGAGTATCATCCACAACAGTCACTCAAACACTCTGTTTGAGTGGGCCTTCAAGAACTAACTAACCATAATGCAGTCTGGATGATGGAGAGTAGCAACAAGCTTTTGGGCACCTTAATTCTTGCTTTTCTATGGCTTTCTAAAAAATCCCTGTTGGCCTTTAAACTGCAGAGATGTAGGAAGAAAGGACACTCCTCTCAATTTGACGCTGGTGTGACTATACTTGAACACTATGTCCAGATCCAGTGTCAATAGTTCAAGAAGGTTGTTGATAAATGGAGAGAGTTCAGAGAAGAGCCATGAGAATGATTAAACGATTAGAAAACCTGCCTTATTGTGATAACCTAAATAGAGGGAGCTCCTTCAGTCTAACAAAGAGAAGGTTAATGGGTGACTTGATCACAGTCTGTAAGTATGGATATAGGAATACATATTTTTGATAATGGGCTCCTCAGTCTAGCAGAGAAAGGTCTAATGTGATTTAGTGGCTGGAAGTCGAAGCTAGACAAATGTAGACTAGAAATAAGGTGCAGATTTTTAATGTTGAGGGTAATTAAGTTGTTCCAGTGGTTACTAAGAGTTGTGGTGGCCCCGCCTAGTTGGCTCCCCTAGCACTTGCGCCAGGAAATTGTCCCCTACGCTTTCCAAAAACTTCCTGGATTGTCTATGCACCGCTGTATTGCTCTCCCAGCAGATATCAGGAAAATTAAAGTCACCCATGAGAATCAGGGCATATAGGACAGCCTAGATGATCCAATGGTCCCATCTGTCCTTAAATTCTAAAACTATGAATTTTAAAGTGGCTGCCATTCCTGACTCTGGTCAGCAGGGTTGGAACCTTTAGCTCCATCAAAGAGACCTCTGACCCTTAAGTTAGTGGACTAATTGAAGGCAATAGTAAATCATCTACGTCGATTAACATTCAAGGAGGATGAGACTCACACTTTTCACAGGACACACAGGATTTCACAGATATTTGCTGTCTGCAGAGAAGTGGTGACTCAGGAATCTTGGATTCCATTCCTGGCTCTGGAAGGGGAGTGTGCTTTGTGGTTATAGACTCTTCGGCCCTGTCCACTCCAACTTGTCCTTATCCCAGTCCTGTCTCTTCCCCACCATTTGCTTCATACCCCAGTTCCATTCTCCTTGCCTATCCTGTCCCACTCCTCAGGCTTCTCATCCAAGTCCCAGTGTCTTTGGCCAGCCAGCCCTACTCTCCCCCTCTGGGATCCCCATCTGAGTCTCAGTCTCCCCCCACTCCCAGTATCTTTGTTCAGTTAGTCCCAGTTGCCCCTGGAAAGGCACTTGGAATTAAAGTAACTTTGCTTGGAGGTGACTAATGCATGGAACTCTGTTCACAAGACACTTTTGGAAACTGATGCTATCTGGTCACCTGACATTAGTGAGGATTCAAACAGGACCCCAAGACTTCCCACCACGCTGACAAATCGGAGCTGTGCGCTTTCTATGGAAGGTAGCGACAACATTTTGGCTAGCTCTTCAAAGTGTTTCCTCTTTCCTGTCAGCATTGCTTCAGTTGTGTCTAGGTTCAACATGGGCCAGCTGCTCTCCATAGGGGAGCTCATTTCCTGTCGGAATTCTGACACTTGAGGAGTGGTGGTGATTCCGTCCGTCGAGGTAGGTAGTAGAGTGTCACTGGCATCCTGGGGCAGCTGAGCCCATGGCAGCTCTCTGTGCTCTCCTGTACCTACTGAAGGAGAGTGGGATAGTATGGATCCTTGTGGAATCCCACCTTTAGGGAGGAGGAGCAGTTACCCATCATCATTCTCTGAGCTCTGGTGGAGAGAAATGGTTGGAACCAATTAATTGTAATTGAAGGCTGTCCCATAATGCAGACATACAGGGGGACCAAATTAAGATTGCATCAGGAACCTTAATTCTGGCATTTCCTAACTTTTGAGTGCTTGATTTAGCAACCTTAGTGCCCTTTGAACGGGGTGTGTGTGCGCGCACGTGTACGAATGAATGTTCTGGAAATGGAGGGGAGAGGGGAGCGATGAGGAAGCAACTGTGGGGGAATATAGGGGAACCTAACTAGCCATGATGTCCATTCCCTGGATAAAGGCAAAGTAATGCATATCGGAAGGAAAACAGTAAACTATTTGTACACCTTATTTTATGTCACTGTATCGACTCAGAAAAAGGATTGTGGGTGTCGTTTAGGACAGCTGAACGGAGACTTCTGCTCAGTGAGACGCTGCGGTCAATAAAGCAAACAAGATGTTAGGATGCATAGGAAATAGGCTGGAGAATAATAGCAAAACTATTGCAATGACCGTATATAAATCGGTGGTGCAGCACCATCTGGGTATTGAGTGCAGTACTGGTCACTTCATCTGAAAATGGATATTGCAGAATAAGAGGGGGTTTAGAGAAGGCAATGAAAATGATCAAGGGCCTGGAAAAACTCTTATATGAAGAGAGATAGAAATGACTGATTGCTTATTTTATTGACTTTAATCATGTCCCCTCTTGTCTCCTTTCTAAAAGGTAACAATGACCTAGAGAAGGTAGACTGGGAGTTTTTGTTCACCCTGTCTTGTAACACAAGAACAAGGAGACATTCAATGAAATTAAAAGGTAGCAAATTCAAAATTGATAAAAGGAAATATGCTTTCACACAGTGCACAGCTAAACAGTGGAACTCCATTGCCATAGGCTATCAGTGGGGCCAGAAACTCAGTGAGATTCGAAAAGATCCCAGAGATGTCTTCAAACAAAATACCAAACTCGTGAGGTGCTACTTTTTTGATCTAGTTAAAACTGGTGGAAGTGTGTAGGCTGGCCTGCTAAAATAGCAGGTTAGCCATGCTTAGGGCTTCTGCATCTGAGTTGCACTTGTTACTATTAGGAGATATGTAAGAGAGGAACACATTGCAAAGCCTCTATGCACTGGGAACCTTAGGCTGCTAATACTTGTCTTTTGGAGTCTCGCTCCTTCTCCAACTGCACGATTTAATGTTGAGGGTTCTACAGTAGAACCTCAGAGTTATGACACCAGAGTTACAAACTGACCAGTCAACCACACACCTCATTTGGAACCGGAAGTACAAATCAGGCAGCGGAAACAACCTCTCTCTCTCTCTCTTTCTCCCCTCCACCCCCCAAACAAAGAAACAAATCCAGTACAGCACTGTGTTAAATGTGAACTACTGAAAAAAGGAAAGCAGTATTTTTCTTCTGCATAATAAAGTTTTCAAAGCTGTATTATGTCATCTGGTTTCTGTGCTGAGGAAAGAAATTAGGGATTTCCAACTCTGGAGATGTGCAGTTGTCTAGCTCTCCTATGTGAAGTCTGCACTGCATGCTTACAATGCACTTGTAATGACTGATAAAGTTGGTTGGGCTCACTGCTGTGGAGGTCTGATCCAAAGCCAAATGAAATAAGTGCAAAGTTTTCTATTGGGCTTTGGATCAGCTCCTACCCAAACCTCAGTGTGGCTTCTTCTGATGCCTCCCTGCCACTGGAAGTCTTTGTGGCAATCCGCACTCGACTCCCGATGGCTTGGATGCAGTGTCGTATGGGAGTAGGGTTTCTTTGTGTGGCACATGCTAATTCATTACAGACAGAGCTCCCAGCCTGGTGTTTGCGCACAGGCTTTATAGAGCTCCGGCATCTCCTTAACTTGAGGATCTGGCTTCTCATCCAGACAGAGAAATGGGGGGTTGGTGTTAGTTCCAAAGCCTCTTGGTTCCAGTTCCCTCTTTTCCCAGCAAATACAGGACTTGCATATGCTTTGCCTGAGTCTGCCTTGGTCTCTCTAGTATTGAGAGATCCTTGACTGGCTTGAGAGATCCTAACTCCTGTTGCTCACCACATCATGGGACTGCAGTTTCCTCTCAGAACTCTTCAGCCCTCTCTACTGTTCACTCTTTCCTCTAAAATAGCTGAATTCTAGATTGAGCAGGGGCAGCAAGTTCCCGGAAAGGGCGCTGTGCATCCTCCATCAGAAGCTGCCTTGCCTTCTCCTCGGCCCCTCCCCCAAAGGGTCTTTGCTTTCTCTTTGCAGGATTTTCTTGAACTGTGTTTTATGTCTAAGTCAGTTCTCTCTTAAGCAGAAGTGAAACCAGTTTGAGGCAAGAACAGAAGCTGCTCAGTTCAGAAGATTAATTCTCTGGGGGAAGGAAACCAAAAGCTACAATGGCATACAGTAGTTCCCTGGCTAGGCTGAGGTCTGAGGCACTCCTGTACTGGTCACTAGTGTCACATCTGTAGCTGATCTTACACAGTCCCCTGAATGTGCTTAATCTTTCATATAGACTCGTCAATTCTGTGTACTG
The DNA here is from genome assembly GCF_965152275.1 of Natator depressus. Classification (NCBI taxonomy): domain Eukaryota; kingdom Metazoa; phylum Chordata; order Testudines; family Cheloniidae; genus Natator; species Natator depressus. The sequence goes on from NC_134255.1 coordinate 843,341, forward strand.
CAACACTGATCCTCCTCAGGGTCTGATCAGCGCTAAGAAGCGGTCTGGTGACTGGCTGCTATGTGGCACTGCTTTGGCAGCTCTAACGCTTACTCCTGACTTCTTCCTCCCTTTCCTCTCCCTGGCTCTTCTCAAACAGAAATGAGAGGAGGACATGGCTTTTAACTGTCTCATGCTGCCTAAAAAGGTCCCCTTGAGATGAAATTTCCTGTTCAATACAGAGCACAAGATCCTTGCCACACTCTGGCCCAGCACGGCCCCTGAAAGGTATGAGGACGTGATGCTGTTTGTTCAGAACTCACCTGCCTAGGGAGTCCCTTATCCATTTCTAATAGCCCACTGAGTTGACCTACTTAGTGTGCCTTGTGAAATCTGCTAGATGGGTTTACACATCTCATCATCTTGACACTTTGGGACCAAAGGGAGCTGCAGACTAAACTGCTGTCAGCTTGTGTCTTGAAGAGAAGATGATGTCCCTGGATGTGTCCATTTCCCCCTCTCTCTGCACACCTGTGGTGCTGCCCTCAGTTTGGGATAAAAGTACCTGGGACTGGTAAATTGCTGAACAGGCTCATACTGTGTTGGGGCTGACGCTCCCCCCTGGCTGAAGTCGGTGTGATTGTTTTCACTGATATCTCCCTGCTAATGAGGGAATAGATAATCCCTGCCTGAGACACTGACCTTTGAGGAGCCCGTCGGACCCAGCATCTTCTCTCCCTTCTCCCCCCAACGCAATCGTCTTCAACCCAGTTTTGTCTCTAGCCATTCTGTGCAGGGCAGCTGTTCCAATGGAAGCGTTGTGGGACATAAATGCTGAATCAGATGCTAAGAGGATGTGGGGAGCTAGGGCAAGAATCCTCAGCTGTTTAAAGCTGAAGTCATGTCTGTGAGTGGCTAGAGCAGGGCCTTAGTTTCCTATGTCTCCCCACCTCCCTCACCCCCACACAAAGGCCTTCTCTTCATCTATGCTAGGCACCCACAAATCCCACCAAAGTCAATGGGAGCTGCCAGTGCTCAGTACCTCTGAAAATTGAGTCATCATTACTGACCTGCGTGCACCACAGAGCAGTATCTGAGATACTCAGACTCTGCATAAGTGGGTACCAGCGGAAATACACAGAGAACTGTTGGCAAATGTTCATTTTTTTTTTAATGGGGACTGTTACCCTTACCAGACTCCCAGGTGGGCCAAGACACCATTAAGTAAGGATCTTACACCAGTATCACCCCTAAGGCAGCCTGAGACCCGCTTGTCTCCTCGCATGTCTGATCTTTTGCACTCTCCAATGCATTCAGGGTTGTGAAAAAACAGACTTTTCCTAAGGGAGACAATGCCAGTGCAGTGGGTTTTGCTCATTTTGTTGGATCTTTGTTTTATTTTTTCACTTTTTGAATGTCTTGCGTCACTTTTAATGATTTTTATAGGCACAAAGCATACCTGAACGTGTCTTTGGATGCTAGAAACACTCTCGTTTCAATGTGTGAATGTAGACTTTTATTCGGAAGTTAACAAAGGAAGTGATGAGACTAGCCAGGCTCTTATGCCCGTCAGGAATGTGTAAAGCTGGCCAATTCATTGCGTGTTTTTCAGTCTTCAGATTGTTTAATGCACTAATGGTGGCTTCTCCTTCCTGTAGTTAATGTGAAAGCTCTGGTCAGTACTGATCACCAGTAATCAGATATCTCAGTCTGAACTGTTGACTCTCCAGGCCTGAAGTAGACAGCACAGTGGCCAGCATTTGAATGGTCCAAAGTAACCAAACCAAAGAATTCTTTTGAACAAAGATATAGCTCTTCTCAAGCTTGAGTGGGTGGATGGGAAGGACTCATGCTCATCTCAGAGCAGAGACGAAATGTGTAATTAAATGAGACCTTGTCTAGTGAAGTGGAAAAGCAGAAAATGGAATTAGGCGATTCTGCAGACGAGGTATTCTCCATGCCATTGTTTCTGGGATGAAGCTACAATGACAACTTATGTCATTGATCTAGACCTCCCTCCCCTCCTCCCCCCCACCTCCATTTTTTTGTTCAGGTTAGGGAAATTCACTTTTTCTGTGTGCAGAATTGTGGTGGACTAGGGTGCTGATTCTTGATCATCCTTCCTGCATCACACTTAAGTGCTTGGTCCTGGGAGAGGGAAATATTCTCTGACTCTTTCCTTCCCTGTCCTGCCTGTTTCTCTGCATACAGTGCACACAGCAGGGCTTGAGTGGAACTTGGTCACAGGGAGGCAGTAATTCCACTGCTTCTCCCATGTGACACTGGAAACATACTTAGTCATTCTGTGCTTTGTCTGAGGGAAATACTGAAATGGAAATATGCTAATTTCAATGGAATCTGCTCCAGATTAACAGCTGACACATGAACCACCATCAAAGCCGAGGATTCTCTTGCAGATTTCTGCTGCCTTTACACATATCTTTGAGTAGCTCCCTAAATTTCTAAACTGATTTTTTTTTTTTCAAGGCCAGAAGTGATCAATGTTGAGCATCTAGTCTGACCTTCATAACACAGGCCACAGAATTTCCCTGCATTAACTAACTTCCTGTTAGGAGTCCAATAGCTGTGGCTGAACAAAGCACATCAAGTTGGAATTTTTTCTAAAAGGTTTTTTTTTTTTTTTTAAACTGCTAGTAGTGGAGTATCCACCACAGCCCTTGGTAGGTTGTTCCAGCCGTTAGTCACTCTGACTGTTTAAAAAATAAATACAAAATTTAACAATTGCTCCATATTCCTATAGTCTGCATTTGCCCAGCTTCCACTTCCAGCACTGGATTCTGTTGTACCATTCTCTGCTAGACTAAAGAGCCCTCTATCTAATTTGGAACATCGTCTAGAAAGATGACTTAGCTGTTAGGCCCTCCCCACAGAAGTCTTGAGCTGCTTTATGTAGACATTTATTGGAACCACTAAAAGCTAACTTTTCTTCTCATGAACTAAGAACATAGGAGGAATTTTTCCTGTTGATCAGTGTTGTGGCCATTCACTGAAAGCTTCTTCTACTGTACAATGTAATATGTTGTCAAAATGCGGTAGATACAGTAGGGAGCGATTCTGCACATGTGGGGGATGGACTGGTTGAGCTAATTGTGCTTTTCAGTCTCTGATTTCTGTGACTGCCCTGCAATGATCAGTCCAGAGTAATGGAATGACCAGGAAGTGCTCTGTTCTCTTGAATTTTAAACAAACATGTGTCCCGTGCTGTGAGGTGCTCCGTTCCATCCAATCCCACATAGATAGGGGTAGAAGGCACTTGATTGGCCCCCCTGTTTGCAGCATTTTCTCTTACTGAGTATGGCCCTATGCTGAGAGCTGCTCCTCCTTGTACATTGGCTCCTATTAAACTGCAACTTATCTATGGCTTTCCATGTACACGTCTGTAGTGAAACGTGTGTGGACATTAAGGCTTGTGGGAAAAAAGTTAAGGCTAGCGAAACAAGTGACTGTTGCCAGAAGTGCGGTGGCTCAGTGAGGGGCGAACATTGGTCTGCCTAACACCTGAGAAAGGGGTGGGGGGTGACACTCATGACTTCAAAATGACCGTCTGAACTTTTTCCTTGTCTTTATTGAGATCTTTTGGATATATAAATAATCTTGTGGTAAAGAAGGAAGATCCTGCCAAAATGACTTGTTTCCTAAACGTCTGCTCTTAAGTTTGGTCATAGAGATACAATTCAGGTCACCTGATGACCTGTATGGAGAGTCTTAGTGTGCAAGGGAACTAACTAATGAACTCACTGAATCAGTGATAATTATAGTTTGTAAAAAAAAATCACATGGAAAACTAGGGAGGTATTAGAAGTGTGGAGCTCAGCAAACTCCGTACTGCCTTTCCAGAAAAGAAAGAGCTGCCAGGATCATTTAATGTTCTGTATCCCCTAACTCCTCTCCCCAGTAGTGCATTTTTTTTTTCTTAAAGAGGCTAATGGAGCCATGAGCGATAGACATTGGGAATTTGGAAAGTACAAATCTTTCTGGACAAACTTGGTTGCTTTTTCTGGTTGCTAGAATCTCATGAATGAGCAGGAATCTAATAGGTGAACTGCCTCTTCATCATACACTCTGAAGCATAAAGATGGGTTTGAAAGTCAGCTTTTGATTATGTAATGATTGATGATTTTTAGAAAGAAATCCATACCTATTCTGGGTTATGAATGGCAATTGAGTAGAACTTGTCCACTTCCTGCATTCTGACCCTGGGTGGAGTCCTGTAGCGTGGGTCCAAGTATCCGGAAAATCTCCCTGACTGCCAGATGTATTGTGCTGTAGAATAGTTTCCCCAAGGAAGTGGTGAACGTCTAGTAAAACTAGGCTGAGGACAGTGCGAGTACACATGCCATAGGGGATATTTCTGCGCTGGGAGAGGGACTGGATGATCCAGCAGGTCTTCATCTCTAACTCTTGAGTTTCTGAATCACCTGATAAACAGCTGCTGGAGGAACCAGAGTTTCAGCTGCTGTACTAGAACTGTGCCTGTTTAATTTCCAAACTGGGCCAGGTGCAGAGAAGGGCTACTAGGCTCACCATTCCCATGAGTATCCTATCTTACAAAAGGAGACTGAAAGAGCTTGGCTTGTTTAATCTAGCAAACCACAGGCTGAGAAGGGGCTTGATAAATACATCAGGGGCTACTCTAAGGAGGAAGAAGACCTATTGAAGCTGAAGGACAATATGGTACAAGAACAAATGGGAATAAACTGGCCAGAAATAAATTGAAGCTGGAAATGAGAAGCAGGTTTCTAGTCAGTACTGGAGGAGTGCAGGTCTGGAACAGCCTCCCACTAGGAACAGTGGGGGCAAGAAACCCGACTGATTTTAAGATGGAGCTTGATCAGTTTATGAACAAGATTACATGTCAGGTTTGCCTGCCATAACAGGGACTGGACCTGGTGGCCCAGGAGGTCCCTTTAGTGTGACATGTTCTAAACATAATGTTGCACTAAGGCATCAGCCTCTGAATATGATCTTGTTGGCTTTAAATGGCACCAGTTGGTCTGTCGTTCATGTGGGATAAATCCAGCCCAAGTCCCCTCTGGTGTTCTAGTCTCTACCCTAGACCCGAAGAAGAGCTCTGTCTAAGCTCAAAAGCTGGTCTCTCTCGCCAACAGAAGTTGGTCCAATAAAAGATATTGCCCTCACACACCTTGTCTCTTTAATATCCTGGGACCGATATGGCTACAACACCACTGCAAACAATCTCTACCCAACCAGGGCAAGAGATGGCATTTAGATCATAGAAGCATAGAATATTAGGGTTGGAAGAGACCTCAGGAGGTCATCTACTCCTCAAGAAGGTTGCCTCTGTGCAAAGCAGGCCCAACACCAACTAAATCATCCCAGCCAGGGCTTTGTCAAGCCAGGCCTTAAAAACCTCTAATGATGGAGATTTCACCACCTCCTGAGGTAACCCATTCCAGTGTTTCACCACCCTCCTTGTGAAAAGTTTTTCCTAACATCCAACCTAAACCTCCCCCACTGCAACTTGAGACCATTACTCCTTGTTCTGTCGTTTGCCACCACTGAGAACAGTCTAGATCCATCCTCTTTGGAACCCCCCCTTTCAGGTAGTTGAAAGCTGCTATCAAATCCCCCCCCTCACTCTTCTCTTCTGCAGACAAATAACCCCAGTTATCTCAGCCTTGCCTCGTAAGTCATGTGCGCCAGCCCCCTAATCATTTTCGTTGACTTCCACTGGACTCTCTCCAATTTGTCCACATCACTTCTGTAGTGGGGGGACCAAAACTGGATGCAATACTCCTCACCAGTGCCGAATAGAGGGGAATAATCACTTCCCTCAATCTGCTGGCAATGCTCCAACTAATACAGCTCAATATGCCATTGGCCTTCGTGGCAACAAGGGCTCACTGCTGACTCATATCCAGCTTCTCATCCACTGTAATCCCGAGGTCCTTTTCTGTAGAACTTCTGCTTAACCAGTCAGTCCCCAGCCTGTAGCGGTGTATGGGATTCTTCCATCCTAAGTGCAGGACTCTGCACTTGTCCTTGTTGAACCTCATCAGATTTCTTTTGGCCCAATCCTCCAATTTTTATAGGTCACTCTGGACCCTATCCCTACCCTCCAGCGTGACTACTTCTCCCTCCAGTTTAGTGTCATCTGTGAACTTTGCTGAGGGTGCAATTAATCCGAACATCCAGATCATTAATAAAGATGTTGAACAAAACCAGCACAAGGACCGACCCCTGGGGCACTCAACTTGATACCGGCTGCCAACTAGACATCGAGCTGTTGATCACTACCCGTTGAGCCTGACAATCTAGCCAGCTTTCTATCCACCTTAGAGTCCATTCATCCAATCCATACTTTAACTTTCTGGCAAGAATACTATGGGAGACTGTATCAAAAGATGCCCTCTTCCCAAGTGCTTGGGTCTCTTTCTGTATACGTAGGGAGTGGGTGCTTCTGTAGCATGTCCCCCTGCCCTTTAACTTGCCCTGGTGGAACCAGTATTCCACCTGTGTCACACCGTGTCTTAGTAAGTGTGTCATCCGGTGGTCCCATCTTTTTCCCTCAGGCTCCGTGCTAAATGCATTCAATCTACAGATTCAGAGCAGGCTCTTCTAACTGCCAGCCCTGCAAATTCCACCTGGCATCCGGGAGTGAAAGTGGGTACTGATTGCTTTGTGCGTTAGCTGCAATAAAAGTTCCATAGGCTGAGTTCTGCGCTCAGAGACTCCTGGGCAACCTTCTGGAGCTTGCGTAGGTGTGATGCTGGAACTCCACAAACAATTGTGTTGATGCACAAGAAGGAATAGGTTTCCCCCCCCTCCCTCCCCCAATTGCTCTGTTGGCTCTGTGGAGCAATAGGAAGTAAAAAGCAGTAAATACTTTTATTTTGTCACTCAAATCAGATTTGATTCTGATGCACACACGGAGCAGATATCTGAGGATAGAGGATGCCATTTTACATTAGGCCTTTCTATGAACTGCATCCACACCTGGGAAAACATGCCTTGAGGTCAGGGCAAAGCTCAGCCTTGAGGTGCCAAAGTTCCTTTAGTACAGACAGTCTGATTCCATTCCATTGGCTCCCCAGATTCCCTGTGTTAAGGAGACTCTCTGTTTCTTATCTGGTGAGTATTGGGAGATGCTTGGGTACTCGGATCAGAGCCAGACCCTCACATCCTCAGCCGTGAAGACAGATGCAATTAATTCATTTGGTTTCTCCACAATGGGCTTATCGTCCTTGAGTGCTCCTTTTAGGATCTTGATCGTCCAGTGGCCCCACTGGTTGTTAGCAGGCTTCCTGCTTCTGATGTACTTAATTTTGTTTGCTATTACTTTTTGAGTCTTTAGCAAGCTGTTCTTCAAATTCTTTTTTGGCCTTCCTAATTATATTTTTACACTTCGTTGGTCAGAGTTTATGCTCCTTTCTATTTTCCTCACTAGGATTTAACTTCCACTTTTTAAAGGATGCCTTTTTGCCTCTCATGTGTGGGGTTGGTTTTTTTGGTGGTGTTTTTTTTTTTTTTTATAAACTTCAGTGTTTAGCCATGGTGGCACTTTTTTGGTTCTCTTACTATGTTTTTTAATTTGGGGGTATACATTTAGGTTGAGCCTCTATTATGGTGTCTTTCAAAAGTTTCCATGCAGCTTGCAGGAATTTCACTTTTGGCCCTGTACCTTTTTAATTTCTGTTTTTAACTGACCTCCTCATGTTAGTGTTTTGTGTTGATTCTCAAATCTGCCTCTCTGCTGCTGAGCTCTCTCCCTCCATCCAGTCCAGTATCTCACGGCTTGTTCACACTTGCAGCGCTGTAGCACTTAGTGAAAACACTACCTATACCAGGGCTGGGCAAACTTTTTGGGCCAAGGGCCACATCTGGGTGGGGAAATTGTATGCAGGGCCAGGGCAGGGGGTTGAGGTGTGGGAGGGAGTGCAGGGTGTGGGAGGGGGTGTGGTGTGCAGGAACGGGCTCAGGGCAAGGGATTGGGGCAGAGGAGGGGTGCAAGGTATATGAGGGGGCTCAGGGAAGGGGGTTGGGGTGCAGAGTGCAGGAGGGGGCTCAGGGCAGGGGCGCAGGAGGTGTGCAGACTGCAGGAGGGAGCTCAGGGTAGGGGGTTGGGGTGCAGGGGGAGTGTGGCAGGGGGCTCAGGGCAGGGGGTTGGGGTGCACGGGGGTTGGGGTGCAGGCAGGGGGCTCAGGGCAGGGAGTTGGGGTACGAGGTGCAGGCAGGGGGCTTAGGGCAGGGAGTTGGGGGGTGGGGTGCTGGAGGGGTTCCGGGTGCAGGCTCTGGCCCGGCGCAGCTTACCTAAAGCGGCTCTGGGGTGGCAGCGGCGCGCACCGGGGCCAGGGCAGGCTCCCTGCCTGCCTGCCCTGGCCCCACGCTGCTCCGGGAAGGGGCCCTCACCACGTCCCTGCATGGCCCCTGGGGAAGGGGGGGGCACAGGGCTCCGTGCGCTGCCCTTGCTGTGCCTCCAGGGACCGCCCCGAAGCTCCCATTGGCCACGGTTCCCTGTTCCCGGCCAATGGGAGCTGCCGGGGGCGGTGCCTAGAGGGGCCCCAGGGACATGGTGCCAGCCGCTTCTGAGAGCGGTGTGGGGCCTGCGGCACCAAGGGGGGCAATCCCACGGGCCGGATCCAAAGCCTGGATGGGCCGGATCAGGCCCGCGGGCTGTAGTTTGCCCACCCCTGACCTACACTGATGGAAGAGCTTCTCCTGTCAGCACCTCCCCAAGAAGCTCTCCTGTCGATACAGAGCTGTCTGCACCAGGGGCTAGGTCAGTAGAATGACGTTGTTCTACTGAGTACGTTTGTAGTGTAGGCCAAGCCTCAGCTGGCCTTCCTGATGCCTCTTTGGGTGCTCAGTCATCACCTTGAGGCTCCATCTCCTCTTGCTCGTTTCTCAGCACTGTGGGCAAACTACTGTCCTCCCAGTGGTGCAGGCCAGTAAGCTGGGTGTCAGCTGTGATGAGTCCTTCTCTCTAGACCTGCACTTTCAAACTACTTCTAAGTCTTGCCACTTCTTTATACGACATCTCTGAAATCCAGCCTTTCCTCTCTGCCCACATAGCCAGATGCCTGTCGAGACCTCAGTGTGTCCCACAGTGGCTGCTGCACTCCTGCTCCCCTCAGGTCTGTACGCACTGTTGGTGCTGAAATCACCACCTTGGCTTGTTGCTTGGACCTTGTCAGCCCCCTCTGCTGCCGCCCGTTTACCCATACAAGCTTCTTGCCTTCACCTTTCTTAAGGCCTCATCACTTGACCCCCTCCTTATAACTTATAACGTCATGGATCCCTACCTTCCTTCTGCCAGTGTTCCCAGGCTTCATTGCCCACCAGTCAGCTTCTCTCTTACCCACCTCTGGGCTGTTTCCCATTGTCTTGTGTGGTTGGAAGGGTGGGGGGAGTCTCCCAGGTAAAATCCAAGCAGGCTTTATCACAACCTTCTCAGGTTGCTCCAGACTCACCCTTGCCCTGATGGTGATCAAGGCTAGGCAGGTGACAAGCTGCGACTACTCCTCTCCCCTGTCTTTCTGCGCTCCCTTCCTCCCCTGAAATTCTACCCATCTGACCAGATGCCTTGTTTACCAGGTTCTTTTGCTTGCTCACATCCTCAATTCTGCCCCCTCCCGTCCTCTTCTCTTGCTGTGCCTTTATGTTCTGAGCCTTCAGGGCAGAGATTGTCTTTCTGTGTTTGGACAGCACCCAGCACAACGGGGCCCCGATCCTGATGGCCTTTGGGTGCTACTGAAACATTGGTTTTTGCCTGTAAATAAATATCTAAGACAAACAAACAAAACCTGTTCAAAGCTATTTAGGTTACTACATCAAGCACTCAAAAGTTAGGAAACACCTGATTTACAGTTGTCCACATAACCTTAATTTCATTCTCTTGTGCATCCATCCTCACTCAATAAGGCAGGGTCCCGTGGAAGAAAAAATAGCATGTAATCATGGAACTGAAGACTGTAGCATAGTGGATATGCACAAGTGTGCGAAACTAAGGTTGCTTGGGCAACAGTAAATCTTGCATTTCCTAATTTTTGAAGCGCTTTACTCTGTAACCTAAATGTTCTTTAAATGCACTTTTTTATGTAACTTTGTGTGTGTGTGCATGTGTGGTTTTTTGTTTTTTTGTTTTAAAGTTGGAGAGGAAAAAAATAAAAGCAAATTTATATAGATACAACTAGAACAGTCTCTCTTGATGGCTCATGAGTGGGCTTTGAACCTTGGGCCTTCTGCAGTCCAGACTTCTATCACCTGAATTACTGGACTACTGTATTAGCTGGCAGCAGGAGAAGGCTGTTTTGTCTTGGAGGTGTGGACTGCTGGCTCTGGGGTGGTGTAGGAGGATGGGGTACTCCTCTCTCCCCACCCCTGTAAGTTGGGGGAGCACCAGCTGTATGTGGTGTCCCCAAGGGAGGGAGAAATGGGTCACTGGGGCCATATGCTGAATCTAGGCAGCTCTGCTCTCTTTCCCCTCCCCTCCACATGCATGTTCCTCACCCCCACATCACCAACTGTTAATTTTACAGCTGCTCTTGCAGCTCCAGGACCTCTCAGCACAATGTCTGCTGTCACCGTGGCATTGTGAGTTGGGTGTTGTCATCCGTTATCTAGGAAGGCTGCCAACACTTCCCTGAGGACTGCGGGAAGGGGAATGCAGACTGAATGGTTTATAACTCATGAAATGCTGAACTGAAATTTAAGGGAGAAAGAAAAAGGCATTTGTGTCATGGAAGGAATTTCCACTGCTAAATATCAAAGGCTTTCTGCAAACAGGTGTGAGAACGTCGCAAACAGAGTCAGAAAAATACCTTAGAATGGGACCGTTTAGGGAATTTAAATATAGCGATTGCTGGAACTAACTCGCTCCACCTAGCATCATAGGTGGGTGGATCAACTAGAAGCCCATCTGTGTCTCTTTCACCTGTGTAACTTATGTGATGCAATCCCACCAGTATCCTGCCTCTGCAGCCCCAGGGGTGTGATGAAAGAAGTGGTGCACCAGTCAGCTGAGGGTTCCTGGCAATGGGGTGGAAGCTAGTTTCACACCCACTTAAGGTGGAGCCAGTCCCTGTTCAGGCCACACTCCCCTGGACCTCTACATATGGGAAGTGGAGTTCTTTCACCTTGCAACTTGTGGGTCAGGGTTGTGGACGGGATCCTGCCCATGTGTCCATAGAGTCTCCTTGCTCCTTGATGATGGAGAAAGGGGTCAGGCTTGTCCCCAGCTCTTACATGGCAGAGCAGTGACTAGCACAGGCTGTGACTGTGCTATCCCTGACCCTGGTGCTAAATGAAATGACTCCTGCAGCAGGGCCCCAGGAGCCAAAGAGGGCATTTCCTCTTCCTTTAAATGCCTTGTCTCTCTCACTTAGGTATCGGGGGCTAACGCTTGTGCTGACGTTCCTGTTTTATACCAGTTTCCATCTCTCTCGCAAACCCATTAGCATTGTGAAGGTAAGTGCTGTACCTGGAGTGTAATTCGTAGTGTGGCCCAATGCTCATGAGATGAGATTTCTGCTTCCGTAATTAGTCGTATTCTGGCCAGCTCCCCAACCCTCTGTTAATGCACGAATCTGATGGTTTTGCAGGGCCTCCCCCTGCCAGTACATGCATCCTGCCAATGATCCCGGCGCACTAGTATCTCTTCCTAGTGCACTTTACTAAGAGATGTTTGGGCGAGGGTCAGGGAGAAGAGTTCTCCAGACTTTCTCTTTGGGTGGCTTTTCAGCTCCTCAGTCACCCTGGCAAGGCTTTTCCCTTGAGGAGGATCTGTGTCATGAAGGTTCGAACCTTCATGCAGAGGAGTTAAATGCTATTCCTGGTGCCTGAAACGTGGCCAAGCAGCATCAGAGAGACTTCAGTCAAGACATCCTAGGCACCAAGGGTGCTTAAAAGGCACTAGCTGGTGGGGGCGGGGTAGCCAGAGGGCATGGAGAAGCAGAGAGCACATGGGCCGGGGTGGGGGGGGGAATGTCTGGGAGGTGCTGGGTTGGGGACAGGCTGTGGGGTGAGTGTGTGCAGGAGGGAAACGAGAAGCAGGAGCTGCCTCTTGTTCTTGCGTGAAGATGATGCCTTTTGAAGGAGACCTGGACTCTTCAGCATTTTCTTTCCTTGTTCGGTCCACAGAGTGAGCTGCACAGCAACTGCTCTTCTCCGGGAAAGACTCCCCACAATGACAGCAATAGCACCACCTGGTGTGACTGGGCTCCCTTTGGTAAGAGCTTCCTGACTGAGTGCCGTGTGCCTCCTGCCCAGCTCCTCTGGATGGCTGCACTCTGAGATGCAAAGAGCTCAGGAGTGCGCAGCTCCCTTCCCTCGCATGCCACGGGGCAGCCAGGAGAGCTTCACCTCTGAGCTCAGCATCCAGAGCTAGCCACAAGTCACTTGGCCCAAGGTCTCCAGGAAGGTGTTTGGGTGGGAGGCTCTAATGGCTGGGCAGAACTTACAGTGACTGCTCAGACTGCCTGGCTGGGACCCCTCATTATCTCCCCCTAGCCCATCCATGTCCCTCTGCCACACTCCCCATGCTGCTGCTGCAACCCTGGCTTTGTAGGAGTGCTGCTTGGGTAGCCCTTGGGGCCAGCAGTTTCCAGTGCCTTTGCATTGCCTGTTGGGGCCCCAGCCCCTTCTCCAAGAGCAAGCCATGACTGAGCCTGCGTGCCTCTGCCCTACACTGTGACCCCAGGAAGTCCGATCGATATTAAGAATTGGCAGTGCCCTGGCAAATAGACTTGTAACATGATTAATGACCTTGCTCAGGAGCCTTAATGTGTTTACACAACGCACTTATGAGTCTCATTAGCGTGTTAGCTGAGGGTCGGTTCCCAGAGTACCTGGGTTTGGCAGTTGCTAACCGGAGCCAATTGGAGGCCATTAACCAGCTGAGCAGTACCCACTGTGCTTTTTGCCTCATGTCCCAGGTACAAAGGGCAGATGTCTAGTGGAAAACAGGCATGTAACAGAAGCCATCAGAGCTGGCCTCATAGTGGGATGTCCTGGCATGAGAAGGTGTCATTTCTGAAAGCAGTGGGGTTCCTCGATCTTTTCAGGCAGGCGCCCCTTGCTCAAAGTAACGTTTTTGAAACTCTCTTACATTTACTATAAAAGAGGGTAAAAAGCATCGCCATGTGTACAGCGCCAAGCCAATGGGATGGAGTGGTCGGTGCATGCTGAGAGGTTGACAGAGAACACTTCCCCGTGAAGGGTCAGGATGTGTGGGAGTGAGAGCCTCTGTGCTTTAGATTGTAAGAACATAGTCAATGTGTCATTCCTTTCATGTCACATTGGTTGAGAATCACTGGCCTGGAGGAATGAACTCAGGAGGAAAAGTCCCGACTTTGAATCCCAGCTCCGCTGCATTGTCCCATCCCCTCTTTGTACCTTCAGTCCCCTTTGGTAGATGGGGATAATTTATACTTCGTTTTTGGGGCGTGGGGTGAAGAGCAGTGAGTTAATGTTTAAATACACAAGGATCCACTCCACTCTTAAAAATCTGATCCCTGAAGCAGTGAGTGAGGCACTCAGCAATTCAGCTCTGAGGGTCTCTGGGAGCACAAAGCAGGAACCTGCATTGGGGTGGGAGTGGGAGAGAGCAGGATCCCCTGTGGATGTGAATGAGATGCAGGGCTTCTCTAAAATATAGGCTTAAACCCGGAAAATATAGCTAGCAGCAAGCCCACCGTCCAGGTCTTGAAGCATCCCTGCAGTGCTGGGGTGGGGAGAGTGGGCAGAGACTGCAGTTGGGAGTCCTGCTATTCCAGCCTGTTGCTCTTTAACACGCTGGCTTCTGCCTGCATTGTCACCTGTTTTCCAGATCAGGCTAACTACAAAGAGCTCTTTGGTGCCCTGGACAATGCCTTCTTGGTTGCCTATGCCATTGGAATGTTTATCAGGTATGGACTTCTGAGCACCACAGCATGTGGGGAGGAGACGGTTGCATCTCAGATCCTCCCCCAGATACCTCATTGCTTCCTGTTGGGGTCACCTCCATTCCACACACCCCATGAGAGCTTTCCGACTGTATAGCTGCCAACGGGTGTACTGGCTCTTGCGTCGGGGCGGTATTTTTGCCTGGCTCAATGACTGTGGTGTTTTGGACAAAAGCTGGGGCAGACGTTCTGATTCTGGCTCCCTACATGCCCCTGGGAGCCTCAAAAGCACGGGACGTGTAGCATAGCCAAAGGCTGCTACCTTGCACCCCAGAAGTGGCTGCATTTCAGTGGTGCATGAAGCTGTTGTAAACCATTCTGGGATGTGCTGGGTGAATGGTGCTGTATAATGCCAATGACTGGTTGTTAAGAAATGGAACATCCCTTAGGGAGCTAGACCCTGGCAGAAAGCTGCAGCACCAGTGCTCTTTGGTCATGTCTCATGTCAAGCAAGATGAAGGGAAGACAAACTTTGAACTGGCCTCCTGGCACTGAGACTAAATTGATTTCCCTTGCCTGCTTCAGTCCAGTGATTCCAAGCTCCCCAGCTGACTGGTCTATATAGACATTTCCCTTTCCCTTAGACTCTGGTTATTGCTGCCAGTGGAATGGGTGTGGCCCTAGCTTGGAATTCCAGCCACTTTGTTCTGTTCCTAGAATGCAGACTCTCCCCTCTATTGGAGCTTGCTGTTGGGTTATGATGATGATTTTGAGTGGCGTTTACCCTTCCCCTGCCCCGGAAAATTACCCTGTGGGGTTAAGAAATGACTTACGCTCCAGCTTGGTAAAGCATCCATCACGGGTGCTACAGGCTGTGGGCACTTTAGCAGGTTTCTTATCAGTTTGCTGTTTGTGACGGCAGTTGCAGGGGTTTCTATCTGAAATGTGTCCAGCCTGTTTGAGAGGTCAGGTTGGTTTCTGTGTTGATCTGGCCTGAGTGGGATGGCGGGGTGGTCTCCGGTTTGGGTGCAGCTGGGAGGAGACCATGTACTAGGTCTGTCCTGGGGACGCTGCATTGGGTTGGTGACTTATGGCAGCTGGCCTCAGCCAAGATGGCACATAAATGGTAACATGGCCCAATGCCTGTGAGATATGACTTCAGCAATCCACACCGAGACAACCAGAGCCATTGAGAGGGGAGGGCGGCTCAAAGAGCAGAATATTAGGAAGGTGCCATGGTGAGGAGATAGAAGGCCCCATCTAAGGCTCATTCTGCTCACGGGTGAGAGGATCAGGATGGCATTTTTGGTTTGGTTCTGAGTTTTGTTCCTGCTTGGGAGGAAAGTATCTCTGTGTCCCTGGAGTTCAGACAGCTCCTTCAGCCCTGCTGCATGCAGAGATGGGCCTCGCATTTCACAGAGCTGGGAAGGCTGTAGCCTTCCATAAGCATGTCCCAGCCCCTGGTTCCCAGAGGTAAGGCACCAGCCCTTGTATAAAGTATTGCTGAGCTGGCAGAATGCATGTGGGTAGCTGTTAATGCTCTTTCCCCTCCTCCCCCTCCTCTGTGCAGCGGCATCTTTGGTGAGCGCCTTCCACTGCGCTATTACCTGTCGGGAGGGATGGTGCTGAGTGGAGTGTTCACTTCCTTGTTCGGCCTGGCCTACTTCTGGGAAATCCACGTTCTCTGGTACTACGTCATCATCCAGGTAAGGAGTCCCTGGCCTTCATTTACCGTCTGTTCTGAAATGCTTCGCTGACCACAACATTGGGTGCCATCTATTGCCTGGATTTTCACTCTCTGGAAATCCCTTGTGCAGAGCAGGGAGTTCAGTACCTCTGAAGAGTCTGTGTGCAATCAGCAAGCCAAGAGTTTCTTTGGAACTCCTCTCTGCAGGTACGTGGTGCTTCTCAGCCACTTGGAATCTTTAAACCATATCGGACTTCCCGCTAAAAGCGATGCGCTAACTCGGCCACAAGTGACGGGGCTCAGTGCAGGAATTACTGGAGGGAAGCTCTGGCCTGCATTGTGTAAGAGGGCAGAATAGTTTATCATAATGGCCTTAAATCTGTGCATTGGCAAAGCTGTAATTAAATGTCCTGGTTTAATGGGAGCAGCCTAATGTGTGATGATTACAAAAGGCTGAGTTTCCCGAGGGGAATCCTCAGCATCCTTTGAGTGTGAGTTTCTCAGTAACTTCGGGAGTTTCTCTTTGTCCTGCCTGATGGTTTCTTTTCAGTACTTACTTCTGCAGCCTTTGATGTGATCATAGAACCATAGAACTGGTAGGAACCTTGAGGTCATCTAGTCCAGTCTCCTGCTCTCATGGCAGGACTAAATATGATCTAGACCATTCCTGACAGGTGTTTGTCTAACCTGCTCTTAAACCAGCTTGGGGTGCAGTTCCTCTGACCAGCCCAGAGAGCCAGGAATGCAAAGCAAAACCACAAACCTGTTCTGTCCCCCCCCCCAGTATGAAAGAACAAGCAAGGTAGCAGATACACTTGGCATGGCCAGGCATCTGCCTAAGCATGCAGAAACTTTCCATGGTGTCTTGAGTCAGTGTGAAGTCTGCAGTGGATTCTCCAGGAGCTCTCTCTAATGTGGTTGTTCCAAAGTGCTAGCAAGAACAGGGCACTTCCTAGGACATTCTAAGAAATGGGAGGCTTGAAATGCTCCCAAACTTACAGCAGCCAGGCTGGAGCAGAATGACCAGTATGGAAAAACTAGCAAGTGACTAGAACTGGCAGACTGTGTTCCTCGAGGGAGACCCAGGCTACAGAGCAGTGCCAAGGCTGCTTCTCCTTCAGGATTGGAGAGACGTTCATCTCCTCCACTCTGATTCATCCAGAGTAGGCCGCACAGATATTCTCTGCAAGCTGATAGGGCCTGGAGAAAAAACAGTTGTTCCTGTTCTTGAGATTCCCTCCTCACACCCTCTTGCTATGAACCACTGGAAGAAACCAAAAGCTAAATAACTCCATTCAGAGGAATGTTGCTATCTCAGGCACTTCATCTGGGGTCCAGCTGGTGCATGCCCCAGACCTCTCTGTGCCCCTCAGGTAGGAACAGGAAACGGAGGGGCCCTATTAACAGAAAACAACCTGTAAAAGTTCCCTAGATGTGCCACATTACAGGAGAATAGGGAAATGTCCCTGACCCACTGGCTCTGTCCATTGCCAGTGGAGAGCAAGTAGCAGGAAGTATGGATATTTCCGAACACTGATGTCCCAGATGCAGCACTGCAAATCTCTGCTTCACCAGACAGCCTGTACCAGAGGCAACTGGCACCCGTGCTGATGAAATGTAACCTACTGGCAACAGGCGTGTTTCCTGAACCTGTAATTGCAGGTTCCTGTTCCAGTTCCCTGCTCCAGTTTCTCTGATAAGAAAAATGCTGTCAGACCTGCCAATTTGACGTGGGGTGCAGCAAAACTTGACTCCCAAATATATCCCAGCTGCAGACGGAGGCACCATTCCTCACAATGGAGAAAACTTGACTTCCAGGGCTGTGGTGAAGCTGCTCAGATTTCAGCAAAGCTGTTGCTACTGGCAGAGTTTCTGTTCTCCCAAGCAATGCCAGGGAAGCATTTCACAATGAGCTGGCTATTGGTGGGGCCCTGGGTGGGGCCCTGGATATTACTACCTATTAAAGGATGAATTCCCAACCAGCAGTGCACACCTTAATTACAGCTTTGGAATCCAGAGGGCAGCTGCCTGGGTTTAAGGCCTCATTTGTGTACTGCTCACATTTTGTGTTTTGACATGCCAGTGCTTCCTAAGTGGATGTTTTAGGCTGTCTCATGAGTCAGGATCTTGTGCTTCAAACACAGGCCTCCTTCTAAGTGCAGAGACACTTCCTCTCCCCCCCGCCCACCTCCTACTCCCAGTGCTTTCATACACCTATTTTCATGTCTCAGGGTGGTTCTGGCTTTATTTACAGGAGTGACTGGGATGCTGAGCATGACTTGATGAACCTTCTACACTTTAACAAGTTTAGCCTCACAGCCTCCCTGTGAAGTGGGTCAGGTTTATTAACCCCAGTTTACAAATGGAAAATGCGGGCACGGAGAGAAGTGACTTGTCCAAGGTTACACAGCGAGTTAGTGGCAGACTGAGAATCTGCTCAGTAATCTCGTGCCTTAGATCCAAGGCTCTCCTCATTCCCTAGGTGGTGGGGGCAGTTGGAAAATGCTGTGGTATTGAAATAAGGCAAAATAATTTGAAAGTTCAGCTCCTGGAATGACATTCAGACAGAAATATCACTGAACCCCCGAGAAAGCATTGCTAGGCACTGCAGGGATTCCCAGCCTCCAGGTGGGGTACATCAGTAGCTTACATTCCTGATGCATATAAAATGGCCCAGCAGGGAAAACATACCAGCTACTCACTGAAAAGGGTGGGTGCTTTCAGCATCCCAGACATACTGGAGCAGTCAGCCCTGGGCACAAGGGAGGCGATATTGGGTTGAGTATGGAGCCAGGGATTAAGAGTTCTAATCCCAGCTCTCTCATTGACTCACTGCATGACCTTGGGCAAGTGACAAGCTCCCTGCTTCTGCACACCTCCAGCCAACTGCATGGGGTGAGGGGTTCTGAGGATTAAGGCCACAATTTTCAAAAGCAGGAACCTAAAGTTAATCTGCCCAGTCTGTATTTAGGTTCTGGAATAAATGTCCTGACTTGTCAGAAGTGCCGAATTACTAGGGGGCTGTTGGGTGCTCAGCATGTTTGAAAATCAGCCATTTTGTTTAGGAGTCAAAAATACGTACTTGGGAGTGAACTTTAGGCGTCTGGTTTTGGCCTCTCCGATTTGGCATCAGGGACTAGTGTTTTCCAAAGAGTACTGCAGTGTTTCCCTTTAGTGAAGGAAACAGCCTCTTCCACTACGAGCAGAGATCTGTGGAGACAACAAAAGCTAGTGGATGTTGTGTCCCTCTGCAGTGAATGCCTGCAGCTCCATCCAGATGGAGGCCTACTTCCTATGGTAGCTCCATGAATGTCCTTGTAGCGCTTCTGAAACCTGCCCTGCATAGTTCCCTTTACTGATTGGGGTGAAAGTGTACCTGCACTACTCATTGGCCTTCCCTACTACTGCATGGAGAGGGTGGGACTGGCATGCTTTTAACTTGGGCACCAGCCCTTCAGAACAACTGCATACTTGACTCCCTGAGCAGCCAGGGTTTTGGAGAAAATGGACTAGTGGGCCATGGAAAATGCACTGCCTTTCCACAGGAGGCGCAAGTTACTTGGGCAGTATGGCACCAGTAACCCCATAGGACGTAGGCACTGCTTTGGATGGTAGACTGTCTACTAGACAGCATCTGCACTGATGAGTCTCACCTCTGGCTCTAGAATGACTTCCTTTCCCCCTTGCAGGGAGAGGGATTTCTTTCTTTCCTATATTTCGCCAGAATTGCCTGGTACTGAGGTATGATTTCAAACTGCTCAGTTTGCCACCATGCTCCTGTACTGAGTTAGCTCTGCATTTACCTTGGTAACCAGTGGCAACCCTGAAATCCAGAAGAAATGGTCAGGTAGGGATGTCTTGAGATGCCTCAGACAGAGCTTCTCCTTTGGGGTGGGGAGGCTGGCTGGAGTGAATGGCCTGAGCATGGTCAAGGTGTAAGGCACTGATTCGGGTGGTGGATATGTGTGATGGGCTAATGAGAACACCTCTGTCCTAGTGGAGGACGAAACTTTCCACGGGCGGGGATAGGAGATAGCACAGTCTGACATTGAGACTCTGTTGCATGGCTTCTTGACACACCTGCTGTCTCCCCACTAGATCTGCAACGGTTTGGTGCAGACGACTGGCTGGCCATCCGTGGTGACGTGCGTTGGGAACTGGTTCGGAAAGGGGAAGTGAGTCTGTTTCTTAATCTCTCAGGCTTTTTGTTGTGGCTTCTCTCAAGTGTTTGTTGCTTAATCCCATCCCCTGAGGAAGTGCCTGATTCACACCCTGGCAGTGGCAGGAAACGACACCCGGCACAGAAACCTCTGGACTAACTTTGGTCATGGTGGCACTGTCAAGGCCTGGCCTGAAACTCACACCAGGTCCTACAATACAGCTTTTTTGCGTGGCAGGGGAGACCCTAAAATGCGGAGGCTTCCCAGCGAGGATTGTAGCACCATTAAAGAGGCAGCTACCCTGAGCCATTTGCCAATGTAAGCTCTGTGCACACTGCATGTCTCCCTATGTTCCTTCCACTCCGCATAGCTGCCTGTCAGTGCTTTGGGGCAGAGATTCCTGACTTGTTCCAGCACTGAGGGCCTGTCTTGGTAAGTCATCAGTGCTGAGAAGAATGTTTGTTTACCCAGCAATGCCTTGATAAGCCATTGCCACCTATTGTATATGTCAGCAACTAGTGATCATATGTGTTGCACCTGCTGGGCCCTCTGTCATGGTCAGATGGGGTGATGAGCACACACCCTGCAAACTGGTCATGCAGGAGCCTGTCTCTGCCATCGCTCCCCAGGGTGCCAGCCCCCCACTTGTCCTCACTGGCCATAACTTTGGTTTTGGAGAATTTTCCTCCTTCCCTGTTTCTGTGGCTATAAATCTGCATATCCTCCCCCTTGCTTGTGTTCGCTGCTGCCGTCCTCATCCAGGCCTTCATTTCCTCTCCCTTGACTGCTGCGGCTCCCTCCCTTAACATGCCAGAGTCCAGCCACTGCCAAATGTAACATCCCCTTCTGCACATACAGAGCAGGAGCCTATCCTTAAACACTTTATCATTTGTGTGGGAGCCAGTTCTGAGGTATCCCTCCTTGTTTTTAAAACTCCATGGACTCAAAGCAGCCCAGCTCTCATCTGCTCATGAGCCTCTTTTATGTTGCTTCACAGTCACACCATTGTTCATGCTTCTCCTTTGCCGATACTGCCACCTGTAGCTGCCTTCGTGGATCTTTGCCTCTCTCTGATTTTACAGCTGAAAGACCTTAGCTGTGACTGTCTCTTCTGGCTTGCTCATGCCCCCTAGTTTTGGCTTTTCCTTGATTGCTACTTTGTTAACTGTATCTCTGTTGCTAAGCTCTGATGTGTTTGGGCCCTCACGGTATATAGGAACAGTGCTACCCCGAGTGAAATTGCTGGTTACGAACTACTGGCCCATTATCGTCCGTTTCAAGCAATAGTGGGGGCTGCACACAGTCACATCACTAATGCATGCCCTTACCTTGGAAAAACGTGAGCAAGGCTCAGTTCCCAAATTTGTGGGCCCTTCCTCCTAGAGGGGAGGATATACAGCACCAGCTTTCTCAGGTCCCCTCTTGGGTTAGGTTGGCCCAGTCTTTGGTGCAGGGTACTTCTTACTGGACCCTGCCATGTTCACACCCACTGGCCAAATCCCCTCTGCTTCCCCCCCCCCCCCCGCAAATTGGCATGGCTGATTGGAACAGGAGAGAGTGTGCCCTGGTTCCTGCTCACACATTTGTCCCCATCATCAGCTGAGCTGAGAATCCCTTTCTTAGCTGCTGGGGTATAGGGCCTGGGCATGGAAGAAATGGCGGGACATTGAGGGCTTGCAGGGAAGAGTCTCATATCCACTAGAGTCTATCCCAATAAATGGTCATAACTGGCAAGCACCGCAGAAATGCTGTACTAATGGTTTTCCTCTTGTCCTTCATCAGGAGAGGTCTGATCATGGGCATCTGGAATTCCCATACCTCTGTAGGGAACATCCTGGGGTCCCTGATCGCTGGAGTGTGGGTTTCGTCAGCCTGGGGCCTGTCTTTCATCGTGCCTGGGATCATCATTGCAGTCATGGGAATCGTCTGCTTCTTGTTCCTTGTTGAATGTGAGTGTGAGCTGGGCCTAGATGCTTCGTCATAACCTCCTGCAGCCATGCTGCAGCATTCTGCTGGCATGGGAGAGGGAAAGGTGGATACAGCTCGTGGCAGAGAGGTTAGCTTCCCAGTAGCCTCTTCAGGGAGGACAGTGCCTGGTGCAGCTTTGCTGACACCATGCCAGCCCTCCGTAGTGACGAGGAGAGAACTGGCTGTATTCAATATTTAGGGCTGGCATCTGAAGCCTTTCAGCTCTAGGACACTGGGATAGCTGGTGAATGACCCTGAAACCTCCCTTCAGTATTGGCTCGACCTCTGGCAGGGTGCCGTCCCCTTTGTGCTGGTGTCTAAGAACCCTCCAGCAAACCAGTTCCCTGGCAGGAGCGTTGGTGGAAATGGCAGATGGAACCAGTTGGTGCTGGAGAATATCCATGGGCTGTGGATTCAGGCTGTCAGAGTACTCTCCCCAGGAACTGGGTTTTACGAATGATGCTAGTCTCGTCGGTGTTTGTGTTTGTGAGATCAGTGTCAATCAGAGCTAGCTGGCAGAGCTCTAACTGTGAAGAGCAGAGTCTTGACGAACCAAAAACTGATTATTCTACAATATCTCGTTGAGCTGATGAATTCTGAGCGAGGATAACCTGGGCACAGGTTATCTACGGAAAGAGCCAACACTTGTTACTGAGCTAAAGACCCAGGTTCCAAAGTCCTTATCTGATGGCTGTACAGTGGCCTGGGTGGAACCAGTAGGTGGTGTCAGAGCAGTTCTCATGGACTCAGTGTTGACTTTAGAGCTTGAAGGGCTTATCTCCCTTTGGGAGTCCCTGTGGGACTGTCCTCTGTAGTACAGTGCTGCATGGCCATGTGGAGGCTCTCTGGGGAAACACTAGAAAATGATGGGCCGATAACAAGAATTAAAACCTTGGAAAGGGGTTTGGCTCTCCAGGGAACATGAGGTCCTAGAAGAGCCATGCCCGAGGGCAGTGACTGAAAAATCTCTTGTCCCTCAAGCCCTGGCAGCCTCTCTCCATGGTGGCACACGCTAGTGAGATGCTGAACGTCTTTTTGACTGGCCCGCAGAGCAGTAAGTCGGCAGTGTGGGAGCTAGCCATAGGGAAAGCCGCACAAAGCAGGGGCCCACTTCCAACCTTAGTATTTCACAGCTGCTGTGTGGGGCTTCTGCAGCCATGTGAAGCCAGGAAGCTGTCTGCTGTAGGGTTGAACTCTTACATTGGAAGGAGTGCAAAGGAGCATCTTGACATCCAGAGAAGTGAAGCAGGGACAGCAGTGGGGAGAGTTCCTGGGAGCTCATACACCCCCTTGCAGCCACAAAGATCTCTGCTGGAGGCATGGTACCTTACCGTGGGGACAGCTTTCAAAGCTCTTTGGGGAACATGGGGTCACCTAAGGGAAAAGCCTCCTAGTCAGATTCCATGAGAATCCTCACACCATGCGCTGCTGTGATGTGATGTGTGGGGACCCCAAAGCTGAAGGGAACGTTGGGCCAGACCCTGACTTACAAAGGGATTGAGGCACCTAAAGATGCAAAGAGGTGCCTAGTGGGATGTACAAAAGAGTCCAAGTTAGGCACCTGACCCCCATTAGGCACCTGTTGAACTCCTTGTCAGGGGATGTTGTGAAGGCCAAAAGTATCATTGGGTTCAAAGAAGAATTAACTAAGTTCATGGAGGATAGGTCCACCAACAGCTGTTAGCCAAGATGGGCAGGGAGGCAACCACATGCTCAGGGTGTCCCTAGCCTGTGACTGCCAGAAGCTGGGACTGTACGACAGGATGGGTCACTCAATAAATTGCCCTGTTCTGTTCAGTCCCTCTGAAGCGCCTGGCATTGGCCTCTGTTGGAAGACAGGATACTGGGCTAGATGGACCATTGGTCTGACGCAGTCTGGCCTTTCTTATGTTATTAGGTACCTCTCTGCATCTTTAGGTGCCTAGTTACCTTTGTCAATCTGACCCTTTGTGTCTCTTGCCCCACGGGGCTCAGACAGCTCACAGAGCACCTTTTAAAGTTCAGACTCGGAGCACGTTGTATGGAAACAGCAAATGGCTATTGCCATCTAGTGGCAAGTGATGATACAACTGCTTCCCTATCCTGGCCACACTATTGCTCTGCATGGCTGACCTGAAAGGTGTCCGCTAAGCTTTTACTGCCAGCACTAGAAAGGGAGTGAATTTAGTGCTCTGGTCTCAGAGCTCCCCTAGAGGTGTGTAGATCTGCTGCCCGCCAGGCATGTTCCCCATAAAAGCCAAGGCCCTTTCCCACTCATCTCTGCAGCTGGAAAATAGTGGGGAAATGAGTCCTTTGGGAACACTTGGGGTCTTCCAGTTCACTTCACTTCAGGAAATATAGTCACTGGTCTCTAAAGTCACCTCTACTGCGAGCTGCTGCCAAGCCTCGGCTTTGCCATCACTGCTAAATCTTGGACCTGCTTTTCAGATTGCTGTAACTGGGCCTCTTATTCTTCAGGTCTTGTAGCATGAAATGCTGGGGGCGCACTGCGCCAGGGTTTGCACTCTCCTTTTCCTAGTTGTGGGGCTCCTGAGTTAGTGCACAGGAAAGCTCTTGTCCCGTGGGGCGGGCTGCACACATGCTACAGACTAGGGACTGCTGGATTAGCTTCCCACACCGGCTGTTATGCATGTGCTGAGGTAACGGGAGGATGCAAGGGGGTTGTTGTGTGTGGCAGTCACATGGAATCTCTCTCTCTTTCAGATCCTGAAGACGTTGACTGCAACCCACCTCTACACCATGTAAGTTAACTTCCTTTCCAAGCTCTCTGAGCAATCCGGGGCTAGGCAGGGTTTCTCCTCTTCCCCTCTCAGCAAGGGCAGAACCATTTCCAGGGAACACGGTTCCAAACCCCAGCTTCCCATTTCCCTGGTGTGGGGCTAGCAAGGGAGATTGCAGCAATTCACTCTGCTGTGGTACGGCAAAAGCTCCGATGTGCAGCCATAGCCATGGGAATGGCACAAGTTAACCAGAGATGCAGGATCTCTCAATGAGGGTGCTCCTGATGCTTTGGCTGTTGAGCTCTGGCTCGTGAGCTGTTGTGTAGTTCACTGGCTGGAATCTATAAATAACCTGTGTAACAACATATTTCCCCAGGAAACCTGTGTGGAGATGTATTGTAATGTTCTTGGCATGTCCCCTGTTCAGCTGCCTTGACGGAGGCACATTGATCCCATGACACAGGTGGTGCTCTGAGCTTTCCTACTTTCATTAGCCGTGTGGCCTTCCTCACTCAGAGCACTTTTCAGGGCTAGAGACACATCAGTTAGCGAGGGTGCCAAGCTGATGTGCATGAGTGGACTGACTAGGCAGCTCTTTGGCAGAACCTAAGAAGGGCTGTTGACAGCTGCTTGACTTTTTTTTTTTTTTTTTTTTCTTAATGAACTTTTTTCTAAAATGAAACTTCAGGGAAAGCTTTTTAAACCCACCTTCTCCCTCCCCCCAGCCTCATGCAACCTTGATAGAAACTGAACCTGTCAGGTTTTCCCCTTAACTCTTCCTCCTCCCTCCACCCCCCGGAACAAACAGAAAAGCTGGGGTGGGGGGAGGGAGGGAGAGTGAGTTTATACTATTTGCAAGTTTTCCTCTTGAAACTCGGACACAGCCTGATGTGTGTCCAGTTCTCGGGCAGTGGGATTAGCAGCACCGGCCACAGGCAGGTGTAACTGTCAATGTGCAAGCTCATTCCTGAGCTGAATTACCCCCACGTTTCCAGTGATGGACTCCAGTGCACCTTGGTACATGCTTCAGCCATTGCCTGCCACACTCCTGCTTTATTAAGGCTGGTCTACCCAGAGAAATGTACTGGTATAATGACACTGCTGTATTCAGTATAACTTCCTGTGTGGACATTCTTATTCCACTATGGCACTAGAATTTACCAGCAGAACTATACTGGTATAACATCCCATGTAGACAAGCCCCTAGTCCTGTTAATCTCTCAAACCCAGAGCCAGGTTAAGGCAGCTTGGAGTCCTTGGCACAGCCTCAGCCTGGCATTGGGACCTCACCCTGATTGGAGCAGTGTTGGCAGGGGCTGCCCATGTGAGTTGGTTGGAGTCATGTAGGGCTACCACCCTCCTTTCTGGGAAAACTGAAAATCACTGCTCTGTCTTCTGGGAACCTGGGGCTGCCCGAGCAGTGAGGACTCTGCCTCCACTCCCCTGAGCAGAGAACTTTGGGGGATGGGCTCTGCTGACATCACCCCATGAGAACTGATGATGGGGTGGCAGCAGTGAGGGCCCCTGTTCTGGTGGTGATGGCAGGGCCCCTCCCCCCAGCCCAGCTGTGGCTTTCACTGTTAACAAATCCATTGAAATGAATGGCATAGCTCATTTGTCAGCTATTATTTCAGGCTGTCTGCAAACTCAGGCAGGTGTCACTGCCTTGGTTCACCTTGGAAACATGACCTGAGTGTTTGCAGCCATAAGGGCTAGAAGCAGTTTTTGTTGTGTGTTTGTGTTTTTGTTTCTTTTTAAACGAGAGCTGAGACTTTTGACCCGAGGAGTGAGAGCCCTACACGTGGGCCTATAATGCCTGGCCCTGAAACAGCAGGCTTGTTTCGCAGCTATGTGGCTGTGCAATACTTCATCCTGTTATACTGACGGGTCTGAGTATGAGAATAAGCTGTACCTGCAACCAAAGGGTGGGCTGGGCTTGACAGGTGTGCCAGGCCAGGGTATGGGCACACTCTGCTCCAGCTGTGCCTGAGTGTAAACTGCTAATCTGGTTTCAGACAGAATCAGAGGAATCAGAGGAGAGAGACCCTGAAGTGACACTCTCCACTGATGATGGGAGCTGTATCCGAGAGAACACTATCGATTCTTCAGTGTGTCCCAGAGAACCAGCTGAGCAGCCAGAAGCCATAAGCTTCTTAGGAGCCCTCAGGATACCTGTGAGTAGAAGAACCAGGCTGCTTGTGGGTCCAGAGTATTCTGAACAGGGGGCTAATGTCCTGTGGGATTTGGGATGCCACTTACTATACGCCGGCACAGGCTGAGGTGAAGTCCACGCTGACCTGTAGCTGAACATGAGAATGGCCGTATTAGGTCAGACCAAGATCCATCTAACCCAGTACCCTGACTTCCCACAGTGGCAAGTGTCAGCGGGAATGAACAGAACAGGGCAATTTTATCTAGTGATCCATCCCAGGTCATTCAGTCCCAGCTTTTAGCAGTCTGAGGTTTAGGACACCGAGAGCATGGTTAATGGCCATTGATGGACCTGTCCTCTATGAACCTACCTACTTCTTGTTTGAACCCCATTATAGTTTTGGCCTTCACAGTGTCCCCTGGCAACATGTTCCATAGGGTGACTGTGCGTTGTGTGAAGAAGTATTTCCTTTTGTTTGTTTTAAACCTGTTGCCTATTCATTTCATTGGTTGACCCCTGGTTCTTGTGTTTATGTGAAGGGGTAAATAACACTTCCCTATTCAGCTTCTCCACACCGGTCAAGATTTTATAGACCTCTTACCTGTCCCCCTTAGTCATCTCTTTTCCAAGCTGAACAGTCCCAGTCTTATTAATCTCTCTCCATATGGAAGCTCCAGTCATTTTTGTTGCCCTGCTCTCTGTACCTTTTCCAATTCTAATATATTATTTTTGAGATGGAGTGACCAGAACTGCACACAATATTCAAGGTATGGGCATGCTGTAGATTTATATAGTGGCATTATGATATTTTCTGTTTTATTATCTATCCCTGTCCTAATGGTTCCTAACAT
The DNA here is from genome assembly GCF_965152275.1 of Natator depressus. Lineage (NCBI taxonomy): Eukaryota > Metazoa > Chordata > Testudines > Cheloniidae > Natator > Natator depressus. The sequence continues at coordinate 870,720 of NC_134255.1, forward strand.
GAGCTTTTTTGACTGCTGCTGCACACTGAGCAGATGTTTTCAGAGAACTATCCACGACTCCACGATCTCTTTCTTGAATGGTAACAGCTAATTTAGACCCCATCATTTTGTATGGATAGTTGGGATTATGTTTTCCATTGTGTTTTACTCTGCATTTATCGACACAGAATTTCATCTGCCATTTTCTTGCCTAGTCACCCAGTTTTGTGAGATCCCTTTGTAGATCTTCCCAATCTGCTTTGGACTTAACTATCTTGAGCAATTTTGTATCATCTGCAAATTTTGCCACCTCGCTCTTTACCCCTTTTCCCAGATCATTTATGAATATCTTGAACAGCACTGGTCCCAGTACAGATCCTTATGGGGGCCTGCTATTGCCTCTCTCCATTGTGAAAACTAACCGTTTATTCCTACCCTTTCTTTCCTGTCTTTCTAACAGTTTCTGATCCATGAGAGGGACTTTCCTTTTTATTCCATGACAGTTTACTTTGCTTATGAGCCTTTGGTGAGGGACCTTGTCGAAGACTTTCTGAAAGTCCAAGTACACTATATCCACTGGATCACTCTTGTCCATGTGTGTGTTTGACCCCCCCTCAACGAATTCTAATAGATTGGTGAGGCATGAATTCCCTTTACAAAAGCTGTGTTGACTCTTTCCCAACAAACTGTGTTCATCTGTGTGTCTGATAATTCTGTTCTTTAGTGTAGTTTCAACCAATGTGCCTGGTCCTGAAGTTAGGCTTACTGGCCTGTAATTGCCAGGATCGCCTCTGGAGCCTTTTTAAAATATTGATGTCACATTAGCTATCCTCTAGTTATCTGGTACAGAGTCTGATTTAAGTGATAGGTTACATATCACAGTTAGTAGTTCTGCAATTTCACATTTGAGTTCCTTTAGAACTCTAGGGTGAATCCCATCTGGTCCTGGTGACTTATTACTGTTTAATTTATCAATTTGTTCCAAAACCTCCTCCACTGACCCTTCAGTCAGAGACAGCTCCTCAGATTTGTCACCTTAAAGGAATGGCTCAGGTCTGGGAATCTCCCTCATTATCTGCAGTGAAGACCAATGCAAAAAATTAATTTAGCTTCTCTGCAACAGACATCCTGTATTAAGGCCTTTAGCACCTCGATCGTCCATTGATTGTTTGGCAGGCTTCCTGCTTCTAATGTTGTTGTTGTTTTTGTTTTGTGTTTTGTTTTTTGTTTTATTTTATTGTATTTATTTATTTATTTTTGTGTCTGGTAGTTTTTGTGTCTTTTGCTAGTTGTTGTTCAGATTATTTTGTGACCCTCCTACTTATACGTTTATACTTGACTTGCCTGAGGGCAAGTCTACACAGCAAAATTAAGTCAACCTAAGGTACATCATTGTACAGCCACCCAAGTAACTAAATTGCTTTTGCACGTCCATGCTACTCTCCTTGTGTCGGCGGTGTGCGCTCTCACCAGGAGTGCTTGCACCGATTTAACTGTTAGTGTGGGGCGTTGTGGGATAGTTTCTGAAAGGCCTCACCAGTCAATGTAAACAACACAGTGTCTATACTGGCACTGCGTCAACCTAACTACATTGACCTCAGCACTATGCCTCTCACCAAGGTGGAGTTATTAAATCGGTGTAGTGGGCAAGTTACATTGGTGGGAGCTACATTTTAGTGAAGATGCTTTCGGAGTTAAATCCATGTAGGCTGCCTCACATAGAACTCTGTAGTGTAGACCAGGCCTGAGTTTATGCTCCTTTCTATTTTCCTGAGTAGGATTTGACCTCCAATTTTTAAAGCGTGTCTTTTTGCCTCCAACCACCTCTTTTCCTTTTTTGAATTTGGGGTATGCATTTAATTTGCGCCTCTATTATGGTGTTTTTAAAAGTTTCCATGAAGCTTGCAGATATTTCTCCTTTGTCACTGTTCCTTTTAATTTCTGTTTAACTAGCTTCCTCATTTTTCTGTAGTTCCCCTTTATGAAGCTAAGTGCTACTGGGGTGGGTTTCTTTGGTATTTCTCCCCCCCCCCAGGATGTTAACTTGAATTACATTATGGTCGCTGTTACTGAGCGGTTCAGCTATATTCCCGTCTTGAACCATCCTGCATTTCATTTAGGACTAAATCAAGAATTGCCTCTCCCCTTGTGGGTTCCAGGATTAGCTGCTCCAAAAAGCAGTCATGTAAGGTCTCTATAAATTTTATCTGCATCTCATCCTGAAGTAACATGTACCCAGTCAATATAGGGATAGTTGAAATCCCCCATTATTACTGAATTTTCTATTTTTGTAGCCTCTTTAATCTCCTGGAGCATTTCACAGTAAGCGTCACCATCTTGGTTAGGTGGTGGCTAATAGTGTATTCCTTCTGGTATACTCTTATTATTCAAGATTCTATGGTATAGTTTGATTCATTTAATATTTTTACTATATTTGACTCGGTGCTTTTTTTCATGTATAGTGCCACTTCCCCACCAGCAAGACTTACTCTGCCATTCCTGTATATTTTGTACCATGGTATTACTGCGTCCCATTGATTATCATCATACCTATTATATCAATATCCTCCTTTAATACCAGGCACTCAAGTTCACCCATCTTATTATTTAGACTTCTAGCATTTGTATATAAGCACTTATAAAATGTGTCCGTATTTAGTTGTCTGCCTTCATGTGATGCATTGAATGGGACTCTTTTTCATGGAGGACAGGTCCATCAGTGGCCATCAATGGACCAAACCCCCTAGTCCAGGGGGTGTCTTCCAACCCCTATATTCTATGATTCTGTGATTAACCATGCTCTGGGTGTCCTAAATCTCTGACTGCTCAAAGCTGGGACTAAATGACAGGGGATGGATCACTAGATAAAATTGCCCTGTTCTGTTCTTCACAAACCCAGCTATCAATATTTCTAATGATGAAATCCCCCAGTACTATTACCTGGCCATTCCAAGTAATCGGGGTCCCTTCCCCTGGAAGAGTATCCTCCGTACGAAAGGCTACCATACCATCATCTGAAAGGATTGAAGGATGCTTACTAGCTAAAGGCAAGGACTAGCTTTGTCTTTTAGCTAATGACAAGAACAGACACAGGCAAAACACTGGCCTGTCAGACTCGGTGTGACAAGACGGGAGCCCCTGCCTCCTAGAGGGGGAGGAGTTAACCTTGGGGACCCAGTGACTGACCGGATTACAGAACCGGATGTGCAGCACCCTCTGCACAATGGGTCTGAGTCTCTGGTCCTTAAGAGCAGCCCTGACTGTCCAGGGCCGCAATAGGAGGGGCTAGCCCCAAGGGTGTGCACCACTCTCTCCCATCCCCTCAAACCAGGGTTCTCCCAGCTGCCTTGTGTGCCCCCCGACTGCCTGCTACTAGGCCTCCCCAGAGGGGCCTTGGTGCCTTCCCCCACCCATCTGTGTTCCATATGGCCTCTGTTACTGCAGTAACTGAGCACCTCACAATCTCCTTGTATCCTCTCAACCCCCGTGAGGCAGGGTAGTGCCACTGTCCCCATTGTACGGAGTGGAAAGGGAGGCATGGAGACACCACTAGGGTTGCCAGCTTTAGTTGGGTGTATTCCTGGAGGTTTCATCACATGACATAATCTTCAATTAATGATTAATCTCTGATCCCTGGAGACTCCAGGACAATCCTGGAGGGTTGGCAACCCTAGACACAGCAGTAGAGATACAAAATCAACTATTGTGCTTTAAAAAAAAAGTATTTAAATTCAGTACATTTATATTTTTAAAAATAAACCTATTGAAAATAAAATTTTGAAATTGAGATCCTATACTAGGGCCTAAAAATTGTACAATCTGTTAAAATTTCCATTTAAATAAAATTCAAGCAGGCCATGTTCATTGCTGAACTTTGAAAGGAAGTCAAAGCACTGAGCTGGGGGAAGTCACTGGCGAAGCACCTGGAAGCAGAGTTTGTTGAAGTGCTAAACCAGCTTTTGACGGCAGTAGCCTCTTCTTCACATGCAGAGAGAATACTTTACTTCCTTCACTTCAGTTTATTCAACAAGTTCAGTTCCATGACTTTCTCCTCCAAAACTAAGAAACCAATTTGGGAGTTGAAAAAAAAGCAGGAAAGCTTGTTTTCCTCCTCCAGTCTATGAATAAAAGTGAGGTGTGAGTCCTACTTATCGAAAATTCAGAAGGACAATGCTCAGCTGCTCTTCCTGGTGTTTATTTTAAGATGTGAGCTTTAGAAATGTGATTAGTGTGCAGTGGGTGTGCCTTGTGTGTCAGAGAAATCCAAATGGTGGGCCATTTCCCTGGGACCGTGTAACTCCTTGTCTGGTTGTGCTTCGGATAACATTTCCTCCCTGTCTGCAGTGTTCTTCTTTCCCTATCTGCCGTATGCTTCCCGAACATCTGGAACTCTGCAAATAGTGTGATGAAGCTGTTTAATTGACCAAGGTGATCATTAGCACCGCTGATGCACCCAACGTATGGGATTGGGATGAAAGCAAACGGGAGGAAAGAAGAGGATGGAAGGGGGAGGATGGAGGTCCCCTCTGTGTCTTGGGGTTTTCTGACACTGACCTTTCTCCCCTCCATCTCCTCCCCAGGGTGTGGTGGAGTTCTCCTTATGCCTGCTGTTTGCAAAGCTGGTCAGTTACACTTTCCTCTATTGGCTGCCTCTCTACATTGTGAATGTTGGTGAGTCACAGGAAGCTACTAATGTCCATTTAACTACTTCACCGTGTGTGCTCTGGATGGAGGGTTCTCATTCTCCTTACTCCAGGCAGGAGTGCACAGGCTTCCCACAGAGGAATCTTGCTCATTTGCTCTTAGTGTTCTAGTGAAAGAAAGTGTTCTCTGCTTCCTAGTAAGTGTTCAGTCTCCTGGGAAAACCTGGCTGTGGTTCAGGAGTGTGTGGGGACCTCAGCTGACGGACACAGATGTGCACCACAATGGCAGCTCAGCTCTTGTGGCCAGCTGTTCTCAGTGTTGCCCATCGTGGTGCTGGGCAGGTCCATGGGGTTTCGATGCAAATGTTGCTCCAAATTAAGCAAGTGACAGTGTGTCCTGTGCCTGCAGTCTAGGGTGCAAGTGCCTTACAGTGGGCTCCTAGTGAACAAGGCGTCGTCTTGGGCATCCACAAGAGCTTGTTCTGGCTCCCAAGAGATCCATACCCAGCATCAGTGGATGCCTGTGTCTCAGCCCCCACGAGGTCTGGCTCCTGATGCCAGGAGAATAACCACACAGCCAGAGCTCAGGCTTGCTCTGAACTTCTAACAAGTGAACGTCTCTGTTGATGCATCTCATTTCATTGCAGCTCACTTCGGCGCTAAGGAGGCTGGGGACCTGTCCACGCTCTTTGATGTTGGTGGCATCCTAGGTCTGGCATTCTTCACTCTTGCTTGCTGTGTTGCCATTGTGGACAGGGAGGGATGATGACTTGTGGCTAAAGCACAGGCCTGGGACACAGAGAGGAGTTGTATCCCTGGCTCTGACCAGGGTTCCTGGGGGGGACCTTCGCCAACTCAGTTGCACCTAAACTGTCAAATGTGTCTCCTGATTTGGGTGCCTACCTTGAGATGAGGCGTGACTCCCAGAGGTGTTCAGCATCCACCACTCCCATTGCTAGCTGGAGTCGTGGGTGCTCAGTGCCTCTGACCATGAGTGTCACAAGTTGGCCCTGTTCTCTGCCTGGGCTTTATCTGAAAAATGGGAGTAACACTTGCCCTTCTCACCGGGGCATGGGGGCTGTAAGGATTGACTCCTGTTTGTAAAGCATGTTAAGAGCCATGGAAGGCGAGTGCTAATAGAAGTACCAATTATTATCACGTATTTTTATTATTCTGCTCACTGATTGGCTTGTAGTGACAGCTGTTTAGAATCTGGGCCCTTGCTGCATACGTCTGTTTTCCAGCTCACAGTGTGAGTTGCCTGGAATTCTCTCCTCTGCCTGGGGTCTAACCGATCACCAGACAGTAACATCTGTCTGCAGGGCCCCGAGCACCTTCCTGAAATCGTGTGGAAAGGCAGCAGTGGGACAAACCCCTGCTCTGACAGAATACAAAGTATGTGACTTTCTCGTGCAGGAGGCATTCTGGCTGGTCTCGTATCGGACTACACTGGCGGCAGGGCCACCACATGCTGTGTGATGCTGATAGTGGCTGCTCCCATGGTGCGTATTTTGATGGAAAATGCTCACTAGTCCTTGGTCATGAGGGCTTGACATGAGCCTCTTCCCTCTGCTCCTCCCAAGTAAGCCCCTTTGAGTCATATGCACTTTCCTGCGATGAGTGGCCAGATGGAATCTTGTGCAGGGAAGTCTGGAACCTAGGGCGGGATCAGCATGAGTCACAGCTTGCATGTCTAGCTCTTGTTCCTGGATGAGGATATTCACTCTGGAGCTCTTCCTAGCTCTTCCAGCATCCTCCACAGCTGGGCACAGGAGGCCATGTGAGAGGCTTTCCTCCACCCCCTGCGCTCTGCTCACTGCCCCTTCCTGAACCTCTGCAGTGAGGGTGCCACCTCCCCCTCCCTTGGGAGTCTACTGCACTATCCAGCTGCTTCTTCCTAAACTTCTACTCCATAGCCTGATACCAAGTGCGCTTGGTCTGCACCCGAGAGACTGACTAGCTTCCTGGTTCTGCCCTGTGCTAGCTCTTGTAATGTCCTCCAGTAAGAGACAGGAGCTGTAGAGCAGTTCTCTCAGCACTGCTGCTCCTCTGCCTAGTCAATGTGGGTCTGAAACAGAAAAGCTGTACTCCACTATTAATGTTCAAAACTCCTAAGTGTCATTCCTAGTGAGGCTGAATCAATCACTGAATAGGGACGCATCTACTCCCTTTATCATAGAATCATAGAATATCAGGGTTGGAAGGGACCTCAGGAGGTCATCTAGTCCAACCTCCGGCTCAAAGCAGGACCAACACCAACTAAATCATCCCAGCCAGGGCGTTGTCAAGCCTGACCTTAAAAACCTCTAAGGAAGGGGATTCCACCACCTCCCTAAGTAACCCATTCCAGTGCTTCACCACCCTCCTAGTGAAAAAGTTTTTCCTAATATCCAACCTAAACCTCCCCCACTGCAACTTGAGACCATTGCTCCTTGTTCTGTCATCTGTTAGCTGGACTAGAAAGGCAGCCTTCAGGGTCTTGGTTTCTCCAAGAGGAATGGAGGTTGGGAGGAAAAATGAATAGCCATCCCTTTTGTTCTAAGGCACTGGAGTTCTCTGCAGCACAGGGGAGCTCTTGGTGCAGCTGTGAATCAGTGAGGTGCAGATAGCAGTCCTGCTGCTATGCAAATTTGGCAGGAGGCTGGCATCTGACTGCTCCCTGCTGGAGCTCTTCCTCTGCTTGAATGCATGGTGGCATAGGCAGGGAAAATTATGGGGAGCCCTCCTGTCTACTTTGCACAGCACCCAGTAGCAGCCGTGAGGCTGTTCTTAAACTCTGGCTGCTCATCCAGGCGTCCAGGACTGTCCGAACCTGCTGCACAGTGATGGGAAGATGGGCCTGTTGGCTGGTATTGTCTGGGCTGGTGGCAGGTTATGGTGCCTCTGGGTCACCAGATCAAAGCAGCCAATGTTGATAGTTGCTGAAAGCAACCCAATCCATCCATCACAGTGGACAGAGCACTGCAGATACCCGCGGGCTGTTTGCGGATCGGATGCAGATGCTAATTTTTTATCTGCGCATGGCTCTAACAGTGGGACTCCTTCTGCCAGCCCAAAGTGTCCTGTGGGTTCTGGAGTAAAGGAGGAGTTAAAGTTAAAATGTTTGTGGATTTTCCCCCTGTGGGTAGGTTACCCCCCACATCTGTGCTGAACTCCACTTCAGTTTGACTTCACCGTTCACCCCTAAAAGCAACTAATTGGACCAAGTTGCAATGTGAACGCACTCTGACTCTTAGTTGCCATTCTGTTCCCAGCCCAAATGCCTCTGATGCTGCAGTCTATCATTAGTGCAAAGCTGCGACCGTGTTACGAATTACACCATGTAGGACACGCACACAAGTGCTGCGAATTACACCTGGTAGGACACGCACACAAGTGCTGCGAATTACACCTGATAGGACACGCACACCAATGCTGCGAATTATACCTGATAGGTCACGCGCAGTTCGAATCTAGGCTGCGGCACAGAAATAAAGTCCACAACTGCAGAGTTCCCAAAAGACACTAAGTTTATTACGCTCGAGCGTGGTGCCCTCCTGCTAGCCAGGAGGGGACCCTGAATAGAGATTATACAAAGGTTATATACTTTTTAGCAAAGCATGTTGCCCTCATGCATCGGAAACCTTAGCCAATAAACAAACCCTTGTCTTATCTACCACCTATCCCTGCTTGGTGCATTCCTCGTGCTATACCAGTATGTTAATTACACAGCATGGTTCTAAAGCCATGCATCAGTAACTTTTATTATCAGGATGGGAGGCCTCACATCAAGGCCAAGAGACAGGGAGTTAGAGACTGACAAAAACCAGATACTGGGAGTCAAGGCAGGCTGGAGACAAGGAGGAGGATTTTCACAGGGATTCAGTATCTAAGGATTACTCCTCCTGGTGTATGCTGTGCTGGCATTTAAACAATGGTGGGCCCCAAACCAAAATGAAGTCACATATGCTAACTTTTCCTTAACAGTCCTCCCGTTTTTTTTTGTACGTCAGTAAGCTATATCGGGGCTGAGTAACCGCGCTGCAGGGTTAGCAACTGCCGGCAGCACATACTGCAGCTTTGTAGGCGTACAAAAAATAACGCAAAAACAATAACAGTAAAAAAAAAGTAAATACAAAATACACCGTCCCCAAGTCCCCACATCCAGGAGCCATGAGGTGAGCCAGTCCCAGACCTCCTGGAATCCGGCGCTGGTAGTGTCGAGGCTGATGTGGTGGAATAGGGCTGCCTGTTGCTTGAGGATGTGGATGTCAGTTTCCACCCTATGGTGCTGATTTACAAATACACAACAGCTTGAGTTGACCAGAGCACAAACCCCGCCTTGATTTGCAAGGAGATAATCCAGGGCTAGGCGGTTTTGCAATGTAGTTTGGGATAGCTGGGTGACTTCAATTTGAAGGGCAGATAGAGCATCTGCAGTAGCATTTGCCATTAGTTCCAAAGCAGCTGAAATATTAACTATAGCTTTTTCCAGCTCGCTTACTTCCAACCATGGCAGAAACCAACGCACAAAGGAGTGAAAGCCTTTGGGCCGATAAGAAAGGGGGTTTAAAGGAATACTTCATCGGTCCCTCCATACTAGATTGCGGATCTCTCCCCGGGTCAGGTTCTGGTGTACTGTCACGGCGGGTACTATAGCCCCTAAGGTACATGGACCACACCATCCTGCTGGGAGAACCTTATAGGCTGTGTGATTGCATAACCAATACCAGCCAGACCCCTCGGGGACTGGCCACGGGGTTCTGGAGTAGGTAAAGGGACCTCCTGCACCAGAGCTGATTTGGGTGGTGTCCTTGCACCCCACAAAATTCCCTACAAAAACTGTATTTTCTATGCCCTTACGTCGTGACACACATAAAGCATAATTACCCTGAGCCACCATATCAATAGACCATATTTGGATTGTAACATTCTAGTTAAATGTAGTGTTTGCCCATAGCTTAGCTTGGAGTGTTCAATTAAGGGGGATAGGTACCCCTACCAACGGGACCCCCTGACCTAAATATGTGGGGGTATGAATACCAATCCAACACTGCGCTCGATTTACACCCTGTTTGATAGCACGGGTTAAATTCAAGAAGCTATTGCCCTCCCATCCTTGTACTGGACTTGGGAATAGGGAGAGGACCCCCCAGGCAAACCATACCAATGTCGACATCCTCCCCTGTACCATACAAAAAACACTACCCCCAATGTAAGTCCAATAAACAGGAACACAAAAAGTCCTGGTGGGCTGTGAAGGTCCCAGTAGCTGGAAAGCTCAGTCCATGGGTTGGGTGTAGTGTTCATTCGTGAAGTGGCTCGTCCAATGGCTTGTCAGGGTCAGGTGGGGGTCCCAGCGCCAACTTAACGTAGCTATGATGGATCCAGGAACCTTTACCTGCAAAGAAGTGGTGGCAGATGGTGGGAGTAATGTTTGTGGCTGTAAGGCGTTTTTGGTATTTATACTTGCCTACAAGCACAGGTTCCAGCCTCTGGAATAAACCCACCCCACCACTTCACTTCACATTCCCAAGAATACATCCCGCAACTTCCTCCCTGCCAATGTACAATGCTCCGTTTTTGCCATCAAGGCCAATTCTCAGTGTCTTTTGCAGTCAGGAATCCTTGGGTTTTGGTGGTTTTAGCAGAGCAGGCGTTTCTTCTTTTTTCTTGGAACAGGCATGGTTTTGCATTATACAGGGGAGAGGTTACGAGCACGTCACTCTGTAGTGCTTTGGTTTCTTTAGCAAATACTGAATGCAGGTTAGCTTTGTCAGTGGACAAGGGAGAGGTTACTAGCACTTCACCTTGGTTTTTTTTTTCCTGCTGTTTAAAAGGAGGAAAGAAAAAAAACCCAGAAGGAGGGACAGGCTGATCAGTAGTCGAAGTGAAGTCATCTCGAGGTGGAGGGGTCTTTTTGCAGTAAGAAGCATGGGTCCAGGAAGTCAGTCCTTGGCACTTCACAGCGGTGTTGTTAGTTAGCAGGACTTAATAAGGGCCTTTCCAGCATAGGGCCAGAGTAGTCTTTTGTTGATGGACCTTTATTTAGACCCAGTCACCTGGTTTTAACAAATGGCAGGTTTGCTCAGGATTCTTGAAGCAGGACTTCTTTTACCTGTAAATACAGAGACCTAACACATTTCATTAATGTCTGGCAGTGTGTTGCAGATCTCACAGCTGCTTGGGCACATTCAAGCCCCCCTCTTTCTTGGCTATTAGCCAAATCCTAGCTGTGAGTAGTGTCCTTGGGCAGGCCAGTGTCCTATCTTTGGACCGAGCCTGCCAGCTGCAGCGTTGAATTAGCTCGTCCTCCGTTTTATTTTTTTTTTTTCCCCTTCTTGGCTTTTATTAACCTGCAAAGGAAACTTTCACTTTTTACTTATACACCTTTGTTTAAAAAGGAACACATGTACATTGCCCATTATACAGCACTTTAGTTCTGATTGTTTAATGTATGCCACATACACCCTTCTAGGAAAATGACTTTTTTACAGAGCTTTGGAGCAACAAGCCAGGACAAGCACACCCACTTTTGAGGAGTCCACTTGGTACAACCTCTGGTGTCCAATAGCTTTCCTCCCTCCCCAGCCCTCTGGCTAAAAATGTGAGGTAGCCAGAAGGATCTCATGTATAATATGGGGAGCGGGTTAACCTTTCATGTCCTTGCTTTCAAAGACTGTTGGTGTGCAAATTTTAACAACAATTTTTTTTAATTAAAAGATCTGGCCAATGAAATTTTTTTTTTAACTTAAGCAAATGTATTAAACTTTAGTATATCACATTTTTTGATATTATCCAAACACTTTGTATTCCAAGTTGAATAAAACAAGTATCTGCATTTTGATTTAATCCTTCTATTTAGTTTTAAACTAAACTGTCCTATGAAAAATTAAACACAGCAATTCTGGCCACAAGACAAACACCACAAGACAGGACATAGAACACAGAACAGAATTCCTATTGTGCCAGTAAATTCATGAGATGTTGAATTGCTTTTTAGCTGGCATCAGTTTTCTCTGATTTTCTGAAAGACAAAAATAAAACACAGATCTACCCCTTTTGGGCAGTCAGTCATTGCTTAAAATATTTTCCTTTTATACAAATACCCTTGTTAATTGCAGGCAAAACAGAGGAATTACCCATATTTTCTTGTATTTGTTTTATAGGCAGCCCAGGTTTCAGTGGCCTCTACCTTATCAGTTAGGTAATTTACATTAAAACAAATGCTTTCCGGCTTGCTTTTGGATCCACAGGTTAAAGATTTTTACTTTAAAAAGGGCACAATAAACTTTACCAGACTTTTGATTGCCTTTTACTTTTAACTCCTGCTGTCAAACACACAGCGACCTGAAAAGGAAGACACCACCTATTGTAGCCCCTTGGAGCCTAATAAGATATTAATTAAGTAGCACTGTATAATTGCATTTCTTTGGAAAAGGGCCCATTTTTTTCCAAAATGGCTGCAAAGAAACCAAGAATTTTTTTTCTTTCCAGTATTTCACAAAGTTCAACTGCTTAATTCTTTCCAGCAACTAAAGAGTTAACTTCTTACTTTCCTTTCTTAAATCACTTGCTTATTTCCCAAAACGACACCCAATTAACTTAGATTTTACCATTTCAAGTATTATTCCGGGATTTACGTTTTCCATGCCTGTAATTCTTTACTCCTCTTTTTTCACTATGACCTTCAAGTTTTCAACCTGTTTTTCAATCTCTCTATCTGTTGCCTGCCCGCTTGGGCCCGATCCTGTTTTTTTTTTTTCTCTGAACTGTTCCTTCCATGAGCACCAGCTTTGTTTCACTACCAAATTAACAAGGAGGGTGGGCTTCTTAACCAGCCCCCAGCCCTCCTGGTCTCTTTTCTTAAATATTTTTACTTACAAGGGCTACCCGAGTCCTCCCCCCATGAGGCTTGTCACCTGGACGGAAAGCACGGCTAATTGGCAAGCAAGGAGGTGACGGGCATAAGCCAGAAAGCCGAGGGTAAGCCGGAGGAGGGCCAGAAGCAGGCATAGCACAGAGCGGGGCTGGAGACCCCTGAGATGAATAAGAAAAGGAGGAGGAAAGAGGACGTCCTTTCGCATGCGCATAAGCCCAGTTGTTCCATACATACCAATAATCCATCTGGGTTGGAGCTTTGTTTTCCAGCCTTTTCCTAAGCGCTGTTAATTTTCCCCAGCAAAGGAACCATCCAGTGGCCAGTCAAAAGGTGTTTGAGTTGTTAGTGCTGGCCACTCAACCTTACATAAAATAACAGCTTTTTTCCTACCTAACCCATGGGTGCCAGAAATATTTCCCCAATTCTCGAGAATTTCAGCCAAAGGGGTCCCCTTACTTACACTCTGCCCAGAACCCATAATGGGCTACCAAAAGGACACAAAATGTGCCACCTTATCGCCTAAGCGACGGCTCACCCCCCCGCCCCTTGGAGTTCTCAAAGGTGAACTCACCCTGTGCCGGCTGGAGCTGTCCGAGAGGAGGAGTGTAGTCTCGCTTGTTGGGGCGAGCCTAGAGTCCCTTCGTGGTCGCCAAAACTGTTACGAATTACACCTTGTAGGACACGCACACAAGTGCTGCGAATTACACCTGGTAGGACACGCACACAACTGCTGCGAATTACACCTTGTAGGACACGCACACAAGTGCTATGAATTACACCTGGTAGGACACGCACACAAGTGCTGCGAATTACACCTGGTAGGACACGCACACAAGTGCTGCGAATTATACCTGATAGGTCACGCACAGTTCGAATCTAGGCTGCGGCACAGAAATAAAGTCCACAACTGCAGAGTTCCCAAAAGACACTAAGTTTATTACGCTCGAGCGTGGTGCCCTCCTGCTAGCCAGGAGGGGACCCTGAATAGAGATTATACAAAGGTTATATACTTTTTAGCAAAGCATGTTGCCCTCGTGCATCGGAAACCTTAGCCAATAAACAAACCCTTGTCTTATCTACCACCTATCCCTGCTTGGTGCATTCCTCGTGCTATACCAGTATGTTAATTACACAGCATGGTTCTAAAGCCATGCATCAGTAACTTTTATTATCAGGATGGGAGGCCTCACATCAAGGCCAAGAGACAGGGAGTTAGAGACTGACAAAAACCAGATACTGGGAATCAAGGCAGGCTGGAGACAAGGAGGAGGATTTTCACAGGGATTCAGTATCTAAGGATTACTCCTCCTGGTGTATGCTGTGCTGGCATTTAAACAATGGTGGGCCCCAAACCAAAATGAAGTCACATATGCTAACTTTTCCTTAACAACCGTGAGACCCTGTCCAGGAGGTCAGAATGCAGGCTCTGAGGTCCTGGTCCTGATGCTGTGCTAGAGCAGTGACAGCACCACAGAGACAAGTTATCTTGTATTGCTGGATTTCACCTTCTTCCAGACTCTGGATTCACATAGCCCACCAAATGAAACTGAATCCCAAAGACAGCTATGTTTGGCTGGCTGCCCAGTTACCAGCTGATGGTATTTTATCTGGCAGTCGAACCACAGAACTGAAGGCCAAATGAGAGATTCTGCCTGTTATTCCCCTTCAGTCCTGCCCTCCCATAAATACTTGCCAACATCTGCTCTGGCTGACTTACTCAATTCACACTTTCTAGAAAGACTAAAAATTTTCTAACCAAGAAGTAAAACTTAAATTCCTCTTAAAAGCACATTGCTGAGTGACCAGCAGGTGTCTCTAGAACGCTTCCCATAACCCTTGGCTTCGGATGTGATTGGGTGGGATGTGCACTGGCAGGATTGACACTGACTCCTGCTCTCCTGCTATGTGGCAACGACCCCCTTCCCTCAGCAAGCAAGGATGGAAGTAACACTCTCCTTAACATGCCACAGTGGGCCTCTTTTCCTACACTCAACTCTACAACTCCTAAAGAGATCTCCATTCAGGATAATGGCTGTTAATCAATCTACTGCTGTCTTGGAACTAACAGTGCCTTCTGATCCTTGAATGACCCCGCCTCCCGCCCATATCTGGGTATGTCTAATTGGCTCTCCTCACCCTCTCTGTTTTACTCTTGTCTGGGAGAAGGGGTGAGAGACAGGTACAGAATCAATACTGCTCTGTCATCCACCCTGACACATCTGGTTCCAGGAGTTTAGCATGGAAAGCATGAGAACTTAGCTGTTGGAGTGCAGGTTAGGTTTGCCCAAGAGCCTTGTTGAGCAGAGGCCAAATTCTTTGAGCATTTCCTTTTGCGTTCAGAGGGAGCCGTGCACATGTGCATGTACTGCCCCCCAAATCCCCCAGCCACAAACTAGGTCTAAATTAAGGACCTCGATGTTTATTTATGCAGCTAAGTATGTGGGCTGACATTTAAAGGGAATGAGCACCCCAACAGCTGGCTTCAGCGGGACCTGCAAGTACGTCCGCGGTCTCTCGGAGAATGGATTTAGCGCCTGATAGGCCCCCAAGCTAGACAGTATTGGGTCCCTCCTTTGTCTGAAAGGATCCAAATGTGGACTCGGGGTCTTGCACATTTGGCGGGGGAGGGATCGCTCAGTGGTTTGAGCATTGGCCTGCTAAACCCACGGATGTGAGTTCAATCCTTGAGGGGGCCATTTAGGGATCTGAGGCAAAAAAAAATTGGGGATTGGTCCTGCTTTGAGCAGGGGGTTAGACTAGATGACTTCCTGAGGTCCCTTCCAACCCAGATATTCTATGATAAGATAAATGCTCTTAGCTGGGAAAGGGGACAGGACAAGAACCCAGGCAGGGCTTGCTCACTGCACCTTGCAACTCGTCTGGGACCCAGAGATGGTCTGCTTGATCTCGAGAGGAAGGCGAGTTCCTTCTGGAATGGGGTCGGGGGGAATTTGAGACAAATCGCTGTTCTGTGTCCAGGATTGTCCATGGAGGGTTTCCATGGAAATAACCCTGATACTTGTGTCCACTTGTTCTAGCTGCAGTTAGGCCCTCCACCCAGCTGGGGTCTATGGAGGGAGAGCAGAAATTAGGTAATGGGTTTGGTAATTCTAACCTTCTGGCATAATCAATGTCTCCTCTTTGCTTCCAGCTATTCCTGTACAATCACGTTGGCCAGAATGGAATAGCCAGTTCAGTAGGTAAGTAGAACTTCAGACTCTTGTGAACAAACCAGTGAGTTTGTTCACAAGTTTGAGTTTCTAGATGAGCCATCTCTGCCTCTCTGGAGGCAAATAAACCCTCTAGACTCCTCCCATCTCCTCCAGAATGATCTGCCCTAGGGAAATCTTAACTGGTAGACCCTGGACTATAGTTACGTACACTGGGAGAAGATGTCTGATGCTAGACGGCTCTTTAATCTAGCAGCCAAAGGCAGAAGTAGATTCCAGCCAATTGTACCTTAAGTTGGCAAAGTTCAAATTGGAATAAGATGGCTTTTTTAACAGGGAGATTGGTTGACTATTGGAAGAATTTATCTAGGGATGTGGTGGAATTTCCATCATCTGGACATCTTCTTCTTCTAAATCACATCATGGCCCCAGCAGTTATTGGGCTCAATGTGGGAATTGCTGGGTGAAATTAAGTGGCCTGTAGGAAATCGGACTCAGTGATGACTGGGCACCCTTCTGGCCTTAAAATCACAACTAGTCACCGGTGCCACACGGTTGCTATTGCTGTTATTTTGTAAATCTCCCCTCCCCACCCCCCCGCCAACACCCCATTTCTGTCTTCAGAACCTGTTTGCATCAAGGTCCCCAGCAAATCTTCCTCTGATCCAGGCCTCACTCACTGTCACCCTTGTCAAAGCACCTAACTATGGCTGAGAAGTGCAGAATAAAGTGATGCTGTCACAGCCCAGAATGTTCCCTTCCCATCTGCACTCAGCCTTCCCCAAGCCTCAGCTTATTCTTTTGTCACCACTGTAGTCACGTTCTAGGCCTTAGAGTAGCCAGGGGGAGCGGAGATGCAATGGACCCCCAACTAGTCTTATATCATCTCCTTGCCCTCTCCCCAGGACTCAGGCTCCAATCAGTTATCAGCCAAGTGACTGAAATGGAGGTCACGGTATCACTGAAGTCGTGTTGTAAGAGTTTGTTCCTGCCTGCAGGAGGATGGTTCTTGAGCCAGGCACTTGGGGAGCAGAGGAGGGAAGATGTGACATTCTGAAAGGGAAGAGTAAATGTGTAATGCAGAACCAGTCCTGCAATGGCCTCCAGAATAGTATGTTGGAGATGGAGAGGGGACACTCAACCTAACAGGGCCTTCCTGGGCTGCCTGTAATTCCAAATGGCTCTTGCTTCCAATTCCCTTGCTCCCAGGGTGACCTTGTTGTCCCGCTATGAACTCAACGGCAGAACTGTGAGCTCATAGAAGTTAGAAGCACCCAGGAGATCCTCCCAGTACAGTAGTGTAGCAAATACACAAATCTTTGACTGAATCGCCATAGGCTCTTGGCATACAGCAGGGCCAGCTGTGCTGTAGTATTGATACTCTTTCTCTTTGCAGCTATGCTTATTATATGTGGTGCCCTGGTGAATGGGCCTTATGCTCTCATTACGACAGCGGTTTCAGCTGACTTGGTAAGAATTCTACTGTTTGTTTTTTCTTAGGGCAGGTCTATACTTAAAACACTGCAGCACTTCAGTGAAGACACTACTTATGCTGATGGGAGAAGCCCTCCCGTCAGTGTGTGTACTCCACCCCCCCCCGACAGGAGGTAGATTTGTCAGCGGGAGAAGCCCTCCTGTCAGCCTAGTGCTGTTTACACCAGGGATTAGGTGGTTTACCTGCATTGCACAGAGGTGTGGATTTCTCACACCCCTGCATGACGTAGTTATACCAACCTAATTTCCTAGTGTAGACCTGGCCCCTCTCGTCTCACTCGAGCCTTTTTTCTTATTTTTTGGCTAGGTCAAAGTTTGAGGCCTTCCATTCCAACTGCAGCTTTTTGTGCACCGCCCTCCATACAAAGGCTGTCTCCTCTCCGTAGAGGGTTATTACTGGTGTATCATGTGCAAATACCTGCATCTGGGGCCTCTCCTTAGTGCAAATCCCTCCTCTCGCCCCCACCCCCCCGGGCTAGGATCGCACACAGCACAAGTGCAAGAAAGTCTTCTCACCGAGTGTAAAGCTGCCACCTGGGCTGAACCCTCCTGGTGGCAGGGGGACAAGGGCTGGGACGCTGCATTAGAAACTTGGAGGGATTTAAGTGACGTGGTACAGAGTGCTCAGACATCTCCGAGGCAGTTCAGAAGGATTTGTGGTTTTATGCAATCTGCTGGCTGGCTGTAAGCATCCCTGAGATAAATTCTCCAGAGCAGCCTTTCAAGTGTAAGGTGTTCGTTGTTATCTGTTTCAAAAGATTTCGTCCAGTCCAAGTGTTCCTCAGTTACGCAAGGGTATTTCCTGTTGCTGCTGCTTTTAGGACTAGAACATCTTACCCCCAGCTCTGGCACCTGCTTGGACTGAGACTCTTCAGACCAAATGTGAGGCTAGCTGGTAAACAAGCTCTATGCTCTGACAGCACAGAGTCCCATTCCTTGCCATGGCCCCGCTGCCAGCAACTGCCCACAAGTTCCTCAGTAACAAACTGGAAGGCCTTCTGATGGACAGGGGAAGCTGTCTACACGGTGCTCGCTTTCTCCTCTAAATAACATTCTCTTAGGAGCTTCCCATTGAGACTCTATTATAGTGGGGAAGTAGCACCACTATACTTAAGGTGTTTTTACAGCCTGCAGTTGGGCTTGCATCAAGCTAACTTCCCTGTACTTCAGCGGGAGCAGAGCTGAGCCAACACAATAAGCTTTTGAAAATTCCATCCTTAATTCATAGGGAAGTAACTTTGGGTTGTTGTTTTTTTTTTTTTTTTTTAAAGATGACACTTTCAGCTTGTTCAAATTGAAGATATTTCTACCTGCTTTCATAACTGGCTTAAAGTTAGGATTTTGGGTGTGTGGGGAAAGAAAAGAAGGGACTTAAAATCTAACCCCTGTTGAATTTCAGTGGTATTTGGGCACCTGGCTCTGAAACCTTTTTGAAATCCCTAGCCTTAAAAACTTTACAACTGCGGAGTTAATAAAAAATCAGATGGGATTAAGATCACTGGATTTTTAGCTCTCGTAGGAAGGGTCTGGTTTATATTTGTGCAGTGCCTAGCACAATGGAACCTTGCACATGATTGGGGTCACTGGGCACTACAGCAATGGAAGTCCTCAGTAATGATCCTATTATCCATTCATCAATCTTACTATCAACTCAGGCAAGCTACGGAGGTGCCACCCCCACCCCTCCTCCTCCAAAGATTCAGTACAAATGTAGCTGAAACACTGGTATGTAACAGCAGAGAACCTGACCCAGGTCTGGCCCCTGTTTCAGGCAGCAAGATGCAGTAAATCTGCAAAGAGGCCAGCAAAAAAATCATTCTCCCCCAAACCAAACTTCAATCTTCAAAAATCCCTCGGCTCCAACCAGCACAAGCCAGGACTCCAGAGAAGCCAAAGCAGCTTCTCCTTCAGGCAGAGCAAAGTACTTCAGCCATTGTGAGCTCTAGTGCTGCTCATCTGCCTTTGGTACATGGCTGCAGGAGGCAACATAAAATGTGCAGATAATCAGGCTATTGGAATGCTGCCCCTTCCTGGTACATAGAAGGGGAGCGAGTTCCCAGAGATGAAGAATCTCCCTCTCCAGGGGACGTATTCAAGAAAGGGGTTTCCCCTCTTCAAGGAACTGTCTCTCTAGAGTGTGTCTTCCTAAATCTGCCTTCACAGAAAAAACCTCCCTGGCACTTTGATACCAGCATTCCTCGCTGGAAGCTGGAGACAGGTGCTGGACTAACCCCAGTAACCAGAATGAGTCAGGGTTCAGGATGCACTGATGGATCACAAATTGTACCCCTCATTTTCACTCCAGTATTTTGATTTTTTTTTTAACTTCACCTCCCGCACAGGGAACTCACGAGTGTCTCAAAGGAAATGCAAAAGCCCTGTCCACTGTCACAGCCATAATTGATGGGACTGGATCTATAGGTGAGTAGGGTTGGCTGTACTAACAAAGGGGGGCAAACTATTCCAAGAACTCCATACAATAGCTGAAGAACCTAATTCAACTGCCAGCTCTCCTGGCCCCCAGTAGGGTCAATGTTCCTCTTGCCCCCAGGCACGAGCACCCTTTGCCCAAAGGGAACGCAGGCTGCCGGTGAGCTGGGAGTGGTCTGGGGCCAGCCCAGCTCACTTTCCTTTCAGAGAAGGGAAAGGGAGAGAGACTCTTTACTTCCCTATGCAGGATGGTGATTGGGTCCTGTAAGCTTCAGCCAGCCATTCTCGGGCAGGCAGAGAGACGGGAAGGGAGGGGATAAGACTCAGGGGACCTGTTGTGTTCCCGCAGCCCTCTTTTCCGCCCCCCCCACCCCGGGGGGTGGGAGCTAATGGTGCTGGTGCTGCAAGGAGCTTTTCATACTGCCAAGAAGAATCAAACTCCATTGCTCAGAGGGCCCCGGTGGTTAAATGGTCCCCAGTGCCCAACAAATAACCCTGCTGTGGAACTGAGCTAGGCAGTGAGGCACACCCAGGCTGGGACTAGAGGAAAGTTACTGCCGGCTACTCCAGCTCTGCCTGTGGTTGGAGCCAGGGGTGTCCAGACACACTCGCTTCCTGAGCAGGGCTGTGAGGCTACTGCTGGCCATGTGGAGACTGCTCAGAGGGGAGACCTGGAGCAAGTTCTTCCGCTCTCTTCTGGCCCTTGAGAAGTGGGAGCTGGATCTGCAGGCCCAGCTGCAGCATCCGGCAAGTCTGGCCAGTGCATGATAGCAGGGGCGGTGGGAGAACACAAGGGGGCATAGCTAATAGCAGCGGCTGCCAAGGTGGAAGTGGGAGCAAGGCGAGAAACTGGCAGGGGGAGGAGATGACTGGGAGAGCAGGTAGAGGAGCTGGAGCCTGCACCTCTTGGCACATGCAGCTGTGAGCATGCAGCCTTCAAGCACTCACTCCAGCACGTGTGTCAGAACTGATGTGGGGGCTGGGTATAGGTTTTCTGCCCTGCATACGCCAGTGCCCAAAGGCTGGCTGCCCAGGATGGTTCCTGGCTGCTAGTGATGTGCTTTGTTTGTCCTTTGCAGGTGCTGCTCTGGGCCCCCTGCTGGCAGGGCTGATCTCTCCCTCTGGCTGGAACAATGTCTTCTACATGTTAATAACAGCGGATATCTTGGCTTGCCTGGTGGGTTTCTCTTGAGCCTGCTGTGGCTTCTTGATGCAGATTAGGGGATTGGTGTGCAGCTGGGCCAGGGGTTGTCTGATTTCACAAGCTAAGTGTCTGGCATGGCCAGCATTTGGATGGGTGGCCTCTAAGTAAAGGCCAGGAGCTGTAGCACATAGTGCTGGTGCCTGAGTATTTGGTGCTCTTCTCTCCGAGGCAGCAATGAATTCGTGTCCCAGCATCCTGAGGGGTTAACATCGTGTCTGACAGACAGCACCCAAAGCATGCTTATCAAGCATAGAGGGAGGAACTCCGGTGTTGTGACCAAATGCCAGTGGGGTTAATTCCATTTGTCTCCCAGAGTTACTCCTGGAGTGTCAGCTGGATACAGGAGTCTTCATTTCCTGCCCTAACGCTTGTGTAGTGCTGCTGGGCACATGTCAAACAGCAACTGGTTCTACTATCAAGGTGGCTCCATTTCAGTGTGGGGAGCATTTCCATCGCTTAGAACATGCTCTGGGAGCCTTCAAGATAAAAGACAAAAGCATGCATGGTGAAAGTGGTGGGCTCTGTATAAAGCCAGGCATGATGAGCAGCCTCTTCCATCTACAGTGCTGCTTTTATG
Organism: Natator depressus; assembly: GCF_965152275.1. Lineage (NCBI taxonomy): Eukaryota > Metazoa > Chordata > Testudines > Cheloniidae > Natator > Natator depressus. The sequence goes on from NC_134255.1 coordinate 892,078, forward strand.
CACAGCAGGTTCTCTTAGCCATCGTGAAGTGGTTCCTAGATTTGTAACACAGCCTCGGCTCTGAACCGCTTCACTCTTCCTAATTCCTTTGCACTGCACTGGGGCATCGAAAGAAAATCTGCACTCTTTTCTCCCCCTTTTTCTCTGACGACCAGTGCTGCTGTTAACTGGCCAGTGGTCGCTGAAAGGGGCCAGGTGATCAGCAGTCAAGGCACTAGACTGGAAGTGGGGATACCTGGGTTCTATTCCTGGCTCTGTCACTGACCTGTGTACAGCACCTAGCACCACCGTGGGGTCCCAATCTTGGTTGGAATCTGTGTTCTTGCAGTATTCCTCCTCCCCAGCCCCAACAACATCACTGCTCTGCCTTTTTGTTGGCTTTCCACTTCCATAAGGAGGTAACTGTGCTCACTGAGACTTGCATCCTGCACCTTTCCATGGACATCCTGATCTACATCAGGAGCTTTTCCACTCCTGTTTTGTCGGATTTTTGATTGCCTTTGTGCATGTTTTGTTTTGCAGGAACACGTTAGAAAACAAGACTTTGCAGGAATAGTCATGGAGATGGCAAATTATGTGAATGTTTCAGAGCAGTTGCAGAAAGTAAAGCCTGTATTTAACCAAGTGTTGTCATTAGAAACCTGATGTTAGGAATATGCTCATCCAATCACGGGATAGATATAGGCCCTGTGACTCCTTCGTCCCATCCGAATTTTGACTCTTGAATACTCATAATGAAAATGCTCTCAATCTACAAACAAAGAATTATTCCCTGAAACTGTGGTGAATTATTTATTCACATTTATACATTTATAGACAATACATGGCCTGACAAACTAAATTCAAACTCAATCATTCATCCAGTTTTGTTTGCCTACTTCTCATTCACTCCGGGGATGGGGCGGGTGGGGGGACTGTATCTTCAATACTTTCCCAGAGGCTAGAATCGTAAGTCAGATATTCATCTTGAGTGTCTTTTCCCTTCCAGTTCCTTTCCCGGGTGGTGTATAAAGAGATTAAAGGATGGTGTGGCTGCTACACAAGAAAAAGAGGGTATGTGCTTCTAAAATCCCAAGTTTTCGAGTATTTCTATGACTGTTCTCAGATCTCCTGTAGCACTGGCAGAGAAGCCCCCACTTCCAGCGGTGTGTCCTGGCCTGGCAAAATATGCAGGTATCGTACATGCTGAGTGCACATAGGAGTTTGAGATATAAAGTAGGTGCCATTGAAAAGGGAAACATACCGTACTTGAGTAATTTACCTTTACTGCTGCATTCCCTGCATTTAGAATGGGAAGCACCCTAAATGCTGCTGTAAATGTTTTGTCTTTGATGGAACCCCCTGCACAATGAATGCCTCCCCACCCCCTATCCTATCCCCCAAGCATGCCCAAAGGGACATCTAGAACCTGGGCCACAGAAGAACCCAGGGAGAGTTATGACTGTTCTCATGACCCAAGAGTTCTACCTCCAGCCTGGCAGAACCCTAATAATGTGTTCTAAATGAGTTGTCCTTGTGTGTCTTCTTAGCTCGTGTGTGGCACTAACAAACGCAGTAGTGTTGGATGGGAAATAGTTTGTATTGTGAGTATCTCTGGTATTTTGCTGCCGCAGCTAATTCCATCTGCGATTTATGCTGATTTTTCTTTCTTGGCATTTGTGGGGTAAACATGAAGGTGTCTGTTCTGTGGCAAACTGAAGAAGAGCAGAGACCCAGGGCACAGTAGTCCTACATCAGCCTTGTGAGGGAGCAGCTTCCAAAGAAAGGATCCAATATGTCCACCAATAGTGTCCATCCCCAGTGCCTGACTGTGACAGCAGAATACGCTGTGCTCTGGGTCATATTGCAGAGTAGTGGGGCTAACTGACCAGAATACTGCTTGAAATGTCCAGACACACTGGTCTGGACACCAAATTTTTAGTCATAGAGTATAAGGCCAGAAAGGACCATCAGATCATCTTGTCTGACCACCAACTAGTTTATTAAACTAACAAACTACTAGTGGCAAAGTACATAGCCCCACTGCTCCTGTAACCTTGCCAGTGAGTCTGATGATAAAAATATAAATGTAATGACATACCAATCAAAGTAATTTCCAAGCCTGTGTAAAGTGAAGGTAATAATCATGTGTCTGAATCAGTATTGTCATAAAAATACTCCTGTCCTGGAGTCAAAACAAATTGACAAGATTGTAGACTACATTTCTCAGAGGCCATCTTTGCTCTTTAACTGACAGTCCCAGGGCAGCTCATGATGGTGTAGGGCTGTGCTTTGCCATATGGGATAAGGTGTGTTCCCGCCATGCTCTCAGGAGCCTGGTATGCTACATCTTGATTTCGTTTACAGGTAAACAGCTTTTTTGGTAGTCATGTTCTAGGCTCCTGTGTTACAGTAAGTCTGGCCCATGTCTCCTCCTCAGCCCTGGTGCAGAGTAACAAGACTCCTGCTTTCATGTCTTGGCTACCTTGTCACAAAGGGCCGAGTTCTAGCTTCTCCAACCTGCACAAGCTCCCTTTGGAGTGACAGGAGTGACGTGTGCCCATCTGCCGGCAGAAGTGGGCCCCAGGGAGAATGTGTTGTGAGCAGCTCTGGCTTTGGGAATGTGCCACTCTTCACTTGCTGGGCCCACCAAAGGGTGGCAAACCTGCTTCCTTTATGTTGGTCAGTCAGGGTGATGCTTCAGTCTCTGTTTAGAGCCCTTTGGTGTCTGAGGCTCCAGTCTCATCCCTTGGGAAGGGAATATGGTGGGCTCAGCCAGCTAATGACAGCTGGACCTCAATTTATATCTGGCTGGTTCTGCCTTCTTGAGAGAGTCACCTCAGTAGCAGCCTGGAAAAGTAGGGCTGTAGCCAGGGTGCCTCTTGTTGCATTTCATGAGACAAGGTTCCCTTTCTTCAGGGCTTGTGAGCCTGGCACAGTTGGGAGAACTGGGCCAGAAGGCTGTGGGTTCGAGTCTCTGCAGTGTGATTCTGGCTCATCCTCAGTGATAGCTGTGCAGAAGCAAAGAGAGAAGGGAATGCTGCAGTGCAAGAGCTGCGACATTCAGCTAAGATGAAGGCCAGATCCCCACAGGGATGTGGGCATTGCAACACCTAACTTTTAGGCATCTAGAAATCCCTGGAATAAAAACAGGATCCACAAAGCCTGAGTTAGGTGCTAGTTTCCCTATGCAATGAATTGGGGGGCAGGTGCCTAAGAATGGGACCAACAAAAGCCAGCCTCTTCTCCCATGGATCTGACCTGACAGTAACATCCCATCTGCCAGCTTTTGGTGGCTGGGCTAGGAAGTTGGGCATTTCCCAACAGTCAGTTCTGTCCCCAAATTCCCTCTTGGAGTAAGGGGTTCTAGTATCTAAAGCTGAGGCCCAAGTGGTCACTGGGGGCTGCCTCACTGTCTGCATAGTCACTGCAGTGCTGGTGTCTCCTTACGTTGGGGACCCCCAGCCTCTGGAAGGTGCTGCAGCCACCCCAGCCCCTGGGTGGTCCTTGCGTGTCCCTCTTGGGTTGTTTCTCAGACTCTCACCATTTAGTTCCCCACTGAAATCAAATTAACAGCTGTGAGCTGCTTTCTGCTCGCTGGGCCACCCACTAAGCTCTTGCGTTAGCAGGAACCAAAATGGTGGTGATATCTCTGCTGCCTTCTCTCCCTGCTTGCTCCTGTTTCTCCTTTGGCTCTTTCCCTCGCACAAGGACTCCATGGCTCTAAAACTCAGCAGGTGAAGTGAGCTGGGTGAGGGCCATGCAAAGGGGCAGGATGTAGGTACTAGTGACTTGGCTTTGGATTCTGGCACCACTGCAGTTATTGAACAATCTCCATCAGAGCAAAGTTCCATCTGTCCCTGACTGTATCTGAGCACCTGGGAAGCGGTGGCTATTAAGGCTTAAAAGGGCTTCGGAAGCTTATTGAATGTAATTAAACTCATGAAAATAAACTCTTCCTTGGCAGGCGCCTGCCTGATCACACTCCATGGGCTGTGCTCTAATCATGGTTCTTGTTCTCGCAGATTTAAAGAATTTTGACCTGACTCCCTGTGACGGGAGGCAGCGGAGTGCAGCAGTGACGGGCTTTGCTGGCAGAACCCACCTTTTAATGCTCTCCGTTTAAAGTGGGAGGAATTTTATGGAGGCAAAATGAACTGGGAAGATGAGTAGTTCTCTAAAACCCAACCACCACGGACTCTAATCCTTGGCAGCAGCTTTAACCAGGGCGAAGGTGCGGAGAAGATGGTGTATTCTGGGCCAGGACTGTTTTGTGAGGCATAACTGGGGCCTCTGTCTCTTACCCGCTGCCTCTGCTCCTCTTCCATTATTTCTTTTATTATTAAAAGGGTGCTAAACCTGTGTTGTAGTGGAGCTCCTCTTTGTCCTGGGAGTGGAGGGAAATGTTCCCAAGGTCGCTGTGCTCAAGGAGCTGCAGAGACTGGCATCCTTCTATGCGATGTGCTAGAGCTTCTGGCCCTTGCCTTGTCGAGATCAGCAGTTCCGTCTCGGCACCAGGTGATTCTCAAATGATTGACAGTCCTCAGGTTTGAACCCCACTTCTGGCTTTTCAGATGTCTCTATCGTCATTTGTTTGTAACATTGATTAACCTGCTCAACAACTGAGCCGAAAACTTGCCAGTTCCTGTGGCTGGATTCTCTCTCATTCTGGAGTTTAAAACAGTAGGTACTAAGAAATGGATAGTGATTAGCTATCAAATAGAAAAGGAGTACTTGTGGCACCTTAGAGACTAACCAATTTATTTGAGCATAAGCTTTCGTGAGCTACAGTATGCATCCGATGAAGTGAGCTGTAGCTCACGAAAGCTTATGCTCAAATAAATTGGTTAGTCTCTAAGGTGCCACAAGTACTCCTTTTCTTTTTGCGAATACAGACTAACACGGCTGTTACTCTGAAACCTAGCTATCAAATAGGTATTGCAAGCAAGAATTTTATTTTGGGGAATAAGACAAAGGGTTGTCTCAATGCTCGTGGCTCTCCGAGGTCATAATACAAAGTAGTGCTCAACAGTAGAACACTGCCATTTGGCCTGGGAAAAAAAGACTTGTTAGTTTAGTCCAGGAATCCCGTTTCTAGATTTGGTGATAAACACAAACTAAGGTTTATTATGTGCTTTGCTGTTTCCAGAACCACTCTTTACACTGGAAGGAAGCAGCATCTTTCATAATGGTACCGGTTTATAATTTTAAAACACCGTATGATGGTTTGTAGTTCAGAAACTTTGAGTGAGATTATAAGCTCACCCAGCCTCTGTGCAAAGTGAACTAGATTCCTATCATTTGAAATGTCTTAATCTGCAACTGCAGGCCCCTGACAGTTGTTTTAAGAGTAACTTCGACAATTTTTGTTAGGACACTCTGTCTGGGTTCTTACACCACGCTTATCACTGCTCTATTCAAGTGCCAAACATCCCTGTGAGCTGTACTGTGAAGGGGAGGGGGAAAAATTAATCTCTCCTACAGCCTCTGTATGTCCAGAAGCAGCTGACTAATGTATTCCTCCTCTTTCTTAAAGTGTCTTTAGGAGCATAGGTGTAGATTGACTTATATATTTGGGGGATCAATTCTACCCAGGCCAACAGGGCCGTGCATGGGGAGTAAATTCCCCACCTGCCCGGGGCTTGCAGTTTGGGTGCAATACTCCCATGTCCCCCCAAACTACGCCCATGTCTAGGGGACATTGTGCTAGAAAGAGAGATGCAATGGGAAGAGGAGAATGGTGGTGGGGGAAGGAAGAGCCCCATTTAAATCCAATATGCCAGTCTGTGCCAGCTAAGTACAGGACTTCTGTGTCTTAACAATTTAACACCCATCTAATTCTCAGCCTTCCAAAAAAGAATGAAAAACTGGTAAATTGCCTTCATGACCAATAATAGGCCTATCACATCGTCTATTTATCAATCCACCCATCTCCATCATCTCCAGTAGTGCTGGGTGCATCACTCGCTCCGAAGAGACAGATCGTTGCTGCCAATGTCTTAGTCTAACCAGCTGGGCGTAACATTCATTCTTAATGAGTAAGGCAGAGCAGGACAAGCTGCTTATTGGTTCTGATTCTTCCCCCTGCCTCACCCTAGTAGTTTTATAAGAGCAAAGCGGCTGCATTTCGGTGGCGACGGTTCTCCGGTGGCCGCACTCATCGGTGGCATTTTGGCTGCAGGTTCTCTGGCGGATGCACTCCTCTCCTCTTCGTTCCTTGGTGCTAGCCCTGACAGCAGGCGCACATAAATGTCCCAGCAGGCGCCATGGCGCCCGTGGGCACCGCATTAGGGACCATTGGTGTAAAGAAAAGGGATGCAGTCCTCTCCAAAAGTCCTCAATGCTGCTCCAGGAGAATTTGTCTCTCAAAAGGCCATCCGCTTATAAGCAGATACATCTCTACTGCTGTGCTGGGAAAGCAAGAGAGGCTCCTGTTAGGTACATCTACACTGTAAAGAACAATCCGCAGCATAGAGTCTCAGGCCCTGGGTTTGTAGGGTTAAAAATAACAGTGCAGCCGTTCCCGCTCTGGCGCTGAAACCTGGCCAGGGAAGAGGGTCTTTGTAGCTCAGGCTCCAACTGAGCTGGCACCACCTACACTGCTGTTTTTAGCCCCACAGTCCAAACTTCGTGAACCCAAGTCAATTGACCCAGGCTCTGGGACTCTGTCTGGGGGGTTTTCTTTGCAATGTAGACATACACTTAGTATAGCAAAAGGGAACTGAACATAAATCACAGTGCAAACATGGAACTGCCTTCAGCAGAAGAACTAGCTGAGCATACTGGGAAAAGATGGAACTTTATTATCTGGCAGTCACCTCCCCGTGTGTCAGGGTTAGATCCGCAAAGGGACTTTGCTGCTTAATGAGGCAGCGGGGAACCCTGGCACCAACCGAACCTCTGCTCAGCTGCTGCCAGCCCCTGGAGGCACTTATGTTTCTGCTGGGGGAGCATGCACAAAACTGCTCAAATTTTGATGCCACTGAGCTACTTAGTTCCTAGTTCAGGCCTAAGCCCTGGTGGGATTCTCAGAATAGGCGTTCCCCTGCCTATCCCAGCTGTAGGGTCCAATCTGTGAAGCGTCGTCAGCACTTCTAACCTACACAGAACCTGGGGCTCTGTGTCCGTCTGTGCAATTATACCCACTAACCCTATGGTCAGGGCACTCATCTGGACTGTGGGAGACCCAAATCCCTGCTCTACCTGGTAGAGATCAGGGACTGGAACACAGGTCTCCCATATTGCAGAAGTGCTCCACCCACTGGGCTACAGAATATTCTGGGGTGGGGTCTCTCAACTCTGCAAATGATCCTCACGTCAGAGATCGACCTGGACTCCTCAGCACTGCTCAGGGGCTGACGATCGCTGCTGGCAGGTGTCCTCTTCCTGCAGGAGTCAGGCTACTTTTGGTGCCAGAATCTCCCCGCTCCACAAAGGGGTGCAGGGCTCAGGTGCAGATTATAACAACTCTGCTAAAAACACAACTCCTGATCTCCTGCCCCAGCGCTCAGCCACGCTCCCAGCAGGCGGGCAGCCCTGAGCGAGCACCAGAGCAGCACTGGCCAGGTGGGGCCTGGTCTGTCTAGGAGCTGAAAGGCTCACGCCGCCCGGCTGGGGAGAGAATTTTCCCACAAAACTCTGTATGCTGAGCGCTCTCCTGAGGAGTGAAAGCACCAAGCTGAGGGATGTTGCTGCCAGGCACCTGGAGGCCAGTTCTCAGGGGGACCCTGCATGCAGGCCTGGGGCTCACCAGCTCCCCCATACCAGTCCTGCCCCTTCAGTGGCTGGCTCCAGGTCCTCCAAAATGGCTTCTCCCCTCTCCCAGCGCTCCCGTGGGCGGCATCTCACATCCTGCTGGTCACCCTAGCTCTTCTTCCGGGGCTCTGACTTGTCAGTCATGTGACTCTACTCCCCACCACCCCCAGACATGGCCCCTCCTCTGAGCAGGCAGCTGGTGGCCATCCAGGCACGCTGCCGTCCTTCCCCCGAGCTCCAGGGGCCATCGCTCAAAATCGTGGCTCTCCTCACTCCCTCGGGGCTGCTCACAGTCTCTGAATCTGCCCTTGGCCCCCCTTCCTCCCGGGGACAGCATGCGTCTTCCTTCGCTGGCAGTACACAGAGCCAGGGGCCAAGCTGAGCTCCCCGGGGGTGCTGATATATCATTGATACCAATTGGACCAGGGACTCCCTGCATCCCAGGCAAGTGCCCTAACCACTGGGCAACTGCGCCCTTCTCTGTCTGGCCACATCAGTACTGAATTGTACACAGTGGGACAGTGTCAAGCCCCTCAAATCTGCTGGAAACCAGACTGGTTTCTGAGGGAAAGCAGAGTGGGGAGCTGCCTAAACTAGCCAACAGGAAATGCCAAAGTGAGGGGTGATTTAGGCACCTCAAAGGGAGTTAGGCACCTTCCTCTGCCTGGGATTCACAGCTGTGAACCCACTGCTCCTTCAGTTAGGAGCCTAGGCCAGGTCAGAAAACTAGACCATGTCCCCCGTTCAGCCCATAGCCTGGCAGTCAGGATGCTCACCTGGGCTGTGAATTTTCAGCTCGTCACTCGGACTGATGTGGAGCAGGGCCTTGGGTCTCCCATATCCCTGCAGAGTGCCCTGCTCAGCAGGCAATCGCTCCCCTTCCCTAGCCCATGGAGTATTTATACAAAGTGGAACTGCTTCAACAAGAGCCCCCTCTCCCCCCCGCTGGGCCTGGGGAGCAGGGCACTCAGCCTGGGATATGGGGGACCCAAGCTCATGTCCCTGCTCCACATCATGCAGAGCAGGGATTCAAACCTGGGTTTCCTGGCCCATCCTGACCCTGGGCTGCTAGGTACTGTGGGCACTGGAGACCTATATTCCTGACTGTCTTTTGTGCAGTGCCAATGCAGTAAACATTGTTCCCTCAAGGAGAATAAGGCAACGCTTCAGAAAGGAAAACTTAGGAATGGTAGAGGGGAGATAAAAGGAAAGCCCCTTTTCTCAGAAGGACAGACTCGACTCCCTTCCGTATCTGTCGCCGGTGGATTTAGCTTATAATAAGGGTGTCCCTCCCTCCCTGTGTGATGTAATAAAAATGAAGAAAAGACAAGGTAATATGGCGCAAACAAAGGTAAGTGGGTAAAGGTACAGAAACCTGGGGAAACGGGGAGGGGGAAGAAACACAAACTTAACTGTACAGTGATTCAGCGACTGGCTCTAGGAGCTTGAAGCTCAGACCCACGAAACCTTCCTTGGCCTTCAGAAAAACAATAAATGAAACCCCAGTACCGAAACCTTTCCTACAATTTAGGTGCAGCGGGCACTATGCACGGACATGAGGCCCAGGACCTTCTCCTCTCCGGCTAATTGGAAGCCTTTGAGGAGGACCGCTGGGGGGGTCCCAACGACTGCTGGATTTCGTCGCAGGCGGGGAGACCCTCTGGGATGATGGACACCAGGAAAGCAGGACCCTCCACAGGTAAAATGGATTCGGTTCGCTGTGGCAGGGATAGTGATGACAGGCCTCTGCTTTCTCAACCTTGCTGCGGGCTAGATGTACTCTTCTCTCGAGCTTTGGAGAGCTGGGCAGACCCGACCGTGCGCGCGCTGCCGCTGGAACGGGCAGCACCGCGCGGGCGCTGAGCAAGATCTTACAAGTTCTCTAAGGCGGGAAAAGTTTGAGGGAATGGAATGTTGGGGGTTGGCTCTGGCGGGAAAAGCTGGTTCAGTCCGGTTTGAGCCAGAAGACTCCAGTGTCTAAGTTATGAACAAGTTTGCTTACAAAGATGGAGTCCAAGGGTCATAGTTCACATACTCCATATTAAATTCTATTGAAGCCAGTGATTTACGTAACATTACTTCAAAAATACATTATTAAAACACCTAATTAAACGTATTAAACAACACCAACATTTTAAAACTTTTTTTTATACCTAACCACATGCTGTAAACATACCTACCAGACCGGGCCCTGTAGGAGAGCGAGGCTGGGGAATGCCTGGTTTGAGAATCCCACTGGCGGTGAGCTAGGGTTCTCAGCAGCTTGGTGGTTCTGCATATGCCTTTGATGGAAATGTGGGCACCTGGTGCCCCTTGTCAGCCTAAAAGTGGGCATCCCAGTGTAGGCAGCAGCTGTGCAAGGATTTTGAGCTTCTCAACGGTGTCTAAATCTCCAATTTAGGTGCCGATAGTGGTAGTTAGACATCTAAGGGCATATGTGGAGCTAGCCCTAAGACTTTCACAAGCAATCCTTCAAAAGGGTCTGGTGCTCAGAGGTGGGTGCTGGACCCTTTCTGGCCATTGGAGCCTTCACAGGAATGGTAAAAGGCACCTCTCTCCCCCAGAAGTCTCCCCCGGGGAGGGATAGCTCAGTGGTTTGAACATTGGCCTGCTAAACCCAGGGTTCTGTGTTCAATCCTTGAGGGGGCCATTTAGGGGGTTCTGGGGCAAAATTGGGGATTGATCCTGCTTTGAGCAGGGAGTTGGACTAGATGACCTCCTGAGGTCCCTTCCAACTCTGATATTCTATGAATCTATGAATCTACGCCCTTGCTAAATTCCAGGAAAAGGAAAAAGAGAAAAAAAGCTGGAAAAATGTGTCAATAGGAAGTGTTAGGCAACCTTATTATGGGGGCCACCACTGCCTCTTCCTCGGTGCAGAATCTTAGAATCATAGAACTGGAAGGGACCTCAAGAGGTTATCAAGTCCAGTCCCCTGCACTCATGGCAGGACTGGGGTCATGTAGTAATTTCTGTTGTCAGAAGGGGGTTGCGGTGCTATGAAGTTTGAGAACCCTTGCCCTAGGCAGTTTATTCTAGTGCTTGACCACCCTGACAATTACAAAGTTTTTCCTAATGTCCAGCCTAAACCATCCATTTCTTCTTGTCCTATCCTCAGAAGTTAAGGAGAGCAATTTTTTGCCCTCCTCCTTGTAACAACCTTTTATGTACTTGAAAACTGTTATCATGTCCCCTCTCAGTCTTCTCTGCTCCAGACTAAACAAACCCAATTCTTTCAGACTTCCCTCATAGGTCGTGTTTTCTAGACCTTTAATCATTTTTGTTGCTCTTCTCTGAACTCTTCACAATTTATCCACATCTTTCCTGAACTGTGGCACCCAGAACTGGACACAATACTCCAGCTGAGGCCTAATCAGCCAGGAGTAGAGCAGAAGAATTACTACTTGTGTCTTGCCTACAGCACTCCTGCTAATACATCCCAAAATAATGTTTTGCCTTTCTTTTTTTTTTTTTTTGCAGTAGTGTTACACTGTTCATATTTAGTTTGTGATCCACTGTGACCCCCAGATCCCTTTCCACAGGATTCCTTCCTAGGCAGTCATTTCCCATTTTGTATGAGTGTAACTGATTGTTCCTTCCTAAGTGAAGTACTTTGCATTTCTCCTTATTGAATTTCATCTTATTTACTTCAGAGCATGTCTCCAGTTTGTCCAGATCATTTTGTATTGTAATCTTATCCTCCAAAAACTTGCAACCCCTCCCTGCTTGGTATCATCCGCAAACTTTACAAGCGTACTCTCTATGACATTATTTAAATCATTGATGAAGCTGTTGAACAGAACCAGATCCATAACTGACCCCTGCAGGACCCACTCATTACGCCCTTCCAGCTTCACTGTGAACCACTGATGATTACTCTCTGGTAATGGTTTTCCAACCAGTTATGCACCCATCTTGTTTCCCTAGTTTATGAGCCGGTCATGTGAGACAGTATCAAAAGCCTTAGTAAAGTCAAGATATACCACATCTACCACTTCCCCCCATCCACTGGGCTTGTTATCCTGTCAAAAAAAGCTATAGGTTAGTCTGACATGATTTGTTCTTGACAAATCCATGCTGACTGTTACTTATCAACTTATTACCTTCTAGGTGTTTGCAAATTGATTGCTTAATTATTTGCTTCATTATCTTTCCAGGTACTGAAGTTAAGCTGACTGGTCTATAATTCCCCGGGTTGTCCTTATTTCCCGTTTTATGGATGGGCACTATATTCACCCTTTTCCAGTCTTCTGGAATCTCTGCTGTCTTCCATGACTTTTCAAAGATAATCACTAATGGCTCAGATCTCTCCTCAGTCAGCTCCTTGAGTATTCTAGGATGCATTTTATAAGGCCCTGGTGATTTGAAGACATCTAACTTGTCTAAGCAATTTTTAACTTGTTCTTTCCCTATTTTAGCCTCTGATCCTACCTCTTTTTCATTGGCATTCACTGTTAAGACGTCCGATCACTACTAACCTTTTTGGTGAAAACTGGAACAAAAAAGTCATTTAGCACATCTGCCATTTCCATGTTTTCAGTTATTGTCGTAGCATTCCAGGTATATTTCTGACCTGTCCTGTGGCAGACAGGCTTCAAAATGCTGTCTCAGCAAAGAAAAGCTAAACTGGTCTCCAGGGATGTATCGCACTTGTTTGTTTGGGCCCAGTAAGAAGTTAGAACCCGCACATGGGGGAAGTACCGTCTCATCTCTCAGGACATGCTGCATGGCCCTTGGTGGTGTTTAGAGCTGGAGCCCCAGGGTAGCAGCGGCAGGGCTCCATCGGTGATTTAAAGGGCTGCGGTAGCGGCGGCTGGAGCCCTGGGCCCTTTAAATCACTCCTGGAGGTACCAGCTCCGACAGCGGGGCTTGGGCGGCGCTTTAAAGGGCCCGGGGCTCCCCACAGTGGCCGGAGCCCCTAGCCCTTTAACTCACCAATGGATCCCTGCCGCTGCTACCCCAGGGCTCTGGAAGCGGGCTCGGGCGGTGATTTAAAGGGCCTGGGGCTCCGGCTGCTGCAGGGAGCCCCGGGCCCTTTAAATCGCCAGACTGGGGAAGCCGGTTCAGTCCGGCACGGCGTACTGGCTCTTGGAGGGAGCCCAGCCCCATGGACAGCCTTGGGGAAGGAAGCCCATTTGCTAGCTTTAGCGCTCTGAAACCATCCCACACAGGCTGCATTTGGGATGAAATGTGATCCTGGGGCTAGTGCTAAGAACAGCTGGATTAACCCTAAACCAGCTGCCTGCCTCCCAGGGCACTGGGCACCTCCCAAAGAACTCGACTGCTCTGTCTCACTGGCAACTCCTGTTTGCCACTAGCTCAGAAAACTCATCCAAAGCCTTCAGGAAGCGACAGGCTGGTCCCCTTCCCAAAGGAGCCTGAAGGTTCTCATAGGGTGGACCCCATCTTCATGGAGAGATGGTCTCCTGGACCCCCTCTTCCCATTACAGCTCCCTCGTCTGGCCCCACCTCCCCCAGTAAGGGGGGCATAACATCACAGGGACAGCGACACCATGGAAAAGCACACCAGGGTGTTCCATTTCCCACAGCTCCTTTGAATGTGATCTAGCAGCTGGTTACAAGGAGGAGCCAGGATCACATGAGCAACCAGCTCTGTGCGGAGTGTGGGCTGTCGGAGAACTGGGGACACCCCAAGCTTTCTGGCAAGTCTGTTCCATCCACCAGAGCCAGCTGTGCCTGCAAGGAAGTGCTATCACTCTGTGGTGGTGGGTTCTCCCCACCCGCAGCTGTGCCGGGGTTGAGGATCTCTCCTCTGTCAGGAACTCAACCAGGTCTGCTGCATCCAGTTAGAAGTTTACAATAACCAGGTAGGGAATTTCTCAGCTCAGTGGGATAGCTGTCGACCTGGAGGTGTTTGCAGCTTTTCTGTACGTGCACACGGTCACCTCCAACTCACACAGCCAGCTTTCACTTCACAGATCCCCTCAGGGGTGACCCTGGCAGAGCTACAAGATCACACTGGTGAGCTATTTGTTACCAGGGAAGACTCAGACAAAGGAGCAAAGTTCTGGGCCTGTTTCACTAAAACACTAACATGGCCTCAGCTCCTAGGGACTGTGGCCCTGAGGAAGGGTCTCAGCACTGCTACTGCAGCTCCAGCCATGGCTCCCAGAGAAAAGGGAGGGAAGGGTTCAAGAGTCACAGATTCCAAGGCCACAAGAGACCATTGTGATTGTCTAGTCTGACCTGCTGTATAGCACAGGCCAGAGACCTGCCCCAAATAATTCCTAGAGCAGAGCTTTTAGCAAAACCTCCAGTCTTCATTTAAACATTGGCGGTGATGAAGAATCCACCACGACCCTCGGTAAATTGTTCCATTGGTTAGTTACGCTCACCATTAAAAACTCATGCTTTATTTTCAGTCTGAATGTGTCTAGCTTCAACTGCCAGCCTTGGATCATGTCAGACCTTTCCCTGTTAGATTGAAGAGCCCATTATTAAATGTTTGTTCTCCATGTAGGTACTTAAAAGACTGTGATCAAGTCACCCCTCAACCTTCTGTTTGTTAAGCTAAATAGATTCTGCTCCTTGAGTCTGTCACTATAAGACAGGTTTTCTAATCCTTTAATCATTCTTATGGCTCTTCTCTGAACCCTCTCCACTGTATCAACATCCTTCTTGAATTGTGGACACCAGAAATGGACATAGAATTCCAGCAGCTGTTGCGCCAGTGCTCAATACAGAGGTAAAATAACCTCTCTGGTCCTACTTGAGATTTCTCTTTTATGCATCTCTAGTGAGGCAGAGGGGAGGAGCCCCACATTGAACCCTGGTGGGTGGAGCCACATCATGCTCAACCCTCCCACTGGAAGTCATTGGGCGGGACCAGAAGTATAAAAGGCAGGCCGCAGAACGCAGTTGGGAGGCAACTGCTGGAGGAATCAGACGCCTCCTGTGAGCTCCTGAGCTGGGAGGCCACTGCAGACCCCCAGGGAGCAGACTGGCCAGGACCATTTACGGACCCGAGCACAGAGGAGCTGCAAGCCCTGACGGAGGCCTTCTTTCCTGACAACCAGGACGACCCTCTCCAGAGCCAGGTACACCCGGAGGGGGAGTTGAGAAGTGGCCCAGGGGTAGCCGACCCCTGTCTGGCTGCAACGCGGACAGTAAGCGATTCAGCGTGTTGTGGTCAGGATTCCCGCTGACCCAGTGGTGGCCCGTTCTGCCACTGTCAGGGCCCTGGGCTGGGACGCAGTGGAGTGGGTGGGCCTGCGTTCCCCCCTGCCACTCCAATCTGTGGGTGGCAGTCTCCCCCTCTCTGAGGCAAGAAGCCTGTGCTTGTTGGCCCTCCGCCAGAGCTAGGAAGCCCGACTGCTGCTCAGCCTCAGTGCAGGCCTGATCCCTGAGACCAGGGGTCTCGAAGTCAATTTACCTTAGGGCCAGTGTTGGTTCTCAAATCCTCCCAGCAGGCCAATAATGTCACTGAAAATGGTGTTCAGAAAAGAAAATGTTTGTATTGTCTCTTTTTATTTCGAATTCCTTAGAAATAATAAAACTGTCGTACAGCTTTATACAATTCTTTGCCTGCCCGAGAGTTTTTAGTGTTTGCCAGACAGCTGCCAACGCTTCAGTTCTGTCAGTTTGTTGAGGTTTGGCCTCAGGGACTGAGCAGTTGACACCTTCAGGCTGCAGTGAGGTGGGCGTCAGATAGTTACGTCCGGTATTTTGACTTGTTTATATTCATTGTGGAAAAAAGTGATGCTGCCTCCCTGGCTGACTCTGCCTGGCGACT
The DNA here is from genome assembly GCF_965152275.1 of Natator depressus. Classification (NCBI taxonomy): domain Eukaryota; kingdom Metazoa; phylum Chordata; order Testudines; family Cheloniidae; genus Natator; species Natator depressus. Next base: position 907,565 of record NC_134255.1, read on the forward strand.
AGTGATGGTATCTCTGTCTCTCTCCCCCAGCCAATGGGAGCGCTGGGGGACGCGCTTGCGCCGCGGGCCGCAGTGGGGAGGTTCTCGGGCCACAGATGGCCTGTGGGCCAGGACTTTGAGACCCCTGCCTTGGACTCTCTACTGCCCTGATCAAGGGCCTGGGCTAACTGACTGTTTGCTGCCCTGCCTGAGTCCAGGACTGAGCCAGAGACTCTTTGCTGCCCTGCCTGGGACTATGTAATTGTGTTTATTGTTTGGCCCTGACCACAGGCCCAAGCTCATGTCTCCTGTCACCCCGCTGATTTCCCACATCAGGCGACCCCCGGAGATGTAGCGGGGCGGATTGGCTGCCCACAGACCTGGAGGAGGAGGAGCCACTCCCCCCAGTGGACTACACATCCCTGGATTGCATTAGCTCTTTTTCGCCACAGCGTCACACTGGGAGCTCAGATTCAGCTGATTAGACACCACGACCCTCAAATCTTTTTCAGAGTCACTGCATCCCAGGAGAGAGTCCCCCATCCTGGAAATATGGCCTACGTTCTTTGTTCCAAGATGTATACATTTACATTTAGTGCTATTAAAATGCATATTATTTGCTTGCGCCCAGTTACCAAGCGACCCAGATAGCTCTGAATCAATGACTGTCCTCTTCATTATTTAGCACCCCCCCACACCAGTTTTTGTGTCATCAGCAAACTTTATAAGTGATGATTTAATGTTTTCTTCCAGGTCATTGATAAATATGTTAAATAGCATAGGCTCAAGAACGTATCCCTTCAGATCAGTTTGTTTAAAACAAACCAAAGGAAGTATTTCTTCACACAACGCACAGTCAACTTATGGAACTCTTTACCAGAGCATGTTTTGAAGGCCAAGCCTATAACAGGGTTCAAAAAAGAACTAGATACATTCATGGAGGATAGGCCCATCAATGGCTATTAGCCAGGATGTGCGGGGATGATGTCCCTAGCCGATGTTTGCCAGAAGCTGGGAGTGGGTGACGGGATCACTTGATGATTATCTGTTCTGCTCATTCCCTCTGGGGCATCTGACATTGACCACTGTCAGAAGACAGGATACTGGGCTAGATGGACCTTTGGTCTGACCCAGTATGACTGTTCTTATGACCCCACTAGAAATAGACCTGCTCGATGATGATTCCATGTTTACAGTTATATTTTGAGACCTATCAGTTAGCCAGTTTTTAATCCATTTAATGTGTGTCATGTTTATTTTATGTTGTTCTAGTTTTTTAATCAAGATAGCATGTGGTACCAAGCCAAAACTCTTACAGAAGCTAAGTATATGATGTCCACACTATTACCTTTGGTGTATCTCATTAAAAAAAGATGTTAAGTTAGTTTGACAGGATGAATTTTCCATAAACCCGTGTTAATTTTCATTAATTACATTACCCTCGTTAATTATGTATTCATCAAGTACCATATCAGCTGCTCCATTATCTTGCCCAGGATCGGGGTCAGGCTGATGAGACTTTTTATCCTTTTTCCCCTTTTTTAAAATTGGCATATTAGCTTTTTTCCAGTCTTTTGAGACTTCTCTACTGTTTCCAGATTTATTGAAAATTAACATTAACAGTCCACCCAGTTCCTCAGCCTGCTCTTTTAAAATTCTTGGGTGCAAGTTATCTGGAGCTGCTGATTTAAAAATGCCTAACTTTAGTAGCTTTTGTTTACTATCCTCCAGAGATAAAAGCAGAATGGAAAGAATGTAGTTGTTGGGGACCCTGGGGCATGGCCACTAGGTAACTCGAGGGGATGGAAGACCACGAGTGTCGATGAAGCCCCCTCGCACTAGGCCCAGGTGTCCTTGCCCCCCCGCCTGGAGGCACTCGCAGCAGCTCTGCGTACTAGGCCCAAGTGTCCTTGGCCCTCCCACCTGGAGGCACTCACAGCAGTTATGCTGAGGATCTGCAACAATATGTTGCAGAGTCAGACTGCCTGAAACTAAGCAAGGCCAAACAGGGCAGATATGGAAGAACAATGCTGAATAAAGCAGCTTTACGTATGTGTAAGCAGTGTCAGGATGAGCTCCACCCTGACATCTGGTGATGAGGTGTGGCAAGTTGTGGAAAAGAACTTCAGAGGCCAATCTCATTTGCATAGGCACACCCACCCCGCCTAGCATGAGCCCATAGCTGCCCAAATGGTCACTTTGGCTGCTGTGGGATCCCCAGTATCTCTGTTATTGGGGCAGGAAGAATAAATGGTTATTACCCTGATTATGGGAACTGTGCTTGGAACTGTACTTGGCCTTTTGTTATGATGGAGGGACTCACCATCAACTAAGTAGCACTCGCTAGGCAAGGGTCATGGGTTCCAAAACTCTGTAAATGGAGAGAGGCTGGGGACAAGTATTAATCCTTGGTGGTATAGGCCCCTGGGTGAGGGCCTTACATGCTAATTACACTTCCTCCTCTCTTTACTGTGGAATATCAGAGCTAATTTTGATTCCATTAGGAGTCTAGTTACAGGCTGGTGAGCTCACTTTGAGCTAATGGTGTACCAGCACTGAGGCTCCCCTACTACAAGCTGAATTCACCAAAGAGCTGAACCGACTAAGAGCTGAAATCGCTGAGTGTTGTGTTAAGGAGTGGGGGAGCCTGAAGATATATGGTGGAGCAGTTTGTGGGACAGCTGGAGTGCCTGGTGGACGGGCTGGTGGAGCAGTTCATTGGATGGCAGGAGCTGCTTGTGGGACGTGGAGTGGAGCAGTTTGTGGACCGGCTGGTGGAGCAGTGGAGCTGAGCAAAGCAGTTTATGGGGCGGCTGGCAGAGCGAAGGCCTATGGAGCTGTGGGGCGGTCAGCTTCAGATCATGTAAGGTGCCCCTTACCTCTCTCTCCTTCCCCGCCCACCCCCCATCTCCATCCAGGTTGGGAGGTAAACCTCTGCAGATAAACTTTTGAACTCTGGGGCTGCCCTGACCAGGGACAGAGACTTTTGGGTCATTGGACTTTTGGGACTTTGGGTGATTTGGGGTTGCTGGACTCAAGAACCAAAGGGAAAGGACATGCCCCAATTTGTTTGGGGTGGGGTTTTTTTGCTCATGGGTTGTGTTACGAATCCTGTTGGTGGTGTTTCCCCAACATAATGTCACATTGTTTCTCTCTGTTATTAAAAGGCATTTTGCTACACTTAGACTCTGTGCTTGTGAGAGGGGAAGTATTGCCTCTTGGAGGTGCCCAGCGAGGGTGGTATATATTTGTCCCAGGTCACTGGGTGAGGACTCGAGCTGGTTTGCATTGTGTTATTGGAATGAATCCCCTAGATATTGAACCTGGCCCTTGTTGCTGCCAACTCTGACGGGCAGAAGGGTTACATTTTATTTAACAAATGATACAGAGAACAAGGGAACTAGCTGGGAACTGGATTGGCTGGCTATATGGATACTTAGGGCAGCTTGCTATTGGATAAGTATGCTGGAAAAAAAGGATGTATAAAAGCCTGTGTAACTTCCTGCTCTGTGTGCAGGATTTGAGATTCTATTCTCCCTGTACCTTTTTGCAGCTGCAAATAAACTTTTCTGCTTCCCCACCCCGTTGTGATTATTGGGTGTAGCACACCGGGTAGCGAACCAACTCCAGCTGTTGTTTAGCCTCTCGGCACTGGGTGCCAGCAACATTATCCTCATCATATGATGAGAGTATATCATGTTTTTTTCCCCCAAATATAGAACAGAAATATTTATTGAACACTTCTGCCTGTTCTGCATTATTATTGAAAATTCTACCATTGCCGTCAAGTAACAGACCAGCACCGTTGTCTTTTTGTTCTTAATATATTTAAAAATCTGCTTCTTGTTGTGCTTAACTCTGTTGGCCATAGATTTCTCCATGTGTCCCTTGGCTTCTCTTATTTATTTGCTACAATTCCTATCAACTTCTTCCTTCCTTCCATTTTTTACAGCTGCCTTCACTTCCTGACTAAACCAGATTGCTTTTTTAACCAGCACGGCCTTCTTTCTCAATGGTGGGATTGTGGCTTTTTGGCCGTTTAGTAAGGTGTTCTCAAATGATTCGCAATTATTGTTTAAATTCTACCTCCCAGCTGATATGGCTCATAACTGTTTTCAGCTTTGTGAAATTGGCCCTCTTTAAGCACCAAGTATATATATTACCTTTTTCTGCTGGCACATTATAGATGTGATCAAGTCATGATCACTTGTATCTCAGCTACCATTAATTCTGCGTTCTGTGATCTGTTCCTTTTCATCCATTAGGTGAAGGATGAGCACCCTCGGGACCCAGAGGAAGCTGACACCTGTGGGAGTGCTTCCCAGACACATGGGGCAGCTGGGGAGAAAGCAAAAAGGGCTGATTGGAGAGGAGCATTGACAGCTCAATAGTCAATGAAAGATGATAGGTGGGTAGGGACTGGCTGTGCAGGGCTTTGAAAGTGAAGAGAAGCAGCTCATGTTTGATGTGGTAGAGAAGGGGGAGCCAGTAGAGCGTTGCAAAGAAAACAGCGACAAAGCAATGGGCTAGGAGAAAGATCTTTGCGGCAGCATTCTGGATAGAGATGAGTGGGACAGGATTCAGGGCTGGCCTGAGAGCCGGTTGATCAGGGCAGTCGCTCGGGGCCCCAAATCAGCATTCACCGCTGGGGCACTACATAACTTGGCTGGTCTGGCTTGCCAGTGTTTTTGTTTGGTTTTGCTCTGCTGGCCTGCTCAGGGAAAGGCACTGAAAATGTTTTCTGCCCTGGGTTGCAAAATACCTAGGGCTGGCCCTGATTGCATTGGTTAAGGCCAGAGAGCAGGATGTTGCAGTAATTGGGTCTTTGGGTGCTGTTGTCCACAGTGACTGAGACAGGAGGTAGTAGGGAGGGTTTGGGGGAAGATTAAGAGCTCTCTTTTAGCTGCCATCTTGAATTTGGGGTGATGGCTAGACATTCACAAGGCAACATCAGAGAGACAGGCAGAGATATTCATTTGTACAAAAGAAGCCAGGTCTGGAGCAGAGAAAGATCTGTGAGCTGCCCACATAATGATGGGAGTTGAATTGTTCACAGATAAGATTACCCAGCAATCAGGTCAGCCTGGCCACAGGCTTTCCTGCACTTGAACTCAGAGCCTCCACTCAGACAGCTGCAGCATCAAACCTAGGCTAAGACATTCTAGTCATAGCTCCCCGGACTGCTCTAGCTCCCCAGCTGTAGAACACCCATGTCGGCCCATAGGTCCTGGAGCCTAGAGCAGGCGCTTTCCTATCCATGGCACAGATGCCCTGGGGCAGAAAGGGCACAGGTTTGGATCTCTCCACAGCCAAGACAGTTAATGAGCATGTACATTGTGTCCAGATGTGAAACAGCAGCCAGTTGCACGGATGTGAAATGTCTGAGTAGCAGCTTTGATGTGCTGAAAACAAAACTGCAGCTTGCAGCAAAAAACTCTGATGTGTTCTGTCTGCTGAGCCATGAGGTATGTGTCCCAGGCTGTTCTCCATCCAGCAAGCACATCAATGAGGAGGTCAGGCTAATTACCCAGGGGATCATTCCATTGGTATTAAGGCTGCCTGTGCCATGCACTGTGTTTATGTACAGTATAAATCTGAACTCTAATTGACTTCACCTCCTTGGAACGTAAGGCAAGAAGTAACATCTGTGTCTGATGTTATTTTATGAAGTGCTGATTCCATCAGTAAAGAAAGAAAATACATGTAGTAAAAGCAAATCCCTGTAAATCCCAGCAGGGCTGCTTTCAGGCCCTACTGAATGGAGCACTGGCAGAGCTGGCAATCAAGGGCTGACTTCAGGAACTAGCCTGGTGACCACATGGCTTCTTGCATGAAGTAGAGCTGTCCAAATGAAGAGAATCTTTGTGAGGTCAACATGATTCAAGCCTTAGCCAAAGGAAGCCTCTCTTGCTCTAGAATGTGATTGATTGGGAGAGGGAGCACATACATAAACACACACACTGAAACACCCCCCCCACACACACACACACATCTTTTTGGGGATGCCCCACAGAGCAGTTTGCTTCTCCTAGGGCAAAGACCAAGCATTCAGAATCCCTCTGCTCAGTTGCCCTGGCTGCATAGAAATCTTTCAAAAGTGACCCCCCCCCCATAACTCACGCTGCCTGAGTCTGCGCAGAGCCTGGGCCGATTGCCCGGAGAGGGGCCAGCTTCCCCCGAGTATCACCCGCACTGTCTGAGTCTGCGCAGAGCCTGGGCCAATCGTCCTGAAAGGGGGAAGCTGCCCTGGGTGTGACCCAGCCCAATGAGCAGAGGCCACTGTCAAGCTTCCTGCACTGCGCTGTGACCCAGCACAGGCATCGACCCACCCCAGTGACAGCTCTTGCCTGCATCCTGGTGTATGTTGTGCAGTGCGCTGCACCCCCCAGGAACAAGCAATGGGTTTGTAGGCAGTACACTCTTGCCTTCCCCAGGCACACTCCCCCACCATGCAGCAACTGCTCTGGGGTGACTGAGCCTTCTGCTGCCAGGTGCTCTCTCATCAGGATTCAGTTTCATAAGCCAGGGCAGGGGTGGGCCTGGCCACCCACACAACAGTGGGCACAGACACCCCCGTCGATAGCCATATCATGTGGGGGAACCAAAGCCCCTTCTTGTCCAAATGCGCCTGGCCGATGCGTCTCATGCTATGTCCATGAACCCCCCTCTGTAGTTGATCCAAGGCTATGTAACAAGGGAGCAGCATCTTTTCTAGCTGCCATATTCCTGTGCCCTTTGTGCGAGGCAGACCATGGGAACAGGAATGCCAGCAAAGGGCAAACCACAGGAATAATCACCTCCCAAACCTCCATCACCACAACATCGATGGTTGGCTTGTCACCACCAAACTGACCAGCCACCTGACCTGCAGCAGTCTGGGGTGGCCAACTTCCATATGGCAATGGCAACGCATTTCTGGACAGGTATGGCCTCCCTGTGTGCTGGGGCTCAAGGGTTGGGCAAGCTCCTCACGTGGCTCCTCTTTACTGCCTTGGTGGGCTAAAAACACTTCCACACACGGGCCGAGGACAGACAAGTTCTCCCACAATAGATTACAAAACAGTTCAGAGAGTGGCTTGGTTTCAGAATTGCCGGTTATGGGGAATCTGCCACAACCATTGGCTGTTAAAGATTTGTGACTTATTTCCAGTCTGAATTTGTCTGGCTCCAAATTCCAAAGATTGGACCTTGTTAGACCTTTGCCTGCTAGATTGAAGAGCCCATTATAAAATTTTTGCTTTGAAATAGGTACTTAGAAACTATGATCAAGTCACCCCTTCACCTTCTCGTTGAAAAGCTAAATAGACAGAGCTCCTTAAGTCTCACTGTAAGGCAGGTTTTCCAATCCTTTCACCATTCTGGCAGCTCTTTTCTGAATCTCTCCAATGTTTCTACATCCTCTTGAACTGCGGGGCACTATGATGCTGGAATCCTGTGTCCAGTTCGTCACACCAGTGCCAAACACAGAGGTGAAGTAACCTCTCTGCTCCTTATGGCAGGTTGGGTCACAGAAACTCCCTCAAGACTGTCACTAGTTGTGCTGGGATACCACTGAGAACAAACCCCCCTGCCAGAAAAGGCTTCCCTCCACTCCCATTTTGCTGAGCTAGACACACCAGTCAGCTCCACACAGACCAAGAGGTTGGGCCACGCCCCCCTGCAGTTCACTTAGCCCGGGGGCTTCTCAGTTAATAGGGACTTTCCAACACCCAGTATTCAGTCTTTCTGGGAGCCTAAATGCTGAATAAATCCATTTTACTCTGTATAAAGCTTATACAGGGTAAACTCATAAATTGTCTGCCCTCTATAACACTGATAGAGAGATATGCACAGCTGTTTGCTCCCCCAGGTATTAATCGCTTATTCTGAGTTAATAAACAAAAGTGATTTTATTAAGTATAAAAAGTAGGATTTAAGTGGTTTCAAGTGATAACAGACAGAACAAAGTAAGTTACCAAGCAAAATAAAACAAAACACGCAAGTCTAAGCCTAATACATTAAGAAACTGAATACAGGTAAAGCTCACCCTTAGAGATGTTCCAATAAGCTTCTCTCACAGACTAGACTCCTTCCTAGTCTGGGCCCAATCCTTTCCCCTGGTACAGACCTTGTTAGTTCCAGCAGGCATCTGAAGTGAAAAGCAGGGGATTCCACATGACTGGGCCCCTCTTTGTTCTGTTCCACCCCCTTTAATAGCTTTGACACAAGGCGGGAATCCTTTGTCGCTCTCTGGGTTCCCACCCCTCCTTCTAAATGGAAAAGCACCAGGTTAAAGATGGATTCCAGTTCAGGTGACATGATCACATGTCCTGTGAGACTTCATTATCCACTCGCTGACACACACTATACAGGGAGTCTTACAAGTAAACAGAGCCATTTACAACCAATTGTCCTGGTTAACGGGAGCCATCAAGATTCCAAACCACCATTAATGGCCCACACTTTGCATAATTACAATAGGACCTCGGAGTTATAGTTCATATTCCTAGTTTCAGATACAAGAATGATACATTCATACAAATAGGATGACCACACTCAGTAGATTATAAGCTTTGTAATGATACTTTACAAGAAACCTTTTGCATAAAGCATATTCCAGTTACATCATATCCACACTTATAAACATATTTTTATTAAAATATGGAGTGCAACGTCACACACCTACTCAAGGTTCCCATTTATACATCCAAAGATCACATTAGCCCTTTAGCACGGTGTCACATTGGCAGCTCACGTTCAGCTGATTATCCAGATGATCTCCAAGTCTTTTTCAGAGTCGCTGCTTCCCAGGATAGAGCCCCCCATCCAGTAAGTGTGGCCTGCGTTCTTTGTTCCTTGATGTACATTTACATTTGGCCCTATTAAAACACACGTTTGCTTGCGCCCCATTTACAAAGTAATCCAGCAAAAAGAATGAGGAGTACTTGTGGCACCCTGCTTATAATAGCCCACTGTAATTGATTTGTCTCGTTAGAGTTGGTAAGGCAAGCCCCATCTTTTCATGTTCTTTGTATATATACATCTCCACTCCATGCATCTGATGAAGTGGGTTTTAGCCCACGAAAGCTGATGCCCAAATAAATTTGTTAGTCTCTCAGGTGCCACAAGTACTCCTTGTTCTTTTTGCTGATACAGACTAACATGGCTACCACTCTGAAAGTAATCCAGAACGCTCTGTATCAGTGACCTGTCCTCTTCGTTATTTACCATCACTCCAATGTTTGTATCATCTGCAAACTTTATCAGTAATGATCTTTTGCCTTCTTCCAAGTCATGGATAAAAATGTTAAACAGTATAGAGCCAAGCTCCGATCCCTGTGGGACCCCACTGGAAACACACCCATCACTGAGGATTCCCTGTTTACAGTTACCTTTTGAGACCTTTTTTCAGAGTAACAGCCGTGTTAGTCTGTATTCATAAAAAGAAAAAAGAAAAGGAGTACTTGTGGCACCTTAGAGACTAACCAGTTTATTTGAGCATGAGCTTTCGTGAGCTACAGCTCACTTCATCGGATGCATAGCATATCGTGGAAACTGCAGAAGACATTATATACACACAGAGACCATGAAACAAAACTTCCTCCCACCCCACTGTCCTGCTGCTAACAGCTTATCTAAAGTGATCATCAAGTGATCATCAAGGAAGGCCATTTCCAGCACAAATCAAGGTTTTCTCACTCTTCCCCCCCCCCCCACACACACACACAGACTCACATACAAACTCACTCTCCTGCTGGTAATAGCCCATCCCTCTTTGAAACCTCTCTTTATAATGCGCATGATAATCAAGGTGGGTCATTTCCAGCACTAATCCAGGTTTTCTCACCCCCCCCGCCACACACACACACCCCCCCTCCAAAAACCACACACACAAACTCACTCTCCTGCTGGAGAGCAGCAGGAGAGTGAGTTTGTGTGTGTGGTTTTTGGAGGGGGTGTGTGTGTGGGGGGGGGGGTGAGAAAACCTGGATTAGTGCTGGAAATGACCCACCTTGATTATCATGCGCATTATAAAGAGAGGTTTCAAAGAGGGATGGGCTATTACCAGCAGGAGAGTGAGTTTGTATGTGAGTCTGTGTGTGTGTGGGGGGGGGGGGGAAGGGTGAGAAAACCTGGATTTGTGCTGGAAATGGCCTTCCTTGATGATCACTTTAGATAAGCTGTTAGCAGCAAGACAGTGGGGTGGGAGGAAGTTTTGTTTCATGGTCTCTGTGTGTATATAATGTCTTCTGCAGTTTCCACGATATGCTATGCATCCGATGAAGTGAGCTGTAGCTCACGAAAGCTCATGCTCAAATAAACTGGTTAGTCTCTAAGGTGCCACAAGTACTCCTTTTCTTTTTTCTTTTGAGACCTGTCAGCCAGCCAGTTTTTAATCCAACATGTTAATTTCATACTGTTCTAGTTTCTTCATCAAAGTTTTGTACGTTAACAAGTGAAATGCCTCACAAAATTCTAAGTATACTCCATCAATGCTATTACCTTTTATGATGAAATTGGGGATTTTTGTAGTGTTTTACATGAATAGTGTGTGCATGCCTCAGTTTTCCTGTGTGCTGCATGTTTAACGAGGTGTGAGAGACGGTTTGTTGTTGCAGAGGATCCTGTAGACAGTTGGCTGTGAGCGGAGAGGCTCTGCAGTGAGTGGGTGCCAGCGATAAAACAAGGGAATTGAAGGAATCAGTAAGGAAAGGGCCTAGAACCAGCTCCCTGTGAGGGACCTTGCACGTCTGTGCAGGGAGAGAGGGCTGAGCATTGGGAGGCTCACCCAGGAGCTGCTGATTGCCTGGCTGGTAGAGAATGACCAGTCCGAGGAGCAAGTTCCAGGTCTCAGTGGGGCTTCCGGGGTGCCCGGAGAGCCTGGGAGTAGCAGGGGGGCCAGCTGTTGGGCTAGTGGGAGGGGGTCCACTGGACCTGGCTCTCCAGCCAGGACAGGGGCTTCCCAACCTGGGTTCCCCCCAGTGGATGTGAAGAGGTGGAAACTGGAGCTGAGAGTGAAGGAGCTGGAGCCAGAAGAGCAGAGGCTAGCTGACTGCTTGGAGCAGTGAAAACATGAACTGGAGTTGGAGGAGAGGCAGGCCAAGAGGACCTGCTGTGGAGTAAGTGGGGAAGGACACCAAGCTGCCAATTCAGCAGGAAGCCTAGATTCCAAAGTGTGTCCCGGTGTAATGGGGGAGGTATATCGAAGCAGTGGGGGCAAAAGATCTATCTGGCTTTAAGATTAAACTCGATAAGTTTATGGAGGAGATGGTATGATGGGATAACATGGTTTTGGTAATTAAATATTCATAAATAGGCCCAATGGCCTGTGATGGGCTATTAGATGGGGTGAGATCTGAGTTACCCAGGAAAGAATTTTCTGTAGTATCTGGCTGATGAATCTTGCCCATATGCTCAGGGTTTAGCTGATTGCCATATTTGGGGTCGGGAAGGAATTTTCCTCCAGGGCAGATTGGAAGAGGCTCTGGAGATTTTTCGCCTTCCTCTGTAGCATGGGACACGGGTCACTTGCTGGAGGATTCTCTGCTCCTTGAAGTCTTTAAACTACGATTTGAGGACTTCAATAGCACAGATATAGGTGTGAGGTTTTTTTTGTAGGAGTGGGTGGGTGAAATTCTGTGGCCTGTGTTGTGCAGGAGGTCAGAGTAGATGGTCAGAAGGGACCATTATGATCTAAATATCTATGAATCTATGAAGCCGACCACACTGCCTGTGAGAAGGCTGGTGATTTGAACCAGGTTGACCCCACAGGTGGGCACAGCTGTCTCACCTCACTGCTTGGTCCCAAGGCAATAGGGGTGTTCAGCCAAATGGACATTACAGAGACTGGGGACTATGAATGTTCAAACAGGCTTTGCTGCTTAAGTTTGAATGGACCCCAGAGGCAGATAGGAAAAGATTCCGGGTATCCCGAGAAATATCTCTGCAAGGGCAGGGGGGAAAGGGTGCGGGGCCACTCCCTTCGCAGAGGGCGTGTATAATCTGGTTGGATTGGGGCAGCTGTGGCACATCTGCCCTCAGAAGCCCAAAGCCCTGCAAGGTGCAGGTATGCTGGCAGACTTGGTTATGGACAGCAGACGGGGTTGCGGAGAGAGACCCTTGTCGGGGACTTGGAAGGGGAGTCACCCAGAGACCTCTCAGAGGTGACACTCCAGGAAGCCCAATGCAGGGGTGCCCACGAATGCCGAAGCAGGCAGACCCCCTCCCTGGGACCTGAGGTGTCATTACTTCTGGCAAAGGGATGCAAGGTGGTGTCATGCCCAACGACACAAGAAATTTTTGCCCAAGAGAACCCTCGAAGAGTTAACGGGCATAGGCGCCAACTCTACGGGTGCTCTGGGGCCAGAGCACCCACAGAGAAAAATTAGCGGGTGCTCCACACCCACCGGCAGCCAAGCTCCGCTTCGCCTCTTCCCCACCTCCTCCCTTGAGCACAATGCGTCCCCGCTCCTCCCCCTTCCTCCCAGCGCTTCCCACCCATCAGCTGCCTAACAGCTCTTTGGGGGTGCTTAGGACTTTCTGGGAGGGAGGGGGAGGAGCGGGGATGCAGTGTGCTCAGGGGAGGAGGCGGAGAAGAGGCGGGGTGGGGCAGGCACTTGGGGGAAGGGGTGGAATGGGGTGGGGAGGGGGCGGGGCTGGGGTGGGAAAAGGCAGGGTGGGAAGGTGGTGGGGCAAGGGCAATATAGGGGCGGGAAGAAGTGGTGCAGGGGCGGGGCCAGGGGTGGGAGGGGTCGAGCACCCACCGGGCAGAGGGGAAGTCGGTGCCTATGTTTACAGGCAAAGGGAAGACAAGTAGACAACCTGTAACACAGGCAGAATGAGCAAGCTGGGAAGCGGTCATCCAGCCAGCTCCTGGGGCAGAGCTGGCCAGGGGAGTGGGGAAGGCAGACGGGCTTCCACTCCGAGCCCAGCAGATATGTCTGCTTGTGACTTCTGGGCTCAGGCCCCTCTGATCCCCAATGGGAGCGGAAGGTGGGGGTCAGTGGGAAGACATTCACGGAGTGAAGCGATTCTGGGATGAGACACTTGTGGGTGTGATGCAACTTCACCAGCTGCTGAGGGGCCGTGTAACTTGGGGGAAGGCTCCCAGACAGCAGCCATTCACCCGGGGTTTCTGTGCCGACACAGAAAGGATGGGGGTGGGGGCGGCAGTTAGCTGGGGTCCTTCAGCACATCAGCTTTGACGTACTCTTGGGAAGTGACTCTCTCTCTTAAAGACAGGATCCAGACCCTGCACCATAATGGCCAAAGAGCTGAACCCACCAGAGATCGGAAGGTGGAGAGGGCAGGAGCCAGTGAGCATGTGAATGGCCTAGCCGGCAGGGAGGGGAATACTTTCCCCCCTGGGTAGTAGCAGAAAGGAAGAACTGCAAAGCCCTGGTTACTTGCCTATCTGTAGCCAGCCCCTGGAGCTGAGTGGGACAACAGTCCTGCACAGGGTAGAGGTGACTCACACTGGCTCTGATGAGGAAGCCAAAGCAGCGGGCTCGCTCCGTACCCCCACTGGGACATGGGTGCTGAGGGTGGTCGGACTCCCAGTTAAGGTCTTGTAGCGAGGATACATCTGAATGTATCAATGAGGTTGGGGTGCGTGATAAGCTACCTGCAGAGGGGCTGATGGGGGATGGACTGAAGAACTAGCCAGATGGTGCCCTCATGCTTGCCTGTGGCTGAGGTCAGGGAGGGCCACTTGACCTGACACCAGCAATCCACCCAGCACAAGGTGTGAAACCTCCAAAGGCAGGAAGTGAGTTTCCAGGGACAGGGCTTAACAGGACTGAGACCGAGGCCTTGTCCGGAGGTGGGAAAACTAAGGCACAGCAATGAGAGCTGGGCCCCAAACCCAGTAGCTGAATTTTAGACCTAGCAGCAGAAGGATCCGTCCTGGAAGAAGTGGGGGCCTTGTGGGCCACAGTGTTGCAAGATCCTGGGAAAAGATCCAGCTGAGAGAAGTGACCCAGTACCAAGAAAGGGCTCCCTGCGGGAAAACTGAACTTGGGGTATCAGAGTACCCATGGGGGGATGTCCCTTCTTCTAAATATCAGGGAGTTCAGTGCACCAAGTGAAGACTGCTGCAGAATGTTTACTGCCCCGGAAATTCACAGGGGTCCCCCCTTTTGAGTTGGTGTATGGAAAGAGAAGGAGGGGACCCCTCGAGCTGATGAGAAACAAATGGGGAATCGGTGGTAGATTCTGAAGTATTGTTCTGGGGAAAGCTCACTAAGCTCATGGGTTTGGCCAGGAAGAACCTAGCCAGGACCCAGGAACTGCAAAAGGGCTGGTATGACAATGTGCCTGATCAGAGACCAGAAGAGGGTTCTCGGCTCAGTGCGAAGGGCACATGGGAAGAGCCCTGTGAAATCAGCAACCAGCTGAAGGAGGTGAGTCATGCTGGAGCTGCCCAATTGAGCAATTGTACCATTTCAACATAATGAAGCTGTACTTTGACAGGGAGACTGTTGGTGTGGCCGTGAGTGTGGGCAGCGGAAGGAGAAGGGGAAAGGGAATCTCGCTCCTAAGCCAGGAGTTGACCTCCTGCTGGAATAACTTCTCCTCTCTGACCAGCTAATCCCTGCCTGCTGACAGAGATCAGAGGGGCTGCGTTCATACCCGCAGCTGGGCGCCAGCTGGCCTGGGCTCACTAATCTGGCTATCTATGGGGGGAGGGGAGGTGTTCCCTGTTCACAGTCACTGGGAAAACAGCCCAGGATCTGGAAAGAGAGGTCAGTGACATGCTGGCATTAGGGGTGATCCAGCCATCCTCCAGCCCCTGGGACTCACCCGTGGGGCTGGACCCCACGTAAGACGAATTGATCAGACCCATTGTGCACAATCGGAAGCTCAGTGCTGTCACAGTGTTTGATGCCTGCCCCATGCTTAGGACTAACAAAATCCTAGACAAGGCGGGGTGGAGGAGCGTGACCTCACTACTGTGAATCTCACCAGGGGCTACTGGCAGGTGCCTTTGGACCCAGTTGCCAGGTTGAAATCTGCTCCCATCACTCCTATAGGGCTCTGAGTTCCTGGTCCTTCCTTTCAGCCTCAAAGGGGTGCCTGCCACCTCCCAGGGGATCAGTTACTGAGGCGCGGTGGAGGACTGTGCCTGGCATACATTCATGATATCTGTGTCCTGAGCCTGCGCTGGGAGAACCATGTGTCCCAGTGAAGAGGGGGCTGGGACACCTCCAGGATGCAGGACAGATGATACAGGCTGGAAAGGGTAAGATGGCAGAGGTGTTGTACCTGCACCACAAGGCGGGAAGCAGCTGCCTAAAGCCAGAGCCAGCCAAGGTGAAGGTAACCAGAGATTGGCCCATTCCTCAAACCAAGACACAGGCCCTCTCATGGGAGGGCAGGGTACCACTGAAGGTTTGTACCCCACTTTAGCTCCTGTTACGAAGATTGGTAAATTGGGCAAGCCAGACAAGGTGGTCTGGACCGAGCAGTGCCAGGGGGCGCTCTGTGCACTGCAGGAGGCTCTAGCCCAGTGGCTGGGGCTGGTAAACCCAGACTTGGACAAACCCTTTAGGGTGTTCACCGACATGCCTCAAACGCAGGGCTGGGCACAGTGCTGATGCAGGCCAATCCGGAGGGGAAGAGACATCCCATTGTGTACCTGAACAAGAAGCTGCTCCTCTGGGAGCAGAACTACGTAGCCATAGAGAAAGGAATGCCTGACCCTGGGATGGGCTGTTAAAAAGCTGCAGCCGTGTCTATTGAGCGGAGCTTTATGGTGTACACTGACCACTCGCCCCTGATGTGGCTGCACCGGATGAAAGCGGCCAATGCCAAACTCCTAGGGTGGAGTCTGATCCGCAAGGATTATCATATGGGGTGGTCCATGTTAAGAGGAGCGCGAATGTTATAGATGATGCTGTGTCCCGGAGAGTGTCACCAGCTGGAGTGACCTTGCTCAGTTCAGACTCGAAGGGGGGAGAGATGTGATGAAGTTGGGGACTTTTGTAGTGTTTTACATGAACAGCATGTGCGCGCCTCAGTTTCCCTGTGTGCTGCATGTTTAACAAGGTGGTGAGAGATGGTTTGTTGCAGAGGACCAGGTATGACCTCACCTAGCAGCCAGGAGCCCCGGACACCGGCCTGGAGATGGGGAACCCTAACAACTGGTGACTAAGAGGCCCACTCCAGCTTGGCAGCCAGCTGGTTCTGGCCAGTGGGAGGACAAAGGGCTGAGGAGAGAGGACCGCACTGACCTGACCAACCAGTTCCAGCCAGAGGGGAACAAAGGATGGAAGAGAGAGGGCCCCAGTGACCTGTTTACCTGGGACGGAAGACAAAGCACAGGGGAGGAGCTGTTGGGGGAGATGATATCGGATGATCAGCTAGGAGTGGGCTGCTGCACTGGACAGAGAGAGAGCAGCCAGAGCCCACCCGGATGCAGGACAGACCTAGATGTACTGTGCTGAGGGATGCTAGGCCTGAAGGCCTTGAGAGTTTCCTGTGCTGGGTTCAGATGCTCAATAAACCCTTCTGTTTTATGCTGGTGGAGAGTCACTCCGGTCTAGAGATCAGGGCTGCATTATTTCCTCTGGGCATGGAGGCCCCGGGGGTCCAGAGCGAGTGGACTCTCTGAGGGGGCCCACGGTGAGAGACAGGCATGGTGAGGGCTCAAAGAGGTGCGTTTCCAGGAGGCAGAGGGGCCTATGGTTTAACCCCCGAGAGAGAGTGGACCCCCGAGAAGAGCTGTCACACTGAAGGGGGTTCTTCCTAGGGACCATATGGAGCCGGGGGAGAGCACGAGTCCTGTGAGTCCGTGACACCTTTATCAACCAAACTTGTAATCATATAAAAAAAAAAGATATCAAGTTAGTTTGAGCGGATTGATTTTCTATAAATCCATGCTATTGTCATAAATTATATTACTCTCCTTTAATTCTTTATTGATTGAGTTGGATATCTACCATTTCATTATTTTGCCTGAGATCAATGCCAGTCTGACAGGCCTACAATTATCCAGGGTGTCCTATTTACCCTTTCAAACTACTGACATGGCATTAGCTTTCTTCCAGTCCTCTGGAACTTCCCCAGTGTACTAAGACTTATGGAAAATCAGCATTAATGGGTGAGCAAGCTCCTCTGCCAGCTCTTTTAAAACTCCTAGATGCAAGTTATCTGGATCTGCTGATTTAAAAGTAGCTGCTGTTAACATCCTCCTTAGTCGTTGGAATAGACCGTATTTCTCCCCATCGTTTAACATGAATACATTACCTGGCATTTTCCAAAAAGGAAAACAGAAATATTTATTGAACACTTTTGGAGAAGACAGCTTGGAAAGGGAACAGTGAAGGGAAGGTGACAAGAGTGTGTGTGTGGGGGAGGGCTGCAGGGTGTCTCTCTCTCTTTGGATCCCTAAGAGCTGTTAGCCCAAAACAGTTTATAGTCTACACAGATCAGAAGAGGGCTGTCTGCAGATCCCACTCCCTCCCGCATCTATCGTCGGGTGATTTATTAAGACAGAGGCAGAATAAGATGTAACACACAAATACTTATTATGAAAAGGAGTACTTGTGGCACCTTAGAGACTAACAAATCCAAGGTGCCACAAGTACTCCTTTTCTTTTTGCGAATACAGACTAACACGGCTGCTACTCTGAAATACTTATTCTGTCACTAGTCAGTAAACTTTACAAGGACCCCTTCAGACAATAAACAACATAAGCAAGACACACTCCATTGTTAACAGTTACCAGAACGTGAAGCTCAAGCCCTTAAATCCCCTAAACCTATTGATGTAAAAGAGAGGAAAACCAAAATGGGTATTACTCTACCATACCCTGAAGACAGAGACACAGTGACAAAGACTCAGGATACTGACAGGGATGGTGGTGAAAATCAGGGGTGCTGGACAGCAAACAGAAACTCTGGAACTGGGTTTGCTTCTCCGTCTGGACAAGTCCTCTGGGCAGGTCTTCTCCCTCAGATAGGTCTTCAGTGCTTGCCCACGCAGTCTCTGCTTGACCTCGTAGTCCAGTGCAAGTATGCGCTCACTAATGGTGTGTAGCAGCTGAGTGCACGTAGATTAATAGAGACCAAGATCCCAAAGTCCTGTGAGACCTGGTCCCTCTGGGGCTCCTGGCAGCTCGCTGAACTGCGTGGGACGCCCTGAGCGACAGGCATGTCGCTCACTCAATAACCTGCGGTCGCTAAGCAGATAGATTATGGCTGTCACATGACTCCAACTGCCCTGACCTTTTTCCACCTTAATTTGAAAAAGGCTGAAAGGGCACGAAATCATCTGAGGAGAAGGGTATCCAAGATGGAGGCTTAGCTGTCCTTTTATGTAATATCCACCTTGGATTTGTAAAACAGGTCAGAAACAGATTTTACTCAACAAGATCCTTTGTGGCTCAGTCACTAGCCACTGGGCTGGAGGCAGGATTCTCCAGAGGATGTTCTCGGGCCTGGATGATTGAGGAGGCCAGACTGGATGGGCGTAATGGTCCCTTCTGGCCTCAGGATTCTACATTTATGTTTTGTTTTACGGATCCAGAATGCTCTGGTACTCAGGGGGCGAATCCCCCCTGGCAGAAAGGGGCTGCTCAGAGCCATGGCAAACGCTGCCCATCTCCAGCCGAGACCTGCCTCTGCAGAGCTCACCAGAGGAGGTAGAGCTAGGGGCGCTCACGCTGCTTTCCCAGGGTCCCAACGTTTCATTTCATTCGTCCATGGGTTCGGAAGTGCTTTATCCCATCCCTCCCCTGTGTAGATGCCTCTCAGGATTTCTGGTTCCTCAAGGTCCTGGGCAGCTGGGACAAAGGGCTCCTCTTCTCGCTCTAGGCAGGAGATGATGTCAGGCTGTGAACGGGAATCCCTGCTCATGGGAAAGTCCACAGGTAGGGTCCCAGCCTGGCAGATGTCTCAGCATTCATTGTTCCATTATTTTAACCCCAGCCACCCTCCCCATGCTCACAAGGACGTGGGATCCGCACAGCTGGGGAAATACCATGGAAGCCTTCTGGGGAGGCAAAGTGTCTGTGAGGGGAGTTGATGTGTCCCTGTTAAGACACCAGCACCTGTTACATGCCAATGGACCCTTTATCTCCCACTCAGAGGGCTAAATCCAATCGCTGCACTGCCACTACTGTCCCCCACCCACCCTGGGATAAATTACGACTGGGTGGGCACAAGTTAGAGGGGAGGACGTGTGACCACCCCACGTGTCTCCCCTGCCGAGTGACACCCCCCGCCCAGCGCGGGCCACCACGTTACCTGCAGTGAGGGGTCCGGGGGGTTCTGTCCTTCTCTCCCTGTTCCTCCCCCTCTCCCCCAAGCAAGTTCAACCCGCTCTCCCTGGCAGCCGGGCAGGGAGCGGGACAGAGCCGCTCTGCCTGAGAGAGCCTGGCTGGGAGGCAGCCTGGGCTCGGCTGCCGGAGGGAGGGACTGGGGCTCCAACTCGCTGGGCCCCTATCCCTGCAGCGGATAGGGGCCCAGCGAGTTGCCAGGGACAGGGGTGAGCGAGCTAGAGTCCCCTCTCCCCTCCCCATCATGTTTCTGGCTCGCTCAGCCCCTGTCCCCGGGCCCCACTCCGCCCCCAGCGGCCAAGCCCAGGCAGGGAGAGGGCTGCAGATGCGGCTCTGTCCTGCTCCCTGCCCAGCTGCCAGGGAGAGCCCCTCTCTCTCCCCGCCCCCGGCAGGCCAATCTGGGGGAGCATTTGACTCCCCATTCCTCCCCCCGCACCAAATGGCTTCTGTGTGGGTCCTAGAGAAACAGCAGCTGAAAAAGCCCTGGCAGCACATGCCTCCCTGAACTGGGAAGAGCCTGATGGATCCAGAAGCAGTGCAGAGGTCTAGGTCCTCTTCGGAGGGGAGGTCCCAGCTGACAGGTGGGGCTTGGAGTGGAACTGTTGACAGTGCCATTGCAGGAGGACAAACCACCATCTCCCTCCTTGCCCAATAGACTGATTTGGGAAGAGCTCCCTGAGGCAATCGTCCCTGGGCCTTCCTCACCCCCAACCACCTCGGGCTGGCACTTCTGCAGCACGGAACGGTGAAGGGTAAGGAAGAAGTCCCTAACCGTTTATGACAGGACATGTCCAGCTGCTTGTTACTGTATTATTTGCCGAAGCAGCTCCTTATGGAGGCGGCACTTAGTCCCCAGCCTCCTTCGGCGCAGCAGGACCTGGCACCGAGCTCTTCGGTGCACAGCGCCCCGGCGGCGGCAGGGGAGGCAGTCCCTGACCGAGATCCGTGGCACCACCGCTCCCTGGCACCGCCGTCGGTGACACGGGCTTGGCACCACTCCCGCTCCCCGGGACTGAAGTGGCACCAAAAGCCGGAGAAGAGGGGCAGAGACCCAATTCCCTGGAGCCAGCCACTGGGGTGCATCCTGGACGGGAGCGCCCAGGAGCAAAGGTCATAGCTGCGGCACCATCAGTTCCAGGCCTGCGGGGGGAACCGTTGAGTCCGGTGCCGCCAGACTCCCCAACCCGCAGCGTGGTGGAAGTCCAGCAGCTTTCTACCCCAGACACATTTGCGGTGGCGAGGGACCTCATCACCATGACAGCATCGGGGTCTCCTCCACTCCACGCCAAGCCCCCAGTGCCCCTGCGGATGGCACCGTCTCAGGGCAAGCCGGCGTTGATCCACCCATCAGCACCATTGGCACCATTGGCACCAGTGATCAAGCCTTGGCACCGTTCCCGTTCCTGGCACCGTTCCCGGCACTACTCGAAGTCCAGGCACCGCTCTCCATTGCGCCGCCGGTTGTACTCATGGTGCTGGTTGCAATTGCGGCACCGCTCCGGTTCGCGCTGGCACTCCCAATCATGGTGCTGCTCTGCCTGCCGGTCGCCGTTGCAGAGCAGATCCTGGACCCAGCGCCAATCCCAGCACTTTTGGTCATCTTGGCACAGCTCCAGGCCACGGTACAGCTCCAGGTCCCAGCACCACGCCCCAGCTTTGCGGCACCGCTCCCCTTCTCCTCGTGGCTGCTCACCGGCACAGATTCATTTAGTGCTGCCCTGACCCTCACAATCCAGTTCTCGTTCCTCGGGTTCAGAAACAGGATCGAGGTTTTCGGACCGGGATCCCCGCTAGTTGGACTGTGGCCACTCTCTGATGCGGGGGCATGGCCATGGCAGGCGCCCAGGCAGGGACCCACCCAGTGGTTGTTCTGGACCCCGTGGGCATACCACCAGGCCCAAGGTGCACAGTCTGGTGCTTCCCGGTTGGCCACCTCTGAACCATGGATGCCGGAAGCCTTCTACATTCTACACGGTCTTCCACAAGGATAAGGTACAGCTCAGGCTGCACCCAGCCTTTCTCCCCACGGTGGTGTCGGCTTTTCACACCAGCTAGGATGTTTTCCTGCCCGTTTTTTACCCTAAAAATCACGCTGGTCCTCGGGAGCAGCAGCTGCGTTCCCCCGATGTCCGCAGATCCCTAGCTTTCTACATTGAGTACACTAAGCCATTCAGGAAATCAACCCAGATCTTCGTTGCGGTGTTGGACCAGATGAAGGGCCTCCCAGTCTCCTCTCAAAGGACTTCCTCCTGGATCATGGCCTGCATCTGCTCTTGCTATGAGCTGGCCAGCGTGCCGACCCCAGCTCTCACCGCGCACTCCACTAGGGCCCAGGCCTCAACAGCGGCGTTCCTGGGCCAGCAGGACAGCAACTTGGTCCTCAGTGCATACCTTCACTTCTCACTACGCCATCGTCCGGCACACCAGAGATGACGCAGCTTTCGGTAGAGCGGTGCTACAATCTGCACTCCTTCACTCCGACCCCACCGCCTAGGGAAGGCTTGGGAGTCACCTAATTGGAATCGATATGAGCAAGCTCTCGAAGAAGAAAAGATGGTTACTCACCTTTGTACCTGTTGTTCTTCGAGATGTGTTGCTGATATCCGTTCCAAACCCGCCCTCTTCCCCTCCGTCGGAGTAGCCGGCAAGAAGGAACTGAGGGGCGCCGGGTCGGCAGGGGTGTATCTTGAGCCCCATGCAGGTGCCACTCCAGGGGCTCCACAGCCGACCTGACGGATGCTGCTAGGGGAAAAAATTTCCGACAGCCGTGCACGCGGCGCGCGCACACCTAATTGGGATGGATACGAGCAACACATCTCGAAGAACAACAGTTACAAAGGTGAGTAACCATTGTTTTCTTCCGGTGGGAAGTAAAGGCTTGAGGCCCAAACCCTGGAGGCGGGGAGCTCTGAGAGACGGACTGCTAGAGGGGCTGGAGGTGCAGCAAGCTCTGAAGCGGGATCAGATTCCTGGCAATAGTGCGTGTAGAGCAGTTCTCAGCCTGTTTACCATTGTGGGCTGCATCCAGTACTGTTAGTGTGGCCCTGAGGATGTCACGTGGGCCTCAGCTCTGTGCTGATCAAGGGCGGCTCTACCAATTTTGCCGCCCCAAGCAGTCGCCGCCGAATTGCCACCTCCACAACAGCAGCGGAGCTGCCGCCCGAAAGCCGCCGCGGTGGGAAGAACGGCGGAGCTGCCGCCGAATGGCCGCCGCGGGACACAGCCGGCCGCCCCGTTCTGACTGCCGCCCCAAGCACCTGCTTGGAAAGCGGGTGCCTGGAGCCGGCCCTGGTGCTGACTGGTCCACAAGCAGCCCATGGGCCGCAGGTTGAGA
The DNA here is from genome assembly GCF_965152275.1 of Natator depressus. Lineage (NCBI taxonomy): Eukaryota > Metazoa > Chordata > Testudines > Cheloniidae > Natator > Natator depressus. Next base: position 930,137 of record NC_134255.1, read on the forward strand.
ACCACTGAGTAGCCTTAGCATAGTTTCCTGTTACTGCCAATGTGTAAAATTAAAAAGAGTGTGTGAGAGCAAGAGCTGGCGCCCTATAGCCTGTGGCGGTCACACCAGACTGGTGTACATTTGTTAGCATTGCACGGTTCGCTTTCTCCAGGGGGAGGTGTAATGACAAGCAGAACACAAAGCTGCATCCTCTCAGAGGCAAGCGAAAGCTCCCCTAGGGGTGACACTTACTTTACTTGTGGATTCATATGCTGGCTATGAAAAGAGGACCCAATCTGGCAGCCTCACCAACACAACCAGGCCCTCCCCTCTGCACTAGGGTCAGTCAGGTGCATTGAGAGTTCACTGGACAGGATGCTCCAGTCCGAGTCCCACTGCATCCCCTCTTGGACGAAGTCTCCACAATGGCATCTGAGCCCTGAAGTTGCTTCCAACCCAGCATCTCTTTTATGGAGGATACACTGTAGTCCTGTGCAATAAGGGCACCAGCAAGAGAACATACTGCAACAGTCCTGGGAATTACTAACTGCCCAGAAATCAAGGAGGGTGCGAAAAAAGAAATGAAATGTTACATTCTTTGGTCGCTAGATGGTGCTGCTGCTGTGTGACACGGAGCTTCAGAAAGGTCCCAGTGTGGCTCCCTGGGAAGGGCACCATTTGTTTATGGCGTTTGCACTGACATTTTAATTGCAGGACTGGGAAGGCTTGTCTGTAAGAAAGCTCAGTGCTTTTCTGTTTTCTGTTTTGATTCATTCCTCTCCAGTGCCAGATCTTCAAAACGCCATGTATCTCTTTCTCACAGACACACACACACAGCCTCATGGCAATAGTCTGCATTGTAAAACCTCCCTATAAATGTCTAATCATGATGGGGGGCTGCTAAGGAGCTGTGAGAGTCTTAATGCTCCAGATCTGAAAAGGCTTGAGGTGTGTATTTACTGATAAAGAGGAGACCTGCCTGCCTTTTGAGCCAAATTGCCCCCAGCTCACGTTCACATTTAACATGATTTTTATTATTATTTATACCAACTGAATACTCTGCATTGAGGCGGAAGGAAAAGATGCAAACATTAGGCATCAATCAGGCATATCTGAAATATTAGCCATATGTCCAAGAAAGAATTCCCGAATAGATCGGCCTTGCCAGCAATAACAAACCCTCTCTTGCTGGCTCTGACAGATGTAGTATGGCTCAGCAGCATGTTTTCAGGCTCAGATAATTCCTCTCACAGAACTAGCTCAGTGGGGTGGAGGGATAGGTTTGAGCATTGGCCCGTTGTGAGTTCAATCCTTGAGGGGGCCATTTAGGGATCTGGGGCAAAAATTGGGGATTGATCCTGCTTTGAGCAGGGGGTTGGACTAGATGACTTCCTGAGGGTCCCTTCCAACCCTGATATTCTATGTTGCTGCTGGAAAATACAGCAATGAATTGTAATCATGAGTCGTACACTAAGTGATGATGATGACATGGGCCAGATTTCACTGGGGTTACAATGATGTAAACAAGAACAGAATTGGCCCAATGTCTCCTAATCAGCTCATAGCGCAGTGGTTGGAGCATTGGCCTGCTAAACCCAGGGTTGTGAGTTCAATCCTTGAGGGGGCCATTTAGGGATGTGGGGCAAAAATTGGATATTTGGTCCTGCTTTGAGCAGGGGGTTGGACTAGACCTCCTGAGTCCCTTCCAACCCTGAGATTCTATGATTCTATTCCAAGATCATGACCCAAGAACTCCTCAATGCCAACTGACAAGAGGTTTAAAAGGATGTCCTGATTCTGGTCTGTACAGCGTGACTCAGCAAAGAATGTTGTCTGAGGGGTTAACTGAAAGCCAGCATCACTCAGGCCATTGTTACTATTGTGCAAGGGATGTAGAGATACTGTGCAGGGCGCTGCGTGCACACTGGGAATGTGTCCTTGGAGTCTGTACCACAGCAGAAGTGAAGAAACAGGTTTCCTGTCACACAAAAGGTGTTTATTCACCTGTCTCTCTGCTGAGATGTAAATTAAGTGTCTCATTCACAGTGAGTCTCTCATCACCCATCTGAGGTGAATGCAGAGGAAGGATTGTAAGAATTCCAGCAAGGTGTTAACAGGTAGAGACAGGGGCAGAGCTGCCGCCGAATTGCCACCGCGGGACACGGACTGCTGCCCCATTCTGAATGCCGCCCCAAGCACCTGCTTGGAAAGCTGGTGCCTGGAGCCAGCCCTGGGTAGAGAGAGAGAGTGCAGGAAGAGAAGCTTATCTTGAGATGCATGTTAAAGGTTTGCTAGACTATATTTGGGGAACAAAGGAAACACCCTGCACCTAGGAAGTAAACAGGCAGTGTGTTTACATTAATGAAAACAGGATCACAACCAGCCTTGGCTGAAGACACTGCAAAAGGCTTTGCACAAGATAAACTTCATTAGACAGGCGGCTAACCTAATAGTTAAGCTTAGGGTATGTCTTCACTACCAACATTAAAGCGCTTGGCAGCTGTGTAGTCGCAGCACCAGCACTGGGAGAGAACTCTCCCAGCGCTGTAAAAAAACCCACCCCTCGAGGGGAGTAACTACCAGCGCTGTCTACACTGCCACTTTACAGCACTGAAACTTGCATCGCTCGGGGGGTGTTTTTTCACACCCCTGAGCGAGAAAGTTTCAGCACTGTAAAGTAGACAAGGTCGTAGTCTCTAAAAAGCGTGTTATGTAACCCTTATGTTTCCATGATCCTTACTCACTATCTCTTGAATTGTGACTCTTTGATAATAAACATATTGTTGTTTTCACTATAACTATATCTCAGTGCTGTGGCATTAAGCAAGGTGCTGATCCGGAGTTGAATCAGGCAAGCTGGTCGGGGTAGAATTTCAGATTTTGGTGGAGGGTGGCAACTTTAACCATGAAAACACCTTAGGTACCTGAAAACTCTATTTGGAACACTTCAGCAGTGTCCTTTTGATATGTGAGAACATCCACTGGTTTTTGCAAGTTTTCCATATTAAAAGGAAAACAAGACAGAAAATATGGTTGAAGACTTGACTGAATAGCTGTATGTCCAACTAGTCCTATTTATCCATGTATTCAGCCATATTGTTTGTTTTAAAATACATACCAGATAATCAGGAAACAAACCCAGTGATAAAGTATACAGATTTAAGCCCACTCGTCCAAACTGATGGGTGCAGGCAAGCCTCTGCACATGTGTGGCGCACCCCATCCACCTGTATTACCTTGTAACATTAGGGCCTCATAACCGTACTTGAATTAGCATCTGTTGTACCACTGGCACTGAGAAGAGTATGGCTGAGATGTTGGAACACTTGACTGGGAATTCTTGGTTCCATTTCTGGCTCCATAACTAATTCACTAAGTGAACCTGGGAGAATAATTTCGCCTTTCTATACTTTGATGTCCCCATCTGCTAAATGGGAATAAACAGTAAATCCCTATCTTGCAGATGAATAAAGACTAAATTAGAACAGTGAGACTTCATTAATTATTGTGCTTTGAGATCTTCTTATGATGCTATGGAAGGGCCTCATATCTAGAACTGGCTGGACATTTTTCAACGAAACACTATTGTCAGAACATGCTGATGGTTGAAGCCAAAGCTTTTCACAGGAATTTGCCAATTTCAACAAATGTTCATCAACAAGGGTTTCACAGGTCCAGGATGGAATTTCTGGGCAAGGAGAGAGACCCAGCCCATCAATAGCCAATCGGCTGGTGGCTAGAGTACTGATTCAGCCCAGAGCCTGAGCCGGAGTCTCCCACAAGTGCTCTAACCACTGGACTATTAGCTATTCGGGGTGCATACATGAAGCTTTACTTAAGCAGAGCAAGTTCACTGACTAATGTGCTAGCCCCAAAGCCCCCCTCACAGGGGGTTGTTGGCAGGGCTTAGGTCACACCAGGTGTAAGAAGAAACCAAGAAAACCAAACCCAGTCAGCATTTGAACACAGCCCCTGCCATTCAAGCATGCAGCAAACCTCAGTGTCCTGTAGATGACAGACGCAGGATGGGAACACTCCAGACCTGGTTATTTCTGGAGCAGAGAAGGCACAGAGCTCTTCCAAGAAAGGCTTGTCTCTAGGAGCAGGATACCTGTGTAAGCAGAGTCAGGATGAGCTCCACCCTGACATCTGGTGGTGAGGTGTGGCAAGTTGTGGAAAAGAACTTCAGGGGCTGATCTCATTTGCATAGGCACACCCACCCCGCCTAGCATGAGCCCATAGCTGCCCAAATGTCCCCATCTGCTAAATGGGAATAAACAGTCACTTTGGCTGCTGTGGGATCCCCAGTGTCTCTATTATTGGGGCAGGAAGAATAAATTGTTATTACCCTGATTATGGGAATCAAGGACAGTGGAACTGCACTTGGCCTTTTTTTATGATGGAGGGACTCGCCATCAACTAAGTAGCACTCGCTAGGCAAGGGACATGGGTTCCAATTCTCTGTGAATGGAGAGAGGTTGTGGATAGGTATTAATACTTGGTGGTATGGGCTTCCTGGTGAGGGCCTTACATGCTAATTGCACTTCTTCCTCTCTCCACTGTGGAATATCAGAGCTAATTTTGATTCTATTAGGAGTCTAGTTACCGGCTGCTGAGCTGAATTCCCTTTGGGCTAATGGTGCACCAGCACTGAGGCTCCCCTACTATGAGCTACAATCATAAAAGAGCTAAACTTACTAAGAGCTGAAATCACTGAGTGTTGTGTTAAGTAGTGGGGGAGCCTGAAGATATATGGTGGAGCAGTTTGTGGGACGGCGAGCAGAGCGGCTGGTGGAGCAGAGCAGAGCAGTTTGTCGGATGCCTAGAGCAGCTCATGGGGCGGCTGGCAGAGCGGCGCCCCATGGAGAGGTGGGGCCATCAGCTTTGGACCATGTAAGGTGCCCCTTAAAGCCCCCCCCCATCTCTACCCAGGTTGGGAGGTAAAACTCTGCAGATAAACTTTTGAACTCTGGGGCTGCCCTGACCAGGGACTGAGACTTTTGGGTCGTTGGAAATCTGGGACTTCGGGTGATTTTGGGTTGCTGGACTCAAGAACCAAAGGGAAAGGACATGCCCCGATTTGCTTGGGGTGGGTTTTTTGCTCATGGGTTGTGTTATGAATCCTGTTGGTGGTGTTTCCCCAACATAATGCCACATTGTTTCTCTCTGTTATTAAAAGGCTTTTTGCTACACTCAGACTCTGTGCTTGCGAGAGGGGAAGTATTGCCTCTTGGAGGCACCCAGCGGGGGTGGTATATGTTTGTCCCAGGTCACTGGGTGGGGGCTCGAGCTGGTTTGCATTGTGTTATTGGAATGGATCCCCTAGATACTGAACCCGGCCCTTGTTGCTGCCGACTCTGACGGGCAGAAGGGTTACACCTGCACTGGTGACTCACGGGAGAGCCCCACCCCCCTTCATCAGCCTCCTACCCACTGTCCTGGGCACAAGCGATGGAATCAGACCGACCCCCTTCTGCACGGGGGGAGGAAAGGGGCAGTTATTCGGAACTCCCCTCCCCAGGCAGCTACCCCAGGAAGTGGGACTGAGGCCACTAGCCTCCCTGAGCTGCCAGCATGGCGGGGGTGGGTGGGGGCCATCTGCTGGGAGGCAGCGCAGGGCCAGCAGGTCACTCACCCAGCGAGCAGGGGCCGCGGGCAGAGAAGCAGCAGTAGCCGGCAGCCAGTTGCAGAGGCAGCAGCGGAGGTGTTGCTTGGTACCACCCCCCCCGTGGTGAGAGGTGAACCCCGTGAACGCCCCTCTGTACGCTGACCAAGGACAGCCAATTGTGAGGGGGTGCAGCAGGGGAAGCAGGACTGATGCGTTAAAGGGACATTCGCTCATCAGACTTTCCCACTGCCAGGTGGGAAACTGAGGCAAGGGACACTGTGGGGTCTACTTTGCTTATGGTAACATGCTTTTGCATGTGGTTGTCGTGTTTTCCCAAACGAATGCTGGGTTCCCTCTCCCTTCTAAGAGAAGTTTTCTATTGTTATACACAGACTCTGTTTGTGAAAGGGGAAGTGTTGCCTCTGAGAGGCGCTCGGGGTGGTGGTAAACTTTCCCAGGTTACTGGGTGGGGGCTCAAGCCAGTTCTGTGTTATATTGTTAAGAGGAACTTCTGCATATTGAACCTGGCCCTTGTTGCTGCCAACTCTACCCGCCAGAAGCGTTATACTTATAACCAACCCATAGCTTTCCCCTGTCGTGTTATTACAAAAGCATGACGGGGTCAGAGGCCAACACAGTGCACGGCCTGAGTAGCCATCTTTCTCCAGTAGCTGGGGCGTGAAGAGTGATGGTGCCTTAAAACAAAGGGCTTATTCTGGAGGCTAATGAGCATGCACAGGAGTAACTGAGGGCTTGTTTGGCCTGCGGAGTCTCGGTTACTGGTGATAACGTGCCAGAAGGGAACAGCTCCGCTTGGTTGTCAGACTCAGGCCGACTGTTATAACAGCAAATGGATCCCATTCCAGGGAATGCACAATCCAGGGCTTGGTTTGACCCATTCTCTAGCAACAAGAGCCCGGCCAGTCGACTCAGGCTGGGTCATAGCTCTGAATATGCACCAGGGCAGTAGACAGGAAGTCTGGGAAGTGGTGGAGAGGCTGGGGGAATTTGGAGGGGTTTGGTGGCAGGGGTGGAGACTGTGTGCAGCAAGAACAGGAATCCCAAACGATTCCAAGCTAGTTCTTCCCTGCATTCCCTGCCTTTCTGCTCAGAGCCCTGGAGCACCTCTCACAGGCCACTGGGGAAGGCCAAGCCAAGCCAAGCTGAAACTCAAGGCATTGATTCTCCAGTGCCGTTCCTGATCTTGGCTCTCAGCTCTATGGAGGATGAGGAGTCTGGTGGCAGTGACCAATTGTACTTGGTCCCTAATGGGTTTTGCTACTTAATCACCATCTACTTTCCCTAGGCCGTGGCTGGAACCAGTATTGTTATGCTGCCCACATGGTTTTCAACAACCTTTAATTTAGTTGAGTCAACATGGCAGCTCTGTAAGCAGCGTGCGGCCAGGCCTTGTCTCTATTGTACTGTTTTCAAACAGATGTTTAGAAATAGCCAAACATCTGGCTTTGGTTTCAGTTCCAAATCAGTAGTGTTTGAGCCATACCTGTGCCCTTGGCCAAGTGTCCCACTGCCAGGGTGAGCAGTGGGACACTTGGTGCCCCCCCCCCCTCCGGTGCGATTATTATTCACTGGAACACATACATTATGAAATCATGTATCAGATATTCTCATCAAATGGGACCAAATCCATGCAATTCCCATGAAACTTCTCTCTATTTGAATATGTAATATCGTGCTGGGAGATTAACCTAAAAGCAGATTAATAGACAACTCACCTAATCTGGGATGAAATGAGTGCAAATAATACCCCTTCTCTGTGTTTGTGTAACTGGAATTTTTCATATGATCCTGCTTGTGTTTTCAATACCTTACTGCTTGGAATTCATGTGCCATGACCCTAGACCAAGGCCAGGAACTGAAACTTTTCACTCCCAGACACTGACTAAGGATTACAATGTGTAGGGAGAGCAAGAGGCCTTGGGGCCATGTCATAAAGTGCAGCACTGTAGCATCTAAAGTGGAGCTTCCTGGAGAGGGAAGGGATGGGCAGGCGTAAAGACTCTGCACCTGGGCTATCCCCTTCAGTTATGGGCCCTCCATATATGAGTGGTGCAAACTCAGGGGAACTCAAAGGTGGGAAACAAAAATGATTAACAATCCCAAGAGACTGACTGATGAGGAGGGATTAAACATCTACGGCAGCTCTGCTAATGCCTTTATATCCTGACCCCTGCTACTCCATCCAGCCCTCTCCACCCACTCCCTTTCTCTGACTGGAGCATGGAGCTGGTTTATGGAACTTTGGGGGTAAGGGTCTATTTTGGCTGGAAAGTCTTCTATGGCAGCATTTAAAATATTATTTGATATAATTAATCTAGGAATGGCAATACTGAGGATGTTACAGGGCTGCCCGGGGCCCCAATCTCTGGACCCTCAGAGCCCAGGACCACGTGGGGAGCTGTTCCATGGACCCCCAGAGCCATGTGGGCTGCTGGTTTCTTGATCCTCAGAGCTCAGGGTTGTGTGGGGTGATTCCAGAGGGCCACAGAGTCTAGGGCTGTATGGGGTGCTTCTCAGCCCACCTGAGCGTAGGGCTGCGCAGGATGCTCCCCTGGCCCTCAGAATCTGATTTTGTGATATGCTGCGGAGTAGAGACGGGGAGTTGATAACAGGTGAGAAAACAAGACGTTGAGCTTCTCCTGAGGATCCAGGGCATTGCAACCCTGAGGAATAAAGTGTGTGATCTGGGGTTTCCGTGCGAAAACACAAAGCCCAGCATCTCTCACTCACCCTCCCCACCCATTGTGACTCATTGCATACACACACACATTCACATGCCCAATGTCATTCATTTTACACACACACACACACATTCTCACATGCCCACATGCCAGACCGGGCAGCTGCACACACATCACAATTCTCTTTGGAAGCTACAAACAAGAGCCTGTGATTGTAGCTTAGTCATCACTATGCAGCATAGAAACCATCCCCCCGCCAGCCCCCCGCCCCCCCAGCGCTGCGTGCAGTGCTACAGTAGAACCTCAGAGTTACAAACAGCTCGAGAATGGAGGGCGTTCGTAAGGCTAAAATATTCATTACTCTGAACAAAACGGTCTGGTTGTTCTTTCCAGAGTTTACAACTGAACATTGACTTAATACAGCTTTGAGACTTTACTGTGCAGAAGAAAAAAAGCTGATTTTTAACCATCTTCATCTACATGAAACAACCACAGCAGCCATTCCCTTACCATGTCCGATCTTGTTTTTAAACTTTCCCTTTCTTTTTTTTAGCAGTTTATGTTACCATACTGTACGGTATTAGCTTTTGTTTGTCTCTGCTGCCCGGTTGCGCGCTTCCGGCTCCAAACGAGGGGTGGGGTTGACTGGTCAGTGCGCAACCCTGGGGTCTGTAACTCTGAGGTTCTCCTGCATGCCTCACTGTGCGTGGTTCCCAGCCATGGGGTCTGTAGCAGGGCCCATGGTTTTTCATGGGCAGTTGACAGTCCCTCCTGCACAGCCCTCTCTGTCGGCCTCATATTCACTCAGTAAACACTAGGGCTCCGTGAGCCCTTTGGAGTCAGGAGCAGTGTGTCTACATGGGAATCAAAGACCTGCAGCATGGCCATGGCTGGCCCGGGTCTGCTGACTCGGGTGCAGGGGGCTCGGCCTGCGGGGCTACAACAGCCTGAGCCTGCAGTCTACTGCCCCACAGCCCGAGGCCTGTGAGCCTGAATCAGCTGACCCAGGCCCGCCATGGGTATTTAATTGCGGTGTAGATGTCCCCTAAGAGACCCTAACGGGGCTGGAGCTTGGGCTCTGAGCCGGGGCGGGGGGGGGGGGGGCAGAGGGGGTGAAGAGTGCACTTCAGAACCAGAGCTCCACCCGAGCCACACCGTCATAGCTCTGTCTACAGAGGGCACTGGGGTGAGCCCAAGTCAGCTGGCCGGGGCCCTGGGCTGTGTGGACATCCCTTAGCCATCAGCCTATGCTCCCACCAGACGTGTGCCATGGGGAGCAGAGTGGAATTGCAGGGATACCAGGGGAGTGGCTATTACTTGAGGCATTTCTGGCTGGACCAAAGCAGGAAATCCCAGGAGTCTCCCAAGAGAGCTTGCGGTCAGGAGATTTCCAGCCCCTGAGCCCCATGCTGGAGAGACAAAAGGTGCAGAGACACTTCTGGGGGCTTATCCAACCCAAATCTGTGAGCTTCACCCCTCCCAATTCCCCTGGTGCGGCTCTGGCACTAGAGGCATGCCCTTCTGCCGTTGTGGGTGCTGCTGCAGTCGGTTCATTCAGCTTGCTCACAGCAGGGCACCTGCCGCTCTGGAGCCCGAGCTTGCTGTGGGACCGGTGACATTAATTCAGGAGCTGCATGCACATCTGGCAGAGGGGGCCGGGGCAGCATGGCTGTGGGGTGCCAGTGGGGCCCTATATCAGCCCCTAGGACAGGACGGATCATCTGGTGGCTGTAAATCTGCTTGAAAAAGCCTGTGGAGCTGAACGCACTGATATATGTTGGGCTGCACAGCTCTGGCATGTGAGAAAGCTGCTATAAGAGGCCCCCTCTCCCACTCCCCTCTGCGCCCCACTCCTCACCGACCAGCTCCTCATAGCCTTGCTCCTTAATTGAAACCGTACTTTAATTCTGCTCCTATAAATATTAATGGGGTTCTTTAGAGCCCCCAAGCTGGGATCACGTGGTGTGTGGTACCCAGCGCAATCATGTTTTATTGGTCCTTCCATATGGACCAGGAAACGTGCACAAAGGGGGGAACTCCACGGATGGGAGGAAATTTACTCTAGACTCAAGTCGGCAGAGGAATGACTGGGAACTTGCAGCCTGAATTGCCAGCCGCAGGGGTGACATTCTTGATCCTCTGGCACTCACACAGCACTGTTTTACAGCTTATTTTTCAAGTGCAAATTGTGGCAGTTGCTGGTGCTGCTTTTCTTACTCCCATGCCAGAGAAGCATCTACCATTATCTGCAGCGATATCCACTTTTTACAGAGGCCCTACAACAGCTAAGGCAGTTGGTTTCATATTTCCTCATTCTTCCCATCCGTGGGGGATTAATACACAGGCACTGTCTTTGCAGCAGGGACAGTGTAATAAACTCACTACAAGGCTTCACTGAACTGTCACTCACTGAAAGAGAAGATTAGACCAAGACTCACGAGATGGCCAGCACAGCAGCAGAGATCTGTCCTCAATTCTTCCCCCCTTTTTCAGTGACTCATAATTTTCCCCAGATAAATTTATTTGGGGCTGAAATGATTCACACTTGGCCTCAGCCCAAGAGGAACTGTTTCTAGAAAATCTGTGTCGAATCAGTTGAGAAGTTTGGTCCTTTCTTTTTCAACAGGGGGAAAAGGCACTACATTTCCCTCTCAGTTCTGGTCAGACTTTTTCTCACAAACCGAGTTCACAAAAATGACTCAAGCAGCACTAGAAACAAATCTGGCTCTCACTGACACTTAAAAGGTGAGTGGCAAAGGGGTGGGGGATTAGTTTGTCTCCTTTCCCTGCTTTTGCTTCTCTAGGACAGAGAAGGGCAGGAAGGTTTGTCTTTAACAAAAAGAGGAAGGAAGGAAGGAAGGAAGGAAGGAAGTTCTGCTCTTTTCTACAATAGAAATTCAGGTCTTGTCCACCTTGGAACACTCTGTGGATTATGGCATCGAAAGAGTCCAAAGGCTGTAACAAAACTCTTTCTGTCTTTGTTAACACCAATCTAACCAAAGAACGGTTTGGAGAAAGGATGTCTTTGTTAAAGATTCAAACACACGTCCATGCAGTGTGAAGTGGGGCTCCCAATACACATGTTCCGCAACCTCCCCTAGGTCCTCCAGAAAATCCAAGGCCCAGCAAGGTTCATATTCAGAAGTAAATAGGCAGCAAGTTTAAAACAAACAAAAGGAAGTATTTCTTCACACAAGTCAACCTATGGAACTCTTCACCAGAGGATGTTGTGAAGGCCAAGACTATAACAGGGTTCAAAAAAGAACTAGATAAATTCATGGAGGACAGGTCCATCAGTGGCTATTAGTCAATAGCCAGGATGGGCAGGGTGGTGTCCCTAGCCTCTGTTTGCCAGAAGCTGGGAATGGGCAACAGTGGATGGATCACTCGGTGATTCCCTGTTCTATTCATTCCCTCTGGGGCACCTGGCATTGGCCACTGTTGGAAGACAGGACACTGGGCTAGATGGACCTTTGGTCTGACCCAGTGTGGCCGTTCTTATGTTCTTGTAAAACCAGGGGAGCCCAGCTGGACAAAGCCCACATTTCAGGCTCTTTTTATCCTTCATAAAGTAACAGAAACAGAAAAAAGGGCACAGCTCTAGTTCTAGAAAGCCTCTTCGCAGGTCACCTTTAAATGAGCTAGGTGGGAAACCAGCTATTTCAGGGGTCTGTGAGCTAGGGGGCAGCAGTTTGTCACATACACAGTATTACTTTGCCACTTGATTAACTCAGTGATTTGTCTTAATGTCTCTATTCCAAAATTAACATGGAAAATAAAGCCGAAAGCGAAATAAAGGTGAAAATAAAGGCAAAATGCAATGTTATCTTTGAAATCTGGAACAGGCAAAAGGCAGGAAATTTTACAGCAAAATCCAATTGCTCTGACACAAGCCCTGAGGAGGGGCCAGTGTAGAGGGGATTGTGGGGCCATGATCCTGACTATTGATTTTGCCCAGCAAATTACATGGAGCACAGTAAGTGCTACTGCATGCTGACCCTGCGCAACCAAACAAGATGGTCTGGCAGCCTATGAACTCGCACCCCTGAATGGCTGCCATTCACAGGCAGCACAAAGTCTACCCTCAGTGCATTCTTGTTTAGTCTCCCTCACAGCAGAGCGCAAAGCTGTAATTACAACTTCTGCAAATACTTGTTGCAAGAGAGTTCTACAGAGAGCTATCTGTATCCATGTAGATCATTGAGGTAAAAGCTGGGGCTTCTCCAAGTGGCAGAAAATGTCATGATCTGCAAAGTGTATGCCTCTAATAAAGGAAGAAACAAACAATCAAGATGGAGATTTATGTTTAAAGGCCTCAGATGCCTTCTGGAGAACAACACATGGAAATCAACCTCGAGGCGAAACAACTGCAACAAGCGACACAGAGCAGCGGCTCCTTTGAAGAAGGAGCTTATACAGATTAGCAAACTTGTGGAGATGGGAATCTTAAAGAAAGTTACGTGACTGACCAACTTTCAACACTATGGTAGCTATAAAATTCCAGGCAAACTGCTCACACCTCACTAAAGCTCTAAAATGATTCTGTTATCCTTTACTAATAACTCAAGGGACTCAGCCCAAACTCCTGAAGGCACCAGGTTGCAATCCATCTTCAAAAACCCATTGTTATCAGCTCATGAACATCTTCAAAGAGCGTTGATGACGGTTCACAGTTATCACTGGGACATTCAATACAGAGAGGGCCTCTGATGTTCATTGCAGAATTTTAGTCCAGAGCAGCATTACTACAACAGACTGTGAATACTGGGACCATTGAAATCTTCAGCATGCACCAAGGTGGAATGAAGCTAGACAAACTCAGACTGGAAATAAGGTATACATTTTTAACAGTGCAAGTCATTAACCATGAGAACAATTTACCAGCTGTCATGGTGGATTCTCCATCACGACAATGTTTAAATCAAGATGAGATGTTTTTCTAAAAGATCTACTCAAGGAATTATTTTGGGGTGGGTCTGCCCTGTGTTATCCAGGAGCCAGACGAGAGGATCACAATGGTCCCTTCTGGCCTTGGAATCTATGAACCAGGAACCTGAGCACATCAATCAGACAGAATTCCTTCATGTGATAAAGAAATGGCTTCTGCAAATAGACTTGCCCAAACAGACACTGCACCTCAGGTACTCAGAACAGTCGTTATACTGGGAATGCACAGGCAGGAGGTAAGGAGAGCCACTTAACATCCATACTGCCTATAGACACACATCCCAAAAGGCTAACCATACTGGGGCTGACGTGAGTCTATGTGAGGCCTGAAATGTCCTGTATTTGCCAAACATGAGCCGTGAGGTCAGAGACTCCATAAGCCAGTGCAATATCTGCAGTGAAATCCTCTTACGAGTTAGGCATGCATCAGTCTTCCCTCTCTAGCATAACAAATACGTTAGCTGAAAAATTGCATAAGGTTGCCCCAGGCAGACCTAGGAATAGAAATTAGGTCTCTCATATGGCTGAGCCAATACAGCCACTGGGCCTTGGAGCTCAACCATATGTATGGGCTTGTGTGTCCCACACTAGGAGGGGATGGGTCCTTGTCCCCTCTAGTGGCTGGTCCACAAGGCATATTTGAGTCTGGTTCTGTTTCCAGCTGGAGGATTGATTAATTTAATTCAGATTGTAGAAATCTGTGCCAGGACCCTGAAGGTCCAGTGCCAAGTCCTGCTAATGACCGAAGTGGGTCTTATAGTTGCACATGACAGAATTTCTGTATTTCTACTTTTCTTTTGGGGGAAAAGCGGTTTATTTAATTCACACAGTAAGAAAACATCCTTTCAACACGGTTTATGGTTAGGAACCATTAGAATCTGTCAGTTATGGTGTGATGTGCAATAACCCAGCTGTTCCACACCGTGGTCATTTGTCACAAATATCAGTTGTTTGAGCCACACATTGGGAAGCATGAAGGTTGAGAGGAATGATGGCAAAGACTTTAGTGAAATGGCAGCCATCTTCCCAGGGGATAGCTTGTGGCACCGCTCCACTGAAAACAGCAGCCATCTTTGCTAGGAGCAGCCTCATTTCACATGGTAACACTTTAGTGAAAGGGTGACCAGCTTCCCTGAGGGCAATCTGTGGCTTTGCAGATGGTGGCCATCTTAACTAGTGGCGTCGCTGCCTCCCACTAGTGAGACCCTGACCATTTTTCCTGAGGGCATGTGTAGCTTCAATTCCACTAGGGAACTTCACTTCCATTGTAAGTTAGGGGAAATGGTGGCTGTTTAAACTAAGGGAACATTGGGAAACATAGGAAAATAAACTTTGCTTGATTCCAACCTAATTTCTTTAAACAAATATACATCCATCATCTCTTTGCAATGAGAGTTAAGTATGGAAAGTATGAATGAAAACAAACTGGCCACTTGTGAGCAAAAGGCATTCAAAAAAAGGGATCAACAGATAAAAAAAAGTCCTTTTTATTACTAATGAATGCAAGTTGGGATCTTTAACCCACACGAAAGAAAAGAAACACATTTCCTTGAAAGTCCCCAGAAAATTCAATCCTCACCACAGACTATGTGCTGCTCATTACGGAATTCCACATTTCAGGGGAAAGAATGCAAAATCTCTCTGTCACCTGCATGTAATATAGCCAAGTCAAACTCATGCTAATAAAGCCTTTATACCACTCCACAACAACATGAATTCCCTCTATATAATCTGAGAGTATAAACCCCTAGTCCAGGAACGTGCCTGCATGTGCAGAACCTAGTATCCAATTGGTGCTGCCTAAACGATAGACAGTATGAATTATAAGATGACAGACACAGAGGTTAGACCGTATATCCAGCACTGCCAAACCCTGGTCTCCATTCAGAAGTTTCTCGGGCTGTTGAATCGTTTTACTCTGATTTACATGGTTTCCTGGTAAGTCTTCACGCTCCGAACCAATTGGAACGATTTCATCCCCAGCAGGGTTGGATTTTCTGACTAACAGAAATGTGAGCGTCTGGTTAAAACATTGAAGTCTCCACTGTGCTTCCCTTTTATGGGCGATTTTATAGCTTCTGTATAATCCATTAGGTTACGAGCTGCCCTTTGGTCCTTATTTGCCCCTCACCTTCTGTTTCTGGTTGATTTTGTCCCTCGCTGGCCACCTCATCTCTGTGCCGCTCACACCATTCACCTCACTTGGAGAGGTTTCCTTTGGGCTCCCTGGACTGGATTTTCAGCATTGCTAACAGCTATTTCCATCACTCCAGCTAGCACTGTTGCTGTGCTAGAGGCCTATGATGCCACGTGCCCCATTAAACACACTCCCCCATCCAGGAGTTGGCTGGGAGGGGATCCCATGCGACCAGCCTAGCCTGGAACATCCTCAGAGCCGGGGTGGATGGAAACAAACCACTTGGAATGTGGGGTGTAGCCTCCCTCCTGCAGCTGCAGGTGGATCTATGGAGACACTGATAATGCTCAGTTGTGATAGGCCTCCTGGTAGGGAGTGCTGGAAACGATCCACCTCAGCACCTCTGAGCAAGAGCCAGCCAAGTCCTGGTGCTGGCCTGGGGGGCGAAGGGAAGAGGATGACACTGAGATGGCTGCACTAACGGGAGCAGCGTCTGTATCTCCTCCACAGGAATAGCAGGGGAAGGAGTGCTTCCCAGCAGCCAGGAGGCATTACGCCTCTCAAGGCACACACCTCCACCTGGGCGCACACCTCATGCTACCCAGCATGGCTCCCCCTTGCACTGAGGCTTTGGTCTTTGTGGCCCAGAATTCTTGCAATAAAATTGTAGGGTCAGCGGCTAAACACAAGCTCTCTGTTATTTCCTTGATTAACTGATCTCTCCCTGCTCTGCACAAGTGTGCTCCCTTTGGGCTTAGCAAATACAAGGGAGCAAGCCAGCATGCAGTGAGGGACTGAAAACTGGTTTGGTTAAAATAAGAGGAACCCTCCAAACCCACATCAAGTCTGAGGTCCCATTGTGAGGCAGTAGTGAAGGGGAATTTTTAGCAGTGAAGGGAAATGGAATGATGGTGGATTCTCCATGACTTGTTGCAGTGTGAGGAAGTTTGTGTGGAAGGTTGGTTTTTTATGAGAGTATCCAGTTTTGAGAGCTCATTCTTTATCTTTCCCTGTTTGCTGTAGAGGATGTTGATCAGGTGATTCCGCAGGTTCTTTGAGAGCGTGTGGCACAAGCTGTCAGCATAGTCTGTGTGGTATGTAGATTGTAATGGATTTTTTACCTTCAGTCCTTTTGGTACGAAATCTTTAAATCAAGACTGGACGCCTCACACTAAAAGATACATTCTAGCTCTAGCTGAAGCTATGAGCTTAATGCAGGAATCACTGGGTGGAACTGTCTGGCCTGGGTTATGCAGGAGTTCAGACTAAATGATCACAATGGCCCATCTGGGCCTTGATCTATAAAACCCCCACTATTCTTCCACCTGCCTTCAGACAGAGGGAAGATGAGAACAGTCCCAAGATTTCCCTGGTGAAACCCACTCAACCCCCTTGGCAGGTGTTCTGTGGAGTAGGAGGCCCAGTGGCCTTGTTCTTCCCTCCAGTGTTTTCAGGCCACAGTGCCCTATGCTGTTATTTCACAGGGTCCTCAGGGAGCCCACTGGCACTGGGGAGCCTGTCAATTTGCCAGTCGTCTCCCACTGCTCTGGCTCTTTACAAGTGAAAAGGCACCTTGGATCTTACACCCAGAGATTGCAAATCCCCTGATCTCACATGACCCTCCCTCCTCTCACCCCGAGGGAGCAGCATGAAACTCTGGGACTGTCTCAGCAGAGCGGAGCTGAGCTTCCTGGGGATTCTGTGCAAGAATTAACAAAGCAAAGCTAATCCCCGGGGGCCTGTGAGGGGTTTGGGCTGAAGAGCCACCACTAGGCAGCTGACACTCAGGGGCCTGATCCAAGGACGGTACAGCCAATGGAAGGACACCCATTCACTGCAATGGGCTTTGGATCAGGTCCCAAGTCCTCATCCCTCCTGGCATCCCAGGGCTGGAGCACAGCAGGGACCTGGTCGAACCACAGTCTGAGTAAGAGGAAGGCAATGCTGGCTGGCAAGGGGAGCCGCGCCCAGCTCTTGGGGTGGAAGTGCGTGGAGTGTATTTATCTCTGCTCCTGCACCCTCAGAAACTGAATCCCTCCCCTGGGACATGCAACTCACTCTGTCTGGGACTGACCATGAAGGCCACCCAGCAATCCCAGCCAACTGAGAACCTTTCAGACAGAGTAGGCAGGGATGCACTCCTTATGACAGCATGCTGCCTTCGGCTCTGGTGACCAGGCCATACTGACGTGTCAGAAGGGCATTCCTGTTGGTAGGCAGTTCCTGAAACCCAAGGGATCTAGATAGTCCCACCCATCCAGAACTGACCTTAGCACGATCAACAATGGATTTTGTCAACCAGTTTTTGAAGTAAGGAGCCCATATTAGGTGGAAGGGCTGCAGAGTCAAGGACTTGCAGGCTTTATAGCTTGCGATGATGTCTCCACTACAAGCTAATCTTCATAAGGGAGGTTCTTTCTCTTTGAGAGTTGACAGTGGAGTGGTTTCTACTTTGAATAGTCCATTTTTCCAGATGTCCTGCTTTCCTTTCTCCTCCATTCTCCAGGAGAATTACAGTAGCAATCCTTTCCACAGTTCCCAGCACGATTTCCATGTCACCTAGATGATGTATGGGATGATGATTCAGCTCTGCAGTCTGCGAGTACCATACCCCAGAGACCTCACCTTCCTTCACTCTGATCCTTAATGCTCTGCACATCAAGCCTGGTTTCCTAAGCAGGATTTAGTGCTGCTCTCTGTGGTAACAAGCTGTGCACGGTTCACATTACTGGGCCTGCTGACAAAGAAAAATTCTTATCCCAGCACAGCTGGGTGCCTCTACTGCAAAGCACTCCAGCAACCAGGGGTGGTCTGGCCTCTAGCTGCTGCTGAAGCGGGAGCCATACAAGATGGAGCTAAGATTCTCACTCACCTTTTCATGAATGTAGTATGTTTTACAAACTAAGGTTGAGATTTTCAAAGCATTCTAGGGAATTTAGGGTCAACTTTTCAGAAGGGCTCAGGGTCAAACTTTCCAGATCTCAGCACCACACCCACAGCCAGATAGTCAAAAGAACTCAGCACACAATGTGCAGAGCTCCTAGAAAACCTAGTCTTGGTGCCCAAATCTCCTAGACTGCTGTGAAAAGCCCAAACTGACCTCTGAGACTTGATAAAGGGACAGTCACTTTGCTAAATCTGAGACCTGATCTACATTAGAAAGTTGACTCACCTATTTAGGCACAGCCTGACATGCATCCATTTGTAATTTTGTCTCCTACCAATAAAACCCTCTGATTTTTCCAGCATAGTTATTCCCCTTGTTTATGTACCTCTGCTGATATAAGCAAACCTCCAGCTGCAATCCCACAATGCAACATTCTCTTCCCAAACAATCAGTCTGGAAGCCCTTCTGAACTTCACTGCACAGGCATCACCGTGACCGGAAGTCCACCTTGCTTTTAAATGCCCAGCTCAGTATTCACAGCCATGCCCATTCCAAATACCAGCTACCGTTTTGTTGAAAGAGTGGCTCCTAGCTCCTGGTTTGTGCTGCGGCTTGGTCCCGATGGTAGGTGCTCATTGCCCGTACACTGTAGGAAGAGGGGTGTGTACAGGCCCAACGACAGCTCTTCTGCAGGACCAAGGCTCTCTGCAGTGACTTGGTGAGGCTGGGGCGCGCAGAGAGGAGTACCAGTGCCATGCAAGGGAAAGGAGGTGAGGAAGAGACACCAGAAGGTGAAGTGGAACAATATGCTGCCCATGTGGGGCAGGAAAGCATCCTGGCTAACTCGGGGGCCTTGTTAGATGCGGAATCAGGGCTGCTAGGTGCTAAAGCTTGGAGAGGGAGGAGGAGGTTCATGCCTCTGGGGTGCATGGAGGGAGCAGTCCCTGGGGGATTTTGCTGCTCAAGTTATGTGTGATACGTAAGCCCCTGGACTCTGGAATGCTATAACTCTAGCACAGTCCTTCACCTTTACAAAACTCAAGCTGGCTGGAGCCATAGGCTCTCTCCTGCATTAACAGTCCCTTCGTGTTGCTGGGATGGCACAATGGAGCTGGAAGCTAGCTGGATGTGGCCAGCTGATAATTCCTGCAGCGTGGTGTACCCAGCCCCTGCATGACTCCCCCATGGCATAGGGGGCAGGGAGGGAGTAGGGAGACTCAGGGAGAAGGTACGGCTGGAGGATGATGTTCTTCAGCGAACCTCAGCTGGCCTACAATCCCTTGCTGGTAGGGTCGTCAACAGTCCTTTATTACAAGGGACATCCCTTATTTTTCATCTCTGTACAACAAGATCAGGAGTTACTGAGTGCTGCAAAAAAGCAGCAAGAAATACCCTGGCAAATGTCAGTGAGTACTGCTTAGTATTATTGTTATTATTATTAATAATAATCATGATGATTATGATAATAATTTTGAGAAGAGGGGTGGGGTGAGGTGCTAAGAAAACAATCCCTTATTTTTGAAATACAGCATTGGAAGCCCTACTTGCTGGCAAAAGTTTAAGGATGCCACTTTTGGGGAAAAGACTGGGGACGCTTTCTGTTGCATAAACATTTATGCAAATTAGTTCATTTGTATATTTGCAAATAATTTGGGAGCTTGGCTGGATTCAAACTCACAATCTATAGGAGACAGGCTCAGTAGCCCATTAGCAATGCCCTGACACCTATAAGATCCAGTGAGTGATAACCAGGGATCCTAGAAATCCGTTTGCCACAGAAAAATACAGAAAAACATGGAATTGGCGTTTTTAGAGAATTTTTAGTTTTTCCATTTTGTGAAAAAATAAAAACATATATTAACTATTAACTACATTTTACTGAAAGTACCAGTGTCACATATGCAATGCACACACCCTTCCCATCTTGTGGTTGATTTTTGAATGCATGTTAAATTTACAGTGGAACCCTGTTTATCCAATCTTATCCAGATCAGATAATCAAAAATTGGGATAATCAGGAGAATTGGCCCAATCCTCTAATTTGTCTAGGTCCCTCTGTATCCTATCCCTACCCTCCAGCGTATCTACCTTTCCTCCCAGTTTAGTGTCATCTGCAAACTTGCTGAGGGTGCAATCCACGCCATCCTCCAGATCATTAATGAAGATACTGAACAAAACCGGCCCCAGGACCGACCCTTGGGGCTCTCCGCTTGATACCGGCTGCCAACTAGACATGGAGCCATTGATCACTACCCATTGAGCCCGACAATCTAGCCAGCTTTCCATCCACCTTATAGTGCATTCATCTAGCCCATACTTCTTTAACTTGCTGGCAAGAATACTGTGGGAGACTGTATCAAAAGCTTTGCTAAAGTCAAGGAATAACACGTCCACGGCTTTCCCCTCATTCACAGAGCCAGTTATCTCGTCATAGAAGGCAATTAGATTAGATGAGGCTGAGGTGAGGCTGACTGGCCTGTAGTTCCCAGGATCCTCCTTCTTCTCTTTTTTAAAGATGGGCACTACATTAGCCTTTTTCCACTTGTCTGGGACCTCCCCCGATCGCCATGAGTTTTCAAAGGTAATGGCCAATGGCTCTGCAATCACATCCGCCAACTCCTTTAGCACTCTCAGATGCAATGCATCCGGCCCCATGGACTTGTGCTCGTCCAGCTTTTCTAAATAGTCCCGAACCACTTCTTTCTCCATAGAGGGCTGGTCACCTCCTCCCCATGCTGTGCTGCCCAGTGCAGCAGTCTGGGAGCTGACCTTGTTTGTGAAGACAGAGGCAAAAAAAGCATATTGTGGCTAGGGAAACTGAAGTTCAGCATTTCATTTTAATTATGGAAAACCACAGATTTTTATGTTTTTCTATAGGAGAATTTTGGCTATTTTTAATCACGGAAAACTAGGATCCCTGGTGATAACTTAAGATGGAGTCTCCAAGACAGACAGATATTACATACACACCCCCCGCACCCCAAACTCTGAAAAAAACGTGTTCAAAGAATATTAAGGTTGCAAAGTCAAGCGCTCAAAAGTTAGAAAATGCCAGAATGAAGGTTGCCCATGTAACCTCATTCAGTCCCTCTGTGCATAGGCATTATGATGCACCCTTTTATAACACCATCACATACTATATTTTAGTCCTACAGGGTGTGGACTTAGGATTTTAACATCCATAGCACCACCCTCAACTCCTACAGCGAAAGAAAAAACTGGGAGATGAGCTAGACTGTTATCATCTGTGTGAACCAATCCTTAGTGGGGATACAACATACAATTTGTCAGCTGGTTATACACCTGCTTGTGAGATGCAATGGAATGTTGGCTATCAGGATTCCTGGGTTCTTGCCCTGTTTTTGGCAGTGGGCTGTGGTTAAGTGGTAGGAACAAAGAAATTAAGAATTAGGCAATAGTCACTGTGGCATAGTGGTTAGAATTCTGTGCTCCTGAAAAATTATTGTAATGATTCCCACAAATGAGGGTCGTTTTTTATCAGCCAGAACAGAATAAACATGAGCCCAGTGCTGATGTGACAAATGTGACATCTGGAGGCATTTGGAACAAACACGGAAACCTTAAATAAGCTTTTCAATTGAGCGCATTATGAGGACATTTGTTAAACACTGAGCCTCCCCTTTTTACTATGTCAAAGAGCTCTTAGAATATTCATACTGCAAACCCATACTTTACAGTGCAAGGGCTCCATTTCACATGCTAATTGCTGGTTCACATTAGCCAATTGTTTCTAAGACAACATTTATGGGACACGCACAGCGTGTTTGGAATATTTATCATGCTTCATAATATTCCTCCCTCCTGCGTTCCTATAGCTCCAACAGATTTTAGTGGAGTTTAATACATATTTTCTATGTGTAATACAAATCACTGGCCTTGACAACCAGTCTTTTTATAACTTGTATGTCTTCCCAGTAGTGGTATTTGTCTGGTGGAGACAAGGGAGAAAGTGTCACACATTCTTGCAGGCATCCTAGTGCAAGAAATGTTATCAATATAATTTCAGCAAATTGTTCCTGGAGTCCTCGGAAGGCTTCACATTCTGCACATCCTGCAGCATCTCTATCGCTTAAGTCCCTGCTCCTGCAAAGGGGCATGCCCACATGGAGTCCTGGGAAGTTCGGTGAGGATCCTCAGGAGCAACTCCACGAATGGAAGAACTCCAGGCCAGTCTGTGTCTGAGTGGTGTTCTGTGAAGCTTTGTGGTGGAGAGGGGCAACAGCGGCCTCAAGAATCTTTCGTGCCCCCAAGTCCTGGTGCCGATGGTCTGCAGGGCTGGTCCCTGGCATAGGCTGCTAACAGCCCTGAAGGGATGTTATGGGTTGTCGAAGTACAAAGATGCCATGACCTCACATCCTTCCCCACACCCAATTCCCCCATGCTAGGGGCAGGGAAGAAGCAGGCCTACGTCATTGAAGAATTTCTCCTACCCAGGATGGGGAACTCCTGAAAGCCTCGGTCACCAAGGAGATGGCTCTTGGTCCAGCCCTTTACTTGTCCTCAGGGCTGTGGTGTTTTTTGTCTGAGGAAATGAATGGGGAAAAAGTTTCTCATCTAAACCACGGAAAAGCCACAAACCTATACTGTTTGCACATGTGCCCTCAGGACCATTTGTTACCTGAGAGTCACAGCACGGTTGGAACAAGCCAGAGAAGAGGAACATCTCAGAAGCCCTTACACTATTGGAGGCTTGGACCACAGGACTATCCTTGCGCAGGTGTTATGTTTTAGTCCCTGATCCTTCACTGAGGACTGCGAGTCAACCCTTTGGCTACAACAGATCTCTCTGCAGTTCTGCTGCCCTCAGGGTTCTCAGCGCAGAATCGAGGCCTCATCCATTTCTTCATTACCTGAATTTCTAAAGTAAGGACAAGCAGGGGAAGCCCTGTTTTTGTTGGGGGAAGAGGGAGGCCTTCGCACCTTCCAGGCATTCTTTATAGTGTATAAAGAAACAAAGAAAAACAAACCCTGTGCAGGTCACGGTCCGCACACTCTGGGTGGAGGCTTTCCTTGGAATGGATACCAAGCCCAAGGCTGAGCGCTTTTCGCTTAAAGGCCCAGTTGTACTTCATAGCATCCCTGCAGATAGCACCTTTTATTTCTCCCGGTATGAACACGATTTCATTATCACTTTAGCCTGGTTTCCCTGTGTGTGCTGAATTGTTGGCTTTTGGTGTTGTGATCCTTCCCGCATCTAGTTCTATTCTCTTCTTCTAATATTTGTGTGTAACCCATTGTCCATGCTGCATTTCATTTCCAAAGTCTGTCTGCCTTTGAATCACATTACTTGCTATTTTATAGGAGGGATCCAGGAAGATGATCTTTAGCCCTGTAAACTGGAAACGCATAAAATAAGGATGTGACATTGTACCTCCAAGTAGCACCCTGGAACCCCAATCTTCACCATGGTGATATGAGTATGATCTATTTTGTACAAAATATATCTTGTGAGGTATCATTTTAAAAGTCTTGATCTGTTAAACATCAATATCCTGTTGGATTGTATGTGCTGTCATTGTGTGTGAAGTTAGGAAGTTTTGCTATGCATGTGTTACTGAAATACGTTGAGAGGTTGGGAACACCCACAATCAGCCTTTCAGTTACAACAAAAGAGTAGCCTCATCAACACCATCAAGAAAAGTTTCCTCTATCCTAGAGACTTCTCAGAGGAGGCACGTACGCCATGGTGGCGAACTAACCGACCTCACAGCAAAGATCTTTCCAGCAATCTGGAAGAAAATATAAAAAAGAGACAGTGTTTTGGTTGAAGTGCTTGGGAAAATCTCTGCTCAGTTTACAAAGGCTGGTATGTGCCCTCTCCACATTGAGGGAGTGGCAAATTGGATAGTGAACTTAGAATCCAGAATCAGTATCAAGCGGAGTGCCCCAAGGGTTGGTCCTGGGGCTGGTTTTGTTCAATATCTTCATTAATGGTGTGGAGGATGGCATGGATTGCACCCTCAGCAAGTTCGCAGATGAGTGGGAGGAGTGGTAGATATGCTGGAAGGTAGGGATGGGATACAGAGGGACCTAGACAAATTAGAGGATTGGGACAAAAGAAATCTGATGAGGTTTCATCAAGGACAAGTGCAGAGTCCTGCACTTAGGATGGAAGAATCCCATGCACTACTACAGACTAGGGACCGAGTGGCTAGGCAGCAGTTCTGCAGAAAAGGACCTAGGGGTTATAGTGGATGAGAAGCTGGATATGAGTCAACAATGTGCCCTTGTTGCCAAGAAGGCTAATGGCATTTTGGGCTGTATAAGTAGGGGCATTGCCAGCAGATCGAGGGACGTGATCGTTCCCCTCTATTCGGCATTGGAGAGGCCTCATCTGGAGTGCTGTGTCCAGTTTTGAGCCCCACACTACAAGAAGGATGTGGAAAAATTGGAAAGAATCCAGCGAAGGGCAACAGAAATGATTAGGGGGCTGGAACACATGATTTATGAGGAGAGGCTGAGGGAACTGGGATTATTTAGTCTGCAGAAGAGAAGAAGGAGGGGGGATTTGATAGCTGCTTTCAGCTACCTGAAAGGGGGTTCTAAAGAGGATGGATCTAGACTGTTCTAAGTGGCACCAGATGACAGAACAAGGAGTAATGGTCTCAAGTTGCAGTGGGGGAGGTTTAGGTTGGATATTAGGAAAAAATTTTCACTAGGAGGGTGGTGAAGCATTGGAAAGGGTTACCGAGGGAGGTGGTGGAATCTCCTTCCTTTGAGGTTTTTACGGTCAGGCTTGACAAAGCCTTGGCTGGGATGATTTAGCTGGGGATTGGTCCTGCTTTGATCAGGGGATTGGACTAGATGACCTCCTGAGGTCCCTTCCAACCTTAATCTTCTATGATTCTATGACACTGGATATTTTGGTCTGAAAGTGCAAGATCTAGTATTTGCAGGACAAAGACCATGAGGATGACCCAGAAAAGGTGGTCTGAGATGCTGAAGGAGGACTTGAAGAACGCTGATGTCAGCTTAGAAGATGTACTGGAAAGGAATGCTTGGAGGCAAAGAACTAGACCTGCTGACCCCAGCTAATGGAGCAAGGTGAGGAGGAAGATGAAGTACTGGTCATCTGTAGTACACTTTTAAGAGGGAAACTGAGCCACAGAGAGGGGAATGTGACTTGTACGCAGTGATTCAGTAACAGAGATGAGGAAGGAACCCAGATCTCTTCACTTCCAGGCCTGTCATAACTGCTGAGCCATGCTGCCGTCTCCTGTCAGCATGCTATGGGAACGGAGCACCTGGGATGTGTGGCCTTCAGGTCAAATATAGCCTCTGGAACTCATGGGTCACAGATTCTAAGGCCAGAAGGGACTGCTGGGGTCATCTAGTCTGACCTTCTGTATGGCACAGGCCAGAGAACATCCCTGAATTAATTCCTGTTTGAATTAGAGCAGATCTTTTAGAGAAACATCCAATCTTGATTTAAAAATGACCAGTGATGGAGAATCCACCACAACCTTTGGTAAATTGTTCCAGTGGTTAATTACTTTAATGGTTAAAAATGTATGCCTTATTTCCAGTCTGAACTTATCTAGCTTCAACTTCCAGCCACTGGATTGTGTTATACCCGTGTCTGCCACATTGGAGAGCCCACTGTCAAATTTTTGTTCTCCATGTAGGTACATATAAATTGTGATCAAGTCACCCCTCAACCTTCTCTTTGTTAAGATAAACAGATTGTCTCAAAGAGCTCAGTAACTATACACCATATTTTCTAATCCTTTAATCATTCTCGTGTCTCTTCTCTAAATCCTCTTTTATGCATCAACATCCTTCTTGAATTGTAGACTAATTTATGAGAGCCATTGTTTGACAGGGTTGCTTGTGATGGTGAGGAGCAGGGTTCAACAACCCTGGGTTTCAGCCGCCCATCTGCAGTGGTCTGAGAGGGTGTATTTCCTGCCTCTTCCCCCGCCCCCCGCAGTGTATTCCAAGAGGGGTTTTTTAATCTCCTTCCTCTGAAGTGTCAGGAATGACCATGGCTGGAGATGGGACATTGGGCAGGATGGGCCAGGGCTCTGAGGTGGGACTGAGCATTCTCTGTCTGAGGTGCTTGGCTGGCTGGTTCTTGCTCACATGCTCAGGGTCTAACTAATCACTACATGTGGGGTTGGGAAGGAATCTTCCCCCAGGTCAGATTGGCAGTGACCTTGGGGTTTTTTCACCCTCCTCTGCAGAATGGGGTGTGGGTCACTTGGCAGGATTATCTGGGTAGATCTCACTTAATCATTTCCCTGTCCTTGGTCCCTCCTGTCATCTGCCTTTGGCACATAATAGTCTAGGCTCCTGTGGGCTCTAATATTTTGGTCTCATTTTGGTTGCTGTGTCTAGTGAGAGGATGCTGGGTGGTGGTGGTGTGGCCTGTGATACACAGGGAATCAGGCTAGATGATCTGATGGTCCCTTCTGGCCTTAAGCTCTATGGCACCATGATACTAAGAACTGGACAAAGTATTCCAGCAGCAGATGCACCAGTATCAAACATAGAGATAATATATAAAACCTCTCTACTGTTACTTGAAATGCCCCTGTTTATACGTCCAAGGATTGCATTAGCCTTTATCGCCACAGCATCACACTGGCGGATCATGTGCAGCTGATTATTCACCATGACCCCAGGTCTTTTTCAGAGACTCTGCTTCCCAGGACAGGATTCCCCCATCCTGTAAGCATGGCCTACATTCTTTGTTCCCAGATTTATATCTTCACATTTGGCCACATTATAACGTACATTGTTTGCTTGCACCCAGCTTACCAAGCTATACAGCGTGATCTGGAGCAGTGACTTGTCCTCTCCATTATTTACCAGCACCCCCGATTTTTGTGTCATCTGCAAACTTTGTCAGGGATGATTTTATGGTTTCTTCCAGGTAACTGGTAAAAAAGTTAAATAGCAGAAGGCCAAGAACCTCTGCCTGCAGGCCCCCACTGGAAACACACCTGCTTGATGACGATTCCCTGTTTACAATCACATTTTGAGACCTATCAGTTAGCCAGCATCTATGATGTGCCATGTTGATTTTATATCATTCTCATTTTTCAGTCAAAAGGTTACGTCAAGTGAGATGCCTTACAGTAGGCGAAATACATCAACACTGTTACCTTTATCCTCCAAACTTATCATCTCACCAAAAAAGCCATCGAGTGACCCTGAACAGCCTAAATGAGGCAAGCGAACACCAGCGACTGTTCAAGAACTGTATCCCCCTCTTCTAGAGGGTCTGCGCTGTGGGGCAGCTAAGGCTCCAGGCCCAAGGAGCCCTGAGGACAATGCTGTCCTGCCCCTGCCAGTGCATTGCTGTCAAAGGGGATTTAGTGCTAGAGTCTGCCAGCCCCAGTAGAGACTCCCTTTGTGTGAGATGGGTGCATACATTCATGGGAACCCACCCGGTCTAAGAACCTGGCACGTGAGGCCCCAGCTGCCCCTGCCTCTGGAGCGGGCGTTACTCCATATGCTTACATTATGATTGCAGCAGCTTGTCTGAGACCCTACGGTTTGTTCCTGGTTTTAGCCACTAGATGGTGCCAGAGTTGGGATTTTCACCGGAGGGATAAAGCTCCCATTTGGCCCTCTGGTGCTCCTGTGCCCCGTGCACTGGACTCAGGCCTCTCCAGGGAGGCTGCTGCCCAGGCAACACCAGCAAGCAACGGAGCAGCCCTTGTGCCTTGCTTTAGTTTGCTTCAATGAAAGAACAAGGGAAGGGGACTACCCAGGCATGGAGTTTTCCACGCAGTTTCTGGATTGCATCCCAGGGTACTGTGCAGGTATCTGAGGCCTTGGTGTGGATAATGCAGCAACAGCTGGTACTCTCGTAGCCATTACTGACAACAGCTGCTCAGCTCTGTCCTCCCTTAGCAGCCATTCCTGTTCCAGGAACTACAAAGCAAAAGCCTCCTCCCACACTGAAACCCTGTCCTCAAGCTATGCAGCCCGCTGCCAGCCGGAGCCTTTCCTCTGGTCTCCCACCAGGTCTTTGCTCGAGCCGCAAATCCCTTTGTTTGAGGTACTGGACTTGTTGGTGACTCTCTGCAGAACTTCAACCATCAGTTCATCACGGGAACATTTCCTCTAACCTCTGTAATGGTACATTGGGCCAGCCTTGTACTGCCCTGTGGGTGAGCTGTAGAGGTTCTGCGGCCAATAGAGGGTGAGGGGCCTGGAACAGGACAGGACACAGAGGGTTATTGTCTCAAACACCTCCATGCAGGAGCACAGAAAAATCCTTGTCGAATTTCAAGAACATAAAATGCTACTTTCCCAAACTGAACTTCAATATATTGCGAGAGGGATGCACAGAAGCCCCTTGACACGACCTGGTTAATCACAGCGAAAGAAGTGCAGAGACGATAGCCTTTTTTTTCCTAAAAATCTGCAGAACTACTTGGGTTGGCCGGGGGAGGGCGTGGGGGTGGGCAGGGTGCCATCAGTGGCAATGCTACAAAAGCTTTTTCTATCATTTAGGGCCTTCCACATTTTGGAGGGCAGAACAGTTCTTGTGCTGCCCGGCTGGCCGAGGGAGATGTTATTCCAAGCTTCTGGTGGGAAACCTGCAGTGTGTGCAGCCAAAGTATTCGGATGTAGAGAGACTGACCAGCACATTGATTAGTGGAATAGCTAGTCAGCTACGAAGCTGGTCCTGGGAAATACACCCTTCCCTGCAAAGTGACTGCCTAGCTGGGGTTCCTGCTTCAGGAAAAGTTTCTATCAGCACCTGGAATTGGTTCAAAATTCACGAGGGAATCAACAGGACACTGCATTAGCTTCCACATGGCTTAGCCTGCTATGGCTGCATGCAAACACAGTCATCTCTCTTATACCCCACCCCCCATGGCACATTTCTGGATGTATTTTGAACCCCAGTCAAATTTGGGGGTTTGTCACTTGTGGACTGCCTGGACTAGCTTTACCTGAAATGGACTAGATTTGTGACTGGGACTCATTTCCACCTCTCCCCTCCTCCACAGTTCAGTTTCCAGCGTCTCTTTCTGCCACGGAGAGGTTACAGAATGGCGTACTTACCGGCTTGGCAATGCAAAGTTATTATTTTTAGGAAATAGGAATGGCTGGACCAAAAATCTGTGCCTTTCCAGTAAAAATGCACTGGAAGGAGTTTTTACTATTTGCATTTCCTGGTCACCATTTTGAACTCCATGTGATGGGGAAGCCACAGCACTGGGCTACAATCTGCCATTGGTGGATACATGCTGCTAGCTGGGGTGTCTCATAACTTTTTCATTGGTTAATAGAGCAGAAATCCCTGCCATGCCTATATTAATCCTAACAAACATTGAAACAGGGTCAGAAGCTTAAGAGGCTCCGGGGCAGCTTCTGTCCAGTCTCTCTCTGCTGCAGGCTCCGCAGAGAGCTGTTCCTCGCTGGGGAGGACAGGACATCAAACAGCTCTTCCAAGTGTGGCCCCAGGATGTGCTGCTGCTGTGTGGGATCAGTTTCAGTAACAGTCTCTTCACTGCCCTCACTCGGCACCTGCTCCTGGCTCCCATCAGTCCCCATGCTGGATTCCGGGGCCAGCCGGGCACCACCCTGGCTAACCAGGTCGTCATGCACCATGGTTGGCTCTGTGCTCGGAGCAATACCCAGCACGCAGTCAAACTCCTCAGAAAACAGGCCCAATGTCGGTGAGTAGCCCAAGGTGGGGTTCTGGTCTCTGGTTTTCCAGTATTCACTCTGGAGCCGCTTAAGCCAGTCCCTGCACTGCAGTCAGGTCAGACCCTAGAGACTGTTTTATTGACAAACCTCCATTCATAAATGCAACACACAATTCTAAGCTACATTAACACCACCCAATGAACCTTTCTGTCCAGGAGAGGAGGTGACAATTCAGGATAAGTTGGTGGCTGAGGAATTTAGCACAGAGATTCCCGTAATCAGCCTTTTGTATTTCAAGGCCAGCTTGCAGTGTGTGTGGTAACAATATATTTAATTCAATTCATTAGCTTGGAACCCATTCAGGAATCCAGCTATTTGCATGCAGGCAATAATGTGAGCTAGTAGAAATGAGTCCAGCAAACACATCAGTATCATATTCTGAAAAGAGGCTAATGTACACACAGGCTGTTTCTCAGCTCTGTCAGACGTTTTGCTCCCTCTGTTGTCCTCTAGCTCCCAAGGTAAAAATCTGGCACTGAACAGGTAAAATCCTCTCTCTTAATCCAGTGCACAGGTCTGCGGGCTGAGCACACCCCTCCTCTTTTAGGGCCTGAACCTACACCCATTGGAAAGATGACTTCTCCTACTGAGTGCAGGCTCTTGGAGCACAATGTAGACAGCTCTTTAGAGGTATCCCTCCAATCTAGATAGCCACTGAATGGCCAGTGAGTTTTCACCCTCAAAATACCTAGCTGGGCCTTCAATCCCTCATAGAAGAGGGAACAAGAAAATGATTCAGTCACAGACAGTGATTTGTTTTTCATGTTTGTTCCTTTTCTAAGGTGACAGGTGCAAATGATAGATATGTGTATCTTCTGATGCAACCAGAAGGGAATATAGCAGCTGAAAAAAAGTCATTTTAATGAGGACAATAAACACACTGTAAAAAATAAAATAAACTGACTTGTTAATCCTGACCCACCACTTCACATCTTCAAAATACTTATTGTGACACTGCCACATTAGCTAGTATTATCAGAGCATCAGTGCCAGGGCCCTTCCACGCTGGCCTTATGGCAGGTGCCCTTGGTTTGGGACACAGCCTCAGTCCCTGTGCAATAGGTGGTGTGGTGAGTGCGGCAGGAGCCCACCAGTCATTGACAGTAGCTCTCCCAGTCTCTCTTTAGCAAACAAGAGGCCACACATCTGCATCTTGGGCGGTAGGAACAACAGGCCATAGTACGTTATACAGGATTACGTGACACAGTCTGTGACGATAGATCCCAATGGAGCCAGAGGGATGTCTGTGAGGACAACTTTATCACTGACTCAACACTGCAGGTTCTGCTTCGCTTGAGCCACCCCCCGGCCAGGTGGGGCAGGGAAAGCCCGACCGAACTGTCTCCTCCGTGCACACAAACTGCGATGCAGGGTGTGACAGTACACCCCATATTCTTTATGGAAATATGCTTAGAATATGCATATGGCCTAACTGAGATCTATTTTATGCAAGATGGATCTTATCATTGGGAAGGTTATAATTTACTGAATATGTATCATTTCTTTATCTAAAGTTAGGAATACTGATTATGTAACAATTACAACTGTGTGTGTATTTGGGAGACACCCACCAGACAACAGGCCATCAGCCTTGATGGGCCATTAGGAAGAAACAATAAGACTTTGAAGACACTAATCTCTCTCCTTCCTGAGAGGTGTCCTGGGACGTAGCTGTGACACTACTAGGTCAGGTGGTCCTGTCACCTGCTACTAAACACCATCTTGGACTTATAGTAATTTTCCACTAAAAGGAAGGGGAGGTCAAGACGGGGAAACAAAAGATTCCCACCTTATGTAAATCTTATTTAAGGCTGGGGAGTAAGGCAAACAAGACTCTTCGCCTTTGCCTTCCAGCCCAAGAAGAAAGACTGCTGAAAGTACTTGAAGAGACAAAGGAACTGAGTGGTGGGAAAGGCAAGGGCTGAGTCCAGACTAAGACAGGAGTCTAGACTGTAAAGAGAGATAACTGGAACTCTAAGCTACAGAAACTCCGCAACTTGCCTAAAACAACATTTAGGGTGAGAAATTATTGCTTGAAACCAGTCTCTTTAAGATCTTAAGCTTAGCATGTGTGTTTTGTTTTATTTGCTTGGTAGTCTGCTTTGTTCTGTTTGCTATCCCTTATAATCACTTAAAATTTGCCTTGTATAGTTAATAAACTTGTTTTTATTATTAAACCCAATTTGTGCAATTTCTAACTGGAGGAAGCAAGAAGTTGTGCATCCCTTCCTCCACATTGAGGGAGGGGGCGAATTTATGAGCTTACTTTGTATAGATTTCTCTACAGCACAAGACAGTATTATTTTGGGTGTGCTTTCCAGAGGGGAGCTGCACTTGAGTGCTGGGCAATTTCCTAGCCGAGTCTTCTCATACAGAGCTGTTTGCAGACCCTCTGTGATTCTACAGCTGGTGTGTCCCTACCTGTGTGTGCGTGCCTCCAGAGACTGGAGAGCCTAATTCAGCAAAACAGGGAGAGGGAGCCCAGCCTAGTGGATCAGGAAGGCTCAGTTAAATCCCAGTACATCCCGGATGGGGGGGTCCAACCCATCACACAGGGGTTCTCCTCCCTGCTGCCTCCTGGCTTGCTGCTCCTTCTGTTTTTTTAAAAGCAAAAATTCCCCCTCAGAGCAGTCATATAACGGTTAATGTAACAGTCTGCACAGCTCATGATCATAGAATCATAGAATCACAGAATATCAGGGTTGGAAGGGACCTCAGGAGGTCATCTAGTCCAACCCCCTACTCAAAGCAGGACCAATCCCCAATTAAATCATCCCAGCCAGGGCTTTGTCAAGCCTGACCTTAAAAACTTCTAAGGAAGGAGATTCTACCACCTCCCTAGGTAACGCATTCCAGTGTTTTACCACCCTCCTAGTGAAAAAGCTTTTCCTAATATCCAACCGAAATCTCCCCCACTGCAACTTGAGACCATTACTCCTTGTCCTGTCCTCTTCTACCACTGAAAATAGTCTAGAACCATCCTCTCTGGAACCACCTCTCAGGTAGTTGAAAGCAGCTATCAAATCCCCCCTCATTCTTCTCTTCTGCAGACTAAACAATCCCAGTTCCCTCAGCCTCTCCTCAGAAGTCATGTGTTCCAGACCCCTAATCATTTTTGTTGCCCTTCGCTGGACTCTCTCCAATTTATCCACATCCTTCTTGTAGTGTGGGGCCCAAAACTGGACACAGTACTCCAGATGAGGCCTCACCAATGTCGAATAGAGGGGAACGATCACGTCCCTTGATCTGCTCGCTATGCCCCTACTTATACATCCCAAAATGCCATTGGCCTTCTTGGCAACAAGGGCACACTGCTGACTCATATCCAGCTTCTCGTCCACTGTCACCCCTAGGTCCTTTTCCGCAGAACTGCTGCCTAGCCATTCGGTCCCTAGTCTGTAGCTGTGCATTGGGTTCTTCCGTCCTAAGTGCAGGACCCTGCACTTACCCTTATTGAACCTCATCAGATTTCTTTTGGCCCAATCCTCCAATTTGTCTAGGTCCCTCTGTATCCTATCCCTGCCCTCCAGCGTATCTACCACTCCTCCCAGTTTAGTATCATCCGCAAATTTGCTGAGAGTGCAATCCACACCATCCTCCAGATCATTTATGAAGATATTGAACAAAACCAGCCCCAGGACCGACCCCTGGGGCACTCCACTTGACACCGGCTGCCAACTAGACATGGAGCCATTGATCACTACTCGTTGAGCCCGACAATCTAGCCAACTTTCTACCCACCTTATAGTGCATTCATCCAGCCCATACTTCTTTAACTTGCTGACAAGAATACTGTGGGAGACCGTGTCAAAAGCTTTGCTAAAGTCAAGGAACAATACATCCACTGCTTTCCCTTCATCCACAGAACCAGTAATCTCATCATAGAAGGCGATTAGATTAGTCAGGCATGACCTACCCTTGGTGAATCCATGCTGACTGTTCCTGATCACTTTCCTCTCGTGTAAGTGCTTCAGGATTGATTCCTTGAGGACCTGCTCCATGATTTTTCTGGGGACTGAGGTGAGGCTGACTGGCCTGTAGTTCCCAGGATCCTCCTTCTTCCCTTTTTTAAAGATTGGCACTACATTAGCCTTTTTCCAGTCATCTGCGACTTCCCCCGTTCGCCACGAGTTTTCAAAGATAATGGCCAATGGCTCTGCAATCACATCCGCCAATTCCTTTAGCGCTCTCGGATGCAACTCGTCCGGCCCCATGGACTTGTGCACGTCCAGCTTTTCTAAATAGTCCCTAACCACCTCTTTCTCCACAGAGGGCTGGCCATCTACTCCCCATCCTGTGATGCCCAGCGCAGCAGTCTGGGAGCTGTCCTTGTTAGTGAAGACAGAGGCAAAAAAAGCATTGAGCACATTAGCTTTTTCCACATCCTCTGTCACGAGGTTGCCTCCCTCATTCAGTAAGGGGCCCACACTTTCCTTGGCTTTCTTCTTGTTGCCAACATACCTGAAGAAACCCTTCTTGTTACTCTTGACATCTCTTGCTAGCTGCAGCTCCAGGTGCGATTTGGCCCCCCTGATTTCATTCCTACATGCCCAAGCAATATTTTTATACTCTTCCCTGGTCATATGTCCAACCTTCCACTTCTTGTAAGCTTCTTTTTTATGTTTTAGATCCGGTAGGATTTCACCGTTAAGCCAAGCTGGTCGCCTGCCATATTTACTATGCTTTCGACTCATCGGGATGGTTTGTCCCTGTAACCTCAACAGGGATTCCTTGAAATACAGCCAGCTCTCCTGGACTCCTTTCCCCTTCATGTTAGTCCCCCAGGGGATCCTACCCATCCGTTCCCTGAGGGAGTCGAAGTCTGCTTTCCTGAAGTCCAGGGTCCGTATCCTGCTGCTTACCTTTCTTCCCTGTGTCAGGATCCTGAACTCGACCAACTCATGGTCACTGCCCCCCAGATTCCCGTCCGCTTTTGCTTCCCCCACTAATTCTTCCCTGTTTGTGAGCAGGAGGTCAAGAAAAGCTCCCCCCCAGTTGGCTCGTCTAGCACTAGCACCAGGAAATTGTCCCCTACGCTTTCCAAAAACTTCCTGGATTGTCTATGCACCGCTGTATTGCTCTCCCAGCAGATATCAGGAAAATTAAAGTCACCCATGAGAACCAGGGCGTGCGATCTAGTAGCTTCTGCGAGTTGCTGGAAGAAAGCCTCATCCACCTCATCCCCCTGGTCCGGTGGTCTATAGCAGACTCCCACCACTACATCGCTCTTGTTCCTCACACTTCTAAACTTAATCCAGAGACACTCAGGTTTTTCTGCAGTTTCGTACCGGAGCTCTGAGCAGTCCTACTGCTCCCTTACATACAGTGCTACTCCCCCACCTTTTCTGCCCTGCCTGTCCTTCCTGAACAGTTTATAACCATCCATGACAGTACTCCAGTCATGTGAGTTATCCCACCAAGTCTCTGTTATTCCAATCACGTCATAATTCCTTGACATCACCAGGACCTCCAGTTCTCCCCGCTTGTTTCCAAGGCTTTGTGCATTTGTATATAAGCACTTGAGATAACCTGCTGATCGCCCCTCATTCCCAGTATGAGGCAGGAGCCCTCCCCTCACAGATGTTCCTGCCTGTGCTTCCTCCCGGTATCCCGCTTTCCCACTTACCTCAGGGCTTTGGTCTCCTTCCCCCGGTGAACCTAGTTTAAAGCCCTCCTCACTAGGTTAGCCAGCTTGCTCGCAAAGATGCTCTTCCCTCTCTTCGTAAGATGGAGCCTGTCTCTGCCCAGCACTCCTCCTTCATGGAACACCATCCCATGGTCAAAGAATCCAAAGCCTTCTCTCCGACACCACCTGCGTAGCCATTCGTTGACTTCCACGATTCGACGGTCCCTGCCCCGGCCTTTTCCTTCTATGGGGAGGATGGACGAGAACACCACTTGCGCCTCAAACTCCTTTATCCTTCTTCCCAGAGCCACGTAGTCCGCAGTGATCCGCTCAAGGTCATTCTTGACAGTATCATTGGTGCCCACGTGGAGAAGCAGGAAGGAGTAGCGATCCGAGGGCTTGATGAGTCTCGGCAGTCTCTCCATCACATCGCGAATCTTAGCCCCTGGCAAGCAGCAGACTTCTCGGTTTTCCCGGTCAGGGCGGCAGATAGATGACTCAGTCCCCCGGAGGAGAGAGTCCCCGACCACCACCACCCGCCTCCTTCTCTTGGGAGTGGTGGTCGTGGAACCCCCCATCTCAGGGCAGTGCATCTCATGCCTTCCAACCAGCGGAGTCTCCTTCTGCTTTCTCCCCCCAGACATACCAGCTGGTCCACTCTCCGCAATGGTACCTGTGGAGAGAACATGAAAGCGGTTAGTTACCTGTGTCCGCGTTGCTGGAACCCGGACATTCCCCCTTCTTCTTCTGGAGGTCACATGTTGCCAAGCTTCTTCACTGGCCTCTTGGCTCCGCTGTGCAACCTGCTCTAAATCTTTAGAGCTTTGTGCCCGTAGAAGCATATCCTGACTTTTGTCCAGAAAAACCTCAGTTTCTCGTATGCAACGGAGGGTCGTTATCTGTTGCTCCAGACCTTCAGTCGTCTCTTCCAATATGGAGACCAGCTTGCACTTTGTACAGACAAAGTCGCTTCTGTCCTGTGGAAGAAAGACAAACATGGCACATCCAGTGCAGGTCACAACAGCTGAACCCCCCCCTTCCATATCACCTTCCTACTATGAGCTTCCTCAGAGAAGTTGGCAAGATGTAAGCCTCACTGGGCTCACTCCAGGCGAACTCCCAGGCAAACTCCTGCTGTGTGCTGCTCTGCTGCTCCCCACCGCTCAGCTGGTTCACAAAGCTCTGGCTATTTTTAAACAGCCAGGCCTCCCTGAAACAAACAGACAGCCCCAATGCCCGCCCCCTGCAGGCTACCAGCCAATCAGGCACTCGCTCAGGCTCTCACACTGCCCTCCCAGCAAACACACACTCGGATCTGTACTGGGAAGCTGCTGGTCAAAGCCTTTGGCATCACCATCCAAAAACACTGTGCTGCTTTTGCGTCAGACCACTCATTCACTGAGATCAACAGCTCAAAGGCTCTTAAGTAGTCAGATTCCAGTCTCATTTGCATGACAAGCACATTTCTTCTCAGGCAAAAGTACTTTTGCCATCTTGAAGCCACTGCTACCAGCTTTATTACTTGCTATAGAAATCCAAGGATTTATCGAATACTGCAAGTAACAACTCTAGCACACAAAGGCAGGATTTGACTTCCTACTACACCCCCCAGGTCAGATACCACACAACATACAAGACAGCAGCATAACCCTAACTACTCGTGGAGGTGCTGTATACACTCATCATTACCCATCTCCTGACCTGAGTCTTTAAAGGGACACTAGTGTCACAAGCGATGCCTATAATCCCTATAACTGAAAGAGTTTAGAGGGGAAAAAAATCACGCTCTTTATTTTTTCAGTGTATTTTCTTTGTGCATCTTACAGTATTGAGTGTCTCGGCAGGGTCCTGGTTCACTGGTCTGGGCAGTGAGGCCTGGAATCTGCAACCATTTACACAATGGGCATTGAAACCAGTTGAAGCCTTTCCCTTGACCACAGCTGGCTCTGGATCAGCCCCTGAGTAACTTGCCACTGCCATAATGGGTAAAGCACTTTCTGCTCCAAAGATGGACGTCTCCTGGGCCATGTGGGCTGCAGTGCTTCTTTTCGGGCACAATTAAATGGTTTGTTTTCGGAGAACTTGTTCACAGAATGAAAGATCATTTAAACATTGTCTGATTAATGAGGAAAAAAATCAAGTGGATCATGTGGAAGTAAAAAGTTCCTAAAGAAATGGCAAAACCTTGACTTTAAATTTTTCAGGCACACTTTACTAGCTGCTGCCCAGTTTGCCACAATCAGACCTTGACTGAGAGGCCAGAGCCACCTCCTCCCATTTGAATGGACATGTTCCAACCCACCTGGAAACATGGGATGCTCCAAGCCTCAGCCTTACCTTTGTGAGGAGCTGCCCAAGCACCTTGGCAGGTAAGCACATGACTAGTCCGGGCACTCATGGTTGGGAAACAGGGCACTAAACTCTGGACAGTTTCTGTGTAAAGGTACATCCCAAACAAGCCCTTCCTTGTTTGCTGTGAGACACATCCACGTGCATAAATATTATTAAGAGGATAATTTAAATATGAATTTTGTTTCAGGCATCAATTCAAAGTCACCAAGATGTTCAAAGGACTCATGTTGCATAAATGATCGGCATGTTCCTTAACATCACCGATGCCACTGAAATTCCTTTGATCCCAGCTTTAGGGTATGAGCAGGATTAGTATTTATGTAGTAGGAGTAGTTTGGATTCTCCTTTTAGCATCTACAAGGAATCCATGCAACTGGAGTTTTATCTAGAGAGCGTTAAGATTCCTCCATGCTTGAACAGTTTCTGGCCCTGCATTCATAATAGCATTATCAAACCTCAAGGTTTAAGATGATTGCTCTTTAATGCCTAGGTAGCATGAAACAAGTTTCCCATCCTGTAAGACTTTTTGAGATTTCAAAAAAATGTCTCACCCCAAATCAGGACTAAAAGTTGAGATCTTGAAAATTTTCATGAACCTAAATCCAAAAAACCACGTTGGGTTGCATAAATCAAGATTTTTGTTAAAAAGTTCATGTTTTTAACTATGCCCTAACAAATTTCAAAACAAAAAGTTGTTTCAAAATGAACGATAGAAACTTTTCATTAAAAACATGTTAAAATGGGATGTTTCAACGATTTCAGAACTTTTATTTCAAAAATTGTTCAAAAACAGAAAGTTCGTCAAAACTGACCCTTTCCTGCAGACAGTTTCAGTTTTGAAGAATGG
Source organism: Natator depressus (assembly GCF_965152275.1). NCBI lineage: Eukaryota > Metazoa > Chordata > Testudines > Cheloniidae > Natator > Natator depressus. Next base: position 968,916 of record NC_134255.1, read on the forward strand.
GCATTTTCCAACACAGAATGTTTTTGTCAAAAAATTCCTGACCAGCTCTCATTTTTCTCCATAAATACATCAGAGGGAAAAACACCAAGAATGGAGGAGGAATTATTTAAGTTAGGGCCTATGTTGACACCAGAATAAATGGATATAAACTGGCCTCAATAACTTTAGGCTTGAAATTAGACAAAGGTTTCTAACCATCAGAGGAGTGAATTTCTGGAACAACTTTCCAAGGGGAGCAGTGGGGGAAAACTTACCTTGAATCAGAGTAGAGGTTATGATGAGATTGCCTACAACACCATCCATGATTGCTATTAGCAAATATCTCCAATGGCCAGAGATGGGACACAAGATGGGGATGGCTCAGAGTTACTACAGAGAATTCTTTCCCAGGTGTCTGGCTGGTGGGTCTTGCCCACATGCTCAGAGTCTAACTTATCACCGTATTTGGGGTTAGGAAGGAATTTTCCCCAGGTCAGACTGGCAGAGACCCTGGGGTGTTTGGGTTTTTTTTGCCTTCCTCTGCAACACAGGGCCTGAGTCACTTGCTAGTTCGAACTACAGCAAATGGTGGATTCTCTGTAACTTGTAAGTCTTTAAAATAAGATTTGATGACTTCAGTTACTCAGCCAGAGGTGATTGGCCTATTACAGGAGTGGGTGAGCGCAGATCTGTAGCCTGCGACGTGCAAGAGGCCAGATTAGATGATCATATTGGTCTCTTCTGGCCTTAAAAAGTCTATGGGCTCTCCTCTCAAACAGGATTCCAAGCTGTTATGCAAACATCCAGGCCTGCCAACAGAAATTCCAGGCCCCAGGGCCAGGGCTGTCCCTGGGCAGCAGGGCTGGAGTGGAAGTGATGAATCCTTTTAAATCACCAGGGACAACAAACTGCTCAACACTGCGCCAATGACTATTGGCTGCACTTATGTGAAAGCATCCAAGTAGCAGCTGATACAAGCAAAATCTGAAACATTCATGATGGGATCAAGAAAGCCTTGGGTCCAACTTCAAAGACGAGAGCCCCATTGAAATCAACCACAGAGGAAACAATCAACGACCACACCAAGCATATGGATCGCTGGGTAGAATGCTACCCTGAGCTTTACTCATGTGAAAATATTGTCATGGGCGCAGCCATCAACACCATCGAAAGCCTGCCTGTTATGAACCAACTTGACAATGAACCAGCTGTCGAGGAGCTTACCCTTGCCGTAGATGGCCTCCCCAATGGAAAAGCCCCCAGAAAAGGTTGCATGCTGTCAGAGGTCATAAAATGCGGAAAACGTAACCTATTGCAACACCTTCATGAGTTGCTCTGCCTGTTCTGGAAAGAAGGCGAAGTACCACAAGAAATGAGATATGCCAACATCATCACTCTCTATAAAAACAAGGCTGACAGGATCAACTGTTAACAACTTTCTCGGCATTTTCTATCTTAGTATAATGGGGAAAAAACTTTGCCTGAGTCAACCTGAACAGACATCAGACAGCTGAGACAACTACAAGAGAAATGCAGAGAACAAAAAAAGCCCTTTTACATAGCCTTCTCAGAAAGACTTTTGACCTTGTCAGTAGAAGTGGACTATTTGCACTTCTAGAAAAGATTGGATGTCCCTGCAAGCTCTTAAGCATGATTCAGTCCTTCCATGAAAACATACACAGCACAGTACAATATGAGACTGTCGGGTTTGGCCAATGTACTTGGCAGAGGGGCATTGCTGGTACATGATGGCATATATCACATTGGTAGATGTGCAGGTGAATGAACCATATCAGCCACACCATCAGGGGCTTGTTCTGTTTTTAACGTTCAGCATGGATCAGTCTGTTAAGTGTCTCTGAATCATACTGGTTTTCTAACTACACTATGCAAACAGGCAATAACTTGGTCATCTGCTGTCCATCAGTTCCAGTGACTGTCTGTGGTCAGTTTGGAATCTTTGAGTCTTATTCTGCATCCACTATCTGTAGAGTTTGCTCTAGTGATTGTTCTTTCTGAGGAAAGAAACTGAAGCTGTCAACTGCTTCTGCTAAACTCTCCACTCAATCATAAGAATAGTCATATTGGGTCAGACCAAAGGTCCATCCAGCCCAGTATCCTGTCTTCTGATAGTGGCCAGTGCCAGGTGGCCCAGAGGGAATGAACAGCACAGGGAATCATCAAGCGATCCAACCGCTGTCGCCCATTCCCAGCTTCTGGCAAACAGAGGCTAGGGACACCATCCCTGCCCATCCTGGCTAATAGTCACTGAGGGACCTCTCCTCTAGTTCTTTTCTGAGCTCTGTTATAGTCTTGGCCTTCAACCATCCTCTGGCAAAGAGTTCCACAGGTTGACTGTGCTGTGTGAAGAAATCTTTCCTTTTGTTTGTTTTAAATCTGCTGCCTATTCATTTCATGTGCTGACCACTAGTTCTTGTGTTATGAGACGGAGTAAATAACACCTCCTTATTTACTTTTTCCACACCAGTCATGATTTTATAGACCTCCTTCCCCTTCATTGTTTCTTTTCGAAGCTGAAAAGTCACAGTCTTATTAATCTCTCATATAGAAGCTGTTCCATACCCACAATCATTTTTGCTGCTCTTTTCTGTACCATTTCCAAGAGGCGACCACATCTGCATGCAGTATTCAAGATGTGGGCATACCATGGATTTATATAGAGCGTGGCAGAGCTCCGACCTTGTCCCCATGGGTCCCGTGCTTCCAGGCGGTTTATGCTAGCTTCAGAGGCTCACTGCAACCCTCCACGTAACCCTTCTCTCTCTAGGGCCAGGGATACATACTGCTGAGCCCTTTTCATCATAAGCCAGCAAGGAGGTTGGTGAGAGAACTCCCACAGTTTCTGCAGTGGTGGGTTGGGGGGGGGAACCCGGGCCCGCCCTCTACTCCAGGTTCCTGCCCAGGGACCCTAATGGTAGCAGCTATTGGCAGCCAACCTTTCACTGCCAGAGTTGCTACATTTCCCTGGGCCACTTCCCCACAGCTCTCCTGCTTCTCCCTTACTATGACTTGAGGGTGTCTTCATTAACCAGTCCTTCAGCCACACTTCCTCTCCTCTGACTCCCTGGCTCTCCTCTGCCTGACTGGAGTGAGTCCTTTTATAGTATCAGAGGGGCCTTAATTAGAGTCAGGTGGTCACATTAACCTAATGGCTCACCTGACTCTTTGCAGGTTAATTGGAGTCAGGTGTTCTCGTTAGCCTGGAGCAGCACCTGCTCTGGTCAGTCAGGGAACAGAAAACTGTTAATCCAGTGGCCAGTATATCGGCCTTCAAAGAATAGAATATCAGGGTTGGAAGGGACCTCAGGAGGTCATCTAGTCCAGGCCCCTGCTCAAAGCAGGACCAATCTCCAACTAAATCATCCCAGCCAGGGCTTTGCCTGACCTTAAAAACCTCAAAGGAAGGAGATTCCACCACCTCCCTAAGTAACCCATTCCCGTGCTTCACCACCCTCCTAGTGAAAATTTTTTTCCTAATATCCAACCTAAACCTCCCCCACTGCAACTTGAGACCATTACTCCTTGTTCTGTCATCCGCTACCACTGAGAACAGTCTAGAACCATCCTCTTTGGAACCCCCTTTCAAGTAGTTGAAAGCAGCTATCAAATCCCCCCTCATTCTTCTCTTCTGCAGACTAAACAATCCCAGTTCCCTCAGCCTCTCCTCAGAAGTCATGTGTTCCAGTCCCCTAATCATTTTTGTTGCCCTCCACTGGACTCTTTCCAATTTTTAAACATCCTTCTTGTTGTGTGGGGCCCAAAACTGTACACAGGACTCCAGATGAGGCCTCACCAATGTTGAATAGAGGGGAATGATCACGTCCCTCGATCTGCTGGCAAGGCCCCTACATATACAGCCCAAAATGCCATTGGCCTTCTTGGCAACAAGGGCATACTGTTGACTCATATCCAGCTTCTCGTCCACTGTAACCCCTAGGTCCTTTTCTGCAGAACTGCTGCTGAGCCATTTGGCCCCTAGTCTGTAGCGGTGCATGGGATTCTTCCGTCCTAAGTGCAGGACTCTGCACTTGTCCTTGTTGAACCTCATCAGATTTCTTTTGGCCCAATCCTCTAAGTTGTCTGGGTCCCTCTGTATCCTATCCCTACCCTCCAGCGTATCTACCTCTCCTCCCAGTTTAGTGTCATCTGCAAACTTGCTGAGGGTGCAGTCCACGCCATCCTCCAGATCATTAATGAAGATATTGAACAAAACTGGCCCCAGGACCGACCCTTGGGGCACTCCACTTGATACCGGCTGTCAACTAGACATGGAGCCATTGATCACTACCCTTTGAGCCTGACAATCTAACCAGCTTTCTATCCACCTTCTGCTACTCTGCTGTACCCAACTGGCCTGGGTCTATCACAAGGGGCAATATATTTTCTGTGTTATCATCTATTCCTTCTTAATGATTCCCAACATTCTGTTTGCTTTTTTCACTGCCGCTGTACACTGAGTGGATGTTTTCAGAGAACTATCTACCATGACGCCAAGATTTCTCTCCTGAATGGTAACAGATAATTTAGACCCCATCATTTTATATATAATTGGGATTATGTTTTGCAATGTGCATTGTGACATTCTGTACCTTGGGGGAAGCACACTGTAACCCCCCATATTCCTCATCTGTATATAATTATATTACATATAAAACATGCTTTGTAAAGTATCAGGGGAAAGGTTATGATCTGCTGAAAGTCATTTCTCTATCCATATAATATATCTATATAATATTCCAATCCTCCTGTGCTGATGATGAATCCCAACTTTGTCATCAGCAAATTTCATTAACACACTCCTGCTTTTTGTGCCTCCATCATCTACTCTCCCTGCACCTCAAGAGTGAGGTTAAACCCAGACTCAGACTGACTCCCCACCACCTCTATCTATTGTTGTTTAACAACAGTCCTTGGGTCAGTTTTCAATCCACATGAAGAAGCTGAGGTTGAAGCCAATCTGAGGTGACATTCCATGAGACAAATGCTTTACTACAATCCAGCTAGATCAGTGGTCTCCACCTTTTTATGCACAAGATCACTTTTTGAATTTAAGATCAACCCAGGATCTACCCCACCTCTTCCCTGAGGCCCCACCCTGCTCATTCCATTCCCCCCTCCCTCTGTCACTCGCTCTCCCTCACCCTCACTCACTTTCACCAGGCTGGGGCAGGGGGTTGGTGTGCGGGAGTGAGGGGTGCAAGCTCTGGGTGGGAGTTGGGTGCAGGAGGGGGCTCCAGGCTGGGGCAAGGGATTGGGATGCAGGAGGGGGTGAGGGGTCTGGGAGGGAGTTTGGGTGCATATGGGGGAAAAGGGTGTGAACAATCCTGAAGTACTAAAAACCTTGCAAATAAAAGCCTGCAACTCCCATTGGAGCGCTTAGGGGCCAGAGCCAGGCCATGCCATGGCTGGTGCAGAGGATTGGGGTGCAGGAGAGGGTGAGAGGTGTGGTCTCTGGGAGGGAGGTTGGTGCAGGAGGGGGCCCTGGGCTGGTGCAGGGGATTGGAGTGTGGGAAGGGGTGCAAGGTGCAAGCTCTGGCTGGGAGGTGCTTACAATCAGCGGCTCCTGGCTGGCGGCACAGTGGAGCTCTGGCAGGCTGCCTGCCTGCCGTGGCCCCACGCTGCTCTCAGGAGTAGCTGGCTGCTGGCAAATCTCTGCAGCCCCTCCAGGAGAGGGAGCAGCGGGTCTCCATGCACTGCTCACGCCTGCAAGCACCACCCCCACAGCTCCCATTGGCCAGTTCCCAGAGACGTGCCAGCAGCCAGCTGCTTTCGGGAGAGGCATAGGGCTACAGCAGGCAGCCTGCCTAAGCCCCAGTGCGCCACTGGCTTTGTAGAGGCCCAGAGATTGCGATTGACTGGCAGAGGCTCTGGGATCGATCACGATTGCTGGGTTGGTGACCACCGAGTTGAATTGTAGCCGTAGCATTCCTTTCGTTACCATTTAAGCACCAACAGTATGCTTGATGATATACAACACAGATAATACAGACAGCCCTGCTCCCAAGAGCTTACAGGCTGAGCTATGCAGATAGAGCAAAGACTCAGAGCAGTGAACGAGCTCACCACTAACTGAACTCTTGGCTTTGTCTACATCGGGGTGGGCAAACTGCAGCCCGCAAGCCATTTTAAGCCGGCCCGCAAGCTCCCACTGGGGAACCGGGTCTGGGGCTTGCCCCGCTTTGGTGCTCTAGCCGGGGCGCCAGATCGGGGGCCACACCACGTGGCTTGGCTCCACTCCGGCCAGGGCACAGGGTCGGGGGCCACATCAACTGGCTCCCAGAAGCCACGGCATGGCCTGGCTCCGGCTCCTAAGCGCTCCAATGGGAGCTGCAGGCTTTTATTTGCAAGGTTTTTAGTACTTCAGGATTGTTCACACCCTTTCCCCCATATTCTTCTTGTTAGAGATGAAGTTGCAGCTTAGCATCACTTTGATTTTTGTTTCCTCCTCATTCAATGCTGGGCCAAGTACTTTTCAATGAAGTTATACAATCTAGTTCAGAGGTGGGCAAACTATGGCCCACGGGACCGTCCTGCCCCTGGCCCAGGAGGCTCGCCCCCAGGGCCTCCCCTGCTGTCCCCCCGTCCATCCTCAGCTCACTGCGCTGCCAGCACAATGCTCTGGGCAGCAGGGCTGCAGAGTCCGGCCTGACTCAGTGCTCTGTGCTGCAGGGCACAGCTGCCTGTCCTGGTGCAGCCACACCGCCAGGCACCGGTGCTCCAGGCAGCGCAGTAACGGGGCAGGGGAGTTTGGGAGGTGGTCAGGGGCCGGGGGTGTGGATAGGGGTCAGGGCGGTCAGAGGGTGGGGAACAGGGGGGTTGAATGGGGGCAGGGGGTCATGGGGGGCAGTCAGGAAGGTGTGGGGTTGGATGGGGCAGCGGGGGGCAGCTAGGGGCGGGGGTGCTGGGGGCAGTCAGGGAGAAAGGGTAGTTGGATGGGGCAGGAGTCCCAGGGGGGCAGTCAGGAAGGGGGGGGTGAAGCAGTTAGGGGCAGGAGTCCCCAGGGGGCTGTCAGGGAACAAGGGGGGTTGGATGGGGCAGGAATCCGGGGGGGGCATCAGGAGGCAAGAAACAGCAGGGGTCAGATAAGGGGTGGGGGCCGGGCCATGCCTGGCTGTTTTGGGAGGCACAGCCTCCCCTAACCGGCCCTCCATACAATTTCAGAAACCCGATGCAGCCCTCAGGCCAAATGTTTGCCTGTCCCTGATCTAGTTAGAAGTTCATTCACCAGAGCCCCTCTCCATCAGATTTTGTGCTTTCATCAGAAGAAAGGGGTTGCTTCCCCACTTCAGTTTTCTGACAAAATGAATGACAAGCTTTCTGCAGCCAATGCCAGCTAAGGGAGATCTTTCCATCCACAGGAACTAGGAATAGTTCAGGCAGGACAGACTGTGAAAATTGCAAGAAGTGATGGAGGAACCATGGTGTCAGTAAAACCAGCGAAGCTATTTCATGGCCTGAAAGAAGTAGTTAGGTACAGTCAGTGGAAAGGGGTGGCATTTAGCATTGTATGAGTAAGAACAGGCAGATATGGTGCAAGTACATAACTAAACAATAGGCAACAGAGCATGCATTGCTTGGATGGTGGCACATTATACCTGAGGCATCACAAAGACTAGTTTCATCGACCTGCGAGGTGCACATAGGACATCCACAAAACATTTGCATTAGAAGTTTGCCCTTTGTCAGTGTGTTGTGCTTCTGAGAACATAAAACGCTCCCTGGGCCATTCTGCTGAAGTTTGACCCAGGCATCCGAGAAAGCTGAGTGGGATTGGTTGTCTTTCCAGACATGGCTGGAGTCAGAGGCTTCAGGTGTTTATTTATATAAATGATGTGGTTTTTTTCATGATCTATCCTACCCCAGCTCCTATGCCATTGGCTACCCTGCCTGAATTATGAGCGGGAATCTCACTAGAAAGGGACTCTGTGTACTTTTGATTCAGCGTTCGAAAAACACACACGTCTACATTGCCCCCCAAATGCCCAGAAAATGTCATGAGCAATATGACCTAAATTACATGACAATTCTTATTTCACTCATTTCTAATTTAAGGACAGAATTTTGGAAAGAACCATTTACTTTCCCCTTCTGGAACAATGGGGATATCGAGAAGTTCCCCAAAGCACCGCCAAGGGTGGTTGTCCTACTGGAATTTTTTAGTCACACCCCTTTCAGTACTGAGCAGTCAAGTGTGGCCCACTGGGAGCAGGTACGTGGCTATGGCATCACGCGAAAGGCCCAAGTGGCCAATCCCAATATGGCTTTGGAGAGTCCAGGCCTAAAGTTGCATGCCAATCACCGGCTGGCCTATAAAAAGGTGAATTTCCAAAAGGGCATGAGTGGCACCAGAACTCCAGCCTTCAGCTTCACTCATAAGTGAAGGCCCCTCCACAGTTATAGGGACTGGAGCAGTCATCAAATTGCTAAAAAACACATTAATCTTTATTTTGTCCTCTAGGAACTAGTCAGCCAGTGGCTTCTCAGAGGGACTCATTAGTTTTGCACTTGCATGAAGAAGGAAGGGAGGGCAACAAATAAGCCCTTGGGGATTCATTAAATACAATTCACTAAATAAAACAGAGTGCAAAGGAATACCTAGAGGAGAAGAAAAGAGCTGATGACAAAGCCTAGCCCTAGAATGAGCGTGAGATTTCTTTATTAAAATGCTCTAGCTGCATAGCAGCTGTTTTTGTCAAGTGCCATGGGTGTTAGGGAAGTGTCTAGGGTGGCATATACATTATACAGGGCTTTGAATGGGTCTGGGAAAAAACCCTCTGGGCTACAATTTCTCAGGCCCCATTCCCAGCCCAAAAGATGGTTTTTATTACAGTAGAAAGTTCGGGCCCAGGTGGCCTAGTCATGTATGGAAATCAGCATGTCCTACCCTTTCCTCCACGGCCTCCTCCTACAGCATTTTTCAAATGTTATGTTTTTATGCAAGCTGCTTTTCAAAACTTCACTCTTACTCTGGGCTCAAGGCCAGATCGCCTCAGCCCACAGAAGAGCATGGGGGAAGAGGTCCCCACATCTGCTCCCACCATTCTGTCCCTAGCCTCCCTTCAGTGGTTCCACCTTCTGCAGCAGGTTTTCCTCCCTGAAATGCTGGTGGGAATATCTAGTGACATGCACATTCAGCTCCCTGCACAGAGGAGCTCATAATCCCTTCCCTGACCCTCTCCAAGGGAGTAAGGAGGCAGCAAAGTAAACCCCGGTTCAGGGCAAGCTCAAGAACGGCAACACAGATCCATTTGCTTGTGCCAGAGTGTCTCTGAAAGAGCCCCTGGATTCAGAGCTGGGCATAAGCAACACCTTTAAACTGCCCCGTCAGTGCTTTTTAAGCCAGGGAAACTGAGAAACATTTAGTTCTTCCTGTTCCTGCTTCTTTATTGCCATAAAAATAGGATCTCACTTTCCCATGAGTTTACCCTCTCCACTTGCTTCTGCCTCTGAAATCATTTCTCAGGTGTTTCGAGAAGGATTACAATGCCAAAAATGGCAGGGACAGGTGAACCAACCCAAACTTCTAACACCCACAGTTCAAACTGAACTGGGCTAAAGCCTCCAAGTTCAGTTCCCCTTTTTATTTATTTCCATACTTCCTTTAGCCAAAAGCACCAGCACCAGGAAAGGCCTCCATCATGGCATTCTGCACCACCTCCTTTGTTGGAAAGATTTCCAGCCTGACTTTTAGACCCCAGTGGTTCAGGTAAGGATCAGATCTTTTAGGAAATTTCAGCCAGGACTACAACTGTAGATGAGGAATAGGAGAAGCAAGAGCAGCTAAATTTCCATAGAACAGAGACCATGGATGTACCCCTGGAAAAAAAATACTGGAGACACACGATAAAGTCTGTAAACAGGACTGTCTCTGCCAGGAAACAGTTCTCAGCTTCGAAAGACACAGCAGCAACATTTGGTAATTATCCAGTCCAAAGCATACACATTCTACAACTTCATTCTGGAGATGCAAGGGCCCCAGAAAGCAGATGCTGATTCTGGAAATCAGTGTAGGTCTCATAACATCACTTGAAGAAAGGTTTCTGGAGAGATTTGGGGAGCATATTTTCTTTACCCAACTGATAACACATTGTCTGCTTTGGAGCTTGGGGAATTCCCTTCTTCAGAATAGCTAGTTAACTCAGAGTGGTTTAGCATACACTGGCTCCAAGATATGGTGAACCAGAACCAGGAACAGACTTCCTAGAAATGTCACACTGAGAAGGGAGACCAGGACATAGCGACCAATGAAGAAGGTGTCCACGATCTGAGGAGAGTGGAAAGGTCACAAATTACACAACAGCATTTCCTTCTTTATCACTGTTAACAAAAGCCCTACTGCAGGTACCATGGCAATTTGACCAGTTCACTGTAGAAGAACAAGTAAGTGTTCTCTGGGGGCTGGGAGATGGTGTGCCAGGTAGTAAAAAAATAGAACAGAAAAGAACTTTTGGCCTTTTGAAAAGGAAAAGCCAGCCAAGATAAAAGTGGCAGCTCCATGCAGGCAGGCAGGGGTGGGGCTACACTCCTTCCCAAATGTGCCACGTCTCAGCAGGATTTCTCCGATAAACGCAGGCTGCTCTGCCTAACCCGCTGGCGGGGTCACTGCTGAGTAACAAAGGGAATGTCTTCTCCCTCTAGAGCTGTGTGCGCCAACTCCAAAGCAGGATGAAATTCAAACCCTGTTCTGCTGAATACCAACTCACAGTGCTAGCATTTGACCCACAGAGCTGCCATCCTCTTATTTTAAATTTAATAGGTTCACATGAGACACATTCATGGTAGTACTCACACTGAATTTCTGTTGGTTCTGATTACTGGACAGTGGTTCGAATGCTACCACTTGTGAGTGGGTTTATATAATAGGTTCCTATTCCCATCCTGTTTCAAGCTTAGTTCTAAGGCGAGAATTAAGCTGAGCCATGAAGCAGCAAGGTACCTACTATTTAGATGAATGAGAGTGTTTAATCATGGAGTGGAGCCCAATTCTGCATTCCTTGGACCCAAACTTCCATAGAATTCAGTAGGAATCTAAGGTGAACCAGAGTGCAGAATCTGATCCATGAGGTTCAAAATAGCCCTGAGTTAACCATGCTCAGCTCACTAGAATAACATGTGGCCGTGAGTCATGACAGTGAGACAAGAGCTGAAATCTTGTCCAGCAATTATTTCCCTGAAGTCAACCAGTTGTTTCATGAACTCCATGTCACACAGCTGCTTCTTCCAGAATACTAGTCACTGATCTTTATATTTATGGGCATTGATATATGGCACCACTGTGCTTACAGAGGATACATGGCAGGAAAAGAATATCTGATTATTTAGTGAAGATGCAGACACAGAAGGCAGACAAAATGATAGTGAGAAACACCAACCAGAAAGCCCAGGATTATGAAATCATCCTTTGAGCTTCTGGGATTGCTTATAACAAAGGTGAGTATTATGAAACGGTGTTAACACAAGCTTGACCTTGGCTCTGCTACAGAACAAGTCTCTTGAGGGCGACATGTTTGCTCGTCCAACACTTTCACTTTTTAATTAGCCAATTAGCAGGCTTTGAGCATAGAAAGCCCAGGCCATGTATTATTGATATCGTATTGAGCTGGGCTGCTTCAGGGGCAAGTCCTGGAGATCCTGTAAATGAGCATTCATTCTGCTGGTTTGTCGAACATGTACACTATAACCTATTTGCACCACGGCCCTTGATCTCAGTTCCAAGTTTTACTTGGAGCAAGGCAATTTACATGCAAGATGGGAAGGGGGAGGGGGAGGGGAGGAAAAAAAAAAAAAGAGAACCTCTCATACCACACTGTACCTTGGGGAAACACCCTATGCCACCATGTAAATTCTTTAATATGATTGTGTGGTACACAATGCAAAGTTTGTCATGGTAGGTGTCTTTGGAAGGCTCATGACACACTGAGCATTGTTGTTACAGTAATGTTATAGGTTGTAATTTCATGTATATAGTTATGAGGCTGAAAACATATCCTCATAGCTTAAAACAAGCCCAGGCAAAAACTCTCCAGGAGCAGAGGGGCAGTTCATAGATATTAAGGTCAGAAGGGACCATCATGATCATCTAGTCCGACATCCTGCACAACACAGGCCACAGAATCTCACCCACCCACTCCTGTGATAAACCTCTCACCTATGTCTGAGCTATTGAAGTCCTCAAATCATGGTTTAAAGACTTCAAGGTGCAGAGAATCCTCCAGCAAGTGACCTGTGCCCCATGCTACAGAGGAAGGCAAAAAACCCCCGGGCCTCTTCCAGTCTGCCCTGGAGGAAAATTCCTTCCTGACCCCAAATATGGCGATCAGTTCACACCTCATCAGGGCATGAATGGGACAAACCCAGCCCAGCCTCACAGGAACAAAGGACACTGGCCTAGGCAGCAACAAAGGATCTGTTGGACTCTCGAGGGAGTCACCCCCCTTCCCTTGGTCAGTTTGGGACTATGATGAGGTAATGCTCACCTGACTCTGAAGGGGGGGGGGGCCGCAAAGCCAAGAGGGAAGAAAGGACATGATAAAAGGGAGAGACGTTTGCCATGCTGGCTCTCTCTTCCAACTCCATCTACAGACACCACCACCAAGCGACTGATCAAAGGGGAGAGCCTGGCTGAAGGGCAACCAGCCAGTCTGTGATGAGAACATCTAAGTTTGTAAGGGCACTGAAAGTGTTAAGATCAGCTTAGAATGTGTTTTGCTTTTATTTCATTTGACCAAATCGGACTTCTTGTGCTTTGACTTATAATCACTTCAAATCTATCTTTTGTAGTTAATAAATTTGTTTATTCTACCTGAAGCAGTGCATTGGTTTGAAGGATATCAGAGACTCCCCTTGGGATAACAAGCCTGATATATATCAATTTATTTGTTAAATTGACGAACTCATATAAGCTTGCAGCATCCAGCGGGCATAACTGGACACTGCAAGACGGAGGTTCCTAGGATTGTGTCTGGGACCGCAGATACTGGCTAGTGTCATTCGGTTGCACAGTCCAAGCAGTGCTGGCCAAAAGTGCTCGCTCACGTAGCTGGGAGCTGCTTACATGGTAGAGGCTGTCTGAACAGCCCGGGAGTGGGGGTTCTCAGAGTCGAGGACTGGAGTGACCTAGCAGATCATCGGTCCAGGTAACACCAGGGGAACGTCACACATACCACACAACTCAATATTTAGAGAAGTGAGTATCATTCCTCTGCATGCTAATAATGGAATATGGGAAAGAGCACTTTGGTATCCAAAGCCCCAAACACCTACAGAAGGGCTGGGAGATGTAGAGCAAGAATAAGACAAACACAGAAAGCAGCATGGTATGAGCAGGAGTCAAGAGAATCCACCATCTAAACTATGGCCAACAGAGACTAAGCTCTTAGAAAGGTGAAAGGACACCAATCGGGCTCTGAGACAGAAGGCAAGTGGAATTAGGGGTAAATGACTGAGAAAGTCAGTGGAGGGTCAGGCAGGGTGCTGAATGCAGGACTCTTTGCCAAGTGATTATTACTCTATAATGCTCAAAAGCGTGCTGGGTGCTGCAAGGAAGGCAAAGAAAGGCATGGTCCCTGAACCAAAGCATTTGCAGTCTAACTTAGAAATGTGAGCAAGCAGCAATGGAGGCAGCTTGAACTCCCAGAAACCAAGAAAAATTCTGAGGCCAGGCAGGCTGCACTGTGCAACAAGCAAGAGACAGAGGGGTTTTGAGGCAAGCCACCTTGGAGCGCAGAGCCTTGGAGGAAGGCTCACCATAGAACTAACTGCCTGCATCCTCCAGTCAAACAACCAGTATCCTGCCAGAGGAAAACCAAGGAGGAACAGAAAATTTCCCTTAGAAAGTACTTGTCTTCCAACTGCAGAAGAACAGGGTGAACATTCCTCAAGCTCTGAGAGTTCCTCAAGGACACAGGAAATCACAGTGCTAAGAAAGGGCTTTTTAATCACTGAGACAAAGTCAGGTGTGTGATAATAAAGGAACTATAGGATCATTACTAAGAGTCCAGCTCACAAACCTTTTGGTGAAAACTGTGGTATGAGAATCTGTCAGTACCCACAAACTAGGACACTGTAGGTAAAACTCAAGCGCAATCTGCTGTAGAGTCCTATCTTCCAACTGCATTCCCAGGCAAGCCCAGCAAAAACAGGAGAACTAAGAGCTGCAGTGTGTGAGTGAAAAGATGGTGTAAAGAGTGAGGAATTTAAATCATTAGTACTGGGAAACCTTTGGCAAGAGGGAGAACAAGCACAGAAAGGGCATTCGCTGATGGACCCAAAAGGGAACCAGATTACTGGTAATGAAGACTCTGAATGTTCTGATGGGTTAATCTAGATTGACTCTTCTGGAGGCAGCTGACATGCAAGTGAAACTGTATTTTAGCAGGGGCAGGATTACAATTGCCCCAGAAGAAGAGCAGATAGGGGATACAAAGAAGCACTCTAGCAGGGTAACAGTGACAGGAAAGAGAATGAGAAAAGCTCACAGACTGAAGTATTATGGGATTATCAAAATTGTAAATCTCTTGCACTATAAATGGGATTTTTACAGCAATTTACAGATGCAGAGCAAGCCAAAATTTCCTGCCCTGAAGATTTTAAGCTAAGGCAAAGACCAGACACAAACAGTATGGGGAATATTACTCGCGAGGAGGCAAATGAAATACCAAAAGAGGAGAGAGCACTAAGTTTAGTGGCTAAGATGATGAAGATTGTTCTACATGGGGCCAGAGGGCAGCCTGATGGAAGGTGAAAAGATCAAAGTTGAAGAAAGAGACAAAGGAGGAGAGAGAAAAGGTTGTGAGTTGCCGAAGGAGCACATGAGGGAAGATGTGGCAAGAAAACAGGAGCCACAGCAGAATTAAAGAAAGTACATGAGGGGGTGTGTATGGTGGGGAGGGAATGTGAAACATGGCAGGAGGAGGAGGAGATGACTTTAGCAGAGGTGTTCCGAGTACGTGGAGGGTAGAAAGAGATGACGGGAGAGGTACAGTACTCAAGGCAGGAGCCAAACAAGGGCTCTAGCAGGGTTTGAGTAGTGAGGTGATGGCGAGGCATGGGTGGGCTCTGATTAAAAAAGAGTGACAAATGCCTCTACCTCAGGGTCAGTTAATCAGGGAGTAAGAACTGTCCTGGGAGAACGCAAAAACTTTCCTGCATACCAGAAAGATGGCAGGACACTGCAGCTCCTGACTAGAAACTATACTGCACGAATAGGCTGGGCCACCAAAGCACTGCACAAAAAGAGTTCCAATCCTGACTAAGGACTTCTGAGAAAAGGAACTAGGAGGTAGGATCCATAGGGATGCAAATACCAGTTTGTAAGGGTATGTCTACACTATGAAATTAGGTCGAATTTATAGAAGTCGGTTTTTTAGAAATCGGTTTTATATATTCGAGTGTGTGTGTCCCCACAGAAAATGCTCTAAGTGCATTAAGTGCATTAACTCGGCAGAGTGCTTCCACAGTACCGAGGCTAGAGTCAAACTTCCGGAGCGTTCCACTGTGGGTAGCTATCCCACAGTTCCCGCAGTCTCCGCTGCTCATTGGAATTCTGGGTTGAGATCCCAATGCCTGATGGGGCTAAAACATTGTCGCGGGTGGTTCTGGGTACATATCGTCAGGCCCCCGTTCCCTCCCTCCCTCCGTGAAAGCAAGGGCAGACAATCGTTTCGCTCCTTTTTTCCTGAGTTACCTGTGCAGACGTCATACCACGGCAAGAATGGAGCCCACTCAGCTCACTGTCACCGTATGTCTCCTGGGTGCTGGCAGACGCGGTACTGCATTGCTACACAGCAGCAGCAACTCATTGCCTTGTGGCAGCAGACGGTGCAATAGGACTGGTAGCCGTCATCGTCATGTCCGAGGTGCTCCTGGTTGCCTCTGTGAGGTCGATCAGGAGCGCCTGGGCAGACATGGGCACAGGGACTAAATTTGGAGTGACTTGATCAGGTCATTCTCTTTAGTCCTGCAGTCAGTCCTATTGAACCATCTTATGGTGAGCAGGTAGGCAATACGGATTGCTAGCAGTCCTATTGCATCATCTTCTGCCAAGCAGCCATGAGATGTGGATGGCATGCAGTCCTTCTGCACCGTCTGCTGCCAGCCAAAGATGTAAAAGATAGATGGAGTGTATCAAAACAAGAAATAGACCAGATTTGTTTTGTACTCATTTGCAAACCCCTCCCCCCCCATCTAGGGGACTCATTCCTCTAGGTCACACTGCAGTCACTCACAGAGAAGGTGCAGCGAGGTAAATCTAGCTATGTATCAATCAGAGGCCAGACTAACCTCCTTGTTCCAATAAGAACAATAACTTAGGTGCACCATTTCTTATTGGAACCCTCTGTGAAGTCCTGCCTGAAATACTCCTTGATGTAAAGCCACCCCCTTTGTTGATTTTAACTCCCTGTAAGCCAACCCTGTAAGCCATGTCGTCAGTCACCCCTTCCTGCGTCAGAGCAACGGCAAACAATCGTGCATCTGAGTTGAGAGTGCTGTCCAGAGCAGTCACAATGGAGCACTCTGGGATAGCTCCCGGAGGCCAATACCGTCGAATTGTGTCCACAGTACCCCAAATTTGACCCGGCAAGGCTGATTTAAGCACTAATCCACTTGTCAGGGGTGGAGTAAGGAAATCAATTTTAAGAGCCCTTTAAGTCGAAATAAAGGGCTTCATCGTGTGGATGGGTGCAGGTTTACATCGATTTAACGCTGCTAAATTCGACCTAAAGTCCTAGTGTAAACCAGGGCTAAGAATACAAGCAGAACTGTCAAATGCAAGAATTCCAGAATACAGTAGTTTGGGTTACTCCAGATCACAACAGGGATTGAGAGAGTCAGGATGGAAACTATAGTAGTGATGTGCTCCCAATATCATAACAAGGGGCTCCCACAAAGTTTTCCTTCTTGGTGTGTGATAAACCCCGTGTCCCTAGCATGTACATGCTGCAGAGATGAGAGGTAGGGGACTCAGGATGCTCATATAGCCACAGCTGCAAATAGCACTCACTTCTCACTTCAGATGGTCAGCAGACTGCAGCCCATCCTATTGGGCACAGACCTGGCTACAGGGATCCATGCTTTTGTGCACTTCCAGTTTGATCACTGCAGCTCATTGTACCTAGGAATGAAGCCACATACCCTGAGAAAGCTGAAGCTGACATGTAACCCTGTAGCACATCTGCTCAGAAACAAAGGCTGCTGTGAAGACAATGTCCCAAAGCTACTCCTGAGGGCATTCTGTGCAAAAAATTTAAAAATTCTGCAAGTTTTATTTGTCAATAAATAAATGCGGAGGCTCCATCATGGCAGATGGAAATGGTAAAATCATCAATAATAATGCAGAAAAAGCAAGTGGGGGGGGGGGGGAGAAACCAGATGATATAGTCTCATCATATGGTGTTGACAACACTCTTTCCATTCCACTAGTATCTTTGGAGAATGTTAAACAGAAGTTACTAAAATCAGTAGGTCCAGATAATTTGCATCCAAGAGTTTTGAAAGAACTGGCTGAGCAGCTCACTAGACCATTAACATAGCTTTTCAATAAGCTGTAGAGAACTGGGGAAGTTCCAGAAGACTTAAAGAAAGCAAACATTGTGCCAATTTTTAAAGAGGGTAAACAGGATGACCCGAATAATTATAGGCCTATCAGCCTCACACTGAGAGTCTCTGGATTAAGTTTAGAAGTGTGAGCAACAAGGGTGATGTTGTGGTGGGAGTCTACTATAGACCACCGGACCAGGGGGATGAGGCTTTCTTCCAGCAACTCACAAAAGTTACTAGATCGCATGCCCTGGTTCCCAAGGGAGACTTCAATCACCCTGATATCTGCTGGGAGAGTAATACAGCGGTGCACAGACAATCCAAGAAGTTTTTGGAAAATGTAGGGGACAGTTTCCTGGTGCAAGTGCTGAAGGAACCAACTAGGGGCAGAGCTCTTCTTGACCTGGTGCTCACAAACCGGGAAGAATTAGTAGGGGAAGCAAAAGTGGATGGGAACCTGGGAGGCAGTGACCATGAGATGGTCGAGTTCAGGATCCTGACACTAGAAGAAAGGAAAGCAGCAGAATACGGACCCTGGACTTCAGTTCCCTGAGGGAGTCAAAGTCTGCTTTTCTGATGGGCAAGATCTCCTGGGAGAACAACATGAGGGGGAAAGGAGTCCAGGAGAGCTGACTGTATTTTAAAGATTCCTTACTGAGATTACAGGGACAAACCATCCCGATGTGTAGAAAAAAAAATAGTAAATATGGCAGGCGACCAGCTTGGCTTAACAGTGAAATCCTTGCTGATCTTAACCACAAAAAAGAAGCTTACAAGAAGTGGAAGACTGGACAGATGACCAGGGATGAGTATAAAAATATTGCTCGGGCATGCAGGAGTGAAATCAGGAAGCCCAAATCACACCTGGAGTTGCAGCTACCAAGAGATGTTAAGAGTAACAAGAAGGGTTTCTTCAGGTATGTTAGCAACAAGAAGAAAGTCAAGGAAAGTGTTGGCCCCTTACTGAATGAGGGAGGCAACCTAGTGACAAAGGATGTGGAAAAAGCTAATGTACTCAATGCTTTTTTTGCCTCTGTCTTCACGAACAAGGTCAGCTCCCAGACTACTGCACTGGGCAGCACAGCATGGGGAGGAGGTGACCAGCCCTCTGTGGAGAAAAAAGTGGTTCAGGACTATTTAGAAAAGCTGGACGAGCACAAGTCCATGGGGCCGGATGCGCTGCATCCGAGAGTGCTAAAGGAGTTGGCGGATGTGATTGCAGAGCCATTGGCCATTATCTTTGAAAACTCATGGCGATCGGGGGAAGTCCCGGACGACTGCAAAAAGGCTAATGTAGTGCCCATCTTTAAAAAAGGGAAGAAGGAGGATCCTGGGAACTACAGGCCAGTCAGCCTCACCTCAGTCCCTGGAAAAATCATGGAGCAGGTCCTCAAGGAATCAATTCTGAAGCACTTGGAGGAGAGGAAAGTGATCAGGAACAGTCAGCATGGATTCACCAAGAGCAAGTCATGCCTGACTAATCTAATTGCCTTCTATGACGAGATAACTGGTTCTGTGGATGAAGGGAAAGCAGTGGACGTGTTGTTCCTTGACTTTAGCAAAGCTTTTGACACGGTCTCCCACAGTATTCTTGCCAGCAAGTTAAAGAAGTATGGGCTGGATGAATGGACTATAAAGGTGGATAGAAAGCTGTCTAGATTGTCGGGCTCAACGGGTAGTGATCAATGGCTCCATGTCTAGTTGGCAGCCGGTATCAAGTGGAGTGCCCCAAGGGTCGGTTTTGTTCAGTACCTTCATAAATGATTGGAGGATCGTGTGGATTGCACCCTCAGCAAGTTCGCAGATGACACTAAACTGGGAGGAGAGGTAGATACGCTGGAGGGTAGGGATAGGATACAGAGGGACCCAGACAACTTAGAGGATTGGGCCAAAAGAAATCTGATGAGGTTCAACAAGGACAAGTGCAGAGTCCTGCACTTAGGACGGAAGAATCCCATGCACCGCTACAGACTTGGGACCGAATGGCTCGGCAGCAGTTCTGCAGAAAAGGACCTAGGGGTGACAGTGGACGAGAAGCTGGATATGCGTCAACAGCGTGCCCTTGTTGCCAAGAAGGCCAATGGCATTTTGGGATGTATAAGTAGGGGCATAGTGAGCAGATCAAGGGACGTGATCGTTTCCCTCTATTCAACACTGGTGAGGCCTCATCTGGAGTACTGTGTCCAGTTTTGGGCCCCACACTACAAGAAGGATGTGGAAAAATTGGAGAGAGTCTAGTGGAGGGCAACAAAAACGATTAGGGGTCTGGAACACATGACTTCTGAGGAGAGGCTGAGGGAACTGGGGATGTTTAGTCTTCGGAAGAGAAGAATGAGGGGGGATTTGATAGCTGCTTTCAACTACCTGAAAGGGGGTTCCAAAGAGGATGGCTCTAGACTGTTCTCAGTGGTAGCAGATGACAGGACAAGGAGTAATGGTCTCAAGTTGCAGTGGGGGAGATTTCGGTTGGATATTAGGAAAAGCTTTTTCACTAGGAGGGTGGTAAAACACTGGAATGCGTTACCTAGGGAGGTGGTAGAATCTCCTTCCTTAGAAGTTTTTAAGGTCAGGCTTGACAAAGCCCTGGCTGGGATGATTTAATTGGGGATCGGTCCTGCTTTGAGCAGGGGGTTGGACTAGATGACCTCCTGAGGTCCCTTCCAACCCTGATATTCTATGATTCTATGACCCTGGGTAAGATAATGGAGCAGCTGATAAGGGACTTGATTAATAAAGACCAAAAGGAATGTAATGAAATTAATATGAATCAGTGTGGGTTTATGGAAACTAGACCCTATCAAACTAACTTGATTTTTTTTTTTTTTTAAATGAGAACACAAAGTTTGCTTGATAAAGGTAATAGTGTTGACCTAACAGACTTGGACTTGGTACTGCTCAACATTCTGATTAAAAAATTAGAATAGAAAATTAATATGGCACTCATTAAATGGATTGAAAACTGGCTAACTGCAAACTTAACTATAACTGTAAACAAGGAATTGTCACAAACAGGTTTGTTTCCACTGGGGTCCTGCAGGGCTCAGTTCTTGGTCCTATGCTATTTAACATTTTTATCAATGACCTGGAAAAATCAAAATCATCACTGATAAAGTTTGTAGATGACACAAAAATTGGGTGTGCGCTAAATAATGAAGAGGACAAGTCACGGATGCAGAGCTATCCGCATCGCTTGGTAAAATGGACACAGGCAAACAATATGCATTTGATACAGCTAAATGTAAATGTATACATCTAGGAACAAAGAATGTAGGCCATACGTACAGGATGGGGGACTCAATCCTGGGAACCAGTGACTCTGAAAAAGATATGGGGGTTGTAGTGGATAGTCAACTGAACCCAAGCTCCCAGTGTGGCATTGTGGCCAAAAGAGCTAATGAGACCCTTGGATTTATAAATAGGGGAAACTCGAATAGAAGTAGAGAGGTTATTTTACCACTGTACTTGGCATTGGTGTGACTGATGCTGAAATACTGTGTCTGGTTCTGGTGTCCACAATTCAAGAAGGATGGTGATACACTGAAGAGGGTTCAGAGAAGAGCCACAAGAATGATTACAGGATTAGAAAACACGCTGTATGGTGAAACTCAAGGAGCTCAATCTGTTTAGTTTAACAAAGAGAAGGCGGAGGGGTGACTTGATCACAATCTACAAGTACCTACATGGGGAAACAAACACTTAATAAAGAACTCCTCTTCTGTCTAGCTGAGAAAGGTATAACATGATTCAACGGCTGAAAGTTAAAGCTAGATAAATTCAGACTGTGCGAGTAATTTCACTGTGCGAGTAATTAACCATTGGAACAGTGTACCAAGGGTCGTAGTAGACTCTCCATGATGACAATTTTAAAATCAAGATTGGATTTTTTTTTTTTTTTTTTTTTTTTTTTTAAAAGACCAGCTCTAGGTATTATCTGGGGGAAGTTTTATGGCCTGTGCTATACAGGAGGTTTGATTAGATAATCATAATGATCCCTTCTGGTCTTAGAATCTATGAACTCCCATTCATCCATGTCAGAAAATGACTCACTGAGGACAGCAGGTTGCTCACCTCTGGGCAGTGGCAGGACCCAGCTGACTCCACCCATAGAGAAGTCTTTGGCATCATGGAACAGACAAGGGGGTCCTAACCACCCCACTCTACTTGTGCCTCTTGCTCAGGCTCCAAAGGGGTGCAGCCAGCCAGGTATCTAGGGCAGGGTAGCAGAGAGGAGAGCTGGCAGGGAGTCACCAGTGGTCAAAGAAGGGAGGAGAGAGAAAGCAGCAAGCTAATGCTGAGGCTGGGCTGAGCTTCCATCCCCCGTATCTGAATACAAGGGATTCCCTGCACACTCTCTCCATTGCTATCCTGCCCTGTCCTGGACACCTGGTCAGCCACAGCCCCACGTCCCCTGACAACCTCATTCCACCCCCACCCCGTTTGAAAGCCAATGGCCTAAATTGAATAAGGTGCAACCACCAGGACAACGAGCCTGAAATGGGGAAAAGAAACCATGAATTTACCTTCATTTCTGTAGCTGGTGCTGGGAACTCACTGGCACGAGGGAAAAGTAACAGAACCAACGTAACGATCACAGCAGAGAAGAAAACCATAATGACAGAGAATCTGAGGAAAGAATTGGACAGGAGGAATCCCACTATTAGGTCTCCCAGCCACACAGCTCCTTTTATAAATGAGACATTGACACTGCTCACATTTTGTCCATACCACATCAAACAAACCAATATCCCCATATCCCCCTTCTCGGCCTAACCCCAGCCCAGGTATTTAGTGCAGCCACAGGACTCCAAAAAAAGCAGCCCTCACAAATTCAAAAGAATTCTACTCTTTTTTTGTCCTTCTCATTAAGATATAAAGTGCCAACATACTGAAATGAAAGATCGTAATCCCCCATAAATCAGAGACACTGGTAGTGAAGCAGTACCCAGAAAATCTGATTTTCAAAACCACTTAGGGCAACTGGTCACACAATTTCCACTTGATCCCCTAGGCAGCACTGAAAATCTCAGACTTGTAGCGTAAGGTTTGAATTGGATGTTTTGCTGGAGCCTGGTACAGGATAGTCTCTGTACTGCCTACCCGTAAGAGCACTGGGAAATAGTTACATTTGCTTGAATCAATCATTTTAATTATTTACGCGACTTTCATGGGGGGAATCTTGGCTCAGTGAGCAAAGACTTAAAAAACAGATGAGTCTCTTAGTGAATCAGCATCCTGTCCCACAACCACACATGGGCTTTAGAGTGACAAGCTCCTGAAGTGATTTATCTTCACTGCTGCAACAAAAAGACAAATGGGAAAGGCCAAGCCCTGGAAAAGTGCCTTTAGGAATGAAATAAATATATATGTGACAGTTCATACCCCAAATCCGCCAATAATCCTTCCCACCCTACTTGGTATGTACAAGTACTCTACACACTGTAGCACTCTACGGAGAGAGGGTAGACTACAAATGAGCTGGTTAGTGTTTATGGACTCAATCTAACTCCCACTTAAATTAATGAGAGTCTGCTATTAACAGGAGATTAAAATGGATCCTATTCAAGCTGTGAGGAATTAAAGAAACAGTGCCCTAAAATCCAGATGTACTAGGACAGTCAGGCATTTCACTTCTAATAACTTTAGCTTTCTTTATCCAGAAGGCTACATCTCCTTACCTTGCAAGACCAGAGGTCCTGGATAACAGCATGCAGAGCAGCAACATCAAGACACAGAGCAGCGCTAAAATAAATACTCCTGGCCCCACCCCAAGCACAGTGCCAGCCATTCTGGAGGAGAGAGAAAGCATCAGCAAACCTGCTTCAGCTGGTCTCCCTCAATCACACAGAGGATAGATTTTTCTGCAGGTTCCATTTTTAAAACGTGTAACTATTCAAAAATAAAAACAAATACTTTAACACTAACAATCTAAGTGCAGAGAACAACCTGGGAAACTAACTACCATCTCCTCAGGCTAGTAATTTCATCTGGTAATTATTCTTCAGGTGATGCCATGTGAAGACACTGGAAGTATAAAAACAAGGAGATTTTTGTTTTAGGACAATTTGTTAACTATATTCTATTTACCCAAATTCCTGCTCCAATTCCAGCTTCATATGGACTTTTTAAAAAATAAATTTATATTCTAAACTGTTACGTAGTGTTGTGTGTACTATGAAATGCATTCTACCCAAGAGGAGTATATCTTAGTGAAGTGATCCTGGTGTACAGTTTGTATACCATTTGTTAAATATGTACAACATTTTGGGAGCCAGCTAGATGAAAGGTGCTACATAAATAAAGGTTATTAGTACAAAAGAGTTGATGCACAGTACATCAGCCGAATACACTAAGGGAGTTTACTGTGTATTTTATGTATGCTTTCAAATTTAGGTGAATTACCTTTCACTGACGACAGCTGGCGCTTGGAATGATTAATGTTTAAATATCTAGTAACCTCTTCTACTACAAGCTGAGACAACAAATTTTTCACCCACCAAGGAGAGCTACTAACGGGCTAGGATTCACCCACAGTCCATCTGCACGGTAGGAAAACAGTCCTGGTCATTTCCCCCTGCACAGAAATAACTTGGAGTTTCCAGGCACCCAGAAGTGGTCCGACTGGCCCCCGCAGGCCGGACCCAGCCCGTGGGACGATTCTGTCCGGACCGGGCGGCAGCATTTTGCTCTACAATGGGGTCCCCCACCAAGGTCGCACCAGGCGGCTGCAGCATTTGCCCGGAGCAGCGCGGCCCAGCCGGTGCGCGGCCCAGGCCCCTGCGGGGGAGGCCAGGCCCCTGTCGGCTCTTGGGCCGCCGGAGCCCACCTGGGAGGGCGCGTGGCCGCGTGACAGGAGCCAGGGCTCCGCTGACCCGTAGGACCCCCACAGGCAGATTTCCTGCGCGGAGCCCGGGCCGGGGCCGGGGCCGGGGGGGGGGTGCGGGGAGCCGCGGACCCAGCCGTAACCCCTGGGGAGGATGGAAACCCAGCGAGCCGGGGGTGCAGCAGCCCCCCGCGGCCCGGTACCTACGGGCCGCGCTCGCACAGGGTGCGGGCTCCCACCGTCCACAGCTCACCCCACGCTCGGGGCCGCCTCGGCCGCACCTGCGGGGCGTTACGCGCGGACCCGGCCAGGGAGCCGGGGCGCGGGAGGCGGCCTGGAGCGCTCACGCCAGCGAGCCGGGAAGCGACCGCCCCGCGCCCCGCATTGGATCCGGATCCAGCGCCTCAGAGCCGGCCGCGCGGGGGGCCTCACGGACACTCGAGTGGCCGGAGAAGCCCCGGCCTGGCCCTGGGGTCGGTCTCGCGGGCGGGGCGGTACCGCCCGGCCCCGGGCCCGGGGCGTCGGCTTTTACCTGCGCCCGGGCCGGGCCCCGACACTTCGCTTTCCCCCGGCTGCTCGAGCTCAAACGAGGGGGCGCCAGAGAGAGCCAATGGCAGATAAGCTTCTATTCCGGGCTGTGGCTATGCACCAGTCAGCATCCCCCTCTCAGCAGCGCCTAGCTCTCTGCTTGCCGGCTCTCCGCGGCCGGTTTCCCCGGGCAACCGGCAGCCTCGCGCGTGTTGAAATGTGCCATCTGATTGGTTAGTGCGCAGCGCTGGGCGCCAATCACTGTGGCCCGCTCCGCTGCCCCGTATCGCTATTGGTTACAGCAACTCTCGGCCCCACCACGTGACAGGCGGTCCACGACTGAGGGCGGAACACGGCAGCTGGGCTCGCGGCGACGCCGGCCCCGCCTCCTCCTTCCGGGGCGGGAGAGTCCGGCTGGGCCCCGCCCCCGGCCCGCGTCGCCGCCGCTCCCGGCGTCCCCTGCGGGCTCGGGGGTGGCGGGGCACGTGGGCAACGGGTCCCGGCTGCTGTCCTGGATCCTCTCTCCTCTGAGATCTGCCGCCCGCTCCTTCGCCCGAGGGGGAGGCTCCGCCCGTGCTCGGCCGGCGGGGCCGCGGGCTTTCACGGGCAGTCGGCGCCCCAGGTCCCAGCCACTTCACTCGCTGCCCCAGGCCTGCTGCGCCACAGGCCTGTGTCGTGGTTGGGTTTAGCCCGGTCTCGCAGCACACGGGCTGAGGGATCCGCTTGTCCTCAGTGCCCCAGTGCGGCTGAAGAAGCCCCGCCAATCCCTGTGTCTAGCCCTCAGACGGCGCCACAAAATGTGGGGGACCACCCCCCTAGAGACGACCCCGCAGCCCGTGTCTGGCTCCCTCCGAATCTGTCCGCTCTCCTTTGTGTGTGTGAGCCCCGGACTGAAGGAACACCCCCCAACCAGCCAGCCCCCTCCATGTGGGTGAATCCCCCAGATGAGGGAGACCCCTCGCTTGTCTGATACCATACAGAGTGAGGAATCTTCTCCCCCTGGTGCCCTATACCACCAGCCTGTTTGGAAAACTCTCCTGAGCAACAATTTTGACATGTTAAATCCCCATCCCACTGCACCTCCCCTCCCTCATTAGGCCCCACCTCTACATACCCCCAAATTCTTCTTTTCACCTCCTTGCAGACCCCTCCCTCCACTCTTATCTTGTTCTTAAAAGGATACTGCTACTAACCAAATTACAAACACTAAAAATATAATAAAATAGTTACAAACACATCAAAACTCATTTAGAAATAAGAAAAGGAGGACTTGTGTCACCTTAAAGACTAACCAATTCATTTGAGCATAAGCTTTCGTGAGCTACAGCTCACTTCATCAGATGATGTATCCGATGAAGTGAGCTGTAGCTCACGAAAGCTTATGCTCAAATAAATTTGTCAGTCTCTAAGGTGCCACAAGTCCTCCTTTTCTTTTTGCGAATACAGACTAACACGGCTGCTACTCTGAAACCTGTCATTTAGAAATGTTTTACAATAAAGACATTTGAACAATTCCATTTTAACCTTTATACTTACTGTTCTACAACTATTTTCATAGAGGTCATCATCATCGGGGCTGAACTTGCAATTGTCAAAGCTATAATAGAGTGCTCAACCACCTCAGCCATAGGAACAACCAGTAAGGAGAAGGTACTGTGTAGTCTGCTAAGTGGAGCAGCCCAACAGGGTGATGACAGAGAAAATCTGCATTTTTATTTTTCCAGTTCAAGTACTGAGGCTTGGTGGAGGCCCCGGGGTGGTGACTGGAGATGCCTGTGGGGTTGAGAATTTGAAGAAGTTGTTGGATCTCCACTGATGGGGTAGGGGAAAAATCTTGAACATGTCTCTGCCTTGACATCAACTTTGTCACTTTCATGCAGTAAAGGAAAGTTTAATCAGAATAAACATTAACTGGAGGCAAAAAGGTGACCAAAGGATGTTCTGATTAATAGAAACTGGATTTGACAAAAATAGCAAATTGCATTGTTTCTGTCTGTTGGGTAAGCAGCTTTTGAAGCCAAACAGGAAGATGCAAACAATTCTACTGTGTGATATTGGAGGCTCCATTCTTGTTCCTTGCCATTTAATAAACATCTTTCAGTAGTAAATTATTAAGTCAGGATTTTCTCTGGTCTGGACCCGACGAAGTGAGATGAGAGGACAGGAAATCAAACAAACAAGCCTTCCCTTGGCATCACTGTCTCATTGTGTTTCATGAAAGGTGCCACTCTTCATAATTTTTTTTAAAGTGGGCTCTCTTTGATAGCTGTGCTCAGCAACTCTCAAACAAGGGCTCTCTGCTGTTATTCACAGACATGATTAATTTGCTGTTTCCATCAATCAGAAGATCTGTGCACTGACAGAATGCAACTGAGTATTTGAAAAGATTCCTGCCTTAGGTTTGCTATGGTCATATCAAGGATGGGCCTGAACCAGCCCAGCCCACTCAACTTCAGGGAAATTTGGATCACGCTCTGAACTCTGTGGCTCGGGCCTCTCCCTCGTTACATTCAGGGATAAGTTTCAGAATAGCAGCCGTGTTAGTCTATATCCGCAAAAAGAAAAGGAGGACTTGTGGCACCTTAGAGACTAACACATTTATTTGAGCATAAGCTTTCATGAGCTCACTTCATCAGATGCATTCAGTGGAAAATACAGTGGGGAGATTTATATACACAGAGAACATGAAACAATGAGTGTTACCATACACGCTGTAACGAGAGTGATCAGGTAAGGTGAGCTATTACCAGCAGGAGAGTGTGTGTGTGTGGGGTGGGGGGGGGACCTTTTGTAGTGATAATCAAGGTGGGCCATTTCCAGCAGTTGACAAGAACGTCTGAGGAACAGCGGGGGGTGGCGGGGAGGAATCAACATGGGGAAATAGTTTTGCTTTGTGTAATGACCCATCCACTCCCAGTCTTTATTCAAGCCTAAGTTAATTGTATCCAGTTTGCAAATTAATTCCAATTCAGCAGTCTCTCGTTGGAGTCTGTTTTTGAAGGTTTTTTGTTGAAGAATTTCAACTTTTAGGTCTGTAATCGAGTGACCAAAGAGATTGAAGTGTTCTCCAACTGGTTTTTGAATGTTATAATTCTTGACGTCTGATTTGTGTCCATTGATTCTTTTACGTAGAGACTGTCCAGTTTGGCCAATGTACATGGCAGAGGGGCATTGCTGGCACGGCACATGATGGCATATATCACATTGGTAGATGTGCAGGTGAACGAGCCTCTGATAGTGTGGCTGATGTGATTAGGCCCTATGATGGTGTCCCCTGAATAGATATGTGGACACAGTTGGCAACGGGCTTTGTTGCAAGGATAGGTTCCTGGGTTAGTGGTTCTGTTGTGTGGTGTAAAAAGAAAAGGCGTACTTATGGCACCTTAGAGACTAGCCAATTTATTTGAGCATAAGCTTTCGTGAGCTACAGCTCACTTCATCGGATGGTGTGTGGTTGCTGGTGAGTATTTGCTTCAGGTTGGGGGGCTGTCTGTAAGCAAGGACTGGCCTGTCTCCCAAGATCTGGGAGAGTGATGGGTCGTCCTTCAGGATAGGTTGTAGATCCTTGATGATGCATTGGAGAGGTTTTAGTTGGGGGCTGAAGGTGATGGCTAGTGGCTTTCTGTTATTTTCTTTGTTGGGCCTGTCCTGTAGTAGGTGACTTCTGGGTACTCTTCTGGCTCTGTCAATTTGTTTCTTCACTTCGGCAGGTGCGTATTGTAGTTGTAAGAATGCTTGATAGAGATCTTGTAGGAGTTTGTCTCTGTCTGAGGGGTTGGAGCAAATGCGGTTGTATCGTAGAGCTTGGCTGTAGACAATGAATCGTGTGGTGTGGTCTGGATGAAAGCTGGAGACATGTAGGTAGGAATAGTGGTCAGTAGGTTTCCGGTATAGGGTGGTGTTTATGTGACCATCGCTTATTAGCACCGTAGTGTCCTGGAAGTGGATCTCTTGTGTGGACTGGTCCAGGCTGAGGTTGATGGTGGGACGGAAATTGTTGAAATGGTGGAATTCCTCAAGAGCTTCTTTTCCATGGGTCCAGATGATGAAGATGTCATCAATGTAGTGCAAGTAGAGTAGGGCATTAGGGGACGAGAGCTGAGGAAGCGTTGTTCTAAGTCAGCCATAAACATGTTGGCATACTGTGGGGCCATGTGGGTACCCATAGCAGTGCCGCAGATTTGAAGGTATACATTGTCCCCAAATGTGAAATAGTTATGGGTGAGGACAAAGTCACGAAGTTCAGCCACCAGGTTAGCCGTGACATTATCGGGGATACTGTTCCTGACGGCTTGTAGTCCATCTTTGTGTGGAATGTTGGCGTAGAGGGCTTCAGGGATAAAACTTGGTTCTTTCAGTATCTGTAACATTTTCTGAAAAGGCAATAGGGAAATTTGCTGTGAAAAGTCACTCTGCACAAATGGCTCCATGCAGTCCCCCGTTTAGGATTACTCAAATAGGGCAAATATGTTTAGTTTAAGTAACAGTTAAAAAGATGTTTTTTGTAACTGCTAGCCTTGCAGATTCCACTTGGAATATGAGAACCAGGTTGGGCTCTTCACCGTTACATATTATCCTCATTAATAAAGATTCTGCAGACCCATATTGTGCCCCGAGTGATATCTGTGAAATCCCCATTGCCTACAATGGATCTGCACAGGTGTAACTGACTGAAACTGGGTAAACAATTCTGTTGCTGATGCAGAAGGAGTAGACTCCTGCTCCTTCATCTATAGCTGTGTTGGCTCTAATAGGAGGAAAGAGCAGAAAAATTTATCCCTGTCACTAAAGTCAGCAAGCAGGTCTGTGTCTGCATACACACAGAGAGTAGGTTTAATAAGTAAAATGTCATTTTCACTTGGTCACTTTTCAGAGCAGAACTGCAATTTAAGCTTCCAAATCCTCCAACACCTTCTCTGTGCATGCTCTGCTCAGGTCACACCTAGGTAACAGCCTGTGTAATGGGGCCTACAAAACCCATACTGAGTTTAAACAGAGGAGGGGAGAAAACCTCTCCTGTTTACAAGCAAGCAGCTTGGTTACACCCCCATGCAGCTGCTAGAGCTACTAATCATGGAGACAGGTACTCACAGCTGCAACCAATGGGGGAAACAATGCCTTCTATAAAGGAGGGAGTATAGAGATGGAAGGGGAGGCAGAAAGGCGTAGGACAAAGGGGTGACAGCCATACACCAGGCTGCCTTCAAGAAAGTAACCAAGCAACTGAAGCAGACTGAAAGCTGTAAAATTAAAGGATTGCTAGCCTTAATTAGAGGTGAAGGTCCATGTATTGACCTGACTGAAGACAGGCTAAGGTCAGTCAGCCCAGAGAAGCTCGGGCCCTTCGAAAGACCACACCAAGAGACTGCAAGAGCCTGATATAGCTCTCACCAAGATAATAAGTGGGAGGCATTGACCTTCCTTTGCTCCTTAGGGAAGGAAAATCTCAAGATCTTGGAATGAAAGGCTACGTCTACACTGCCCAGTTAGCCTGGGTAATTCACACCTGGGTTAGTCTAGCCCAGCTGTGAGCAACCGCCAAATGGGTTACTAATTCTACTGGTGTTACTGTGTCATAACTGTTGCTGTTCTTACCCCTGTGTGTCTGGGGGGTGCATCCCATGGCTGTCTGTGTGGAAGACATTCTATGATTCTTTCCCAGTCAACTGTGTTAATTAAGGGAGAACCTATCCGCCCTTTTTTGGGGGGGGGGGTGGGATTGTAGGAAGGCATCACAGGGCTATCAGCACTTGAGTGATTTTGCCTGTGGGTTTCAGCCTGAGGGCTTATCTACACTTACAGTGCTGCAGCTGTGCCATTGTAGCGCTTAGTGAAGATGCTACCTACACCAACATAAGGTGGAGGTGCCCCACCTCCCTGAGAGGCCACAGCTATGTCGATCGGAGAAGCCTTCTGTGATGCGGTGGACCAGGCCCTGCGGCCCCCTGCTGAAGGCCTTGTGGCCCTGCCATACCATGCCCCAGAAAAGGGCAGTGGAGAGGGTCCTCCATAGGCCATGGCTATATGGGACAAGTCCTATCAGAAAGGGGCTGCTGGGAGCAGCTGATCAGAGCCTAGCAGACTAGTATAAGAGCTGCAGGGCCAGAATGAGATCAGTTGCTGCCTGGAGCTGGAAGTGGGAGGACTGGGTGCATAGCTGACTGGCTGGAAGAGCAGCAGGACTGTGCACAGCTCACTGCAGGCAGGACTGAGCCTAGGGAAGGCTACCAAAGACCCTGCCTGGCTGACTGGAAGAGCAGCAGGACCATGGACAGGTCAGTGCGGGCAGGCTGACCTGAGGGGACTGAGCCCAGAACCTAGCCAGTCCAGCTGAGGGTACTGTGATGTGCCCTCCTGGTCTGGTTGAAGACCGACCCCAAGGGAGCACTACCAAAAGGACAGCAACCGAGGGTACCGAAATGGGCCCCTGTTGGGCTGTTAAAGAAAGCATTTTCTCTGGGGAGGAAGCTTTGGTCCTACGGCCCCATACCAGGGCCATGAGAAAGAACTAGAGACAGTATACCCCAGAAGTGGGGACAATGTGTGTGACTTGGCCAGAGGGCTGAGTCACAGAAGACCCGCCGAAAGAACGAGCAGCTAAGGAGAGTGGGGTACTCGCAAGAGGCAGATGCCACCCTGTTGTAAGAACTGAAAGAAATGCAGGCTCACACCTGCCCAGAAAGGAGGTGCCCACGAGAGGGGTGTGGTTTTGCCACATGCCTGAGCCATGCAGTTATACTGTCATAAGTTGGTAGTGTCGGTCAAGCTTGAGTTAAAGCAGAGCCCAAGCTGTAACCCACACCTCAAGCCAGCTAAACTAGCTTGGGCTTAAAGCATCTTCTTTTCTGTGTGGACGATGGGGTGGGGTAAGACTAAAATCCAGGTAAGAATCTGGATTTTAACTCTGCGGTGTAAAAATAGCCTAAGTGAAGTGAATCCAGTTAAATTATATCTTATTTATTGTGCAGCTAACACTAGCTAACTACAGGCAACTGCTCCGGTACTTCCCCTCAGGCCCAGCAAGGGCATCCACTCGCAGCTTCCCGCTTCCCAGCCATTGCCTTTTTGGATGGAGACCCGCGTCTCTCTCCCTTCTGACTAGTGTATTTCCCAGCCACACTGTTCCCTGCCTTTGCTGTGTTATTCCCAGCATAGGCAGGCTGCCAAGCACACCTGCTCGCTTTCTCTTCAGTAACTGACAGAGTGATTGTCAACAGTTAAAAGGTGCCACACAGCTCTTTCTGTGCAAGCCTATTTTATTCTTAAGGTAATAGCACTATGGAGAAAACATAAAAAATAAGAAAAGACCCCACATGCATGCTAATAATCTTAGCAAAATTCACCCCAACCCTAACCACTTCTGATAGGGCAGTCCTTCAAATCCCCTCCCAAGGTGATTCCCTGTGGTTACATGTTCATTGCAGCTCAGAACAAGCAACCAGTGTGACCCTAAGAGCCCACTGGCAAAGGGTTCACTGCCATATAACAGCAACTCCTATCAAGCCTAACAAATTCACTACACCTAACACTCTGCTGTCATGATATTCATCTCTAAAGAATGTCATGTAAGAGATCAAATGAAAGCTCGTGATACACTGGTAGTTAATATCATTGTGAAAATGTATTCACACTCTGAGGAGTTATGGATACTTACTGATATTATGCTTTAAAGTCTGTGACCAAATAAAGGGGGAACAGGTTCTCTTCCAGACAAGCAGGAGCATTGTTATCTCCCTAGTTCTAATGTAAACTGAGCGTGGTGATATTAGAGACAACAAGCAGTCCATCTGCACCTGCAGTAAACTCTAATGACCAGGATGTTGAGGAAACAGCATGGCACCAGCACACTAGAGGACACACCAGAGTCTGAATGTCACAGGTTCATCCTGACACTGGTGACAAAGACAATCAACTTTGGGGAATATAAGGAGAATCAAAAAGATATTTTGATTATCCATCAGTTAGGGAACAAAGAGGCTGGCACTCTCCCTATCTTTGAACAGTGGATCCCCTACCATGTGGGTGGGTGATGCTGAAAGGTTGCTTTAGGTAAGAAACTTACCTTGGACAAGGATTGTAGTGTGTTAAATTCTAGTCACTAGAAAGCATGCTTATGCTTTTGTTTTATTTTTGACCATTTTCTATGATTGCTTAATATCATTAAAATCTCTGTTCTTTATTAATAAATGTATTCTTGTTTTATTATAAATTCATCTCAGTGCTGTTATATTAAAGTGATGTGTGCATCTTCAGCTGAGTCAACAGGCTGGATCATGCAGGGAGTCACTTCTGGAGAGCGTGGGAACTGATGTACACCAAGGGTTAACCTGCAAGATAAAGTTAAGGCTGGTGAACTCTTGAGAACTCTATGTGGCTGGCTAACAAACTAGAGGGGAAAGGAGTTGTCACTCAGTTTAGCATCAGCAGACCCTTTTATGCTGAGGTAGAGAGGTAACAGGGTGACTTACAGTTCTGGACTCCCTGAAAAAGCATCACATCCAGTCGTATGGGGCTTCAGTAGGCGCAGATGTTCTAACCCTAACCCAAGGATTTGGGTCCTCCCAATCCTAGGACAGGGGGGTGGCTTCAGAGGATTGATAACAGAGAAAGTATATTAGCATCCCCCTTACTAACAGAGAAGGTACATACAATGCAACAGTAACACATACACAATTGCATTTTTAATACAATGTACCCCAAAGGTATTAATTCAATAAAGTTTAACTTAATTCAGTGCACTTTATCTTCATTCCATAAGGTTTGTTCACAATATTGTCAGTCTGTCACAACATTAATTACCACCTATTTATATTATAGAAGCAAATGGGTTACTAATGTTCTTTAAACTATTTACTTCCTTCCAATCTGATGTCATTCCATTAATAGTTACTCTTTGGGTATGTCTACATTTACATTTTATAGCGCTCTAACTTGCTGGCTCAGGGGGGTGAAAAATCACCCCCCTGAACGCAGTAAGTCAGAGCACTTTAAAGCACTAGTGTAGACAGGCTCCGAGCGCTGGGAGCCACGCTCCCAGCGCTCGGAGCTAATCCCCTCTTGGGAGCGTTCCCGCAGCAGCGCTTTGAAGTTTCCAGTGTAGACATACCCTTTGTTTACCTAATTATGTATCCACTTAATGGTAGTTCCACTGAGCCTGCATTTCTCCTGCTTACGTATCAGAATGTCATGTGGGACTGTGTCAAAAGCCTTGCTGAAGTTCAGGTATATTATATCCACTGTATTCCCCCTCTCCACCAAACCAGTAACTCTGTCAAAGAAGGACATCAAGCTGGTTTGGCATGATTTGTTGGTAAATTTATGCTGGGTGTTAGTGATTACCCCTTCATCCTCCAGGTACTCACAAATGGAATGTTTTATACATTTTGATACCTGGGAAGCTACTAGAGCAGTCAGGCTCACTGGTCTACAGTTCCCTGACTCCTCCTGTCCCCCCACTTTTTAAAGATGGGCACTATATTAGCCCTTCTCCAGTCTTCTGGAACCTCTCCTGTCATCCATGAGTTTGCAAATATCATTGCTAGTGGCTCTGAGAATTCTTTGGCCAATTCCTTCAACACCCTGGGGTGAATAGCATCAGGCCCTGCTGACTTGAATTCATTCATATTAGTCAGATCCCTGACATGTTCTTTACTTGTCCTGATCTGCATCCCTTCCTCTTTGTCTATGGTAACTTCTCTAGTCCTCAGATCACACTTTTCTTTTGGTGAGAAGACTGAAGCATTGAGCAAAGTAGGCACTAAGCAGCTCTGCCTTCCTATCATCTTCTGTTACCAGCTCACCTTCTCCATTGAGCAGCGCACCCACACCGTCCTTGATCTTTCTTTTTTTCTGACATATTTGAAGAACCCCTTCTTGTTGCCTCTAACATTCCTTGTCAATTGTAACTCATGCTTTGCCTTGGCTTTCTTGATTTTCTCCCTCACTCATGCTATTCCCATGTAGACTTCCTAGGTGACATGCCCTTCCTTCCTGCATGTATGCCTCTTGGTTTTTAGATAGCTAAAAATCTACCTGTGGAGCCACATTGGCCTCCTGTGGCTCTTATTCTGTCCTCATCTCCTCCTTTCCTTAGGATTTTGAATTCTATCAGATCACGTCCTCCCAAGTCCCTGACCATGTTCACGTTTGCAACTAATTCATCCCTGCTGGTCAAAACCAGATCCAAAATGGATGACCCCCGACTTGTTCCCTTCTGACCTTCTAGTCCTCTGGATGATTGCCTTGTTGGTCTGAGTGGATTTTCCTTGAACAGAGGGTTTCAGGGTACCAATGCCTCCAGCAAGGGACAGAGAATGCCTGATAGACCATGTCACAGTTATATATGTCTGTTATGGTGAAAAGTGCTAGTGGCTGCCAACAGGTGGATATTCGATCCAAAGATAATTACAGACCTAATTTGAAGTCAATGGATTCCAAGCACGCTCTTTCAGGCCCATCAAAGAGGCAATCAAGCCCTGTTCTATAATTAAAACACCTGGGAGCTGTGGGGCTACCGCATGAGGCACTAAGCTCAGAGCTAAGCCATGTGA
Organism: Natator depressus; assembly: GCF_965152275.1. NCBI lineage: Eukaryota > Metazoa > Chordata > Testudines > Cheloniidae > Natator > Natator depressus. Next base: position 1,004,352 of record NC_134255.1, read on the forward strand.
ATGGATGGATTTCCCTGGTTGTGAGCATGACCCTGAGAGGAAGCAAAGAAGCAAGCTTCTTGGGCACAGTGGTCACAGGAGGGAAAGACTTGGAGATTTCTGAGCAAGGAAACTGCCTGCTGTTTGTTTCCACTGTGTTCAGGAAAACAGGACTCTGTACACTTTGTTAAAAAATAAACAAGATTACACCAGGAGTATACTTGAGTCATATCACCCATTTCTCATCCTAATGATATCCTCTCAGGCCAAAGGGCAACTATATACGTATGTATAAAGACTTTTTGAGCATCTGTCATATAATATAAAACATGAATGAAGTAACTATCCAGGCTTTTTCTTAAAATATGGGCGGCTGTATTTTAAAGAAGCCTTATTGAGTGCTGTCAGGGTTCCCTCCCCACTCTGAACTCTGGGGTACAGATGTGGGGACCCGCATGAAAGACCCCGTAAGCTTATTTCTACCAGCTTAGGTTAAAAACTTCCCCAAGGTACAAATACTTCCTTGTCCTTGGATGGTTCTGCTGCCACCACCAAGTGAGTTAGACAAAGATTCAGGAAAAGGACCACTTGGAGTTCCTGTTTCCCCAAAATATCCCCCCCAAGTCCCTTCACCCCCTTTTCTGGGGAGGTTTGAGAATAATATACCAACCAAATAGGTAAACAAGGTGAGCACAGACCAAACCCTTGGGTTTTTAGGACACTAAAAACCAATCAGGTTCTTAAAAGCAGAACTTTATTATAAAGAAAAAAATAAAAGCACCTCTGTAAAATCAGGATGGAAGGTAATTTTACAGAGTAATAAGATTTAAAACACAGAGGAGTCCCCTCTAGACAAAACTTCAAAGTTACTGAAAACACAGGAATAAACCTCCCTCTTAGCATAGGGAAAATTCACAAGCTAAAACAAAAGATAAGCTAATGCATTTCCTTGCTATTACTTACAATTTTTGTAATCTAGGATGCTTATTTCAGGTAGGGTTTTAGGAGATGTTTTTCTTACCCTGGTCCCTCTCTGTCCAAAGAGAGCCCAACAAAACCTCCCCCCCACAGATTTGAAAGTATCTTCTTCCCTTATTGGTCCTTTTGGTCAGGTGCCAACTAGGTTATCTGAGCTTCTTAATCCCTTACAGGTAAAGGAGGGATTTTATGCTACCCTTAGCTGTATGTTTATGACTAGTGCACAGGAACAAACCATCCCGATGTGCAGAAAGAATAACAAATATGTCAGGCGACCAGCTTGGCTTAACCAAGAAATCTTCGGTGAGCTTAAACAGAAAAAGGAAGCTTACAAGAAGTAGAAACTTGGACAGATGGCTAGGGAGGAGTATAAATATATTGCTCGAGCATGCAGGGGTGTAATCAGGAAGGCCAAAGCATAACTAGAGTTGCAGCTAGCAAGGGATGTGAAGGGTAACAAGAAGGGTTTCTACAGGTATGTTAGCAACAAGGAGGTGGTCAGGGAAAGTGTAAGACTCTTACTGAATGGAGGAGGCAACCTAGTGACAGATGATGTGGAAAAAGTTGAAGTACTCAATGGTTTTTTTGCCTCAGTCTTCATAGACAAGACAAGCTCCCAGACTGCTGCACGGGGCAGCAAAGTATGGGGAGGAGGTGAGCAGCCCTCAGTGATGGAAGAACAGGTTAAGGACTATTTAGAAAAGCTGGACGTGAACAAGTCCATGGGGCTGGATCTAATGTATCCGAGGGTACTGAAGGAGTTGGATGATGATTGCAGAGCCATTGTCTTTGAAAACTTGTGGCGATCGGGGGAGGTCCCAGACGATTGGAAAAAGGGAAGAAAAAAAAAGGAAAAAAGTCATCTTTAAAAAAGGGAAGGAGGAGGATCCAGGGAACTACAGACTGGTCAGCCTCACCTCAGTCCCTGGAAAAAATCCTGAGGCAGATCCTCAAGGAATCCATTTTGAAGCACTTGGAGGAGAGGAAGGTGATCAGGAACAATCAACATGGATTCACCAAGGGCAAGTCATGCCTGACCAACCTGATTGCCTTCTCTGATGAGATAACTGACTCTGTGGATATGGGGAAAGCAGTGGACGTGCTATATCTTGACTTTAGCAAAGCTTTTGATACGGTCTCCCACAGTATTCTTGCCAGCAAGTTAAAGAAGTATGGGCTGGATGAATGGACTATGGGGTGGATAGAAAGCTGGCTCAATGGATAGTGATCAATGGCTCAATGTCCAGCTGGCATCCGTATCAAGTGGGGTGCCCCAGTGGTCGGTCCTGGGGCTGGTTTTGTTCAATATCTTTATTAGTGATCTGGATGATGGGATGGATTGCACCCTCAGCAAGTTCACAGGTGACACTAAGCTGGAGGGAGAGGAAGATATGCTGGAGGGTAGGGATACGGTCCAGAGTGACCTAGACAAATTGGAGGATTGGGCTAAAAGAAATCTGATGAAGTTCAACAAGGACAAGTGCAGAGTCCTGCACTTAGGACGGAAAAATCCCAGGAACTGCTACAGGCTGGGGACCGACTGGCTAAGCGGCAGTTCTGCAGAAAAGGACCTGGAAATTACAGTGGATGAGAAGCTGGATATGAATCAACAGTGTTGCCAAGAAGGCTAAAGGCATATTTGGCTGCATTAGTAGGAGCATTGCCAGCAGATCGAGGGAAGTGATTATTCCCCTCTATTACATCCAGTTTGGGCCCCCCCCACAGAAAGGATGTGGACAAATTGCAGAGAGTAACAAAAATGATCAGGGGCTGGAGCACATGATTTATGAGGAGAGGCTGAGGGAACTAGGCTTATTTAGTCATAGAATATCAGGGCTGGAAGGGACCTCAGGAGGTCATCTAGTCCAACCCCCTGCTCAAAGGAGGATCAATCCCCCTATTTTTGCCCCAGCTCCCTAAATGGCCCCCTCAAGGATTGAACTCACAACCCTAGCTTTAAGCAGGCCAATACTCAAACCACTGAGCTATCCCTCCCCCCAGAAGTCTGGGGAAGAGAAGCGTGAGGGGGGATTTGATAGCAGCCTTCAACTACCTGAAGGGAGGCTCCAAAGAGGATGGAGCTCGGCTGTTCTCAGTGGTTGCAGATGACAGAACAAGGAGCAGTGCTCTCAAGTTGCAGTGGGGGAGGTCTAGGTTGGATATTAGGAAAAACTATTTCACTAGGAGGGTGGTGAAGCACTGGAATGGGTTATGTAGGGAAGTGGTGAGATCTCCATCCTTAGAGGTTTTTAAGGCCCGGTTTGACAAAGCCGTGGCTGGGATGATTTAGTTGGGGTTGGTCCTGTTTTGAGGAGGGGATTTCACTAGATGACCTTCTGAGGTCTCTTCCAACCCTAATCTTCTATGATCTGAGGCCCTCCAAAGGGGAGAGAAGCAGCAGCCAGCAGGACTTTGAAGCAAACCTTGCCAAAGCTTCCCATGGCTGGGTCTGGCACTTTTGTATTTAAAGGCGCAGTGCTTGGGTGGGAAATTTGTTCTCTCCTATTAATTAATATTTGTATTACAGTAGTGCCTAGGAGCCCCGGTCATGGACCAGCGCCTCGTTGTGCTAGGTGCTGTACAAACACAGAACAAAGACAGTCTCTGTATCAAAGAGTTTACCCTGCTCTTAAAACAATGTTCTCTCTTAGCAATATTAACTATTGTGTTAATCAAATACCCTCCATGCAGCAGCTGTTTGACTTATGAAAGCTCTGGCCTGGCAGTTGCTTTCTCCATCTTCACTCATTTCTTTTTGCTATACCCATTGGAAGCCAAGTCTGTCCTTCACCGGATGTCATTTAATATCAGCTGACATTTCTTTGACTATAATCTAGAGATGTCTATGCTATTAACAAAGTTTTCCAATTGTCTGTGGCAGCCATCTGATTCCATTTATGTTCAGAGATTCCAAGGCCAGAAGGGACCATAGTGATAATCTAGTCTGCCCTTCTGTGTAACACAGACCATCCGACAGAATTTACCCATCCCTTCTGCAGAGGTTCGCCCATCCCCAGAAATTTCTTCAGTACCTAATAAGCATAACCCCCTCCTCTTTACATCATCTTCTCATCCACTCATGGAGACCTTGAAGTTCCCCTGTCCACCTGATCCTGTGTCCCCTGTATTAGGAGCAAAGGCATCTTTAGGCCTGACAGAAGCCTGCTGTGGATTTTAAGAGTCTGTTCTGATAATGTTTAACAGCAGAAGAATAAGTAGAACTGTGTATATGTAACAAATTGCAGAGTAATCATATTTAATGTTGCATGTGTGTAAGAAACTAATCAGGTTGTGTTGCTCATGTGAAAGAAATTGCAGAGCAATCATGTTTGTGAGAACAAGATAAAGTAGCTGAAATGCTCAAAAAAAAAGCCATTTTGAACTAATACTAAACCTATACTGATAGGGTGGGGGGGAAGTGAACATGGGAATGAGAGACTAATATATATGTATAGGAAAAGATAAAGTTATAAAGAAGTTGTGTAACAACTGGAGTTGAAGCTGTATTGTCTAGTGCTGGACATGGCTGTGATGAGATGATCCTGATGGACTTCCCACTCGTATCTAACTAAGGCAAAACACTCAGCGAGTAGTGATCAGTTACTCACATTTGCTGAGTAAATGAACCTTAATCCAACACCCTGTGGACTAGAAGATTTCAAAGAAAACTGAAACCCTGGACCTAAGTTTCCTTTCTAGCAATCTAAATTCTGCTTCCAGGACCAATGTTCCCTCTAATTTTTGACAGGCCATATGCGCAAAAAAATTCTTCTGTGCAAATTTTTGTGTGCATGGTGTTTCGCCGTGTGCGCAGGGTTTAGGATGTGTGCATGCACACACGCGCACAGCTTAGAGGGAACAGGGTCCAGGTCTCTCTCTTGTGCCATTGGAACCAATATGTCCCTTGACCACAGTCTCCCTCCAGCACTCACTGTCTTGATGCTGCTAGACAAGTCACTGCCCAGTTTCCATGGTCAGCGCATACCCAACTATTGCTACATCTAATGATCGAACACCACACTAGCTTAAACAAAATAGTATACAGAAAACAGAGAAAGAATCAATGGTAGTGAATCGAACAGAGAATGAATCATAAAACTTTCTAGCACAGCCTAAGGTCACCGTAAATCTCGCTGTGGGAGGGTGTGGAAGGTTCTTTAGCATTACAGGTGAATTTTTAAATGGAAACATCCTTTTCCTTGTTTGACCCCCAGCCCAATACATTTAAGCCTTATCTACATGGGAAAGTTGTTTGGCTATATGTTTTTTCAGTATAACTACACTGAAAGTGCATCCACATTACTTTGTTTATGCAATTTAAGCTCCTTCCCTTTGAGTCATGTTGTGTCCACACAGCTCTGCGCTTTTCTGAAATAACTGCACAGCATTGTCGACAGATATCCCATGGTGCAATATGCTGACACTTGGTTCTATGCATTTGGGGATTTTTTTCATGGCACATTGCTGAATACCTGCTGGACCCTACTGGAACTCTGAGACTGGGGGTGGGGGGGGGGTGTCAAACTAAAACTCCCATGATTCCTTTCATGGGATCCCAGGCCTCATCTGGTTTTAGCAATCTAGTGCCATTTTCAAAACTACTGTCAGGAGGAAACACTGCTGAGTGCTGCAATCCTAACAGGCATGGATATGAACAGCTGCACTAGATATACTGGTGGATGGTTTGGAGGAGCCACCAGTATAGCCACTGTGCTGATCCTGCTACAGGAAGATGAAATTGAGCAAGTACTTCTGCAGGGAATTCTCCTGGATTAGCTTTATTCATAGAATATCAGGGTTGGAAGGGACCTCAGGAGGTCATCTAGTCCAAACCCCTGCTCAAAGCAGGACCAACCTGCAATTTTTTTTTGCCCCAAATCCCTAAATAGCCCCCCTCAAGGACTGAACTCACAACCCTGGGTTTAGCAGGCCAATGCTCAAACCACTGAGCTATCCGGAATATCGCTTCTGGACTTGGCCATCCCGCAGCGACCAGCTGACAGGACAGTGCTGCAGAACTGGGATGCCAAGCAATGGAGGCAAAACTTCAGGATGTGTAAGGCTGCTTCCCTGGAAATCTGTGCAAAGCCCATCCTGGAGCTGCAGTAGGGGAAAAGGAAAGTTTCATCAGGAGAGTTCCCCTTAGCATGTGGCTATCACCATCTGGCAGCTTATTGGCCCTCTTTGCTACTGGTCAGCATGTAATCCCCCCTTTCTTCTTCTTATTTCCTGGTGTTTAGCCAAAAACACTCACTGCTTATTATAGCTGCTGTTTCTCCTTGTTCTGAGCTGATATGGAAACATTGCCAGGCAAGGGGGCAGTGACTGCGAAGAAGTAACAGCTGTTTCAGCACACTGGAGGGAGCGCAGAACGTTGTTAACCACGCTCGGTAGCTGTTTTGAAGCTGATGTGGAAGGCTTTATTAAGGGCAGCCCCATTGCTGCATGTACACACAGCTGCCTAGTGAGAGTCTGGAAGGTCCTGGCCAATCAGCAGTGAGTGCTGTCAGGGGTACAAAACTGGCAACCACATAGAGCCCCAGTCAGATCCAGCCCTGCCCTGCGGGAGGGAGATAGAGCTGCCAGAGGTAACCCAGGCTGAGTGCTGGGCTAGATCTCAAGACAGTTTCCCAGTGGGACCGCAGGCAGGAGGCCAGATGTCTCCAGGAGGTGCACTATATCATGGAACCAGACACTGTGAGCCGCACAGCTGCAGTCATTGCCAAGTTGTTTTCTTTCTTATTTGAAGTTGTGTATGCGCTCAATAGTGTGGATGCTGAAACACTTGGGTATGTAGGGCAGCTAAATATTTTATTTCACTGTTAGTGCATTACCAAGGGTGAGCCTATGTGAAAGCAGAAGAAGATCTGATTGTCAGAAGTCTCAAGCCCTGTATTGACTTTGCAAGGCATGATATATATGTTTTGGGTCTAGGCCCTGTGTTCTATTCTTCATTTTAAAGGCATGATAGGGTGTCCATCCACATAAGGTGAACTGCCTGGCTGCACGGATTAATTAGAGATGAGGCTCCAGGCTTAGCTGGATGGGAACAGGAGGGGCCTAGATAAAGCCCAGGAGCTGCGAGCAGAAAGGGGCTCTGCAGGAAGGAGTCTGCAGTCACTCCCTGGAAGAAGGGAGGCATGTTTGGGGCTGTAGATGCAAGTAACCTACAGTTACCCTCTGGGAGCTGGCACACGCAGGGAAGGGGGCAGAGCTGGAAGGTAAGGAAAGGGCTCAAGGAAAGGCAGCAAGGTCCAGGAGGGACCAGACCTTGGTTGCTGATGAGAGGGTCCCTTAGCTGGGACCCTGAGGAGACGGCAGGCCTGGGTTCCCCTGCCAGCCACTGGGGAAGTTGTGCAGAGCAGGCACTGGAAAGCAGACTGCCCCCAAAGACTTTGATACCCCAGAAGGGTAGGGCCACAGGGACTTCTCCAGAGAGCCAAGTCATAAAGAGGAAGCTGCAGCCCTGGAGCGCTGGGGCTGGACCGTGAAAGAGGACGAAGGTTGGCGAGACTGCCAGAGAAGGGTGCAGCACTTGAAAGGAGCGAATGCCCACAGCAACCAGGAGGAGGTACACTAGCAAGGAGTGGACCTCATGACAAAAAGGGAAATAAATCTCTAGTTAGAAATGTCAGCCTAGCTAGATTGCATTGCAACGGCTTGTAACAGGTGGGGATTTTTATTGGAGTGTTATTCATAAAAAGGAATTTGAAATTAACAACTGTGTGCGCAGAACTGTTGTTGGCAAAGACTTGTACTGGATTCCGCAGGAGAGAAAGTGAATTCTGTTTTTTCTACTTTTAATATTTAGAGGGTTCCTACAGACAGTCCAGCTGTAGTCTCTTGCAAGAATAGGGATTCATGGTCTTTGCAAATAGTTTGCCAGAGGACTTCTGTAGCACAGACTTGGTAAGTGAATTGACTTACCTCCCCTCTACATAGGTTACAAGCAGCTAACCACTTTGATCCACTAACTGTTGGATCAGCTGTGAGGGAGGTTAGAACTGCTAGTGAAACAGTGGTGCTCTCACCTCCCATCTAGCCACCAGACCCACTCCGGCTTCACTTCACAATTCCCTGGAGCAAACACAATCTTCTCTGCTAGTGTCTGCTCCTGGATTTTTATTGCCAAGCGACCTGTTTGCCAGGAGGTGTCAGCAGCTTGTGCTGTGACAGAAGCCTGAGTCTTTCTTGCCACATGTAAGAGAAGATACTGCATGTGACCCGCTGCTTGCGGCTTCATACTCTGTGGATGCGCCCCTGCCTGATTGTAGGCACTCTCCATAATCTCTGCTGTCCAATGTTCTCTGGTGATTTTTACTACCATGAAAGCATCTGCTCACTGGGTTGAAAATCTGCATAGATAACCCAGGCAACTCTGAGAAAGAAAGTTCTGAAGCTTCCCTCACATAAAATGATGTTTGAAAGAAAAAAAAAATAAATCACAGACAAAGGCACATGGCACCTGAATCTCCTGCACGCGGTGCATTAACCATAGGCACTGAAAAGCCTCCTGAGAAAATGTAGCACTTACCACCCAGAGCACATGCTGGGGCTACTTTCTTATTCATGTTTTTGTTGTTGTTTTTTTTGGTAGGAAATAGCAGCATTAACTAGGTGCTCAACAAGCTCGGAGCCAGGATCCTTACAACTTACAAAGCACAAGTCAGAAAGCAATTAAAGCGTACATCCACTAACGAAGGCATCCTGAAGACAAGCCCTGTCATCACCTGCCTCTTCTGAAGCACCAAACCCAGCTTCCACATGTCCTCAGTTTCAGCCTGTTTGCTGGAAAATCTTGTTGAGGAGCACCTAGCAGGCATTACTCTAACCTCCTGTGTCCAGTAGTGCAGATGTACAATATCCAGGATTCCTTTCACAAACCCTAACTTGCCACATGGAGTGGGTGCAATTTAAGTTTGTCTCTTTAAACCTCATTATCGCGAATGCTGTACATTATAAAATATCACCCAAGTTCTCAGCTGCTGTTGATGTCGTGGAGTTACACCGATTTATACCAGCTAAGGAGCTGGTCCCATATACCTGTCCCAGATGCACATTAAACAACATCACCGAGTAGTGCCCTGCCCAATTTCCTGTTTTAAATCTAGCCCAGGGATCGGCAACCTTTGGCATGCAGCCCGTCAGGGAAATCCGCTGGTGGGCCGGGCTGATTTGTTTAGCCACAGCGTCCGCAGGTTCGGCTGATCGCAGCTCCCACTGGCCGCGGTTTGCCGTTCCAGGCCAATGGGGGCTACGGGAAGCAGCGTGGGCTGAGGGATGTGCTGGCTGCCATTTTCCTGATGGCATGGCAAAGGTTGCCGATCCCTGAGCTAAACAGTGACAGGGAAGTAAAAATTCATTAAGAAGCATGCTTTCTCTCTTCTGACACAACTGTGCTTCAGAAACAGCAGCACAAGGCTTTGTAAAAACAAAGCTATTTACACTTGGAGCGAGACATCACAAACTGAGCTTCACATTTGTCCTGAAAACAGCATTCCCAATAATTCAAACAAAACCCTGCAGAGCTCCTTAATTAAAAGGATTGGAAGGTAGTGGGCACTGCTATGTGTACACAGTGTAGATTCACGTGATAAATGAATCACAGGCCCTGGTCAGAGTGTTTATTATTCACTTTGTGCTGCATCACCTGTATTCTCCTCACTAACTCATCTCCTAGGAACTTCCAGACTGGATCAGACCCATGGCCCGTCTAGCCCAGGATCCAGTCTCTGACAGTGGCCAGTATCAGATGTTTCAGAGGGAGGAGCAAGAAGCCCTGCAAAAGGCAGTTACTGGACAACCTTCCCCCAGGGAAGTTTCCTCCTAATCCCATCCCACTAAACCTTGGGCTTTGGGCACTGTGAAGGGGCACATGCTCATTCATGGAGAGGAGACTTAGGAACTCTTCTAGGCTCCTTCAGCACAAATGAGGAGCACATGGAAGGTTTGTGCTGCCTGGGGGGGAGCTTAGAAGGGAAAATCCCCCCCCAGGAAGGGGTGGTGAACTGGAAGAAGACTGCTGCATCTCAGAGACTGCTGACTACAGACTGATCAGCCACGAGAGACAGTTGCAGGCCTTGCTGTCCCTGAAACTGTGTGGACCAATTGCCAACAGGGTGCCCCAAGAGGAGGGGCTGGAGGTGGACCCTAATTAAAGGCAGTAGGGGCCAGCTGATAAGCCAAGCCCCACAGGGCTGGCCCCAGAAAGGCTCAGGGGGTCTGTCTCTTAGGCAGCCTCTCTTCTCTTTTACTCCGATTCCCCTCTCTTGCAAGGGAAAGAGAGAGAAAAGGATGTTTGTTTTGTTTGGAGGACCCCTTGTGTGCTACAGACAGGGGAAGACATTATAAATAACTTGAATTGGGATCTGGTGGGGACTCAGGGGAACTCCAACCCCCCACTGATGCCCTGTAGCAATGAGTTCCAGGGGGTAGCTGTGCCTTAAGTTTTATTGGTTTTGAATTTACCACCTTTTTCAATTTCGTTGAGTGCCCTCCTTTTTTTGTGTTCTGAGATAGGGTGAATAAGAGTTCTTGATCTACCTTCTCCAGACCAGTCAATATTGGACAGACTTATCTTGTCCTCTCCTATTCACCACATTTCAAAGGTAACAATCCCACCTTTTCCATTTCTCTTCACATGAGAATTTTCCCAGGCTATTTCAGGTAATCTTTAATTTTTTGGTTTTAATTTTTCTTACCTTTGGAATTGGATTCATGGTAATTAAGGGCCTGGGACTTTTGGGTAGAATGATGAAAAAAATTGTCTCAGACTCTAAAAGAGTGGTTTTCAACCTGTGGTCTGGGGACCCCAGGGGTCTGAAAATGCAGAAAGGTTGAAAGCCCCTGCTCTAAACCATTCTTCACATAGTTTTCCAACTCCAGCATATGTGGCTGTCATGTGTTTGGGATATGCAAATGGCAAATTCATGAATGAGTAATACAGAACATCTCAGATGAAAGCCATCTTTGAAAGCCAGCCCCATCAAGTCATCCTCCACCAGGTTAGCTCCGTTCTGTGCTTAAAAATCCTGAGTGCAACCTGCTCCCACTTCCTTGGAAATCTGTTCTCCAGCCACACTGTCAGGAAACATTTCTTGATATGCAGCCTAAATTTCTCTATTTCATCTTGTTGCTCCCAGTTTTAATCCCTTGAAGCAACCTGCACAATTCTTCGCCCCTTGGTGTTTATACTCTTCAAGTATCTAGATGGTTATCATGGACCCCCTTAGTTATTACTCAGCCAAGCTATACATTGAGCTCTTTAATCCTTCCTTATTAGTCAGATCCTTAATCAGTTCTGAGCTTTCCAGTGTTGAGACTTCCCATCATCAGATATGTCTTAGCACTGGGAGATGCTCCCACACTAGGAACCTAGCCCTGCAAGGTGCTGAGTACCCTTCAGTCCCATTAGCAGGCCTTATATGCTTTTCAAGTGCAGAGCCATTTGAGAGAAACTTCCCAGGGATACCCCAGGCTGTGATGCACCTTGTTATCACCTGCCTGTAGCACAAGGAAGCCATGGTTGCGCCTATTGTGGGTGAGTTCCCATACCCATTCTGGGTACAGGCCAGTTAACAATGGCTTCCACTTCTAAGGATCCAGGCACATTGGGCCCCTCCTATTCAATGACCTAGATAAAGGACTTTGTCCACCCAGTCTTACACTTTGGCACTGTTACTGTGAGACCTGCATCTTTGAGTTTTTTTAAAACTGTTCCCAAGTGGTTGTTATGAGCTGACCAGGAACTGCTGAGACGGCAATAGTGTGTAGGCCTTGCTGGAGCCCTAGGCATGCCTAACTGTGAATCAAATGCTGTAAACCAGAGTAGGCCTCAAGTCAGCACATTTTTAACTGAAAAGGATGATACTTAAGAAATCTGTTTTTGTGACTAGTTAAATACATGCCACAGGGTATGTCCATGCTATGAAATTAGGTCGAATTTATAGAAGTCAGGTTAACATGCAGCACAAACCTAACTAACCCCCCCCACCCCCAATTCTCTGGGATGATCGCTTCACCCCTCCCCCCACCACGTGACTAACAGTGGGGATGATTTCTTTTCAGCCACAGGCAAACAGCCCAGCAGGAGCGGCCACCTCTGAATGTCCCCTTAATAAAATTCCCCTATTTCAACCAGGTGACCTGGAATCCAGGTGACCTGGAATGATATCACACTGAGGATAACAGAGAGATAAAGAACAGATGTTGCTTGAATGCCAGCAGACACTGGGACCACACACTGCCATGCTTTTTATGCAATGATTCCAGACTACGTGCTACTGGCCTGCCGTGGTAAAGTGTGTCTTACCATGGAGGACGGAATAAGGCTGCCCTCCCCAGAAACATTTTGCAAAGGCTTTGGGAGTACCTCCAGGACAGCTTCACTGAGATGTCCCTGGAGGATTTCTGCTCCATCCCCAGACACGTTAACAGACTTTTCCAGTAGCTGTACTGGCCGCAAATGCATCCCAAGTCTTCAGGGCAAAATCCATCATTAAACATGCTTGCTTTTAAACCATGTATTTTATTTACAAAGGTACACTCACCAGAGGTGCCTTCTCTGCCTTCAAGGTCTGGGAGCCTGGGTTGAGAGGATACTGACTCCAGGGTGATCAACAGTTCCTGGCTGTCAGGGAGAATGGTTTCTCTGCTTGCCTGGTGTCACTATCATCTTCCTTGTCCCCTAAATCCTCATCCCTGTTGTACATGGACTCCTGCAAGGGAGTTTCACGCAGATGTGGGGTAGTTATAGGGGAACCCCCTAGAATTGCATGCAGCTCATCATAGAAGTGGCATGTCTGGGGCTCTGACCCCGAGCGGGCGTTTGCATCTTGGGTTTTTTGGGAGGCTTGCCTAAGCTCCTTAAGTTTCACATGGCACTGCTGTGGGTCCCTGTGAGTCTCTGTCCTTCATGCCCTTGGAAATTTTTTCAAATAGTTTGGCATTTCATCTTTTGGAATGGAGTTTGATAGCATGGATTCATCTCCCCATACAGCAATCAGATCCTGTACCTCCCGTTCAGTCCATGCTGGAGCTCTTTTGCTATTCTGGGACTCCATCATGGTCACCTCTGCTGATAAGATCTGCACTCACCTGCAACTTGCCACGCTGGCCAAACAGGAAATGAAATTCAAAAGTTTACAGGGCTTTTCCTGTCTACCTGGCCAGTGCATCCAAGTTGAGAGTGCTGTCCAGAGCAGAGCACTGTGGGATAGCTCTCAGAGGCCAATACCGTCGAATTGCATCCACACTACCCCAAATTCAACCCAGCGATGTCAATTTCAGCGCTAATCCCCTCGTCGGGGAGGAGTACAGAAATCAATTTTAAGAGCCCATTAAGTCAACAAAAATGACTTTGTGGTGTGGATGGGTGCAGGGTTAAATCGATCTAATGCTGCTAAATTCAACCTAAACTCGCAGTGTAGACCAGGGCAAAGAGATGGTACAAGAACACACCGACCCCTTGTAAGATAAGGGGGTGATGACAGGCTAATGGATAAGAAGGGTGGTAACTAACCATGTTTGGAGTGTGATATATAACTTGTTTGTGTTAAAGAAAAAAGTCATAGAAAGAGCAACTCTGTGAAAGCCCAGGGGACAGGATCATGGTGTCCTGATGGAGCTGGTGCTACTGTTGCTGGCATATGTGTCTTAGTGCACCTGTAACTCTGATGGGGTGCTAGTACCATGCTTTGTCAACAATAAACCTGGCTGAGCGCCTTTGTCACTGAACCGAGCCTGTGGTCTTTCTTATAAGAAATCAAGACCTGCTAACTTGGTAAACTAGCAGCAAATGCAGCTTAACAACTCTGAAGCTGTAACATTCCTTAGCACTAACACATTCATGTCTTGTAGAGTAATGCTCACCCAAAATCCTTGCAGTGCTCTACAGCCAGGTTGGCTGTGACCCTTCTTTCATGAGACAAGGAAGCTTGCCTGTTAGGTGCAGGATGCAGTGTGTTTCTTTGCCCCCCCAAGATACACCATCCCCATTTTTTGGCATTATGCAGAACCAGGACATCCCCTGTGGTTTCTCTCAGTTTGTAGATTTTTGCAATCTCTCATTTGCAACTGGCTTAGGATGCAAATAGGCCGACAGTATGAATGGCCAGACAGGGAGATAAGTGTCTGTTACCTTGTGCCTGAAAGGAACGTTTCTGAAGTGTGTCACTTTCTGGGGGCCTGTCTGAACTCTGAGATCTTCAGACGATAACTTTCAGTAGAGATACAAAGAAAAAAGAAAAGGAGTACTTGTGGCACCTTAGAGACTAACCAGTTTATTTAAGCATGAGCTTTCGTGAGCTACAGCTCACTTCATCGGATGCATAGCATATCGTGGAAACTGCAGAAGACATTATATACACACAGAGACCATGAAACAAAACTTCCTCCCACCCCACTGTCCTGCTGCTAACAGCTTATCTAAAGTGATCATCAAGGTGGGTCATTTCCAGCACAAATCCAGGTTTTCTCACCCTTCCCCCCCCCCACACACACACAGACACACATACAAACTCACTCTCCTGCTGGTAATAGCCCATCCCTCTTTGAAACCTCTCTTTATAATGCGCATGATAATCAAGGTGGGTCATTTCCAGCACTAATCCAGGTTTTCTCACCCCCCCCCCACACACACACACCCCTCCAAAAACCACACACACAAACTCACTCTCCTGCTGGCAATAGCTCATCTTACAATGTGCACAGCAATAATCCAAGTTTAACCAGAACGTCTTGGGGGGGGGGGGGTTTGTAGGAAAAAACCAAGGGGAGATAGGCTACCTTGCATAATGACTTAGCCACTCCCAGTCTCTATTCAAGCCCAAATTAATAGTATCCAATTTGCAAATGAATTCCAATTCAGCAGTTTCTCGCTGGAGTCTGGATTTGAAGTTTTTTTGCTTTAAGATAGCGACCCTCATGTCTGTGATTGCGTGACCAGAGAGATTGAAGTGTTCTCCGACTGGTTTATGAATGTTATAATTCTTAACATCTGATTTGTGTCCATTTATTCTTTTACGTAGAGACTGTCCAGTTTGACCAATGTACATGGCAGAGGGGCATTGCTGGCACATGATGGCATATATCACATTGGTGGATGTGCAGGTGAACGAGCCTCTGATAGTGTGGCTGATGTTGTTAGGCCCTGTGATGGTGTCCCCTGAATAGATATGTGGGCACAGTTGGCAACGGGCTTTGTTGCAAGGATAGGTTCCTGGGTTAGTGGTTCTGTTGTGTGGTATGTGGTTGTTGGTGAGTATTCGCTTCAGGTTGGGGGGCTGTCTGTAGGCAAGGACTGGCCTTTCTCCCAAGATTTGTGAGAGTGTTGGGTCATCCTTTAGGATAGGTTGTAGATCCTTAATAATGCGTTGGAGGGGTTTTAGTTGGGGGCTGAAGGTGACGGCTAGTGGCGTTCTGTTATTTTCTTTGTTAGGCCTGTCCTGGAGTAGGTGACTTCTGGGAACTCTTCTGGCTCTATCAATCTGTTTCTTCACTTCCGCAGGTGGGTATTGTAGTTGTAAGAATGCTTGATAGAGATCTTGTAGGTGTTTGTCTCTGTCTGAGGGGTTGGAGCAAATGCGGTTGTATCGCAGAGCTTGGCTGTAGACGATGGATCGTGTGGTGTGGTCAGGGTGAAAGCTGGAGGCATGTAGGTAGGAATAGCGGTCAGTAGGTTTCCGGTATAGGGTGGTGTTGATGTGACCATCGTTTATTAGCACTGTAGTGTCCAGGAAGTGGATCTCATGTGTGGACTGGACCAGGCTGAGGTTGATGGTGGGATGGAAATTGTTGAAATCATGGTGGAATTCCTCAAGTGCTTCTTTTCCATGGGTCCAGATGATGAAGATGTCATCAATATAGCGCAAGTAAAGTAGGGGCGTTAGGGGACGAGAGCTGAGGAAGCGTTGTTCTAAATCAGCCATAAAAATGTTGGCATACTGCGGGGCCATGCGGGTACCCATAGCAGTGCCGCTGATCTGAAGGTATACATTGTCCCCAAATGTAAAATAGTTATGGGTAAGGACAAAGTCACAAAGTTCAGCCACCAGGTTAGCCGTGACATTATCGGGGATAGTGTTCTTGATGGCTTGTAGTCCATCTTTGTGTGGAATGTTGGTGTAGAGGGCTTCTACATCCATAGTGGCCAGGATGGTGTTATCAGGAAGATCACCAATGGATTGTAGTTTCCTCAGGAAGTCAGTGGTGTCTCGAAGGTAGCTGGGAGTGCTGGTAGCGTAGGGCCTGAGGAGTGAGTCTACATAGCCGGACAATCCTGCTGTCAGGGTGCCAATGCCTGAGATGATGGGGCGTCCAGGATTTCCAGATTTATGGATCTTGGGTAGCAGATAGAATACTCCAGTTCAGGGTTCCAGGGGTGTGTCTGTGCGGATTTGATCTTGCGCTTTTTCAGGAAGTTTCTTGAGCAAATGCTGTAGATGCTTTTGGTAACTCTCAGTGGGATCAGAGGGTAATGGCTTGTAGAAAGTGGTGTTGGAGAGCTGCCGAGCAGCCTCTTGTTCATATTCCGACCTATTCATGATGACAACAGCACCTCCTTTGTCAGCCTTTTTGATTATGATGTCAGAGTTGTTTCTGAGGCTGTGGATGGCATTGTGTTCTGCACGGCTGAGGTTATGGGGCAAGTGATGCTGCTTTTCCACAATTTCAGCCCGTGCACGTCGGCGGAAGCACTCTATGTAGAAGTCCAGTCTGCTGTTTCGACCTTCAGGAGGAGTCCACCTAGAATCCTTCTTTTTGTAATGTTGGTAGGCAGGCCTCTGTGGATCATTATGTTGTTCAGAGGTATCTTGGAAATATTCCTTGAGTCGGAGACGTCGAAAATAGGATTCTAGGTCACCACAGAACTGTATCATGTTCGTGGGGGTGGAGGGGCAGAAGGAGAGGCCCCGAGATAGGATAGCTGCTTCTGCTGGGCTAAGAGTATAGTTGGATAGGTTAACAATATTGCTGGGTGGGTTGAGGGAACCATTGCTGTGGCCCCTTGTAGCCTGTAGTAGTTTAGAAAGTTTAGTGTCCTTTTTCTTTTGTAGAGAAGTAAAGTGTGCGTTGTAAATGGCTTGTCTAGTTTTAGTAAAATCCAGCCACGAGGAAGTTTGTGTGGAAGGTTGGTTTTTTATGAGAGTATCCAGTTTTGAGAGCTCATTCTTAATCTTTCCCTGTTTGCTGTAGAGGAGGTTGATCAGGTGATTCCGCAGTTTCTTTGAGAGCGTGTGGCACAAGCTGTCAGCATAGTCTGTGTGGTATGTAGATTGTAATGGATTTTTTACCTTCAGTCCTTTTGGTACGATGTCCATCTGTTTGCATTTGGAAAGGAAGATGATGTCTGTCTGTATCTGTACAAGTTTTTTCATGCAGTTGATAGATTTCCACTCCATGCGGCTAAATGCAGTGCCTTGCATAATGACAGGTTTCAGAGTAACAGCCGTGTTAGTCTGTATTCGTAAAAAGAAAAAAGAAAAGGAGTACTTGTGGCACCTTAGAGACTAACCAGTTTATTTGAGCATGAGCTTTCGTGAGCTACAGCTCACTTCATCGGATGCATAGCATATCGTGGAAACTGCAGAAGACATTATATACACACAGAGACCATGAAACAAAACTTCCTCCCACCCCACTGTCTTGCTGCTAACAGCTTATCTAAAGTGATCATCAAGGAAGGCCATTTCCAGCACAAATCCAGGTTTTCTCACCCTTCCCCCCCCCCACACACACAGACACACATACAAACTCACTCTCCTGCTGGTAATAGCCCATCCCTCTTTGAAACCTCTCTTTTCTCAACTATGACCCAGACATACATTTTGCAGTGGTTACAACAGGTTGTCTTTTGGTAGAGATCTCACATGCCACCCTCTTATGCATATATCCTGGGCTGGGAATCCCTGTAAAACCCTATGTACCCTTGTGTCTTCTGCCCTGGGGCACCAAAGGGTCCCTAGGTCATACACATCCAACAAGACAGCTTCAAGATTACCTTTCACCTGTCAGTTTGAGGAATCTTCTCTCCCATAAGCATGGCCGAAGGAAGAGATGAGACACTCTATTCTCATATAAGAGGGGAATAAAGAGAGGGGAAAAAATACTACTGTGGGGGGGGGGAGCCACAGTAGCTTTGAGGTGCTGTGGCCAGTTGGAGACCCAGTGAGGGAGCTGCCAGGAACTCCTCTGATCCTATCCCCTTCTCCCCAGAACAGCAGCCCAACCTTCCACAGGTCTATGTGCAAGCAGAAGTGGGGTTAATAATACAGGAGCTTAAATATAATGCTCCTTAGCCACCCGGCTCTGAGGTGATTTGTTGACATTTATGAATATTAAATAAATAGGCTACAATATCTGGATCTGAAATGCATGGCCAGGATCTGCTGTGGAGTCAGAAGAACTTGGAGATGGATTCAAAACTCTTCGCACAGTCATAAAAACTTGCTGAGCTAAAGCTGTAAAAATTCTAGCTTGATCATCAAGTATTAAAATTGGAAGAAACAAGCATTGATGCAAGTAAAAATATTCTTCTACTGATTTAAAGACTAGTGAATTGCTAAATATTTTTATTAGCAGCAAATTTGCTGCTTGCTGGAACTAATTTCACGCCCTGTAGATATGGTGCTTAAGCTGGAAATAGCGTTAAATTACTCTCTTGTAAAGGCAGTTAAGCCTTCTGACAAAAACACCACTAGATGGCATAAAACTGTCTGACATACACAGCAGGTATGAAGAGCTGAAAGCCAAGGGAGGAGCCTGGCAGAGGATGGGGTAAGTACAACTCTCATTCTACAGAATCGCAGTAGGCTGACATGAAACAGCCTTACTAACACGCTTGTTTCTCGCCTCTATCCTGGTCTCCTCCCTCCACAGACCTCATAGCTGGCAACACTGATGAACATTTTGGAATGGAGTTGACAAACAAGCTTGTATCAGGAAAGCAGCTGAGGGAGCTCCAGAGAGAAGCAAAATCGGCATTAGTCCCATGAGAGGTTTGGAAATGTGCTGCTAACCTCTAACCAGAGACTGTTGGCCTCACCAGGTCAGGTGTAATGTGCCAACAACACCCAGCACATCACAGGATCAGGTCCCTTTTCCCCAGAGGCCTTGTTCTGGTTGTTTAGATGGAGACTGGTAGGCAAGGAGAGAGAGAGAACCCACAGAGTCAGTGGCTTTCCCACAATTTTTGGAGCAGGAGAAGCGAGTCCCACTTCTTACAGGCCTGGTTGTCTGTGGGCTGGAACCTTGAGTTGTATTTACACGAGTCCACAGGAGCGTAAAATGCTATCAGATCACAATGGCAGCTTGTTCACCCCTGGGGCACTTTGTCTGAGGTGGAACATCAGGCCCAGGGTCTGTAACCCACCAATGCCTGGGGCTTGGAGGCTTTGGGGCTGAGTCCAGGTGCTATGCCCCACCCCAGGGATTAACAGCAGCTGAAAGTTAGATTAACAATTCGGGTACTTCCAGTGGAAGAACGTGAGGGAAGTGGTGGATGTGGCATGCTGACTGGTGGAACAGTACTGCCAACCTCACAAGTTTCAAACTCTTGGAAAGGCCTGCAAAGGACGGGAACTGCCCCACCCATCTCACTGCAGCTTGGGTGTGATCTTTGAGCTTGAAGGGGGAAATCGCCCCTTTGTGTGTAAGGGATTCAGGAAACACCGAGAAACAAAATGACACACACACCATGGAACCAGATCCTACAGCACACACACAATGCCCCTGCAATGGGAGAGGCCTCCCCCCTCGCACCATGGATTGAAGGTGGGACTCCTCCCCAACTCCATTCTCCCCAGGTACCAATATCCCTCCGACACACACCACCCCTCTGCTTCCCTCTGGCCACTCCTGGATCAAGTCCCCTGTCCTGCTCCCTCCCTGCCCAGCCCAGCGCAGCATGTACACTCTGGGATCCACTTTGCGCCCTGTTGCTGGGTGGAGCTGCCCTGAGTAGGGTGACCAGATAGTAAGTGTGAAAAATCAGGACACTTTCTCCAGGGGGAGCAGTGGTGGTATAGTTGCCTAAAAAGACAAAGCCCCTAATATCAGGAGGTCTGCTCACTCTAGCCTGACGCTGGGCACAGGTGGTGGGGGGAGGAACCATGAGTCACTTGCTCTGTAGGATGTAGCAAGCGGAAGAGCAGCCACTCCTGGTGGCAGCTGGATCTACAGTATCAACCACAGCTCAGGCCAAAACCCTGGGCTGCCAGGATTCTCTTGCCAGCTCAGCACTGCTCCCACAGCCAATCCCTTAGTCCTTCCTATAGCAGGCCCCTCAGCACTGCTCCCAGCCTCCCACACCCAGCACTGATCCTGATCCCCACCCCTCTCTCTCACCGGCCCCCCTAGACTCCCATGCCCATCCCACACCCTGATCCCTACACCCCTCCCATCCCAGTCCCCCCAGTGCTGATCTCCATGCCCCTCCGATATCAGAAACCTCCAGGCTGCTCCTCGCACCATGCCTCAGGCTCACAACCCCACATCCACCAGCAAGTAGATGTGGCATCAAATATTTGCCTGGAGGTTTGATACCAGATTTTTAAACATGCAATATGTGGAAATCCATCCATCCACAAAATTCTTGTGACACAGCAGAGGCTGCCTTCCCCACATGCCTCTCCCCAACAGACCTAACACAGAAATGAAACCTTAACCCACTTACCAGCACATCACCTCCACATCTCCACCCAGACACACACTCTGCTAGTGCTCCTGTACCACACCCCTAACTCGGCTCTAAAACCCCTGAATTATGCCGTAAGTCTAGTACACAGAGACCCCTGTCTGTCAGCGCAGAGTGAAGTGAAGTCTGAAAGTGACCCAGCATTGCAGCCCCTGTGTGCGAAAGGGTTCATTTTAATCCACTTAACGCCTAAACTGGTACTAGAATCTGCAGAAAGGAAGGGAAAGGATTGGGGTAGCTGTTTAGCATTGCTCTCATCCTAACCATAAGGCAGCAAGAAAGTGAAGAAAAGTTCCACTGGGTGAAAATATTTATTCTTTGGATTCCTGAAAAATATGAGAAGTCCATTGGTGATATTTTGTGAGATGTGCCCAAGGACCTTGCCGGAGGGTTGGGTGGAAAGGAGAAGTGTTGTTGAAAGTGACAGGTTTCAGAATAGCAGCCGTGTTAGTCTGTATTTGCAAAAAGAAAAGGAGGACTTGTGGCACCTTAGAGACTAACCCATTCATTTGAGCCTAAGCTTTCGTGAGCTACAGCTCACTTCATCGGATGCTCAAATAAATTGGTTAGTCTCTAAGGTGCCACAAGTCCGCCTTTTCCTTTTCTTTTTTTTTTTTTTTTAAATATGACAGTTGGTGTAATCTGACATGCCCCAAAAGCAAGCAACCCCTCTCCTGCGAGGGTGACTCAGCAATGTCCAGAGAGGGGCGACTCCAGAGGCGAAGAGGTCATAGGCCTGCCACGGTGGTTGTAGTATTTTAACAAGGGACAGCCAGGAGATCCGATAGGCCTCTCTGTACCTGGGATTTCCAGGAAGAACGTCTCAGGCAAGCCTTGTGAGCCTAGAATGGAGAAAGTTTACCATGCCTTAATCTTCCCTAGCCTTGCTGATCAGCTCCCTCTCCGAGGGGTTCAAAGCACCAGAGGGGTATTAGAAATTACACTTATCCAATCAGGGAACAAAAACAATCATCATGTGATCAGCTGGCCAACACATCTTATGCAAACGAAAGAGGAGCTGGTCCACATTTTGCTAACTCTGAAGGACAAACGTCGAGCCATATTTCTGCAATGGAAACATAATCGGTTAAATGGACCTCAACAACGTCCTTGGACAACATGTATGTCCCGTAATTGACCAAATGATAAGTTGCTCTTTTCCAAAGAGCATCACCAGTAAAAGAAAGTTAAAATAATATAAGAGTTTGTAATGGCTCCTCTGGGGATAAGTCTCTCTCACAGGAACCCATTTTGTATTATCTTTCTCTTGCTCATGGCAGAAATCAATTTTAATAGTACTGACAGGAAATGAGGATGTAAGACTTCAAATAGCACAAATCCTGCAATGTTCACAAATCATAAAATGGGATATGAAGTTGTTTTAAAAATAAAAGTCTGTTACCTGCAAGTGAAAGCCTTTATATTGAGGAGCCAAACATTACTGGCTTATGTGACAGTGATTAGGCAAAGTATTTCCAACAATTAAACACAAATTAGATGAACCGTGTACCATTCGCATATGGAGATGTGTGCTTCAGGCTATTAACATGGACATAGGAGGCACCTTTGTAATCATGGATTCTGATTTTATAGGCACCAGAGTTGGAGGAATTTGGTTTTCCTGGTCTGTAAATAGAAGCATAACTCAGGGCAGTACACTGTCTTTTCAAACTTACTCTACCACAAACACCACACATGGCATCCCAGTCTCAGAGGCTAATCAAGCTTTGAAATTCTCTCCCCTGCAGATACAATCACTGCCCAACTGATCAGGGGTCCCAAGGAAAATCGATCAATGTTGTTAGCTGTGTGTAACCGGGTTATCTAGGTGGTACCACTTGTGGCCAGTCAGGGCACAGCTCCCCCACTAGGGTCCCTGATGATCTGGTGCTGGGGTGCATTAGCCCTTCTGCTAAGGCACACTGGGGTTAGAATCCCAAACAAAGGGCAAACAGTGAACTAAAATCTGAATCTGAGGATTCAGCTGCAAGACCTGGCCCTTTGGCTCTGGCCTCCATGCAGCTAGTCCCTCCTTGTCCATCTTCCGGGGCCCAGTCGGGTTACCCAATGGCCATAACCAGGCTTCCCTTCTCAAGGCAGTAGCAGAGCTCTGCTCTCCTTCCACGTCAGCCCTCAAACTGGGTTAAGTCTCCTCTTTTTAACTCCCTTCTCCACGCCTGACAGCAGCTGCGGATGTAGCAGTCCGGCTGACTGTGTGGTCTCCAAGCCCTGCGTAGCCCTCTCATTGCCAGTGTGGGGCCTAGCTACCTCATTAACCCCCTGGTTGCCAGTGGGGGTCCTGTCTGGCCCATCACACCAGGCTATAAATGGAATTAGATGCATCACAATGGGGTGAGGTACAGGAGACCAACTCAAGGTGTAGTAAACAGTTAGGTCCCCATACGCTTTATATGTGGGTGTAAGTGATGACTAGGCCTTGTGCCAGCCCTCATCACCAGGGTGAATTTCAGCCAGGATGCAGCGTTAAATTGATTAACGGATGTGGGTAGGGGGGAATGGAAAGGAATTTCCCCTCCCCCCAGGGTACACTGCCAGGAACTTGGGATTTCACCTCTTCTTCTAGGGCATTGAGCTGGGTCATGTTTTCAGGCATGAGCACCTTCAGCTGAGCTGGAGGACTAGCCAGCCCAGCCTCCAGGCAGACTAAAGAACTCAGCTGGGTTGCAGGAGGACCACCTGACTGGCTGAAAGGAGCCAGCATACCTGCGTTTATGCTCAGCTGCAGCAGGTAAAGGCTGCTCAATGCCTAGCCTGCAGCTGTGATTCCTTCTGTGCCTGCCTTGTTCTTTGTCCAGCTCCAGTCCACTCCAGCCTCACTCCCCTGCTTGCTCCTGACTCTGCCCTCCACTTGACTCCAGTTCCTGGCTTCTGCTCCAACTACTAGGCCTGACCACCCATGTCCTGGCCATGACACATGGTAGTGTGTGCCACACAATTTCCTGTGGCTTCTCAAGGAAGTGGGCTGTAGTGCATCTGGGTCTTTTCTGCCTCCTTATTCTAGATGGCTGTAGCAAGTCCATGTAACAGGGTACACTCACCTCTTGAAAGCACCCCCTTAGCCAAGTGCACCTGCCTGCACACTCTCCCCGTTTGTCCCCACTTCAGGATAGAGCAGTGCCCAGGGCTCCCCCCCTGGAGACAATGTCTTCAGCCTTTTGGGGCCTTTCTGGTCACAGCTCTCCAGCTGGGCACTACAGTTCAGTCCCCCCTCTGGGGTGCCTCAGTGTCCAAGCCATTTCCCCCAGTGGCTAAAGGAGCATGGTGGGGACCCAGGCCCATCCATTACTCCAGGTCCAAGCCCAGCAACCTTGTAGATAGCAGCCAACTGCTGTTCTTCTTTATCTATGTCATACTATTACTCTAATTCCCTGGGCCACAGCCCCACACCATCTTCACCCTTACCTCAGGGTCTTGTCCTAATGGAGTCCCCACAACAATCTCAGGGCTCCTTCTTGCTCTCCCTAGCTTGCCTGGCAGCACAGCCCTGATCAAGGTCCTGCCACTCACACTTCTCCAGCTCCAGCAAGGAACTGAACTCATACTGGTCCTGCAGCTGTTCTTATACTAGGCTGCTGGGCCCTGATTGACTGCTTTCCCCACAGCCATTCTAGGCAGCTTGGAGAACCCTCTCCATTGCCCTTTTCTGGGGCAGGGTGTGGCAGGGCCATGAGGCCTCCAGCAGGGGCCTCAGGGGGTCTGGTATACCCCGCCACAGCCACGTAGAAAGTCTTAGTGCTACTGGACATAAATGACTTGTCCTGAGTTTTTCCATTCAATTAAAATTCTTCAGCTTCAGTTTCAGAGTCCAGGTAGAACAAAATCCAGTGCTGGGAGTTGAAGTTAGATAAATTCAGCCTGGAATTAATAGTACCTAGCTGTTACCTAGTGTTGTCATTAGTAGATCTCAAAGTCCTTTACAAAGGAGGTTAATATTATTATCCCTATTTTACAGATGAGGAAACCGAGGCACATAGGGTATGTCTAGACTGCACTTAAACACCCACAGCTAGCCCATGTCAGCTGACTTGAACTCACGAGTCTTGGGCTAAGAGGCTGTTTAACTGTGGTGTAGATGCTTGGGCTGGAGCCTGGGCTCTGGGACCCTATGAAGGGGGAGGGTCTCAGAGCTCTGTCTACAACACAGACTGCCCCTTAGCCGGAGCCCTGTGAACCCAAGTCAGCTGACATGGGCCAGCTGCAGATATTTAATTGCAGAAATGCCATTGGAAGTCATGCCCAAGGTGTTACTTTCCTATGTGACCCAATCCTTCTTAGGTGGGCTAGCGGGTTGCCTGGTCTCCCACTGACCAGCTGTATGTGCTCATGCCTGACACTCCAACAAGCAATGCAAGTCCTATAAGTCTCTAGACCCATGGGCTTCAATTTATGTATATTTACTGCTACCTGTGTGGCCCATCATTAGTGTTTTGGGACCTATGGCAAATCATTCAGCCCAGAACCAAACAGAACTCAGCCTGGACTCTGCACGGCATTAGGAAGACTTTTAAAAGTATTTGTTTTATTTTCCATACAAAGCACATTTCCTTTATGCTTTTACTTCATGGTGACCATTCACCAACTCATGTCTACCCATAACAGGCCTTTTTAAGTCACTGGAACTTTGGATACCTTGTGTGACAAAAGTGAGAATGTTCTGAAATATTTGTATGATGCCTATGTGTGCCTCAGTTTCCCCTATATATGGCATAGCTACCCAGAAAGGGTGTGGGGGGGAGAACTAAGTCTGCATTCAGGCTAAGCCCTGGTCTACACTAGGAGTTTAGGTCGAATTTAGCAGCATTAAATCGATGTAAACCTGCACCCGTCCACACGATGAAGCCCTTTATTTCGACTTAAAGGGCTCTTAAAATCGATTTCCTTACTCCACCCCTGACAAGCGGATTAGCGCTTAAATCGGCCTTGCCGGGTCGAATTTGGGGTACTGTGGACACAATTCGACGGTATTGGCCTCCGGGAGCTATCCCAGAGTGCTCCATTTTGACCGCTCTGGACAGCACTCTCAACTCAGATGCACTGGCCAGGTAGACAGGAAAAGAACCACGAACTTTTGAATCTCATTTCCTGTTTGGCCAGCGTGGCAAGCTGCAGGTGACCATGCAGAGCTCATCAGCAGAGGTGACCATGATGGAGTCTCAGAATCGCAAAAGAGCTCCAGCATGGACCGAACGGGAGGTACGGGATCTGATCGCTGTATGGGGAGAGGAATCCGTGCTATCAGAACTCCGTTCCAGTTTTCGAAATGCCAAAACCTTTGTCAAGATCTCCCAGGGCATGAAGGACAGAGGCCATAACAGGGACCCGAAGCAGTGCCGCGTGAAACTGAAGGAGCTGAGGCAAGCCTATCAGAAAACCAGAGAGGCGAACAGCCGCTCCGGGTCAGAGCCCCAAACATGCCGCTTCTATGATGAGCTGCATGCCATTTTAGGGGGTTCAGCCACCACTACCCCAGCCGTGTTGTTTGACTCCTTCAATGGAGATGGAGGCAATACGGAAGCAGGTTTTGGGGATGAAGAAGATGATGATGAGGAGGAGGTTGTAGATAGCTCACAGCAAGCAAGCGGAGAAACCGGTTTTCCCGACAGCCAGGAACTGTTTCTCACCCTGGACCTGGAGCCAGTACCCCCTGAACCCACCCAAGGCTGCCTCCTGGACCCAGCAGGCGGAGAAGGGACCTCTGGTGAGTGTACCTTTTAAAATACTATACATGGTTTAAAAGCAAGCATGTGAAAGGATTACTCTGCCCTGGCATTCGCGGCTCTCCTGGATATACTCCCAAAGCCTTTGCAAAAGGTTTCTGGGGAGGGCAGACTTATTGCGTCCTTCATGGTAGGACACTATACCACTCCAGGCCAGTAACACGTACTCGGGAATCATTGTACAACAAAGCATTGCAGTGTATGTTTGCTGGCGTTCAAGCAACATCCGTTCATGTGTTATCCTCAGGAGAGTGAGATATAATCCATGGTCACCTGGTTGAAATAGGGTGCTTTTCTTCAGGGGACACTCAGAGGAGCCCATTCCTGCTGGGCTGTTTGCCTGCGGCTGAACAGAAATGTTCCCCACTGTTAGCCACAGGGAGGGGGGAGGGTTGAGGGGGTAGCCACGCGGTGGGGGGAGGCAAAATGCGACCTTGTAACGAAAGCACATGTGCTATGTATGTAATGTTAACAGCAAGGTTTACCCTGAAAGAGTGTAGCCAGTGTTTTATAAAATGTGTCTTTTTAAATACCGCTGTCCCTTTTCTTTTCTCCACCAGCTGCATGTGTTTCAATGATCACAGGATCTTCTCCTTCCCAGAGGCTAGTGAAGATTAAAAAGAAAAAAAAACGCACTCGAGATGAAATGTTCTCCGAGCTCATGCTGTCCTCCCACACTGACAGAGCACAGACGAATGCGTGGAGGCAAATAATGTCAGACTGCAGGAAAGCACAAAATGACCAGGAGGAGAGGTGGCGGGCTGAAGAGAGTAAGTGGCGGGCTGAAGAGAGTAAGTGGCGGGCTGAAGAGAGGGCTGAAGCTCGAATGTGGCGACAGCGTGATGAGAGGAGGCAGGATTCAATGCTGAGGCTGCTGGAGGACCAAACCAGTATGCTCCAGTGTATGGCTGAGCTGCAGCAAAGGCAGCTGGAGCACAGACTGCCACTACAGCCCCTGTGTAACCAACCGCCCTCCTCCCCAAGTTCCATAGCCTCCACACCCAGACGCCCAAGAACGCGGTGGGGGGGCCTCCAGCCAACCAGCCACTCCACCACAGAGGATTGCCCAAAAAAAAGAAGGCTGTCATTCAATAAATTTTAAAGTTGTAAACTTTTAAAGTGCTGTGTGGCATTTTCCTTCCCTCCTCCACCACCCCTCCTGGGCTACCTTGGTAGTCATCCCCCTATTTGTGTGATGAATGAATAAAGAATGCATGAATGTGAAGCAACAATGACTTTATTGCCTCTGCAAGAGGTGATCAAAGGGAGGAGGGGAGGGTGGTTAGCTTACAAGGAAGTAGAGTGAACCAAGGGGCGGGGGGTTTCATCAAGGAGAAACAAACAGAACTTTCACACCGTAGCCTGGCCAGTCATGAAACTGGTTTTCAAAGCCTCTCTGATGCGTACCGCACCCTCCTGTGCTCTTCTAACCGCCCTGGTGTCTGGCTGCACATAACCAGCAGCCAGGCGATTTGCCTCAACCTCCCACCCCGCCATAAACGTCTCCCCCTTACTCTCACAGATATTGTGGAGCACACAGCAAGCAGTAATAACAGTGGGAATATTGGTTTCGCTGAGGTCTAAGCGAGTCAGTAAACTGCGCCAGCGCGCCTTTAAACGTCCAAATGCACATTCTACCACCATTCTGCACTTGCTCAGCCTGTAGTTGAACAGCTCCTGACTGCTGTCCAGGCTGCCTGTGTACGGCTTCATGAGCCATGGCATTAAGGGGTAGGCTGGGTCCCCAAGGATACATATAGGCATTTCAACATCACCAACAGTTATTTTCTGGTCTGGGAATAAAGTCCCTTCTTGAAGCTTTTGAAACAGACCAGAGTTCCTGAAGATGCGAGCGTCATGTACCTTTCCCGGCCATCCCACGTTGATGTTGGTGAAACGTCCCTTGTGATCCACCAGAGCTTGCAGCACTATTGAAAAGTACCCCTTGCGGTTTATGTACTCGCCGGCTTGGTGCTCCGGTGCCAAGATAGGGATATGGGTTCCGTCTATGGCCCCACCACAGTTAGGGAATCCCATTGCAGCAAAGCCATCCACTATGACCTGCACATTTCCCAGGGTCACTACCCTTGATATCAGCAGATCTTTGATTGCGTGGGCTACTTGCATCACAGCAGCCCCCACAGTAGATTTGCCCACTCCAAATTGATTCCCAACTGACCGGTAGCTGTCTGGCGTTGCAAGCTTCCACAGGGCTATCGCCACTCGTTTCTCAACTGTGAGGGCTGCTCTCATCTTGGTATTCATGCGCTTCAGGGCAGGGGAAAGCAAGTCACAAAGTTCCATGAAAGTGCCCTTACGCATGCGAAAGTTTCGCAGCCACTGGGAATCGTCCCAGACCTGCAACACTATGCGGTCCCACCAGTCTGTGCTTGTTTCCCGAGCCCAGAATCGGCGTTCCACAGCATGAACCTGCCCCATTAGCACCATTATGCATGCATTGGCAGGGCCCATGCTTTCAGAGAAATCTGTGTCCATGTCCTGATCACTCACGTGACCGCACTGACGTCGCCTCCTCGCCCGGTAGCGCTTTGCCAGGTTCTGGTGCTGCATATACTGCTGGATAATGCGTGTGGTGTTTAATGTGCTCCTAATTGCCAAAGTGAGCTGAGCGGACTCCATGCTTGCCTTGGTATGGCGTCCGCACAGAAAAAAGGCGCGGAATGATTGTCTGCCGTTGCTCTGACGGAGGGAGGGGCGACTGACGACACGGCTTACAGGGTTGGCTTCAGGAGGCTAAAATCCACAAAGGGGGTGGCTTTACATCAAGGAGTAGTTCAGGCAGGACTTCACGGAGGGTTCCAATAAGAAATGGTGCACCTAAGTTATTGTTCTTATTGGAACAAGGAGGTTAGCCTGGCCTCTGATTGATACATGGCTAGATCTACCTCGCAGCACCTTCTCTGTGAGTGACTGCAGTGTGACCTAGAGGAATGAGTCCCCTAGACAGGGCAGGAGGCAAATGAGTACAAAACAAATCTGGTCTATTTCTTGTTTTGATCCACTCCATCTATCTTTTACATCTTTGGCTGGCAGCAGACGGTGCAGAAGGACTGCAAGCCATCCACATCTCATGGCTGCTCGGCAGAAGATGG
Organism: Natator depressus; assembly: GCF_965152275.1. Classification (NCBI taxonomy): domain Eukaryota; kingdom Metazoa; phylum Chordata; order Testudines; family Cheloniidae; genus Natator; species Natator depressus. Next base: position 1,033,853 of record NC_134255.1, read on the forward strand.
CACAGTACGACTGCTAGCCATCCTCATCTCTTGCTTGCCTGGCAGAAGATGGCACAGTACGATTGCTAGCCATCGTCATCTCTTGCCTGCCCGGCAGAAGATGGTACAATACGATTGCTAGCCATCGTCATCTCTTGCCTGCCCGGCAGAAGATGGTACAATACGACTGCTAGCAATCCGTATTGCCTGCCTGCTCACCATTAGACGGTTCAATACGACTGACTGCAGGACTAAAGAGAATGACCTGGTCAAGTCACCAAAAATTTAGTCCCTGCGCCCATGTCTGCCCAGGCGCTCCCAGTCGACGTGGCCAGGAGCACCTCGGACATGACGAGGACGGGTACCAGTCATACTGCACCATCTGCTGCCAGAAGGCAATGGGTTGCTGCTACTGTGTAGCAATGCCGTACCGCGTCTGCCAGCACCCAGGAGACATACGGTGACGGTTACCTGAGCGGGCTCCATGCTTGCGGTGGTATGGCGTCCGCACAGGTAACTCAGGAAAAAAGGCGCGAAACAATTGTCTGCCCTTGCCTTCACGGAGGGAGGGAGGGAACGGGGGCCGGACAATATGTACCCAGAACCACCCGCGACAATGTTTTAGCCCAATCAGAGTGCTCCATTGGGCTGCTCTGGACAGCACTCTCAACTCAGATGCACGATTGTTTGCCGTTGCTCTGACGCAGGGAGGGGCGACTGAGGACACGGCTTACAAGGGTAGAGTTCACGGAGGGTTCCAATAAGAAATGGTGCACCTAAGTTATTGTTCTTATTGGAACAAGGAGGTTAGCCTGGCCTCTGATTGATACATGGCTAGATCTACCTCGCTGCACCTTCTCTGTGCGTGACTGCAGTGTGACCTAGAGGAATGATTCCCCTAGACAGGGGAGAAGGCAAATGAGTACAAAACAAATCTGGTCTATTTCTTGTTTTGATCCACTCCATCTATCTTTTACATCTTTGGCTAGCAGCAGACGGTGCAGAAGGACTGTATGCCATCCACATCTCATGGCTGCTCGGCAGAAGACGGTGCAATAGGACTGCTAGCAATCCATATTGCCTGCCTGCTCACCATAAGACGGTTCAATAGGACTGACTGCCGGACTAAAAAAAATGACCTGGTCAAGTCACTAAAAATTTAGTCCCTGCGCCCATGTCTGCCCAGGCGCTCCTGATCGACCTCACACAGGCGACCAGGAACACCTCGGACATGACGAGGATGGCTACCAGTCGTACTGTACCGTCTGCTGCTAGAAGGCAATGGGTTGCTGCTACTGTGTAGCAATGCCGTACCGCGTCTGCCAGCACCCAGGAGACATATGGTGACGGTTACCTGAGCGGGCTCCATGCTTGCGGTGGTATGGCGTCCGCACAGGTAACTCAGGAAAAAAGGCGCGAAACAATTGTCTGCCCTTGCCTTCACGGAGGGAGGGAGGGAACGGGGGCCGGACAATATGTACCCAGAACCACCCGCGACAATGTTTTAGCCCAATCAGAGTGCTCCATTGTGACTGCTCTGGACAGCACTCTCAACTCAGATGCACGATTGTTTGCCGTTGCTCTGACGCAGGGAGGGGCGACTGAGGACACGGCTTACAGGGTTGACTTCACGGAGGGTTCCAATAAGAAATGGTGCACCTAAGTTATTGTTCTTATTGGAACAAGGAGGTTAGCCTGGCCTCTGATTGATACATGGCTAGATCTACCTCGCTGCACCTTCTCTGTGGGTGACTGCAGTGTGACCTAGAGGAATGATTCCCCTAGACAGGGGAGGAGGCAAATGAGTACAAACAAATCTGGTCTATTTCTTGTTTTGATCCACTCCATCTATCTTTTACATCTTTGGCTGGCAGCAGACGGTGCAGAAGGACATATTGCCTGCCTGCTCACCATAAGACGGTTCAATAGGACTGACTGCCGGACTAAAAAAAATGACCTGGTCAAGTCACCAAAAATTTAGTCCCTGCGCCCATGTCTGCCCAGGCGCTCCTGATCACACAGGCGACCAGGAACACCTCGGACATGACGAGGACGGCTACCAGTCGTATTGTACCGTCTGCTGCCACAAGGCAATGGGTTGCTGCTACTGTGTAGCAATGCCGTGCCGCGTCTGCCAGCACCCAGGAGACATACAGTGACGGTTACCTGAGCGGGCTCCATGCTTGCGGTGGTATGGCGTCCGCACAGGTAACTCAGGAAAAAAGGCGCGAAACAATTGTCTGCCCTTGCTTTCACGGAGGGAGGGAGGGAAGGGGGGGACTGACGATATGTACCCAGAACCACCCGCGACAATGTTTCAGCCCCATCAGGCATTGGGATCTCAACCCAGAATTCCAATGGGCAGCGGAGACTGTGGGAACTGTGGGATAGCTACCCACAGTGCAACGCTCCAGAAGTCGACTCTAGCCTCGGTACTGTGGAAGCACTCCGCCGAGTTAATGCACTTAATGCACTTCTGTGGGGACACACACACTCGAATATATAAAACCGATTTCTAAAAAACCGACTTCTATAAATTCGACCTTATTCCGTAGTGTAGACATACCCTAAGGGAGGTGGGTGTTGCTTAGCTATGTAATCCTGAAAGGGGCCTTATAAAAAAGGACTGGCCAAGGCTGACCCCATATCAATGGAGAATCCAAGACGACAATGGAAAACCAAATCACCAGGATAATGACACTTAGCAACCAGCACCTCAGCCTCAGAGCAAGATGGATTTCCTCACTTCTCAATAGGGAAGCTTGGCATGGACCCCAGCTCAAGAACAAAGGACTGGAAGGTGTGAGGTCGGGGATGAAGTGTTGGCTTCTGAAGGAAGCTGGGGGCTCTCTCCCTTGGACATAGATGTAGGAGGTGAGAATGAGGGAGAGACAGCTGGAACATGGGGCTCACTATAGCTTGGCTGGGGCTCTGAGCTAACCATGGAGGACTGTGCTTTAACTGTCATCTCTCAGAGCTAACCTAAAGCCTCCCAGGTCCTGTGTGCCATGGGACTAATCAATTGTTCCCTTGTTTTGAAAAGGCTGCCAGTGTTGCTGCAAACATTCACTGAGAGCATTGTGCCCTGAAGTCTTGGCATCATTTCATCTGCAAGAGATGGTGGGGATTGCTGCCTATGATGTAGATAGTTTGCAATGTATCATGTGACTGAATAGTCCAATCTGAGATTTGCATGATCTTTGGGAGTTATTGCAAATGTATGTATCTTAGTTGGGAGCTGCTTGCTTCCTATGAGCTCTTTTTTCTTCAAGCTTTGGGGGGCCAGCTTCTGTCATGGACTTTGATTCCCTTATGGAGACAAGGGCGCCACTTGTTATGATCACTTGCCAAGATTTTCCATTGGTCAGGATCAGTTCCAAATTCCTTCATATCTCGCTTGTATGTGTCTTTATAGAGAAGCTTGGGACATCCTGTTGTTCTTGTTCCCTCTGATAGCTCCCCGTACAGCATGTCCTTGGGTATGCGTCCGTCTTCCAACCTACTCAGATGGCCCAGCCAGCGCAGTTGTCTTTGCTTGAGCAGGGCTGTCACACTTGGTAAATTTGACCTTTGAAGAACCTCTGCGTTGGTAACTTTATCCTGCCATTTGGCGTTGAGTATGTGGCATAAACAATGTAGGTGGAAAATGTTTAACCTTTTCTCCTGATGAGCATAAGTTGTCTATGTTTCCCCACCATACATGAGAGTGCTGAGGACACCAGCTTGGTACACTAGCATTTTGGTCTTGATTGTCAGCTTTGAGTTGTTCCATGCTCTTTTAGTTAGTCTGCTAAAGGTGGTGGCAGCCTTTCCAATGCAAACATTTAGTTCTTTATTCAGTGAGAGGTTGGTGGTCACTGTAGAGCCTAAATAGCTGGACTTTTGGACTACTTCAAGCTGGTTTGTGTTTAAGGTGATTGAAGGATCTTGTGGAAACCCCTGTCCTAATACAACCGTTTTCTTGATGCTGATAGAGAAAATGCCTGACAAGCACTTGAAAGGCGGTCCATGAGTTCTTATAGTAGAATTTCATTATGAGCTATGAGGGCAGCATCATCAGCCAATAGACGTTCCCTGATTAGCACCTTTTTGACTTTGGTCTTTGACTTAAGTCAGGACAGGTTGAAGAGTTTCCCATCTGATCTTGTATGGAGATACACTCCATCTTTCATGCACAGTTCAAGAATACCAAGAGGAAGATTCCAAAGAGTGTAGGGGCAAGAACACATACTTGCTTCGCTCTGCTTTTCATCTCAAAGCTGTCCAAAGTGGACTCATCAAACTGGACAGTTGCTCTCATGTTCTTGTGGAATGAACATATAAAACTTAACAGGGTTGGTGGGCATCCTATACTTTCTAGTATTGCAAATAGACCTGCTCTGTTGACTGTGTCAAATGCTTTGGTTAGGTCCACAAAGGCGATGTACAATGGTCAGTTTTGCTCTCTGCACTTTTCTTGGAGTTGACACAGAGAAAATATCATGTCTATAGCTGATCTTCCAGCCCTGAATCTGCACTGTTGTAAGTGCACTAAGATGACGTTTGCGAAAGCTTTTCCTGCTACACTTAGCAGCGAGATACCCCTGCAGTTGTTGCAGTAGCCCTTTTAACCTTTATTTTTGTACAAAGTGATGATGTTTGTGTCATACATCTCTTGTGGTACCGCACCCTCTTTCCAGCATTTAAGTACCAACTGATGAAGATATTGGAATAGGCTGTCTTTTCCGCACTTGAGGATTTCTGCTGGGATGCCATCTTTTCCAGGAGCCTTGCCACTTGATAGCAAATCAATGGCCTTGCTTAGCTCTTCTACAATGGGCTCCACATCTTGCTCTGGCATGACCTGTAGAGTTGGTATTTGTCCAGTGATTTGCTGGTGATGTTTCTTTCTTGTGCTTATAGCTCTGAATAGCGTTCAACACAACGTGACAACTGCTTGCTTTTATCTGTAATGATTTCATCGCTGTGCGATTTGAAAGGGGCAACCTTGTTGACAGTGGGACAGAGAGCTTTCTTCAGGCTGTCATACATGACTTTGAGGTTTCCTGTGTCTGAGGCTGTCTGCATCTCTTCACAGAGCTTGATCCAGTAATGATTTGTACAGCGTCTGCTTGCTCGCTGTACCTTGTTTTTTGCATGTCGAAGTCTCACTTTAATGCTCTCTGTTGGCTTCTTGTTGTGTTCCAGATAGGCTGTGTTCTTAATGTTGATGACAGGTAATAGTCCCACATCATTTTCTTCAAACCAGTCCTTTCCTGATTGACTGTTTCCCCCAAATGTAGCTAAAACTCTTTCATGGATTGTTGTTCTTAAATCTTCCCAAAATTCCTCTGCCTTCTCTGGTAATGACTTCCTGTGCATGCTAAGTTCAAAAGCCTTCACAAACTCCTGGCATTTCCTCTGGTTTTCAGTGTTAATAGCATTGATTTTGGGCTTGCTCCTAGGTTTTGCTCTATGTAGTTTCTTGGCTGTAATCTTCCCTTTGCTAATGATCAAGGCGTGGTCAGTGTCACAATCCGCGCTGTGGAACGTGTGAGTGTTCTGCACTAAGGGTAGGTCTTTCCTCCTGACAATAACAAGGTCTAACTGGTGCCAGTGGCCTGATCATGGATGTCGCCATGACACTTTGTGGCAATCTTTTCTTGTAAAATATGCCCTGAAGGGGCCCCGTAAAACCCCCCTGTGGGACACTGGCTTGGCTGGGGTCTCTGCAGGGAGCCATGGAGAGAGACAGGGGATCTTGGTGTCGAAGGCCCCGTCTTGGAGACCGCAGGCCTGTCCCTGTGGAACTGTGTGGGTGCTTGGGGAGCACAGGACTCCATGATACCTTGCTTCTTCCCATGTTGCATTGATGAGGTCCTCAAAGCTAGATGAATATATCTAGAACTGGGTTGAATGAAGAAGGCCTCATTTACCACGTGCCTTCCAACTCCTGTAATAACCAAGGCTGGAGTCCTACAGACAACAGCCTCCTTCACCACACAACCCTGATTCATGCCCTGAGCACTGTCCAACCTGGGCAATAAATGAGGCAAGGGTGCTGTGGAAATTAAAGTGTGTGATCATGTAATTAAACAGTGCATCGTAAAGCGTATGCACAAAGTGGCCAAATTAAAGTTGCTTGGCAACCTTGGTTCTGGCATTTCCTAGCTTTGGGGTGGTTAACTTTGCACATTTATGTTACTTTAACCTATCTTTTGGGGATGAAACCCTGACAAAGAAAGGGCACCAGCGGGGTTGAACCTTTGATCCACGGCTCAGAGCTCCACCACTTGGTTGCAGTTGGTTTGGTAGCCATTTGTTAACAGCAGAGGAATACTGAGGTTCAGGAATTCTGGGTTGAATTGCAGGAGCTGCATGGGAGTGTGTTGTAGTGTAGCGGCTCTCAACCTGCAGGGTTAGGACCCCTTGGGGATTCACAAACAAGTTTCAGGGCAACAGAATGTTTACCTTTCTCATCTTAAAACAAACTGTGTTTCTGGACTTTATGGTTGTGAAGATAACCTCCAAGTGTCAACAGAATGTAAAGTGATGCGGGGTGCCTGTCTGAATCTGCAGACCACCAGAAGCAGTAGGTCTAAGAGGTGGCCCATGCATCTCAGTCAAGGCCCTGTGGACTCTATCATTCTGTGGCCATGGAATCTGGCATTTTTTCATGATCCCACAAAATGAAGCATTTTTGCCATGGAATTCACCACTTTTCTGCAGCCTGCTCAACATTATTTTCCCATCTCTCTGCCCTGTGGTGTGCTACTTCTTGCTCTCCAGTTTTCCCTTCATGGAAAGTTCATAGATTACAGAGTGTTCCCCTTGCCCAGTTCCATGGATTCTAGCAGCAGGGTGGTCCTTCCTTTCTTATCTCCTCTGCTGATCTGCTGCTCACAGCCTGGTTTTCTTGCATGGTGATCTTGGAGCAAAACACACATCAGAATCCTTGTGAGCCACCACAGTTCTCCAAAGGAGTGGTCTCAGTAGCATGCAAAGGATTGTGGGTATGATGCAGTCACGAAAAGGCAGGCACACTGAGCCATTTGGAGATCAGCTATCCACTGAAAGAAATCCAGTGAACTCTTCAAGCGAAAACCTGTGGGTTACAGAATCAGAAGACTGCTGCACTAATGACAATGCTGTAAACATGAAGGCCTCCGAGCATCATACTGAGTGTCCCTGCGAACAGCAAGAGCTGCTGGGCCTCATATAATTTGGGAAACACCGATTTCACTCTGTGCATCTGATATCATTCATATTATTTTGGAATCAGTTTCTGCCAGTCAAGTCAGCAGTTCACCTCCAATGACACAGTCAGCTGACAAATTCACGCCATGGCTGCAGATGTTTGGGAACAGAGTGCAGGAGAGCCAGTGCTTCTGACTACAATGGGATGAAATTACAGATAAATCTTTTTCAGCCCACCTTTGAACATTTGTCCAGTGAGGACAAATAGGATGATTGTCCATAGGATGAAAATCTTTGAAGCTTCCCACAATCAGTTCTTCCAGCTGGGTTGGATGAGCCTTGCTGTGGTGGTATTTGTATTGATGTGACTAAGCTATGAAAGGAAAGCACAGCAGCCTTGGGACTAGAATCCACTCTATTGCACTCCAAGCCATTTGGCCACATAGGAAGCCTCGGCGAGAAGAAGGATAACAATGGAACTGAAACAGATACTTGATGATGTGAACTCTACTAAAGGTGAACCCAGTGCAGGCCTCCTCACTACTTCATGTGCAGAATTGGGCCTTTTACATCAGCTGCTTTTCTTCACCACAGCCCATTGGCTTCTGTGTGACAGAGTTCTGAGCTGCATGTCTGGGCTCAGAGAAGAGGCAGGGATTCCCCTGGTGGACGGAAAGAGTTCCCATGCCCTTGCGGTGTCACTGACCGGCATTGGGTCGCTCGAAATGCTTCCTTCCAGGGGCACAATGTGACATGGGCTTTCAACCGGGGGGCTGCAAACAGTTATCAGGGGTCACAGCCATCCTGCCCATCCCATACTGCTAACTAGGACTAGGGTCCTGGATGGGGCGCCGGGGGGGGAGATACGGGAAGAGACAGTCCTAGGGAACTGCCAGTCTGGAAAAGGTTGAGAACCAGTGCCCTTCTCAGCAGGGACAGATGAAGGGAGTCTGGAGCCCTAGAAAACACTTGCATGGCGTGATATGGATAGTGTGGGATGGATTTCTCATCTCAGGTGGTGCTGACGTGTGTTTGTGGATATACAAGAGGGAGGTGATGTTGAAAGTGTGAGGTCCGGTAGCTACATGGCAACGAATTGATCCATATCACAGGGGTGGGGCGAGTTGGGTGTGTGGCAATGGAGGATGGGTTCCTAATGTTGAAGGGTGTAGTAGCCTCTAAATGCACTGAAGTACTGTAAATAATCATTCTTCTGGAGTAAAATGTAACATTGTCAAGAGCTGATAAGTAGCCAGGGGAAAAGGATTTTTGCCTCTCTCCAAAAGGGCAGGAAACCTTGTCTTCTGATTCTCCAAGATCAGATGTGCCATTGAATGAGGCTTTGTCTATTGAGGTGGAAGAGCAGAACACTAATGAGACTGATGATCCTACAATTCAGACATTTCCAAACCCATCATCAGCAATGAGAATTTAAATCCCTGTTCCAGGCCTTCCTGCAGCTCTTCACATCACTTACACTCAGGAGCAATCTCTGTTCATCTTTGACAGTCAAAAAAATGGCAAAGCTCAATCTGTGATTATGTCAAGGAGCAATGGAAAGGCAAAGATTTCAATTTGATAAGAAAACTGCAACTTTCTTTTATGCTAGCAACATTGCCTTCAGTGTAGCACAAAATGAGTAATTTAAAGAAATGACTGAAGTGCTCTCCTTGAATATACTCCTCCAGGCAGATTTTAACTTCTCCTCCTCTACTAGATGCTCCAAGTGAAAGAAACAGAGGAAAAATTATAGGAAGAACAAAAGGAATCAACATTGACATTAATGCAAGGAAGTTGAACATGAGTAATGACCTGATAACAGCTATGAGCATTCATATAACAAAAGATGCATCCCTACTTGATGCTGTTGATTCTTTGTGAAAGGAAACCATAAGCTACAGATTATGTGTCCAAGTTGCTGAAGATGCCATTCAAGAATTCAGGGAGATGATGATGGAAAAGAAGAGAGACCTTCTCAAGTGTGTTGTCCTTAGCTTCTGAGGCATTGGTGTTCAGCATGCTAATTAAACTTCATTGAGAAAGAAGTAACAGCGAATATAGTCCTGGAAGTTCTTTGTGCATTAGTGTCCAAGAGCAGATAGAAAAGAGTATGAAGTCTCACAAATTACTGGACTGTTGTGTTTGTAAGCAGTGTCAGGATGAGCTCCACCCTGACATCTGGTGGTGAGGTGTGGCAAGTTGTGGAAAAGAACTTCAGGAGCCGATCTCATTTGCATAGGCACACCCACCCCGCCTAGAATGAGGCCATAGCTGCGCAAATGGTCATTTTTGCTGCTGTGGGATCCCCAGTGTCTCTGTTATTGGGGCAGGAAGAATAAATGGTTATTACCCTGATTATGGGAACTGTGCTTGGAACTGTACTTGGCCTTTTGTTATGATGGAGGGACTCACCATCAACTAAGTGGCACTCGCTAGGCAAGGGTCATGGGTTCCAAAACTCTGTGAATGGAGAGAGGCTGGGGACAAGTATTAATGCTTAGTGGCATGGGCCCCTTGGTGAGGGCCTTACATGCTAATTGCACTTCCTCCTCTCTCCACTGTGGAATATCAGAGCTAATTTTGATTTCATTAGAAGTCTAGTTACAGGCTGCTGAGCTCACTTTGGGCTAACAGTGCACCAGCACTGAGGCTCCCCTACTACAAGCTGAATTCACCGAAGAGCTGAACCGACTAAGAGCTGAAATCGCTGAGTGTTGTGTTAAGGAGTGGGGGAGCCTGAAGATATATGGTGGAGCAGTTTGTGGGACAGCTGGAGTGCCTTGTGGACAGGCTGGTGGAGCAGTTTGTAGGATAGCGGGAGCTGCTGGTGGGATGCGGAGCAGTTTGTGGATCGGCTGGTGGAGCAGTTTGTGGGATGGCGGGAGCTGCTTGTGGGAGCTGAGCTGAGCGAAGGAGTTCATGGGGTGGCTGGCGGAGCGGAGTGAAGGCCTATGGAGCTGTGGGGTGGTCAGCTTCAGATCATGTAAGGTGCCTCTTACCCCTGTCCCATCTCCACCCAGGTTGGCAGGTAAAGCTCTGCAGATAAACTTTCGAACTCTGGGGCTGCCCTGACCAGGGACAGAGACTTTTGGGTCATTGGACTTTTGGGACTTTGGGTGATTTGGGGTTGCTGGACTCAAGAACCAAAGGGAAAGGACACACCCCAATTTGCTTGGGGTGGTTTTTTTTTGCTCATGGATTGTGTTACGAATCCTGTTGGTGGTGTTTCCCCAACATAATGCCACATTGTTTCTCTCTGTTATTAAAGGCTTTTTGCTACACTCAGACTCTGTGCTTGCAAGAGGGGAAGTATTGCCTCTTGGAGATGCCCAGCAGGGGTGGTATATATTTGTCCCAGGTCACTGGGTGGGGGCTCGAGCCGGTTTGCATTGTGTTATTGGAATGGATCCCCTAGATATTGAACCCGGCCCTTGTTGCTGCCAACTCTGACGGGCAGAAGGGTTACATGTTCTTATATTTGCCTTACAGAACTGGAAGCAGTCATTGTGGACAATATGTGGCTATGGTGTTTAAGGATTTACTATGTTTATGAAGTGAATCACATGATGTATGTCTTGTGTTTCATTTAATAAATACTTTTTGTGGTCCCCTCCTCCCCCGTTTGTTTTTTTCCCCAAAAAGAAAATAATGGACCCTTTGAGGTTGGGGAAAATTACAACCAGCAATTAAGTGACAATCATAATGAAGTGACAGTTCCAAAGTAGCTAAAACATTACAAGACATTTTCTGAGCAGTGCTGTTGCTTTTTCCTTGTATTATTTTCTCTTTAAAAGGGCAAAATTATATATTCTATCGCCTTCCATTTTAGCCTCCTGGTGGAACTGGTCATCTTCAGCAGTTTGTTTGCCAACCCTCTCTCTCCTTCTTCTGACAAAGTATTTTCCAGTTATTGTCAAACTTCAGCGCAGACACTACGCCACAAACACATGGCAAGTGTTGTCAGAGGGTAACTAAAAGAGTTCCAAGAAAAGCAACAGCCATTGATAATGAAACTCTTAACACTTAACTCTAAGTGGCTAATAGTCATTAGTTCCTTTGGTATTCCTCAAAATGACATTAATCATAGACTATTCATTAGACTTTAATATGCCTGTAATATGTTAATCCATATTAATTCAACTGTAATTTAGCATTAAATAATGTCCACTTATTGGAAAGTGTTAGTGATGTAACTTAAATCCATTTTGTAATAAAGCTGATGAACAGACGTGGGTAGAGAGTGAAGTCAGGGAGCAGGACAAGTATTAGTGTTTTGCAGACTCCTGTCATTGATGTATTATGTGACTACAATATGCAGTAGCAGAGATGAAATGCAGACACATGCACAGTCAGCTGTCTGCTGGTCTCCAGGCTTCTCAGCAGCACCATGTGGGATGCAGAAATCATGTCTGGCTCCCCAGGGGGAATGGACCTTGGAAAGCTACAGGTCTGTGTAGCCCTTGGCACCTGTCACAAATGGAAAAGATGTATTTTGCTTTCTGGGCATGTTTGGAAGTATAAGGAGTCATAAAATCCCTGAATGACACTACAGGGACCCTGAAATAACTGCTGGCAGTGACTGGAGAGAATCTGACCTTCCTAAGCATCAGAATAGCACGGTCAGCCTCTATTTTTAGCTGTTTATGGATCATACTCAGCGTTGATGGTTTGCTATCACCACTGAATGCTCCATTCTTCTTCTACCACTTTCAAAGAGACACCGACTACACAGTCTCACTGTGTCACTGTTCTTTTCATCTTGTATTTCTGTACATTTTCACTAGCTCAAAGGCTCATGGGCTAGTGCACTATACTACACCTGAACTATTAGCTGTGAGGAAAAGAACTGTCTTTAATACGTGTCTGACAAATTGTCATGACTGATCCACAGAGGTTGCCTGCCATCCCACAGCCAGAGTGTAACCTTGTGTGACAGGGTCGGGCCAGAGGGCTATAGGAGAGTAATTTTTTTTTGAAGCAAAAGATGTTTTTATTTGCATAACACACTTACAAAGTAAAAACAGCAGCATATGCAATGTGTAACACAGCAACCAGTCACAATTGTTTTCTCATTAGCTTCAGGGGAGGGAAGTGTTCAAGCTTGCCTGGGCCCAGAGCGGGGGGCTTCCTCAACTCTCGTGGTCTTCCACCCTTCCGAGTTACCTGGTGGCCCAGAGCGAGGGGGCTTCATCGACTCTCGTGGTCTTCCACCCCTTCGAGTTACCTGGTGCCACGCCCGAGTGTCACCAACAATTCCCTCCTCTGAAAGCACCCAACAAGAGGGGCAGTCTGTGGGGTGGACAATCCGGGGGGGGCACGTGCACCCACGTATTAAAGGACCCCTCTAAGGTGGTGGTGTCCGCAGCAGCAATGGCTGGGGCTGGGGTCCCTTACTCTCTCCCCCAATCAAAGGGTCAGACAAAGGGACCCGGATGGGGACACCGAGCAGAGAACCTCGGACAGCGCCCACTGTTCCTCAAAAACATCAAGGGAGTCAGTGGACGCCGCCCAGAGGAACTCCGCCCAGATATGTGAACGGACCGAGGATCGGAAAACGGCCCCACAGTCACAGGAAACTCCATCGGCCAACCTCCTCTCTCTGGTTTTATAGATGGCCATTTTAGCCAGGGCCAGGAGGAGGTTAACTAGGAGATCCCGCGACTTTGTGAGGCCACGGATGGGGAGTGCATAAATAAAAAGGTGAGGGGAAAAATGCAACCAAAAATGTAATAGGAGATTTGTGAGGAGCTGGAACAGGGGCTGCAGCCTGGCGCACTCCAAATATACGTGCGCCAGGGTTTCCCTCACTCCGCAAAAGGGACAAGTATCTGGGACGGGGGTAAACTGCTCCAAGTACATGCCCGTGCTCACAGGTCCATGAAGGAGCTGCCAACTGATGTCCCCGACGGGCCTCGGAACCAAGGTGGAATATAGGCTGGCCCACCGGGGCTGCTCACCCTCCAAAGGTGGCAGAAGGTCTCACCACTTTGTGTCGGGGCGGGACACTAGGGTGAGGGCATGAAGGGTGTGGAGCACGAGCATGTATAGATGTTTCCTTGGTGTGGTTTGGAAGCGTACCGGCTGCAGTTCATGCAGCCGGCTCGCAGTGAAGGGGTGAGAGGGTCGATTGGGTCTGCGGGGCAGGAGTCCAATTATAAGGCCCGGCGGGCCTGGGGTAGAGGGTGGGCGGGGCGTGCCCTCGAGCAGGACCCGGTTGAGATAAACCCGAGCAGCGGGCGGCAAAGCGGCCTTCGTCTCCTGAAGTACGCGCCGGGGGGTGTGAGGTCTGGAGAGCCCCATGCGCCGGGCGAGCATCAGGGGATCCAGCCAGTCTCCCCGGTCGTAGTCCAGGAGGTCTCCGACTCTCGTGCCCTCTGCCAGGATCAAGCTCTGGCGCACCGAGCGGGACTCCGCCACGAGGAGATCTACCCCCTCAGTGGCCGCCACGGACCTGGTCGTTAAAAACAGTTTCCAAGTCTGGAGGAGGTCCTGGTAGAAGACTGGCAGCCCTGAGAGGTCTCGCGGAAGACCTTCTGGATGGAGATAAAAGAGCTGCCGGTCATATCGGAGCCCTCAGATGCGGCGCAGGATGGCGTGCACCAGTATGCTCCACGCTGAACTGCCTGCACCATAAAGGAGCCTCTGTAGGGCCTGGAGGTGGAAGACACAGACCTGAGTGTGTAGACACTTCAGGCCCTGTCCTCCTTCCTTCAGGGGTAGATGAAGAACCCCTACAGGGGCCCAATGCGTTCCTGACCAAAAGAACCCCAGAATCGATGTCCAGAGGTTGGTCAGGAAACCCAGGGCCGGGACCAGGGTGTTGAGCCCGCACCAGAGCATGGACAGGACTAGTTGATTAAGCACCAGCGCTCCCCCTCAGAGAGAGAGACATCGGAGTAGTCCCATCCACTTCCAGAGCCGCTCTATCACCCCGCCCTCTAAATTTTCCCAGTTTTCCGGCGGAGAGGGATGCATGACAGAAAGGTAAACGCCGAGGTAAAGCAGCGGCCCCGCGCTCCACCGGATGGTCTGAAGCGTGGGTGGGAGGGAGCTCGCCTGCCGCCAGTCTCCTACTGCCAAGCCAGAGCTCTTGACCCAGTTGACCCGGGCGGAGGAGGCTGCCGAATAGATGGCCTGGCAAGCCTATACCCGCGCCAAGTCGCCGGGGTCCTGGATCACGAGGAGTACGTCATCAGTGTATGCTGACAGGACCAGCTGCAGCTCCGGCTCCTGCAGCACCAACCCTGTCAACCTCCTGCGGAGGAGACAGAGGAAGGGCTTGATTGCCAGAGCGTACAGCTGGCCCGAGAGGGGGCACCCCTGCCGTACTCCTCGCCCAAAGCTGACCGGTTCGGTCAGGGTCCAGTTGAGCTTAACCAGACACTCTGCGGAAGTGTACAGCCCCCGGAGAAAACCCACAAACGGGGATCCGAAGCCAAACTCCTGCAGAGTGCTCAGGAGGTACCCGTGGTCCACCCTGTCGAACGCCTTCTCCTGATCTAGGGACAGGAGGGCGAACGACAGACCGTCTCTATGTCCGAGTTCCAAAAGGTCCCGAACCATAAATAGGTTATCAAAGATACTGCGGTCCGGGACGGTGTAGGTCTGGTCTGGGTGGTTCACATCCACCAGCACAGACCCTAGCCGCAACGAGATTGCTTTCGCTATGATTTTCTAGTCCGTGCTGAGGAGCGAGACGGGACGCCAATTTCGTAAATCGCGGAGGTCCCCTTTCTTCGGCGATAAGGTGAGCACTGCTCACCTGCACGAAAGAGGGAGGACCCCGCTCTGCAGAGACTCGGCCCAGACGGTGACTAGGTCTGGGCCAAGGACGTCCCAAAACGCGGTAGAACTCCACGGTCAGCCCATCCATGCCTGGAGACTTATTAGTGGGCATACGATGAAGGGTTTCCGAGAACTCGGCCAGAGTGAGAGGCAACTCTAGCCGGTCTCGGTCGCTCGCGCTGACCATAGGGAGCTCCTCCCAAAGCACTCTGCAAGCACTACGGTCGGTCGGATCCGGGGAGAAAAGACTTGCGTAGAAGGCTCGGGCCCTCCCGCACATGTCCGCCGGTTCCGTGAGGGGGGTGCCGTCTTCTGCCAGGAGGCAGGTGACGTGTTTCTTGGCCCCCCTCGTTTTCTCCAGGGCATAGAAGAAGTGGGAGCCGCAATCCATCTCCCAAAGGAGGCAGATGCGAGATCGAACAAAGGTGCCCCAGGCCCGATGGTCCTCGAGGGCCTGGAGTTCTTCCCGCTTCTCCCGGCACACTCTGCAGAGGAGCGGGTCTTCAGGGCTGGCGGCCAGACGCCTCTCCAGCTCTAAGACCTCCTGTTCCAACTGCTCTATCGCTGCATTTCTCCGTCGGCTGGTGCCCCGGGTGTAGTCGCGGCAGAAAAGCTGGGCGTGCACCTTCCCCAGGTCCCACCACCACCGTGCCGAGGAAAAGGCATGCCACTGCCCTCGCCAGGCCAGCCAGAATTCCCAGAAGGACATCACGAAGCCCTCATCCTCCAACAGGCTGTTGTTAAAATGCCAGTAGGCCGGCCCTGGCCTCTCTGCACAGAGGGAGGCTGTCACGGTGGCTAGGTGGTGGTCAGAAAATGGGGCCAGCCGAATGCTGGAGGAGTGGGCTCGTGAGAGATGGAAGCGTGATAAATAAATGCGGTCCAATCGGGAGTGGCTCGACTGATGGGCTTCCACCCGGACAAAGGTGAACATGGAAGTGTCATCCGGGTGGTGGTCACGCCAGATGTCCACTAGGGAGTGATGTTCAACTATCTCCCGGAGGGTGTCCGCGGCGGCCGGGCTCTGCTCGGTCCCCGAGTGGTCTCGCTCCTCAAGGGTGGTATTAAAATCCTCTCCCAGGACCAGGCACTCGTGAAAATCTAAGGTGCCGAGGAAAGCGGATGCCTGCTGAGAGAATTGCAGCCGCTCCGGGCCTGATGTCGGGGCATAGACGTTAACGAGGTTAACCACGAGCCCCTCTATACGGACCCGGAGATGCAGCAGGCGACCCGGTACGGCCTCGGCGACCCCAGCACCTTGGGCCGTGGGTTGGGGGAGAACAGGGTCACCACTCCAGCCTGCCGAATCGTGGAATGGCTAAAGTAGACCCTGTCCCCCCACTTCAGCCGCCAACTATCTTCGGCGGTCGGATCTGTATGGGTCTCCTGCAGGAAAATCACAGAGTACCCTCCCTCCCGAAGGAAGGCGAGCACCTGGGACCTGCAGAGAGCCATCCTACAACCCCGGGTGTTCAACGTCGCGATGGTGAGAGGTGTCATGGGGAGGGCCGGGTGGGATCCTCACTGGCAGGGATGCTTGCATCCCCCAGCAGGCCGCGCAATATTCCTTGACCCATCCCGTAGGTGAGTAATTGGTCACAGAAGACGCGGACCCGCCAGTAGGCTGCAGCATCCTGCTTCCCCGTCCCTTTACCTTCCCCCATGAGGGCCCTTGTGGCCCGGAGGATTTGAAAAAAATCCCCCCATCACTGGAGAGCAAGCTCTACCTTGTTGCGGGAGCCACGGACATCCTCTAAAAACTTCCGCAGCTCTCCTCGCAGCTCATGGGGGGGTGGGGTTATGGTTTCCCGGTTGTTCCCCGGCGGGGCCCTTGGTGCAGCCCCGTGGTCCACCAAAACGGACAAGCAGGGTGCGGACCCCCGACGGGGTGACTGATGGGCTGGAGCTTCTAGGCCCGCCTCAAGCTCTGGGGCGATAGGGGGCGGTGGAGGGAAGATAGCAGCTCCTAATGGGTCGGGGCAGGAGAACACAAAGGCCACTCCCTGGGGGTCATCAGTTGGGAAAGGGAAGGAGACAGCCCCGAGGGCGGCAATGATATTGCAGGAGGTAAATTGGATAGGGGTAGGGGCAGAGGCGAGGTTCTGGGTTTCAGGAGGCAAGCAGCTGGATGGTGGCGCCTCCCGATCAGGCTCAAGTGTTAAGGGGGTGGGGAGGGAGCTCTCAGTGACACTGGGCATGCGCTCTGTGGTGGATTTAGCGGCCACAGCATCAGGAGGTGGATTATCTTCTGTAGGTCCCCCACCCGGGAAGGAAGTTGATTGCTCCGCACCAATGGGGGGTGCCCCTGGTGACTCATGCCCCGGCCACGTGGTGCCGGCTGTCACCTGAGAAGGCTCAGTGGTTGTCAGAGGGGTGCCATCAGTGGCCAGGTCGGTGGAGGAGTCCAGGGGCTTCTCGGAGGTGGGAGCGGAAGCAACAGTTAAGGGGAGGGAGCATGGGGAAAAGAGGGGTGGAGTGAGGTCGCCCAGATCGAGATTTGCTGGCAAAAGGTCGTCCTCCCCCCTGGGCGACCGGGGTCAGATCTAAGGCCTCGATCTCCTCGAACATGGAGGAGAAGACACTTTCCACAGCCCTGGGGTTCTCCCCGCCGGCCCCCCCCACGACGGTTGTCTCGGGGTTCACGGGGGCTTCGGGTAGCGTCAGGACAGAAGGGGCTTCCTCGAGGGTCTCGGAGGGGAGGGTCTCCCGTGGAGGGGAGACACTACCCTCCGGTGCTGCCACGTCTTTCCGGGCTGACACCGGTGGATGGGACGCACTCGTGGGCAAAGCGGAAGGTTCGGCATCGGTGCCCCCCTTCCTGGTCTTCCGGGGGGCCTCCGCCTCAGGTAGATGAGGTGGAGCTTGAGCCTTCCGCTTGCCTCGCTTCCCCTGGACTAGGGCCCAGCCCTCCATGGCATCATCTGGGGGCTGGTTAGCAGGGGTCGTGTCAGGGGGTAAAGGCGATGGCTCAAGGACTTGGGGGAGGGATGGTGGGGCGGCATAAGGGAGGGACGACTCTCCCTGAGGCAGGCTCTCTCCCATGCCTGGTGGTATCTCTGCCACACCCTCCTCCATAGGCCCCGCCAGATTGTCAGCAGCGAGGGCGGGGCTCTCCCGCTCGTCTGGGCGTTGTAGGGGAAGTGCTCCTTGGGCCTGAGCTGGAGTAGCGGTTGTCTGAAGCGGAGGGGGGGCAGGTTCAGGTACCGGGTGGCCAGGGGCATCGGCAATGACGGGGCCGATGTCCTGCCGGGTCTCGGGGATCCCAGGTGCCCCACCTTGCCTGGCTAAGGGGCAGTCCCTCCGGACATGCCCTGATGCCCAGCAGAGGTAGCACTGGGCTTCCCCCGTGGAAAAGTACACCCAGTAACGGGCCCCCTGGTGGGGGACTAGGAAGGACCCTTCGAGCGCCACTCCGTCACGCTCCGCCGACGGCAGTAAAAGTTGCACTTGCCGGCGGAAGGAAAAGATGTGACGGAGGGTGGGGTCCTTGCACCCAATGGGAGAGGGCTGATGACAGAAACAGGTTTCCCCAGGGTGGAAAGGGCGGATAGCAGGGCAGCATTGGGGAGAAAAGGAGGGGCAGAGGTCAGGACCAGGCGGACGCCCAGGTCCTCTAGCGGCTCTAGGGGGGCAAACACCCCCCCCACCACCAGGCCCCTCTCCACCACTTCCTGGGCGGCAGCCTCCGATGCTAAGAAGAAGACGACCTTCCCGTACATTTTGGAGGCCGCCACAATGGCTGTGGGCCCCACCACCCTCGCCAACGCCCGCACGTAGGTCTCCACGTGGGGCGAGGCGGGCACCAGGAGGCATCGGACACCGTGCTTCCTTGTCATGGTGGGGAAGGGGCCCCGGCCGCTGTTGATGGTGGCGGAGGCGGTGAGCGGGAGAGATGACGAGGCGGCAGGCGGGGGAGCTGCCGCCGCCTGGGCATACATCCTGGGGGCTGAGGGAGGGACACCCGCAGAGTTGGTGGAGGGGGCAGCGGGGGAGGACGCTGTGGTCGGTGGCGGGGCCGCAGCAGTGGGGGTGGCCCCTGCCATGGAGGGCCCGGTGGTTTTAGCAGGGCCCTTCCCCTTCTTCTTGCCCTGGCCTTTCCCGCCGGCTGGAGGGGCTTCCCTAGAGTCTGGGGAGGTGATGGGCATGCAGCGGTGGAGGTCACCCCTGTGCCCTCCATTGCCGATGCTCCAGCGGGGGCGGTGGCAGGTGGTTAACAGGAGTTGGGATCATATAGAAAGGGACAAGCTGTGGGGTGGACAATTCGTGGGGGGGCACATAAACCACCGTACGCTTGTCCAGAGAGTCCTGTTTGGTTGGCTGGTGCTTCTGGTCCACGCGGTGGAATCAGGGCGAGCAGCTGAGTCCAAAGGCAGATGTTAGATAGCCAGCAAAGATGGCAGTGAGGAAGGTCATAGTGTGGGGGTTGGGAGGACACAGATGGATTGGGTGGCAGCTCCGTGCCACACCCCTCGTGTCCCTACAAACACAATTAAGACACAGTCAAGGCCTCCCCCCACACGAGAGCACAGTTCGAAAGTTACTCAGTCTTAGGCCCCCTCCACGGCGATTTGTAGATTCCCCGGGTGGTGTTCCTCTGGTGGATGGCTTTTTCTCTGTCTCTTCCGGGTTTTCTTTTTTTCAGCAACAGCATTCCAGAAATGCCAGAGCAGGTGATAAGAGTCCTCTCGACCGAAGACGGATCCGCAGACAAACAGCAAGCGGCTGGGTCTGGGGGCTGGGTCCTTCCACTCCCCCCATCTGGGGAGCAAGCCAGCAGTCCCCCCTCTCTCAGGGGGGGTTTCAGCTGGAGCGGCAGCATCGTCCAAGGGCAGGCGGTGGGGGGCTAGCAGCCGGCCGGCAGCTGGCCAGCACTCTAGCAACAGCAGAAAAGAAAAAAAAAACAACAAAAGGAAAAGAAAGGGAGGAGAATGGGGGAGAGCGTCTGGCCCGGTTGAGGGGAAGCCGAAAGCAGGGGCAAAAAACAAGGAAAGCCCAGACCAGAGGGCAGCAGCAGGAGAGCAGGCTAAGTAGGTCCCTTTTCCCTGGGTAAGGTAACAGGGAAGCTTTTTTTTTGAAACAAAAAAGAATTTTATTGTGACAGTTACAAGAAATTACCAAAGAAATAAACCATAGTATGCAACAAAACAACGCAAACAGAAGGTATAACACAGCAGCTTTCAGGAGGGAGAAGTGTTCAGGCTAGCCTGGGCCCAGAGCGGGGGGGCTTCCTCGACACTCGTGGTCTTCCACCCTCCTGAGTTACCTGGTGGCCTAGAGCAGGGGGGCTACCTCGACACTCGTGGTCTTCCACCCCCTCGAGTTACCTAGTGCCGCGCCCAGTGTCACCGATTATCCCCCCCCTGAGAGTGCCCGGCAAGATGGGCACAGCTGCGGGGTGGGCAGTTTGGGGGTGGGGGGGTAGACACCCACGTATTATAGGGCCCTCCTAGATGACAATGACGATGGTATCCACAGTGGCAACGGCTGGGACTGGTGTCTCTCGCTCTTCCCCTCAATCAAAGGGTTAGACGGAGGGAACCGGATGGGGTCACCGAGCGGAGAACCCCAGACAGCGCCCACCGCTCTTCAAAGGTGTCAAGGGAGTCGGTGGACGCCGCCCAGAGGAACTCCGCCCGGATACGTGAATGTACTGAGGATCGGAAAAAGGCCCTACAATCGCAGGACATTTCATGGGCCAACCTCCTCTCTCTGGTTTTATAAATGGCTGTTTTTGCCAAAGCTAGGAGGAGGTTAACCAGGAGATCCCACGATTTTGTGGGGCCATGGATGGGGAGTGTATAGATAAAGAGGTGGGGGGAAAAATGAAGCCAGAAGCGCAATAGAATATTTGTGAGGAGCCGAAAAAGGGGCTGCAATCTGGAACACTCTAAATAGACGTGTGCCAGGGTTTCCCTCACATTACAAAAAGGGCAAGTATCCGGGATGGAAGTGAACCGTGTCAAAAACACGCCCGTGCTCACAGCTCCGTGAAGGAGCCGCCAACTGATGTCTCCAACGGGCCTCGGGACCAAGGTGGAATACAGGCTGGCCCACCGAGGTTGCTCACCCTCCAAAGGTGGCAGGAGGTCCCGCCACTTTGTGTCGGGGCGGGACACCAGGGTGTGGGCGTGAAGGGTGTGAAGCGTGAGGGTATACAAATATTTCCGTGGTGCAAATTGAAAACTGACCGGCTGCAGTTCATGCAGCCGGCTCGCAGTGAAAGGGTGAGGGGTTTGTCTGGATCGGCAGGGTAGGGGCCCAATGGAAAGGTCCGGCGGGCCTGGGGTAGAGGATGGGCGTGGTGCGCCCTCGCTCAAGGCTCGGTTGACATAAGCCCGAGCAGCGGGGGTCAAGGCGGCCCTCACCTCCTGAAGTACACGCCGGGGAGTACGGGGGCTGGAGAGCCCCATGTGCCGAGCGAGCGTCAGGGGATCCAGCCAGTCTCTCCGGTCGTAGTCCAGGAGGTCTCCAACCCTCGTGACTTCCGCCAGGACCAACCTCTGGCGCACCGAGCGGGATTCCGCCACCTGCACACGGAGTTGGGGGTTGTGTAGCAGGGGCTCCGTGAGGAGATCTGCTCCCGCGGTGGCCGCCACGGACCTGGTCGTTAGAAACAGTTTCCAGGTCCGGAGGAGGTCCTGGTAGAAGACCGGCAGCCCGGAGAGGTCTCGCGGAAAACCTCTCGGACAAAGGTAAAAGAGCTGCCGGTCGTATCGGAACCCTTGGAAGCGGCGCAGGAAGGCGTGCGCCAATATGCTCCACGTCGAACTACCTGCACTGTAAAGGAGCCTCTGCAGGGCCTGGAAGCGGAAAACGCGGACCTGAGTGTACAGACACTTCAGGCCCTGTCCTCCTTCCTTCAGGGGTAAATGAAGAACTCCAACAGGGGCCCAGTGCATTCCTGACCAAAAGAACTCTAGAATCAATCTCCGGAGGTGGGTCAGGAAACCCAGGGCCGGGGCCAGGGTGTTGAGCCGGTACCAGAGCGTGGACAGGACTAGTTGGTTAAGCACCAGTGCTCTCCCTCGGAGGGAGAGACATCGGAGAAGCCTCGTCCATTTCCGGATCCGCTCTATCACCCCGCCCTCTAAATTTTGCCAGTTCTCCGGCGGGGAAGGGTGCGTGGCGGAAAGGTAAACGCCGAGATAGAGCAGAGGACCCGCGCTCCACCAGCTGGTCTAAAGCGCGGGTGGGAGGGAGCTTACCTGCCGCCAGTCCCCCACCGCCAAGCCAGAGCTCTTGACCCAGTTGACTCGGGCGGAGGAGGCTGCCGAATAGATGGCCTGGCATGCCTCCACTCGCGCCAGGTCGCCCGGGTCCTGGACCATGAGAAGTACGTCATCGGCGTACGCCGACAGGACCAGCCGCAGCTCCGGCTCCCGCAGCACCAACCCCGTCAACCTCCTGCGGAGGAGACAGAGGAAAGGCTCGATCGCAAGAGCATACAGCTGGCCCGAGAGGGGGCACCCCTGTCGCACTCCTCGCCCGAAGCTGACCGGTTCGGTCAGGGTCCAGTTGAGCCTAACCAAACACTCCGCAGAGGCATACAGCACCCGGAGAAAACTCACAAACTGAGGTCCGAATCCAAATGCCTGCAGAGTGCTCAGGAGATACCCATGGTCTACTCTATCGAATGCCTTCTCCTGATCAAGGGACAGGAGGGCGAACGACAGACCATCTCTCCGCCTGAGTTCCAAAAGGTCTCGGACTAGAAATAGGTTGTCAAAAATGCAGCGACCTGGGACAGTATAGGTCTGGTCTGGGTGGATCACGTCCGCCATCACGGACCCTAGCCGCAGCGAAATTGCTTTCGCTACGATTTTGTAATCCGTGCTAAGGAGTGAGACGGGACGCCAGTTTCGTAAATCGCGGAGGTCCCCCTTCTTCGGCAGCAAGGCGAGCACCGCTCGCCTGCATGACAGAGGGAGGACCCCGCCCTGCAAGGACTCAGCCCAGACAGTGACTAGGTCTGGGCCGAGGATGTCCCAGAACGCACGGTAAAACTCCACGGTCAGCCCGTCCATGCCCGGAGATTTATTGGTGGGCATGCGGCGGAGGGTTTCCGAGAACTCGGCCAGGGTGAGAGGCAGCTCTAGCCGCTCTCGGTCGCCCACGCTGACCAGAGCACCCCGCAAGCGCCAGGATCGGTCGGAGCCGGGGAGAAAAGGCTTGTGTAGAAGTCGCGGGCCCTCCCACACATCTCCTCCGGATCTGTGAGGGGGGTGCCGTCTTCCGCTAGAAGGCAGGTGACGTGCTTCTTGGCCCCCCTCGTTTTCTCCAGGGCATAGAAGAAGCGGGAGCCGCGGTCCATCTCCCGAAGGAGGCGGATGCGGGACCGGACGAAGGCACCTCGGGCCCGGTGGTCCTCGAGGGCCCGAAGCTCCTCCCGCTTCTCCCGGCACGCTCCGCAGAGGGACAGGTCCTCGGGGTCGGCGGCCAGGCGCCTCTCCAGCTCCAAGACCTCCCGTTCCAACTGCTCTATCGCCGCATTTCTCCGTCGGCTGGTGCCCCGAGTGTAGTCACGGCAGAAGAGCTTGGCGCGTACCTTCCCTAGATCCCACCATCGCCGCACCGAGGGAAAGGCACGCCACTGCTCTCGCCAGGCGAGCCAAAACTCCTGGAAGGACGTCACGAAGCTCTCGTCCTCCAACAGGCTGTTGTTAAAGTGCCAATAGGCCGGCCCCGGTCTCTCTGCACGGAGGGAGACCGTTATAGTAACTAAATGATGGTCGGAAAAAGGGGCCGGCTGAATGGTGGAGGAGTGAGCCTGTGAAAGATGGAAACGGGATAAATAAATACGGTCCAACCGAGAGTGGTGTGACCGATGGGCCTCCACCCGGACAAAAGTGAACGTGGAGGTGTCATCTGGGTGATGGTCACGCCAGACGTCCACTAGGGAGTGATATTCAACTATTCCCCGGAGGATGTTCGCGGCGGTTGGGCTCGGCTCGGCCCCTGAGCGGTCCTGTTCCTCGAGGGTGGTGTTAAAGTCTCCTCCCAGGACCAGGCACTCGTGCGAGTCTAGGGTGCCGAGAAAGTCGGACACCCGCTGGTAAAATTGTGGCCGCTTTGGGCTCATTTGCGGGTCATAGCTATTAACAAGGTTGACCACGATCCCCTCCATACGGACTCGAAGGTGCAGCAGGTGGCCCAGCACGACCTCAGTGACCCCTAGCACCTCGGGCCGTAGGGTGGGGGAGAACAGGGTCGCCACTCCCACTTGCCAAGTCGTGAAGTGGCTAAAGTAGACCCCGTTCCCCCACTCCAGCCGCCACCTGTCCTCAACGGTCGGGTCTGTATGGGTCTCCTGCAGGAAAGCTACAGAGTACCCCCCTTCCCGAAGGTAAGAGAGCACCTGGGACCTGCGGAGAGCCATCCTACAACCCCTGGTATTCAAGGTTGCAATAATAAGAGGCATCATGCGGAGGGCTGGGCGGGTGGGGGTTTCTCAGTGGCGGGGGTGTTTGTGGACCCCGGCAGGTTGCGCAGCAACCCGTGACCCATCCCGTAGATGAGTAGATCGCTTCGGAAGCCGCGGGCTCACTCATAGGCCGCAGCACTGCGCCTGCCTTGCCCTCTGCCCTCCTTTATAAGGGCCCTTGTGGCCTGAAAAATTTGATCAAAGTCCTCCCAGAGCTGAAGAGCTAGCTGTACCCTATTGCGGGCACCACGGGTGTGTTCTAAGAACTTCCGTAGTGCATGCCGCAGCTCATGGGGGGGTGGGGTACGATTCCCGGGGTATTCCCCGGTGGGGCTCTTAATACAGCCTCGCGGTCCACTAAGGCGGGTAGGCAGGGTGCGGACCACCGACAGGACGTCTGACAGGCTGGGGTTATTAAATCCATTTCATGCCTTGGGGTGGAAGGGGATGGCGGGGGAAAAATTGCAACTCCTAATGGGTCGCGACTAGAAAGTGCAAAGACTGCTCCCTGGGGGGAATCTGCAAAAGGCGGAAAAAAAACGACCCCGGGGCGGCAATAGCATTGCAGGAGGGGGTAAACTGGGCGGGGGCAGGGGAGGGGGCAGGGGCAGAGGTAAGGCTCTGGGATTCAGGAGGCAAGCAGCTGAAGGAAGGTGCCTCCTGAGCAGAGTCGAGGGTTAAGGGGTAAGGGAGGGGGCTCCCAGTAATGCTAGGCGCTGGCTCCGCGGTGGTCTTGGCAGCCATGGCATCAGGTGGTGGACCACCTTCTGCAGGGTGCTCGCCCGGGAAGGCAATCAGGGGGAGGGAGCATGGGGAAAGGGGGGCTGGGGTGAGGTTGCCCAGCTCGAGGCCAGCCGGGAGTAGATCATCCTCTCCCTGGGTGACCGGGGTCAAATCTAGGGCCTCAATCTCCACGTACACGGAGGAGAGGCCAACGCCTGCTACCCCGGGGGCCTCTCCTCTAAGGCCCGACTCAGCGGTCGCCTCGGGGTTCGTGCGGGGTTTGGATGGTATCCGGGCAGAAAGGGCATCCTCAAGGGTCTCGGAGGGGAGGGTCTCCCATGGAGGGGGGGTTCTGCCCTCCAAAGCCATTCTGTCTTCCCCTCCCGACACCAGCGGATGGATCTCACTCGTGGTCATAGCGGAGGGCTCGATATCAGTGCCTCCCTTCCTGGTCTTCCGGGGGGCTTCCGCGTCGGATGGATGCAGCGGAGCTCGAGCCTTCCGCTTGCTCCGTTTCCCCTGGACTAGGTTCCAGCCCTCCATAGCGTCGTCTGGGGGCTGGTTAGCAGGGGTCGTGTCGGGGGGTGGAGGAGATGGTTCAGGGGTTCGGGGGGGCAGCGGTGAGGCAGCATGAGGAGGGGGGGTTCTCCTTGGGGTGGGCCCTCTCCTATGCCCGATAATATCCTTGTCGCACCCTCCTCCATAGGCTCTGCTGAAGTGGTAATAGCAAGGGTGGGACTCCCTTGCTCGCCCGGGCGTAGTAGGGAAGAAATCTCCTGGGCCCGGGCGGGAGCAGCGATGGATCGAGTAGGAGGAGGGTTGGTTTCAGGTGCCGGGCAGCCAGGGGCGTCGGCAACAACGGGGCCGATATCCTGCCGGGTCTCGGGGGTTTCAGGTGCCCCTCCCCTCCGGGCCAAAGGGCAGTCTCTGCGGACATGCCTGGCCGAGCGGCAGAGGTAGCACCGGGCCTCCCCGGTGGAGTAGAAGACCCGATAGCGGGCTCCCTGGTAGGGGACTAAGAAGGACCCCTCGAGCGCCTCCCCGTCACGCACCCACGCCGGCGGTAAAAGCTGCACTTGCCGGCGGAAAGAAAGGACGTGACGGAGGGTGGGGTCCCTGCAGCCCAACGGGAGAGGGCTGATGACAGAGGTAAGCTTCCCCAGGGCGGAGAGAGCGGGTAACAGGGCAGCATTGGGTAAAAAGGGGGGAACGGAGGTAAGGACGAGGCGAACACCCAGGTCTTCTAGCGGCTCTAGGGGGACAAACACCCCCCCTACCACCAGGCCCCTCTCCACCGCCTCTTGGGCGGCAGCCTCCGTAGCTAAGAAAAAAACGACCTTCCCATACATCTTGGAGGCCGCCACAATAGCCGTGGGTCCTACCACCTTCGCCAACGCCTGCACGTATGTCTCCACGTGGGGCGAGGCGGGCACCAGGAGGCAACGGACACCGTGCTTCCTGGTCAGGGTGGAAAAAGGGCCCCGACTGCTGGTGATTGTAGCGGAGGCAGTGGGTGGGCGAGATGACGAGGCGGCAGGCAGGGGGGAGCCTGCCACCGCCCGGGCATACGTCCTGGGGGCCGGGGCGGGGACATATGCAGAGCTGGTGGAGGGAATTGCGGGGAGGGGCGCCGCGGTCGATGATGAGGCCATGGCTGTGGGGGCCGCCCCTGCCATGGAGGGCCCAGATGTTTTAGCGGGGCCCTTTCCTTTCTGCCCGCCCTGGCTTTTGCAGCCAGCTGGCAGGGGGTTCCTAGAACCTGAAGGGGCAGGGGGCGCAGCAGCAGCAGTAATCACTCCGGTGCCTCCTGCTGCCGGTGCCCCAGCAGGGGCGGTGGCAAGTATTTTGACAATCGTGGGGGGGGGGGACAAGGTTGGGGGTTGGGCGGGGGGGTGGGGGAGAAACAACTAAATTTATTAAAGGGGCCTCGCCTCTCTCATTCCCCGCCATTGTAAGCAGGGAGGGACGGGGAGACACCGGAAGGAGAAGGGGGGGGAGCGAATTAACCACTCCTCCCTACTAGGCTGCAGGAGGGGGGAAGGGGGAGGAATACCAAATGGGGTGGACAAGGAGGGGGCGGGAGGAAAATCCAATAATAGGGGCAGGCTGTAAACTAAGCAGTCCGGGGGGTGTGTGTGTAAACCCACGCACGTTTGTCCAAAGAGTCTCGTTTGGTCGGCTGTTATGTCCGGTCCGAAAGGCAAAGTTCAAAGCAAACAGCTGGATCCGAAGGCGGATGGCAGATTGCCAGCAGGGACGAAGCGGCGGGGGGCCGTGACAGTTGTAGTAATGGGGGGGGGTGGAGCGGGCACCGATGGACCAGGGGGCAGCTTATTGCCACACCCCCTGTGCCGCCACAAATGCAATTAAAACACAGTCAAACTCCCCCCCACGAGAGTAGAATTCGAAAAATTACTCAATCTTATGGCCCCCGTCACGATGATTCGTAGCTTCTTGAATTATTTCTCCTGTCTTCTGAAATCCTTCTTCTCCGGCCGTGTTGGCTGTGTTCCAAGGCTTCCGGCATGCTAAGAATGTTGTAAAGATAAGAAATAAAGTCCGAGCTGCCAGCAAAACGGCTGGGTCTGGGGGCTTCCACTCCCCTCTCCGGATGGCAAAATCGGCAATCTTCCCCCCCTCCTCCGGGGGTTTCAGCTAAAACAAATAGCTGCGCCCGAAAGCAGGCGAGGGGGGGGGGCGGGTGCTGGCTGCAAGCTGGTAACCGACCAGCACTCAGCAAGAAGCAGTGGAAATCAAACCAAAACAAAAAAAAAACAAAAAAGCGTCCGGCCCGGTCGGGGGGGGGGAGACTAAGGCAGGGTCCAAAAGTAAGAAAAATCCAGGCCAGGGGGCTTTAGGAAAGAATAGAAAGCAGATAGCTGAGGAGCAAGCGAGGGACGGTCCCGTCCTCCAACAGGGAAGCTTTTTTTTTTTTTTTTTTATTGAAACAGAAAAAAAAATTTTATTGTGACAATTACAAGAATTATCAAGAACCAAATCAAAGTATGCAACAAAACAACGCAAACAGAAGGTATAACACAGCAGCTTTCAGGAGGGAGAACTGTTCAGGCTAGCCTGGCCCCAGAGCGGGGGCTTGGTCTTCCACCCTCCTGAGTTACCTGGTGGCCTAGAGCGGGGGGGCTTCCTCGACACTCGTGGTCTTCCACCCCCTCGAGTTACCTAGGGCCGCACCCAGTGTCACCAATTATCCCCCCCCTGAGAGTGCCCGGCAAGATGGGCACGGCTGCGGGGTGGGCAGTTTGGGGGTGGGGGGGTAGACACCCACGTATTATAGGGCCCTCCTAGCAAAGGGTTAGACGGAGGGAACTGGATGGGGTCACCGAGCAAAGAACCCCGGACAGCGCCCACCGCTCTTCAAAGGTGTCAAGGGAGTCGGTGGTCGCCGCCCAAAGAAACTCCGCCCGGATACGTGAATGTACTGAGGATAGGAAAAAGGCCCTACAATCGCAGGACGTTTCATGGGCCAACCTCCTCTCTCTGGTTTTATAAATGGCTGTTTTTGCCAAAGCTAGGAGGAGGTTAACCAGGAGATCCCGCGACTTTGTGGGGCCGTGGATAGGGAGTGTATAGATAAAGAGGTGGGGAGAAAAATGAAGCCAAAAGCGCAACAGAATATTTGTGAGGAGCCGAAAAAGGGGCTGCAATCTGGTACACTCTAAATAGACGTGTGCCAGGGTTTCCCTCACATTACAAAAAGGGCAAGTATCCGGGATGGAAGTAAACCGTGTCAAAAACACGCCCGTGCTCACAGCTCCGTGAAGGAGCCGCCAACTGATGTCTCCGACGGGCCTCGGGACCAAGGTGGAATACAAGCTGGCCCATCGAGGTTGCTCACCCTCCAAAGGTGGCAGGAGGTCCCGCCACTTTGTGTCGGGGCGGGACACCAGGGTGTGGGCGTGAAGGGTGTGAAGTGTGAGTGTATACAAATATTTCCGTGATGCAAGTTGAAAACTGACCGGTTGCAGTTCATGCAGCCGGCTCGCAGTGAAAGGGTGAGGGGTTTGTCGGGATCGGCAGGGTAGGGGCCCAATGGAAAGGTCCGGCGGGCCCGGGGTAGAGGATGGGCGTGGTGCGCCCTCGCTCAAGGCTCGGTTGACATAATCCCGAGTGCAGGGGTCAAGGCAGCCTTCACCTCCTGAAGTACGCGCCGGGGAGTACGGGGGCTGGAGAGCCCCATGCGCCGAGCGAGCGTCAGGGGATTCAGCCAGTCTCTCCGGTCGTAGTCCAGGAGGTCTCCTACCTTCGTGACTTCCGCCAAGACCAACCTCTGGCGCACCGAGCGGGACTCCGCCACCTGCACACGGAGTTGGGGGTTGTGTAGCAGGGGCTCCGTGAGGAGATCTGCTCCCGCGGTGGCCGCCACGGACCTGGTCGTTAGAAACAGTTTCCAGGTCCGGAGGAGGTCCTGGTAGAAGACCGGCAGCCCGGAGAGGTCTCGCGGAAAACCCGGGCATACGTCCTGGGGGCCGGGGCGGGGACATATGTAGCGCTGGTGGAGGGAATTGTGGGGAGGGGCGCCGCGGTCGATGACGAGGCCACGGCTGTGGGGGCCGCCCCTGCCATGGAGGGCCCAGATGTTTTGGCGGGGCCCTTTCTTTTCTGCCCGTCCTGGCTTTTGCGGCCAGCTGGCAGAGGGTTCCTAGAACCTGAGGTGGGAGGGGGCATAGCAGCAGCAGTAATCACTCCGGTGCCTCCTGCTGCCGGTGCCCCAGCAGGGGCGATGGCAGGTTTTTTGGCAATCGTGGGGGGGGGGCAAAATTGGGGGTTGGGCGGGGGGGGTGGGGGAGAAACAACTAAATTTTTTAAAGGGGCCTCGCCTTCCTCATTCCCCGCCATTGTAAGCAGGGAGGGACGGAGAGACACCGGAAGGAAAAAGGGGGAGGGGGGAACCAAAATAACCACTCCTCCCTACTAAGCTACAGGAGGGGAGAGGAATACCAAATGGGGTAAACAAGGGGGGGGGGATCCAATAATAGGGGCAAGCTATAAGCTAAGCAATCCGGGGGGGGGGCGGTGTAAACCCACGCACGTTTGTCCAAAGAGTCTCGTTTGGTCAGCTGTTATGTCCGGTCCGAAAGGCAAAGTTCAAAGCAAACAGCTGGATCCGAAGGCGGATGGCAAATTGCCAGCAGGGACGAAGCGGCGGGGGGGTCGTGACAGTTGTAGTAATGGTGGGGGGGGTGGAGAGGGGACCGATGGATCAGGGGGGCAGCTTATTGCCACACCCCCTGTGCCGCCACAAATGCAATTAAAACACAGTCAAAGTCCCCCCCACGAGAGTAGAATTCGAAAAAAAAAACCTCAGTCTTACGACCCGTTCACGATGATTCATAGCTTTTTAAATTATGTCTCCTGTCTTCAGAAATCCTTCTTCTCCGGCCATGTTGGCTGTGTTCCAAGGCTTCCGGCATGCTAAGAATGTTGTAAAGATAGTCCGAGCTGCCAGCAAAGCGGCTGGATCTGGGGGCTTTCACTCCCCCTCCAAACAGCAAAATCGGCAATCTTCCCCCCCCTCCTCCGGGGGTTCAGCTGAGACAAATAGCTGCACCCGAAAGCAGGCGACGGGGGGTAGTGTTGACTGCAAGATGGCGACTTGTCAACAATCCAAGGAAAAAGCAAAAAAACGGCGGAGAATCAAACTAAATCAGCAAAGCGTCCAGCCCGGTCCGGGGGGGGGGACTAAGGCAGGGTCCAAAAGTAAGAAAAATCCGGGCCAGGGGGCTTTAGGAAAGAAAAGAAAGCAGATAGCTGGGGAGCAAGCTAGGGACGGTCCGTCCTCCAACAGGGAAGCTTTTTTTTTTTTTTTTTTTTTTTTTGAAACAGAAAAGTTTATTTGTAACAATTACAGAGATTACAAAGAGATAAAGAAAAACTTAGCAACAAAACAACGCAATCAGAAGGTATAACACAACAGCTTTCAGGAGGGAGAGGTGTTCAGGCTAGCCCAGGCCCAGAGCGGGGGGGCTTCCTCGACACTCGTGGTCTTCCACCCTCCTGAGTTACCTGGTGGCCTAGAGCGGGGGGCTTCCTCGACACTCGTGGTCTTCCACCCCCTCGAGTTACCTAGTGCCGTACCCAGGGTCACCGACCCTCCCTCTCCTGAGAGTGCCCGACAAGATGGGCACGACTGCGGGGTGGGTGGTTGGGAGGGAGGGGGGCACACCCATGTATTATAAGACCCCTCCTAAATAACAATAATGATGGTATTCACAGCAGCTAACGGCTGTGGCTGGCGTCTCTCGCTCTGTCCCTCAATCAGAGGGTCAGACGGAGGGAACCGGACGGGGTCACCGAGCAGAGAACCCCGGACAGCGCCCACCGTTCCTCGAAGGTGTCAAGGGAGTCGGTGGACGCCGCCCAGAGGAACTCCGCCCGGATGCGTGAATGTACTGAGGATCGGAAAACGGCCCTACAATCGCAGGACGCCTCATGAGCCAACCTCCGCTCTCTGGTCTTATAAATGGCTGTCTTAGCCAAGGCTAGGAGGAGGCTAACCAGGAGATCTCGCGACTTGGTGGGGCCACGGATGGGGAGTGTATAGATAAAGAGGTGAGGGGAGAAATGAAGCCAAAAGCGCAAAAGAATATTTGTGAGGAGCCGAAAAAGAGGCTGCAATCTGGCACACTCTAAATAGACGTGTGCCAGGGTTTCCCTCACATTACAGAAGGGGCAAGTCTCCGGAACGGAGGTGAAACGTGTCAAAAACACGCCCGTGCTCACGGCCCCGTGAAGGAGCCGCCAACTGATGTCCCCGACGGGCCTCGGGACCAAGGTGGAGTACAGGCTGGCCCACCGAGGTTGCTCCCCCTCCAAGGGTGGTAGGAGATCTCACCACTTTGTGTCGGGGCGGGACACCAGGGTGCGGGCGTGAAGGGTATGGAGCGTGAGTGTATATAAATATTGCCGTGGTGCAACTTGAAAACCGACCGGTTGCAATTCATGCAGCCGGCTTGCAGTGAAAGGATAAGGGGTGTGTTGGGATCGGCAGGGTAGGGGCCCGATGGAAAGGTCCGGCGGGCCTGGGGTAAAGGATGGGCGGGGTGCGCCCTCGCGCAAGGCTCGGCTGACATAAGCCCGAGCAGCGGGGGTCAAAGCGGCCTCCACCTCCTGAAGCACGCGCCGGGGGGTGCGAAGGCTGGAGAGCCCCATGCGTCGAGCGAGCGTCAGGGGATCCAGCCAGTCTCCCCGGTCGTAGTCCAGGAGGTCCCCGACCCTCGTAACTCCCGCCAGGACCAACCTCTGGCGCACCGTGCGGGACTCCGCCGCCTGCACACGAAGTTGGGGGTTGTGTAGCAGGGGCTCCGTGAGGAGATCTGCCCCCACGATGGCCGCCACAGACCTGGTGGTTGAAAACAGTTTCCAGGTCCGGAGGAGGTCCTGGTAGAAATCCGGCAGCCCGGAGAGGTCTCGCGGAAAACCTCTCGGACAAAGATAAAAGAGCTGCCGGTCATATCGGAGCCCATGGAAGCGGCGTAGGAAGGCGTGCGCCAATATGCTCCACGTCGAACTACCTGCACTATAAAGGAGCCTCTGCAGGGCCTGGAGGCGGAAAACGCGGACCTGAGTGTACAGACACTTCAGGCCCTGCCCTCCTTCCTTCAGGGGTAAATGAAGAACTCCAACAGGGGCCCAGTGCAATCCTGACCAAAAGAACTCCAGGATCAATCTCCGGAGGTGGGACAGGAAACCCGGGGCCGGGGCTAGGGTGTTGAGCCGGTACCAGAGCGTGGACAGGACTAGTTGGTTAAGCACCAGTGCTCTCCCCCGAAGGGAGAGACATCGGAGTAGCCTCGTCCATTTCCTGATCCGCTCAATGACGCCGCCTTCCAAATTTTGCCAGTTCTCTGGCGGAGAAGGGTGCGTGGCAGAAAGGTAAACGCCGAGATAGAGCAGAGGGCCGGCACTCCACCGGATGGTCTGAAGCGCGGGTGGGAGGGAGCTTACCTGCCGCCAGCCCCCCACCGCCAAGACAGAGCTCTTGACCCAGTTGACTCGGGCGGAGGAGGCTGCTGAATAGATGGCTTGGCATGCCTCCACTCGCGCCAAGTCGCCCGGGTCCTGGACCACGAGGAGGACGTCATCGGCGTACGCCGACAGGACCAGCCGCAGCTCCGGCTCCCGCAGCACCAACCCCGTCAACCTCCTGCGGAGGAGACAGAGGAAAGGCTCGATCGCCAGAGCGTACAGCTGGCCTGAGAGGGGGCACCCCTGCCGCACCCCTCGCCCGAAGCTGACCGGTTCGGTCAGGGTCCAGTTGAGCCTAACCAAACACTCCGCGGAGGCGTACAGCACCCGGAGAAAACTCACAAACTGAGGTCCGAATCCAAACGCCCGCAGGGTGCTCAGGAGGTACCCATGATCCACTCTATCGAACGCCTTCTCCTGATCGAGAGACAGGAGGGCGAACGACAGACCGTCTCTCCGCCCGAGTTCCAAAAGGTCTCGGACTAGAAAGAGGTTGTCAAAAATGCTGCGACCCGGGACAGTATAGGTCTGGTCTGGGTGGATCACGTCCGCCATCACGGACCCTAGCCGCAGCGAAATTGCTTTCGCTACGATTTTGTAATCCGTGCTAAGGAGTGAGAGGGGACGCCAGTTTCGTAAGTCGCGGAGGTCCCCCTTCTTCGGCAGCAAGGCAAGCACCGCTCGCCTGCACGACAGAGGGAGGACCCCGCCCTGCAAAGACTCAGCCCAGACAGTGACTAGGTCTGGGCCGAGGATGTCCCAGAACGCGCGGTAAAACTCCACGGTCAGCCCGTCCATGCCCGGAGATTTATTGGTGGGCATGCGGCGGAGGGCTTCCGAGAACTCGGCCAGGGTGAGAGGCAGCTCTAGCCGGTCTCGGTCGCCCACGCTGACCGTGGGGAGTTCCTCCCAGAGCACCCCGCGAGCGCCAGGATCGGTCGGATCCGGGGAGAAAAGGCTTGCGTAGAAGTCACGGGCCCTCCCACACATCTCCTCCGGATCCGTGAGGGGGGTGCCGTCTTCCGCTAGAAGGCAGGTGACGTGTTTTTTGGCCCCCCTCGTTTTCTCCAGGGCATAGAAGAAGCGGGAGCCACGATCCATCTCCCGAAGGAGGCGGATGCGGGACCGGACAAAGGCACCTCGGGCCCGGTGGTCCTCGAGGGCTCGAAGTTCCTCCCGCTTCTCCCGGCACGCTCCGCAGAGGGACGGGTCCCCGGGGCTGGCGGCCAGGCGCCTCTCCAGCTCTAAGACCTCCCGTTCCAACTGCTCTATCGCTGCATTTCTCCGTCGGCTGGCGCCCCGAGTGTAGTTGCGGCAGAAGAGCTTGGCGCGCACCTTCCCTAGATCCCACCAGCGCCGCACCGAGGGAAAGGCACGCCACTGCTCCCGCCAGGCCAGCCAAAACTCCCGGAAGGACATCACAAAGCTCTCGTCCTCCAGCAGGCTGTTATTAAAGTGCCAGTAGGCCGGCCCCGGTCCCTCCGCACGGAGGGAGACCGTGACGGTAACTAAATGATGGTCGGAAAAAGGGGCCGGCCGAACGGTGGAGGAGTGGGCCTGTGAAAGATGGAAACGGGATAGGTAAATACGGTCTAACCAAGAGCGGTGTGACCGATGGGCCTCCACCCGGACAAAGGTAAACGTGGAAGTGTCATCTGGGTGATGGTCACGCCAGACGTCCACTAGGGAGTGATAGTCGACTATGTCTCGGAGAATGGTCGCGGCGGCCGGGCTCAGCTCGGCCCCCGAGCGGTCCCGCTCCTCGAGGGTAGTGTTAAAGTCCCCTCCCAGGATCAGGCACTCGTGCGAGTCTAGGGTGCCGAGAAAATCGGACACCTGCTGGTAGAATTGTGGCCGCTGTGAACTCACTTGCGGGGCATAGATATTAACAAGATTGACCACGAGCCCCTCCAGACGAACTCGGAGGTGCAACAAGTGGCCCGGTACGACCTCAGTGACCCCTAGCACCTCGGGCCGCAGGGCGGGGGAGAACAGGGTCGCCACTCCAGCTTGCAAGGTCGTGCAATGGCTGAAGTATACCCCGTCCCCCCACTCCAGCCGCCACCTATCCTCGGCGGTTGGGTCCGTGTGGGTCTCCTGCAGGAAAACCACAGAGTACCCCCCCTCCCGAAGGTAGGAGAGCACCTGGGACCTGCGGAGAGCCATCCTACAGCCCCTGGTATTCAGGGTTACAATAATGAGAGGTGTCATGCGGAGGGCCGGGGGGGTGGGGAGTTCTCATTAGTGGGGGTGCTCATGGCCCCCGGCGGGTCGCGTAGCAACCCGTGTCCCATCCCGTAAGTAAGTAGATCTTTCCGGAAGCCGCGGGCCCGCTCGTAGGCCGCGGCACCGCGCCTCCCTTGCCCTCTGCCCTCCTTCATAAGGGCCCTTGCGGCCTGAACAAGTTGATCAAAGTCCCCCCATCGCTGGAGAGCCAGCTGTGCCCTATTGCGGGCACCACGGGTGTGCTCTAAGAACTGCCGTAGTGCATGCCGCAGCTCATGGGGGGATGGGGTTACGGTTTCCGGGGTACTCCCCGATGGGATTCTTAATACAGCCTCGAGGTCCGCTAAGGCGGGTAGGCAGGGTGCGGACCGCCGACGGGGCGTCTGACAGGCTGGGGTTATTAAATCCATCTCGTGCCTTGGGGTGGACGGGGATGGCAGGGGGAAAAGCGCAACTCCTGATGAGTCGCAACTAGAAAACGTAAAGACTGCTCCCTGGGGGGAATCTGCAAAAGGCGGAAAAGAAATAACCCCAGGGGCGGCAGTAGCCTTGCAGGAGGAAGGAAATTGAACCGGGACAGGGGTGGGGGCAGGGGCAGAGGTAAGGCCCTGGGCTTCAGGAGGCGAGCAGCAAAAAGAAGGTGCCTCCTGAGCAGGGTCGGGGGTTAAGGGGCAAGGGAGGGGGCTCCGAGTAATGCTAGATGCTGGCTCCGGGGTGGTCGTGGCAGCCATGGCATCAGGTGGTAAACCACTTTCCGTGGGGTGCTCACCCGGAAAGGCAGTCAGGGGGAGAGAACATGGGGAAAGGGGGCCTGGGGTGAGATTGCCTAAATCGAGGCTGGCCGGCAGTAAATCATCCCCTCCCTGGGTGACCGGGGTCAAATCTAGGGCCTCAATCTCTGCATACACAGAGGAGAGGCCGTCTCCTACTACCCTGGGGGCCTCTCCGCTAGGGCCCGCCTCTACGGTCACGTCGGGGTTCGTAGGGAGTTCAGGTGGTATCCGGTTAGAAGGGGCTTCCTCCGGGGCTTCGGAGGGGAGGGTCCCCCGCGGAGGGGGGATTCCTCCCTCCAATGCCAGTCTATCTTCACCTCCCGACACCAGCGAATGGATCTCACTCGTGGCCGAAGCGGGAGGCTCAAGGTCAGTACCTCCCTTCCTGGTCTTCCGGGGGGCTTCCGCGTCAGATGGATGCAGCGGGGCTCGAGCCCTCCGCTTGCCTCGCTTCCCCTGGACTACAGTCCAGCCCTCCATAGCGTCATCTGGGGGTTGAGTAGCAGGGGGCGGAGCGGGGCGCGGAGGCAAAGGTTCAGGGGTTCGAGGGGATGGCGGTGAGGCAGCAGGAGGGGCGGGGGGTTCTCCTTGGGGCGAGCCCTCTCCTGCACCTGGTAATAGCTGTGCCACACTCTCCTCCAGAGGCTCTGCCGAGGTGGTTACAGCAAGAGCGGGACTCCCGTGGTCGCCCGGGCGTTGTTGGAAAGGTACCTCTTGGGCCCGGACGGGGGCAGCGTTGGATCGGGTGGGAGGAGGGGTGGTTTCAGGTGCCGGGTGGCCAGGGGTGTCGGCAACGACAGGGCCGATATCCTGCCGGGTCTCGGGGGTCTCAGGTGCCCCTCTCCCCCGGGCCAAAGGGCAGTCCCTGCGGACATGCCCCGCCGAGCGGCAGAGGTAGCACCGGGCCTCTCCGGTGGAATAAAAGACCCTATAGCGGGCTCCCTGGTAGGGGACTAGGAAGGACCCCTCGAGCGCCTCTCCGTCACGCACCCCCGCCGGCAGTGAAATCTGCACTTGCCGGCGGAACGAAAGGACGTGACGGAGGGCGGGGTCCTTGCAGCCTAACGGGAGAGGGCTGATAGCAGAGACGAGTTTTCCCAGGGCAGAAAGAGCGGGTAACAGGGCAACGTTAGGTAAAAAGGGAGGAACGGAGGTGAGGACGAGGCGAACGCCCAGATCTTCTAGCGGTTCTAGGGGGATAAACACCCCTCCTACCACTAGGCCCTTCTCCACCGCCTCCTGGGCGGCAGTCTCCGAAGCCAGAAAGAAAACGACCTTCCCATACATCTTGGAGGCCGCCACAATGGCCATGGGTCCCACCACCTTCGCCAACGCCTGCACGTATGCCTCCACGTGGGGCGAGGCGGGCACCAGGAGGCAACGGACACCGTGCTTCCTGGTCAGGGCGGGAAGAGGGCCCCGGGCGCTAGTGATGGTAGCGGAGGTAGTGGGTGGGCGAGATGAGGAGGCGGTAGGCGAGGGGGAGCCTGCCGCCGCCCGGGCATACGTTCTGGGGGCCGGGGGAGGGACGGTCGCAGAGCTGGTGGAGGGAACAGCTGGGAGGGGTGCCACGATCGATGATGAGGCCACAGTGGTGGGGGCGGCCTCTGCCATGGAGGGCCCAGCGGCATTAGCGGGGCCCTTTCCTTTCGGCCCGCCCCGACCTTTCCGTCTAACTGGGGGGGGGTTCCTAGAATCTAATGGGGCAAGAACCAAAGCAGCAGTAGTAATTGCCCCGGTGCCTCCCACTGCCGAGGCCCCAGCGGGGGCGGGGGCAGGGGTACTAACAATGGAGGCAGTGGGGAAATCCTGAGGGGTGGGCAGGGGGGTAGATGGGGAAGGGACAACCAATTTCGTTGGAGGGGCCTTGCGTCTCTGCATCTCTGCCATTGTAAGCAGGGAGAGACAGGGAGACACCGGAAGGAGGGGGGGGGCAAAAATCGGGGTCCGGTAGTAGGGGTAAACTATGGGATAAACAATCCGGGGGGGGGGTGGAGGGAGAACGACCCACCACAATTGTCCAAAGAGTCTCGTTTGGTTGGTTGTTATGCCCGGTCCGAAAGGCAAAGTCCAAAGCAAACAGCTGGATCCGAAGGCAGATGGCAGATTGCCAGCAGGGACGAGGCAGCGGGGGCCGTGATAGTCGTAGTAGTGGTGGGGGGGTTGGGGGCACTGGTGGATCTGGGGGTAGCTCCCTGCTACACCCCTGTGCCGCCACAGACGCAGCTGGAACGCAGTCAACTCCCCCCCCCCCGAGGGTATAATTCAAAGGAAATCCCTCAGTCTTACGGCCTCTCTCCACGATGATTCATAGCTGCTCGGGCGAGTTCTCCGGCCTCTGGCATCTGTTGCAGCTGTTGGCTCTGTCCCAAGGCTCTCGGCAGCTAGGAATGTTGTAATGATAAGAAAAAAGTCCAGGCAAAAAACAAAACGGCTGGGTCTGGGGGCGTCCACTCCCCTCTCTGGACAGCGGGTCGGCAGTCCTCCCCCCCTCCTCTGGGGGTTTCAATTAAGCAAAGAGCAAAGTCCAAAAGCAGGCATCTGGGGGGGGGGTGCTGGCGACCGGCCAGCACACTGACGCAGCTCAGAAAAACGGGAAAAAACGAAACCAAAAAAACAAAGCGTCCGGCCCAAATGCGGGGGGGGAAACTAAGCGAAAGGAAAAGTGTGAAAAATCTGGGCCAGGGGGCTTCAGGAAAGAAAGGAAAGCAGATAGCTCAGGAGCGAGCGAAGAAACGATTCCGTCTCCTAACAGGGAAGGTTTTTTTTTTTTTTTTTTTTTTGAAACAGAAAAGAAATTTATTTGTAACAGTTACAGAAATTACAAAAAGATAAGGAAAAACTTAGCAACAAAACAACGCAATCAGAAGGTATAACACAACAGCTTTCAGGAGGGAGAGGTGTTCAGGCTAGCCCAGGCCCAGAGCGGGGGGGCTTCCTCGACACTCGTGGTCTTCCACCCTCCTGAGTTACCTGGTGGCCTAGAGCGGGGGGGCTTCCTCGACACTCGTGGTCTTCCACCCCCTCGAGTTACCTAGTGCCGCGCCCAGGGTCACCGACCCTCCCTCTCCTGAGAGTGCCCGACAAGATGGGCACGGCTGCGGGGTGGGTGGTTGGGAGGGAGGGGGGCACACCCATGTATTATAAGACCCCTCCTAAATAACAATAATGATGGTGTTCACAGCAGCTAACGGCTGTGGCTGGCGTCTCTCGCTCTGTCCCTCAATCAGAGGGTCAGACGGAGGGAACCGGACGGGGTCACCGAGCAGAGAACCCCGGACAGCGCCCACCGTTCCTCGAAGGTGTCAAGGGAGTCGGTGGACGCCGCCCAGAGGAACTCCGCCCGGATGCGTGAATGTACTGAGGATCGGAAAACGGCCCTACAATCGCAGGACGCCTCATGAGCCAACCTCCGCTCTCTGGTCTTATAAATGGCTGTCTTAGCCAAGGCTAGGAGGAGGCTAACCAGGAGATCCCGCGACTTGGTGGGGCCACGGATGGGGAGT
This sequence comes from Natator depressus, assembly GCF_965152275.1. Taxonomy (NCBI): domain Eukaryota; kingdom Metazoa; phylum Chordata; order Testudines; family Cheloniidae; genus Natator; species Natator depressus. The sequence goes on from NC_134255.1 coordinate 1,073,428, forward strand.
GTATAGATAAAGAGGTGAGGGGAGAAATGAAGCCAAAAGCGCAAAAGAATATTTGTGAGGAGCCGAAAAAGAGGCTGCAATCTGGCACACTCTAAATAGACGTGCGCCAGGGTTTCCCTCACATTACAAAAGGGGCAAGTCTCCGGAACGGAGGTGAAACGTGTCAAAAACACGCCCGTGCTCACGGCCCCGTGAAGGAGCCGCCAACTGATGTCCCCGACGGGCCTCGGGACCAAGGTGGAGTACAGGCTGGCCCACCGAGGTTGCTCCCCCTCCAAGGGTGGCAGGAGATCTCGCCACTTTGTGTCGGGGCGGGACACCAGGGTGCGGGCGTGAAGGGTATGGAGCGTGAGTGTATATAAATATTGCCGTGATGCAACTTGAAAACCGACCGGTTGCAATTCATGCAGCCGGCTTGCAGTGAAAGGATGAGGGGTGTGTTGGGATCGGCAGGGTAGGGGCCCGATGGAAAGGTCCGGCGGGCCTGGGGTAAAGGATGGGCGGGGTGCGCCCTCGCGCAAGGCTCGGCTGACATAAGCCCGAGCAGCGGGGGTCAAAGCGGCCTCCACCTCCTGAAGCACGCGCCGGGGGGTGCGAAGGCTGGAGAGCCCCATGCGTCGAGCGAGCGTCAGGGGATCCAGCCAGTCTCCCCGGTCGTAGTCCAGGAGGTCCCCGACCCTCGTAACTCCCGCCAGGACCAACCTCTGGCGCACCGTGCGGGACTCCGCCGCCTGCACACGAAGTTGGGGGTTGTGTAGCAGGGGCTCCGTGAGGAGATCTGCCCCCACGATGGCCGCCACGGACCTGGTGGTTGAAAACAGTTTCCAGGTCCGGAGGAGGTCCTGGTAGAAATCCGGCAGCCCGGAGAGGTCTCGCGGAAAACCTCTCGGACAAAGATAAAAGAGCTGCCGGTCATATCGGAGCCCATGGAAGCGGCGTAGGAAGGCGTGCGCCAATATGCTCCACGTCGAACTACCTGCACTATAAAGGAGCCTCTGCAGGGCCTGGAGGCGGAAAACGCGGACCTGAGTGTACAGACACTTCAGGCCCTGCCCTCCTTCCTTCAGGGGCAAATGAAGAACTCCAACAGGGGCCCAGTGCAATCCTGACCAAAAAAACTCCAGAATCAATCTCCGGAGGTGGGACAGGAAACCCGGGGCCGGGGCTAGGGTGTTGAGCCGGTACCAGAGCGTGGACAGGACTAGTTGGTTAAGCACCAGTGCTCTCCCCCGAAGGGAGAGACATCGGAGTAGCCTCGTCCATTTCCTGATCCGCTCAATCACGCCGCCTTCCAAATTTTGCCAGTTCTCCGGCGGAGAAGGGTGCGTGGCAGATAGGTAAACGCCGAGATAGAGCAGAGGGCCGGCACTCCACCGGATGGTCTGAAGCGCGGGTGGGAGGGAGCTTACCTGCCGCCAGCCCCCCACCGCCAAGCCAGAGCTCTTGACCCAGTTGACTCGGGCGGAGGAGGCTGCTGAATAGATGGCTTGGCATGCCTCCACTCGCGCCAAGTCGCCCGGGTCCTGGACCACGAGGAGGACGTCATCGGCGTACGCCGACAGGACCAGCCGCAGCTCCGGCTCCCGCAGCACCAACCCCGTCAACCTCCTGCGGAGGAGACAGAGGAAAGGCTCGATCGCCAGAGCGTACAGCTGGCCTGAGAGGGGGCACCCCTGCCGCACCCCTCGCCCGAAGCTGACCGGTTCGGTCAGGGTCCAGTTGAGCCTAACCAAACACTCCGCGGAGGCGTACAGCACCCGGAGAAAACTCACAAACTGAGGTCCGAATCCAAACGCCCGCAGGGTGCTCAGGAGGTACCCATGATCCACTCTATCGAACGCCTTCTCCTGATCGAGAGACAGGAGGGCGAACGACAGACCGTCTCTCCGCCCGAGTTCCAAAAGGTCTCGGACTAGAAAGAGGTTGTCAAAAATGCTGCGACCCGGGACAGTATAGGTCTGGTCTGGGTGGATCACGTCCGCCATCACGGACCCTAGCCGCAGCGAAATTGCTTTCGCTACGATTTTGTAATCCGTGCTAAGGAGTGAGAGGGGACGCCAGTTTCGTAAGTCGCGGAGGTCCCCCTTCTTCGGCAGCAAGGCAAGCACCGCTCGCCTGCACGACAGAGGGAGGACCCCGCCCTGCAAAGACTCAGCCCAGACAGTGACTAGGTCTGGGCCGAGGATGTCCCAGAACGCGCGGTAAAACTCCACGGTCAGCCCGTCCATGCCCGGAGATTTATTGGTGGGCATGCGGCGGAGGGCTTCCGAGAACTCGGCCAGGGTGAGAGGCAGCTCTAGCCGGTCTCGGTCGCCCACGCTGACCGTGGGGAGTTCCTCCCAGAGCACCCCGCGAGCGCCAGGATCGGTCGGATCCGGGGAGAAAAGGCTTGCGTAGAAGTCACGGGCCCTCCCACACATCTCCTCCGGATCCGTGAGGGGGGTGCCGTCTTCCGCTAGAAGGCAGGTGACGTGTTTTTTGGCCCCCCTCGTTTTCTCCAGGGCATAGAAGAAGCGGGAGCCGTGATCCATCTCCCGAAGGAGGCGGATGCGGGACCGGACAAAGGCACCTCGGGCCCGGTGGTCCTCGAGGGCTCGAAGTTCCTCCTGCTTCTCCCGGCACGCTCCGCAGAGGGACGGGTCCCCGGGGCTGGCGGCCAGGCGCCTCTCCAGCTCTAAGACCTCCCGTTCCAACTGCTCTATCGCTGCATTTCTCCGTCGGCTGGCGCCCCGAGTGTAGTTGCGGCAGAAGAGCTTGGCGCGCACCTTCCCTAGATCCCACCAGCGCCGCACCGAGGGAAAGGCACGCCACTGCTCCCGCCAGGCCAGCCAAAACTCCCGGAAGGACATCACAAAGCTCTCGTCCTCCAGCAGGCTGTTATTAAAGTGCCAGTAGGCCGGCCCCGGTCCCTCCGCACGGAGGGAGACCGTAACGGTAACTAAATGATGGTCGGAAAAAGGGGCCGGCCGAACGGTGGAGGAGTGGGCCTGTGAAAGATGGAAACGGGATAGGTAAATACGGTCTAACCGAGAGCGGTGTGACCGATGGGCCTCCACCCAGACAAAGGTAAACGTGGAAGTGTCATCTGGGTGATGGTCACGCCAGACGTCCACTAGGGAGTGATAGTCGACTATGTCTCGGAGAATGGTCGCGGCGGCCGGGCTCGGCTCGGCCCCCGAGCGGTCCCGCTCCTCGAGGGTAGTGTTAAAGTCCCCTCCCAGGATCAGGCACTCGTGCGAGTCTAGGGTGCCGAGAAAATCGGACACCTGCTGGTAGAATTGTGGCCGCTGTGAACTCACTTGCGGGGCATAGATATTAACAAGATTGACCACGAGCCCCTCCAGACGAACTCGGAGGTGCAACAAGTGGCCCGGTACGACCTCAGTGACCCCTAGCACCTCGGGCCGCAGGGCGGGGAAGAACAGGGTCGCCACTCCAGCTTGCAAGGTCGTGCAATGGCTGAAGTATACCCCGTCCCCCCACTCCAGCCGCCACCTATCCTCGGCGGTTGGGTCCGTGTGGGTCTCCTGCAGGAAAACCACAGAGTACCCCCCCTCCCGAAGGTAGGAGAGCACCTGGGACCTGCGGAGAGCCATCCTACAGCCCCTGGTATTCAGGGTTACAATAATGAGAGGTGTCATGCGGAGGGCCGGGGGGGTGGGGAGTTCTCATTGGTGGGGGTGCTCATGGCCCCCGGCGGGTCGCGTAGCAACCCGTGTCCCATCCCATAAGTAAGTAGATCTTTCCGGAAGCCGCGGGCCCGCTCGTAGGCCGCAGCACCGCGCCTCCCTTGCCCTCTGCCCTCCTTCATAAGGGCCCTTGCGGCCTGAACAAGTTGATCGAAGTCCCCCCATCGCTGGAGAGCCAGCTGTGCCCTATTGCGGGCACCACGGGTGTGCTCTAAGAACTGCCGTAGTGCATGCCGCAGCTCATGGGGGGATGGGGTTACGGTTTCCGGGGTACTCCCCGATGGAGTTCTTAATACAGCCTCGAGGTCCGCTAAGGCGGGTAGGCAGGGTGCGGACCGCCGACGGGGCGTCTGACAGGCTGGGGTTATTAAATCCATCTCGTGCCTTGGGGTGGACGGGGATGGCAGGGGGAAAAGCGCAACTCCTAATGAGTCGCAACTAGAAAACGTAAAGACTGCTCCCTGGGGGGAGTCTGCAAAAGGCGGAAAAGAAATAACCCCAGGGGCGGCAGTAGCCTTGCAGGAGGAGGGAAATTGAACCGGGACAGGGGTGGGGGCAGGGGCAGAGGTAAGGCCCTGGGCTTCAGGAGGCGAGCAGCAAAAAGAAGATGCCTCCTGAGCAGGGTCGGGGGTTAAGGGGCAAGGGAGGGGGCTCCGAGCAATGCTAGATGCCGGCTCCGGGGTGGTCGTGGCAGCCATGGCATCAGGTGGTAAACCACTTTCCGTGGGGTGCTCACCCGGAAAGGCAGTCAGGGGGAGAGAACATGGGGAAAGGGGGCCTGGGGTAAGATTGCCTAAATCGAGGCCGGCCGGCAGTAAATCATCCCCTCCCTGGGTGACCGGGGTCAAATCTAGGGCCTCAATCTCTGCATACACAGAGGAGAGGCCGACTCCTACTACCCTGGGGGCCTCTCCGCTAGGGCCCGCCTCAACGGTCACGTCGGGGTTCGTAGGGAGTTCAGGTGGTATCCGGTTAGAAGGGGCTTCCTCCAGGGCTTCGGAGGGGAGGGTCCCCCGCGGAGGGGGGATTCCTCCCTCCAATGCCAGTCTATCTTCACCTCCCAACACCAGCGAATGGATCTCACTCGTGGCCGAAGCGGGAGGCTCAAGGTCAGTACCTCCCTTCCTGGTCTTCCGGGGGGCTTCCGCGTCAGATGGATGCAGCGGGGCTCGAGCCCTCCGCTTGCCTCCCTTCCCCTGGACTACAGTCCAGCCCTCCATAGCATCATCTGGGGGTTGAGTAGCAGGGGGCGGAGCGGGGCGCGGAGGCAAAGGTTCAGGGGTTCGAGGGGATAGCGGTGAGGCAGCAGGAGGGGCGGGGGGTTCTCCTTGGGGCGAGCCCTCTCCTGCACCTGGTAATAGCTGTGCCACACTCTCCTCCAGAGGCTCTGCCGAGGTGGTTACAGCAAGAGCGGGACTCCCGTGGTCGCCCGGGCGTTGTTGGAAAGATACCTCTTGGGCCCGGATGGGGGCAGCGTTGGATCGGGTGGGAGGAGGGGTGGTTTCAGGTGCCGGGTGGCCAGGGGTGTCGGCAACGACAGGGCCGATATCCTGCCGGGTCTCGGGGGTCTCAGGTGCCCCTCTCCCCCGGGCCAAAGGGCAGTCCCTACGGACATGCCCCGCCGAGCGGCAGAGGTAGCACCGGGCCTCTCCGGTGGAATAAAAGACCCTATAGCGGGCTCCCTGGTAGGGGACTAGGAAGGACCCCTCAAGCGCCTCTCCGTCACGCACCCCCGCCGGCAGTGAAATCTGCACTTGCCGGCGGAACGAGAGGACGTGACGGAGGGCGGGGTCCCTGCAGCCTAACGGGAGAGGGCTAATAGCAGAAACAAGTTTTCCCAGGGCAGAAAGAGCGGGTAACAGGGCAACATTAGGTAAAAAGGGAGGAACGGAGGTGAGGACGAGGCGAACGCCCAGATCTTCTAGCGGTTCTAGGGGGATAAACACCCCTCCTACCACTAGGCCCTTCTCCACCGCCTCCTGGGCGGCAGTCTCCGAAGCCAGAAAGAAAACGACCTTCCCATACATCTTGGAGGCCGCCACAATGGCCATGGGTCCTACCACCTTCGCCAACGCCTGCACGTATGCCTCCACGTGGGGCGAGGCGGGCACCAGGAGGCAACGGACACCGTGCTTCCTGGTCAGGGCGGGAAGAGGGCCCCGGGCGCTAGTGATGGTAGCGGAGGTAGTGGGTGGGCGAGATGAGGAGGCGGCAGGCAAGGGGGAGCCTGCCGCCGCCCGGGCATACGTCCTGGGGGCCGGGGGAGGGACGGTCGCAGAGCTGGTGGAGGGAACAGCTGGGAGGGGTGCCACGATCGATGATGAGGCCACAGTGGTGGGGGCGGCCTCTGCCATGGGGGGCCCAGCGGCATTAGCGGGGCCCTTTCCTTTCGGCCCGCCCCGACCTTTCCGTCGAACTGGGGGGGGGTTCCTAAAATCTAATGGGGCAAGAACCAAAGCAGCAGTAGTAATTGCCCCGGTGCCTCCCACTGCCGAGGCCCCAGCGGGGGCGGGGGCAGGGGTACTAACAATGGAGGCGGTGGGGAAATCCTGAGGGGTGGGCAGGGGGGTAGATGGGGAAGGGACAACCAATTTCGTTGGAGGGGCCTTGCGTCTCTCCGTCTCTGCCATTGTAAGCAGGGAGAGACAGGGAGACACCGGAAGAAGGGGGGGGGGCAAAAATCGGGGTCCGGTAGTAGGGGTAAACTATGGGATAAACAATCCGGGGGGTGGGGGTGGAGGGAGGACGACCCACCACAATTGTCCAAAGAGTCTCGTTTGGTTGGTTGTTATGCCCGGTCCGAAAGGCAAAGTCCAAAGCAAACAGCTGGATCCGAAGGCAGATGGCAGATTGCCAGCAGGGACGAGGCAGCGGGGGCCGTGATAGTCGTAGTAGTGGTGGGGGGGTTGGGGGCACTGGTGGATCTGGGGGTAGCTCCCTGCTACACCCCTGTGCCGCCACAGACGCAGCTGGAACGCAGTCAACTCCCCCCCCCCGAGGGTATAATTCAAAGGAAATCCCTCAGTCTTACGGCCTCTCTCCACGATGATTCATAGCTGCTCGGGCGAGTTCTCCGGCCTCTGGCATCTGTTGCAGCTGTCGGCTCTGTCCCAAGGCTCTCGGCAGCTAGGAATGTTGTAATGATAAGAAAAAAGTCCAGGCAAAAAACAAAACGGCTGGGTCTGGGGGCGTCCACTCCCCTCTCTGGACAGCGGGTCGGCAGTCCTCCCCCCCTCCTCTGGGGGTTTCAATTAAGCAAAGAGCAAAGTCCAAAAGCAGGCGTCTGGGGGGGGGTGCTGGCAACCGGCCAGCACACTGACGCAGCTCAGAAAAGCAGGAGAAAACGAAACCAAAAAAACAAAGCGTCCGGCCCAAACGCGGGGGGGGAAACTAAGCAAAAGGAAAAGTGTGAAAAATCTGGGCCAGGGGGCTTCAGGAAGGAAAGGAAAGCAGATAGCTCAGGAGCGAGCAAAGAAACGATTCCGTCTCCTAACAGGGAAGGTTTTTTTTTTTTTTTTTTTTTTTTTTTTGAAACAGAAAAGAAATTTATTTGTAACAGTTACAGAAATTACAAAAAGATAAAGAAAAACTTAGCAACAAAACAACGCAATCAGAAGGTATAACACAACAGCTTTCAGGAGGGAGAGGTGTTCAGGCTAGCCCAGGCCCAGAGCGGGGGGGCTTCCTCGACACTCGTGGTCTTCCACCCTCCTGAGTTACCTGGTGGCCTAGAGCGGGGGGGCTTCCTCGACACTCGTGGTCTTCCACTCCCTCGAGTTACCTAGTGCCGCGCCCAGGGTCACCGACCCTCCCTCTCCTGAGAGTGCCCGACAAGATGGGCACGGCTGCGGGGTGGGTGGTTGGGAGGGAGGGGGGCACACCCATGTATTATAAGACCCCTCCTAAATAACAATAATGATGGTGTTCACAGCAGCTAACGGCTGTGGCTGGCGTCTCTCGCTCTGTCCCTCAATCAGAGGGTCAGACGGAGGGAACCGGACGGGGTCACCGAGCAGAGAACCCCGGACAGCGCCCACCGTTCCTCGAAGGTGTCAAGGGAGTCGGTGGACGCCGCCCAGAGGAACTCCGCCCGGATGCGTGAATGTACTGAGGATCGGAAAACGGCCCTACAATCGCAGGACGCCTCATGAGCCAACCTCCGCTCTCTGGTCTTATAAATGGCTGTCTTAGCCAAGGCTAGGAGGAGGCTAACCAGGAGATCCCGCGACTTGGTGGGGCCACGGATGGGGAGTGTATAGATAAAGAGGTGAGGGGAGAAATGAAGCCAAAAGCGCAAAAGAATATTTGTAAGGAGCCGAAAAAGAGGCTGCAATCTGGCACACTCTAAATAGACGTGCGCCAGGGTTTCCCTCACATTACAAAAGGGGCAAGTCTCCGGTACGGAGGTGAAACGTGTCAAAAACACGCCCGTGCTCACGGCCCCGTGAAGGAGCCGCCAACTGATGTCCCCGACGGGCCTCGGGACCAAGGTGGAGTACAGGCTGGCCCACCGAGGTTGCTCCCCCTCCAAGGGTGGCAGGAGATCTCGCCACTTTGTGTCGGGGCGGGACACCAGGGTGCGGGCGTGAAGGGTATGGAGCGTGAGTGTATATAAATATTGCCGTGATGCAACTTGAAAACCGACCGGTTGCAATTCATGCAGCCGGCTTGCAGTGAAAGGATGAGGGGTGTGTTGGGATCGGCAGGGTAGGGGCCCGATGGAAAGGTCCGGCGGGCCTGGGGTAAAGGATGGGCGGGGTGCGCCCTCGCGCAAGGCTCGGCTGACATAAGCCCGAGCAGCGGGGGTCAAAGCGGCCTCCACCTCCTGAAGCACGCGCCGGGGGGTGCGGAGGCTGGAGAGCCCCATGCGTCGAGCGAGCGTCAGGGGATCCAGCCAGTCTCCCCGGTCGTAGTCCAGGAGGTCCCCGACCCTCGTAACTCCCGCCAGGACCAACCTCTGGCGCACCGTGCGGGACTCCGCCGCCTGCACACGAAGTTGGGGGTTGTGTAGCAGGGGCTCCGTGAGGAGATCTGCCCCCACGATGGCCGCCACGGACCTGGTGGTTGAAAACAGTTTCCAGGTCCGGAGGAGGTCCTGGTAGAAATCCGGCAGCCCGGAGAGGTCTCGCGGAAAACCTCTCGGACAAAGATAAAAGAGCTGCCGGTCATATCGGAGCCCATGGAAGCGGCGTAGGAAGGCGTGCGCCAATATGCTCCACGTCGAACTACCTGCACTATAAAGGAGCCTCTGCAGGGCCTGGAGGCGGAAAACGCGGACCTGAGTGTACAGACACTTCAGGCCCTGCCCTCCTTCCTTCAGGGGCAAATGAAGAACTCCAACAGGGGCCCAGTGCAATCCTGACCAAAAAAACTCCAGAATCAATCTCCGGAGGTGGGACAGGAAACCCGGGGCCGGGGCTAGGGTGTTGAGCCGGTACCAGAGCGTGGACAGGACTAGTTGGTTAAGCACCAGTGCTCTCCCCCGAAGGGAGAGACATCGGAGTAGCCTCGTCCATTTCCTGATCCGCTCAATCACGCCGCCTTCCAAATTTTGCCAGTTCTCCGGCGGAGAAGGGTGCGTGGCAGAAAGGTAAACGCCGAGATAGAGCAGAGGGCCGGCACTCCACCGGATGGTCTGAAGCGCGGGTGGGAGGGAGCTTACCTGCCGCCAGCCCCCCACCGCCAAGCCAGAGCTCTTGACCCAGTTGACTCGGGCGGAGGAGGCTGCTGAATAGATGGCTTGGCATGCCTCCACTCGCGCCAAGTCGCCCGGGTCCTGGACCACGAGGAGGACGTCATCGGCGTACGCCGACAGGACCAGCCGCAGCTCCGGCTCCCGCAGCACCAACCCCGTCAACCTCCTGCGGAGGAGACAGAGGAAAGGCTCGATCGCCAGAGCGTACAGCTGGCCTGAGAGGGGGCACCCCTGCCGCACCCCTCGCCCGAAGCTGACCGGTTCGGTCAGGGTCCAGTTGAGCCTAACCAAACACTCCGCGGAGGCGTACAGCACCCGGAGAAAACTCACAAACTGAGGTCCGAATCCAAACGCCCGCAGGGTGCTCAGGAGGTACCCATGATCCACTCTATCGAACGCCTTCTCCTGATCGAGAGACAGGAGGGCGAACGACAGACCGTCTCTCCGCCCGAGTTCCAAAAGGTCTCGGACTAGAAAGAGGTTGTCAAAAATGCTGCGACCCGGGACAGTATAGGTCTGGTCTGGGTGGATCACGTCCGCCATCACGGACCCTAGCCGCAGCGAAATTGCTTTCGCTACGATTTTGTAATCCGTGCTAAGGAGTGAGAGGGGACGCCAGTTTCGTAAGTCGCGGAGGTCCCCCTTCTTCGGCAGCAAGGCAAGCACCGCTCGCCTGCACGACAGAGGGAGGACCCCGCCCTGCAAAGACTCAGCCCAGACAGTGACTAGGTCTGGGCCGAGGATGTCCCAGAACGCGCGGTAAAACTCCACGGTCAGCCCGTCCATGCCCGGAGATTTATTGGTGGGCATGCGGCGGAGGGCTTCCGAGAACTCGGCCAGGGTGAGAGGCAGCTCTAGCCGGTCTCGGTCGCCCACGCTGACCGTGGGGAGTTCCTCCCAGAGCACCCCGCGAGCGCCAGGATCGGTCGGATCCGGGGAGAAAAGGCTTGCGTAGAAGTCACGGGCCCTCCCACACATCTCCTCCGGATCCGTGAGGGGGGTGCCGTCTTCCGCTAGAAGGCAGGTGACGTGTTTTTTGGCCCCCCTCGTTTTCTCCAAGGCATAGAAGAAGCGGGAGCCGCGATCCATCTCCCGAAGGAGGCGGATGCGGGACCGGACAAAGGCACCTCGGGCCCGGTGGTCCTCGAGGGCTCGAAGTTCCTCCCGCTTCTCCCGGCACGCTCCGCAGAGGGACGGGTCCCCGGGGCTGGCGGCCAGGCGCCTCTCCAGCTCTAAGACCTCCCGTTCCAACTGCTCTATCGTTGCATTTCTCCGTCGGCTGGCGCCCCGAGTGTAGTTGCGGCAGAAGAGCTTGGCGCGCACCTTCCCTAGATCCCACCAGCGCCGCACCGAGGGAAAGGCACGCCACTGCTCCCGCCAGGCCAGCCAAAACTCCCGGAAGGACATCACAAAGCTCTCGTCCTCCAGCAGGCTGTTATTAAAGTGCCAGTAGGCCGGCCCCGGTCCCTCCGCACGGAGGGAGACCGTGACGGTAACTAAATGATGGTCGGAAAAAGGGGCCGGCCGAACGGTGGAGGAGTGGGCCTGTGAAAGATGGAAACGGGATAGGTAAATACGGTCTAACCGAGAGCGGTGTGACCGATGGGCCTCCACCCGGACAAAGGTAAACGTGGAAGTGTCATCTGGGTGATGGTCACGCCAGACGTCCACTAGGGAGTGATAATCGACTATGTCTCGGAGAATGGTCGCGGCGGCCGGGCTCGGCTCGGCCCCCGAGCGGTCCCGCTCCTCGAGGGTAGTGTTAAAGTCCCCTCCCAGGATCAGGCACTCGTGCGAGTCTAGGGTGCCGAGAAAATCGGACACCTGCTGGTAGAATTGTGGCCGCTGTGAACTCACTTGCGGGGCAGAGATATTAACAAGATTGACCACGAGCCCCTCCAGACGAACTCGGAGGTGCAACAAGTGGCCCGGTACGACCTCAGTGACCCCTAGCACCTCGGGCCGCAGGGCGGGGGAGAACAGGGTCGCCACTCCAGCTTGCAAGGTCGTGCAATGGCTGAAGTATACCCCGTCCCCCCACTCCAGCCGCCACCTATCCTCGGCGGTTGGGTCCGTGTGGGTCTCCTGCAGGAAAACCACAGAGTACCCCCCCTCCCGAAGGTAGGAGAGCACCTGGGACCTGCAGAGAGCCATCCTACAGCCCCTGGTATTCAGGGTTACAATAATGAGAGGTGTCATGCGGAGGGCCGGGGGGGTGGGGAGTTCTCATTGGTGGGGGTGCTCATGGCCCCCGGCGGGTCGCGTAGCAACCCGTGTCCCATCCCGTAAGTAAGTAGATCTTTCCGGAAGCCGCGGGCCCGCTCGTAGGCCGCAGCACCGCGCCTCCCTTGCCCTCTGCCCTCCTTCATAAGGGCCCTTGCGGCCTGAACAAGTTGATCGAAGTCCCCCCATCGCTGGAGAGCCAGCTGTGCCCTATTGCGGGCACCACGGGTGTGCTCTAAGAACTGCCGTAGTGCATGCCGCAGCTCATGGGGGGATGGGGTTACGGTTTCCGGGGTACTCCCCGATGGAGTTCTTAATACAGCCTCGAGGTCCGCTAAGGCGGGTAGGCAGGGTGCGGACCGCCGACGGGGCGTCTGACAGGCTGGGGTTATTAAATCCATCTCGTGCCTTGGGGTGGACGGGGATGGCAGGGGGAAAAGCGCAACTCCTAATGAGTCGCAACTAGAAAACGTAAAGACTGCTCCCTGGGGGGAGTCTGCAAAAGGCGGAAAAGAAATAACCCCAGGGGCGGCAGTAGCCTTGCAGGAGGAGGGAAATTGAACCGGGACAGGGGTGGGGGCAGGGGCAGAGGTAAGGCCCTGGGCTTCAGGAGGCGAGCAGCAAAAAGAAGATGCCTCCTGAGCAGGGTCGGGGGTTAAGGGGCAAGGGAGGGGGCTCCGAGCAATGCTAGATGCCGGCTCCGGGGTGGTCGTGGCAGCCATGGCATCAGGTGGTAAACCACTTTCCGTGGGGTGCTCACCCGGAAAGGCAGTCAGGGGGAGAGAACATGGGGAAAGGGGGCCTGGGGTAAGATTGCCTAAATCGAGGCCGGCCGGCAGTAAATCATCCCCTCCCTGGGTGACCGGGGTCAAATCTAGGGCCTCAATCTCTGCATACACAGAGGAGAGGCCGACTCCTACTACCCTGGGGGCCTCTCCGCTAGGGCCCGCCTCAACGGTCACGTCGGGGTTCGTAGGGAGTTCAGGTGGTATCCGGTTAGAAGGGGCTTCCTCCAGGGCTTCGGAGGGGAGGGTCCCCCGCGGAGGGGGGATTCCTCCCTCCAATGCCAGTCTATCTTCACCTCCCAACACCAGCGAATGGATCTCACTCGTGGCCGAAGCGGGAGGCTCAAGGTCAGTACCTCCCTTCCTGGTCTTCCGGGGGGCTTCCGCATCAGATGGATGCAGCGGGGCTCGAGCCCTCCGCTTGCCTCCCTTCCCCTGGACTACAGTCCAGCCCTCCATAGCATCATCTGGGGGTTGAGTAGCAGGGGGCGGAGCGGGGCGCGGAGGCAAAGGTTCAGGGGTTCGAGGGGATAGCGGTGAGGCAGCAGGAGGGGCGGGGGGTTCTCCTTGGGGCGAGCCCTCTCCTGCACCTGGTAATAGCTGTGCCACACTCTCCTCCAGAGGCTCTGCCGAGGTGGTTACAGCAAGAGCGGGACTCCCGTGGTCGCCCGGGCGTTGTTGGAAAGATACCTCTTGGGCCCGGATGGGGGCAGCGTTGGATCGGGTGGGAGGAGGGGTGGTTTCAGGTGCCGGGTGGCCAGGGGTGTCGGCAACGACAGGGCCGATATCCTGCCGGGTCTCGGGGGTCTCAGGTGCCCCTCTCCCCCGGGCCAAAGGGCAGTCCCTACGGACATGCCCCGCCGAGCGGCAGAGGTAGCACCGGGCCTCTCCGGTGGAATAAAAGACCCTATAGCGGGCTCCCTGGTAGGGGACTAGGAAGGACCCCTCAAGCGCCTCTCCGTCACGCACCCCCGCCGGCAGTGAAATCTGCACTTGCCGGCGGAACGAGAGGACGTGACGGAGGGCGGGGTCCCTGCAGCCTAACGGGAGAGGGCTAATAGCAGAAACAAGTTTTCCCAGGGCAGAAAGAGCGGGTAACAGGGCAACATTAGGTAAAAAGGGAGGAACGGAGGTGAGGACGAGGCGAACGCCCAGATCTTCTAGCGGTTCTAGGGGGATAAACACCCCTCCTACCACTAGGCCCTTCTCCACCGCCTCCTGGGCGGCAGTCTCCGAAGCCAGAAAGAAAACGACCTTCCCATACATCTTGGAGGCCGCCACAATGGCCATGGGTCCTACCACCTTCGCCAACGCCTGCACGTATGCCTCCACGTGGGGCGAGGCGGGCACCAGGAGGCAACGGACACCGTGCTTCCTGGTCAGGGCGGGAAGAGGGCCCCGGGCGCTAGTGATGGTAGCGGAGGTAGTGGGTGGGCGAGATGAGGAGGCGGCAGGCAAGGGGGAGCCTGCCGCCGCCCGGGCATACGTCCTGGGGGCCGGGGGAGGGACGGTCGCAGAGCTGGTGGAGGGAACAGCTGGGAGGGGTGCCACGATCGATGATGAGGCCACAGTGGTGGGGGCGGCCTCTGCCATGGGGGGCCCAGCGGCATTAGCGGGGCCCTTTCCTTTCGGCCCGCCCCGACCTTTCCGTCGAACTGGGGGGGGGTTCCTAAAATCTAATGGGGCAAGAACCAAAGCAGCAGTAGTAATTGCCCCGGTGCCTCCCACTGCCGAGGCCCCAGCGGGGGCGGGGGCAGGGGTACTAACAATGGAGGCGGTGGGGAAATCCTGAGGGGTGGGCAGGGGGGTAGATGGGGAAGGGACAACCAATTTCGTTGGAGGGGCCTTGCGTCTCTCCGTCTCTGCCATTGTAAGCAGGGAGAGACAGGGAGACACCGGAAGAAGGGGGGGGGGCAAAAATCGGGGTCCGGTAGTAGGGGTAAACTATGGGATAAACAATCCGGGGGGTGGGGGTGGAGGGAGGACGACCCACCACAATTGTCCAAAGAGTCTCGTTTGGTTGGTTGTTATGCCCGGTCCGAAAGGCAAAGTCCAAAGCAAACAGCTGGATCCGAAGGCAGATGGCAGATTGCCAGCAGGGACGAGGCAGCGGGGGCCGTGATAGTCGTAGTAGTGGTGGGGGGGTTGGGGGCACTGGTGGATCTGGGGGTAGCTCCCTGCTACACCCCTGTGCCGCCACAGACGCAGCTGGAACGCAGTCAACTCCCCCCCCCCGAGGGTATAATTCAAAGGAAATCCCTCAGTCTTACGGCCTCTCTCCACGATGATTCATAGCTGCTCGGGCGAGTTCTCCGGCCTCTGGCATCTGTTGCAGCTGTCGGCTCTGTCCCAAGGCTCTCGGCAGCTAGGAATGTTGTAATGATAAGAAAAAAGTCCAGGCAAAAAACAAAACGGCTGGGTCTGGGGGCGTCCACTCCCCTCTCTGGACAGCGGGTCGGCAGTCCTCCCCCCCTCCTCTGGGGGTTTCAATTAAGCAAAGAGCAAAGTCCAAAAGCAGGCGTCTGGGGGGGGTGCTGGCAACCGGCCAGCACACTGACGCAGCTCAGAAAAGCAGGAGAAAACGAAACCAAAAAAACAAAGCGTCCGGCCCAAACGCGGGGGGGGAAACTAAGCAAAAGGAAAAGTGTGAAAAATCTGGGCCAGGGGGCTTCAGGAAGGAAAGGAAAGCAGATAGCTCAGGAGCGAGCAAAGAAACGATTCCGTCTCCTAACAGGGAAGGTTTTTTTTTTTTTTTTTTTTTTTTTTTTGAAACAGAAAAGAAATTTATTTGTAACAGTTACAGAAATTACAAAAAGATAAAGAAAAACTTAGCAACAAAACAACGCAATCAGAAGGTATAACACAACAGCTTTCAGGAGGGAGAGGTGTTCAGGCTAGCCCAGGCCCAGAGCGGGGGGGCTTCCTCGACACTCGTGGTCTTCCACCCTCCTGAGTTACCTGGTGGCCTAGAGCGGGGGGGCTTCCTCGACACTCGTGGTCTTCCACTCCCTCGAGTTACCTAGTGCCGCGCCCAGGGTCACCGACCCTCCCTCTCCTGAGAGTGCCCGACAAGATGGGCACGGCTGCGGGGTGGGTGGTTGGGAGGGAGGGGGGCACACCCATGTATTATAAGACCCCTCCTAAATAACAATAATGATGGTGTTCACAGCAGCTAACGGCTGTGGCTGGCGTCTCTCGCTCTGTCCCTCAATCAGAGGGTCAGACGGAGGGAACCGGACGGGGTCACCGAGCAGAGAACCCCGGACAGCGCCCACCGTTCCTCGAAGGTGTCAAGGGAGTCGGTGGACGCCGCCCAGAGGAACTCCGCCCGGATGCGTGAATGTACTGAGGATCGGAAAACGGCCCTACAATCGCAGGACGCCTCATGAGCCAACCTCCGCTCTCTGGTCTTATAAATGGCTGTCTTAGCCAAGGCTAGGAGGAGGCTAACCAGGAGATCCCGCGACTTGGTGGGGCCACGGATGGGGAGTGTATAGATAAAGAGGTGAGGGGAGAAATGAAGCCAAAAGCGCAAAAGAATATTTGTAAGGAGCCGAAAAAGAGGCTGCAATCTGGCACACTCTAAATAGACGTGCGCCAGGGTTTCCCTCACATTACAAAAGGGGCAAGTCTCCGGTACGGAGGTGAAACGTGTCAAAAACACGCCCGTGCTCACGGCCCCGTGAAGGAGCCGCCAACTGATGTCCCCGACGGGCCTCGGGACCAAGGTGGAGTACAGGCTGGCCCACCGAGGTTGCTCCCCCTCCAAGGGTGGCAGGAGATCTCGCCACTTTGTGTCGGGGCGGGACACCAGGGTGCGGGCGTGAAGGGTATGGAGCGTGAGTGTATATAAATATTGCCGTGATGCAACTTGAAAACCGACCGGTTGCAATTCATGCAGCCGGCTTGCAGTGAAAGGATGAGGGGTGTGTTGGGATCGGCAGGGTAGGGGCCCGATGGAAAGGTCCGGCGGGCCTGGGGTAAAGGATGGGCGGGGTGCGCCCTCGCGCAAGGCTCGGCTGACATAAGCCCGAGCAGCGGGGGTCAAAGCGGCCTCCACCTCCTGAAGCACGCGCCGGGGGGTGCGGAGGCTGGAGAGCCCCATGCGTCGAGCGAGCGTCAGGGGATCCAGCCAGTCTCCCCGGTCGTAGTCCAGGAGGTCCCCGACCCTCGTAACTCCCGCCAGGACCAACCTCTGGCGCACCGTGCGGGACTCCGCCGCCTGCACACGAAGTTGGGGGTTGTGTAGCAGGGGCTCCGTGAGGAGATCTGCCCCCACGATGGCCGCCACGGACCTGGTGGTTGAAAACAGTTTCCAGGTCCGGAGGAGGTCCTGGTAGAAATCCGGCAGCCCGGAGAGGTCTCGCGGAAAACCTCTCGGACAAAGATAAAAGAGCTGCCGGTCATATCGGAGCCCATGGAAGCGGCGTAGGAAGGCGTGCGCCAATATGCTCCACGTCGAACTACCTGCACTATAAAGGAGCCTCTGCAGGGCCTGGAGGCGGAAAACACGGACCTGAGTGTACAGACACTTCAGGCCCTGCCCTCCTTCCTTCAGGGGCAAATGAAGAACTCCAACAGGGGCCCAGTGCAATCCTGACCAAAAAAACTCCAGAATCAATCTCCGGAGGTGGGACAGGAAACCCGGGGCCGGGGCTAGGGTGTTGAGCCGGTACCAGAGCGTGGACAGGACTAGTTGGTTAAGCACCAGTGCTCTCCCCCGAAGGGAGAGACATCGGAGTAGCCTCGTCCATTTCCTGATCCGCTCAATCACGCCGCCTTCCAAATTTTGCCAGTTCTCCGGCGGAGAAGGGTGCGTGGCAGAAAGGTAAACGCCGAGATAGAGCAGAGGGCCGGCACTCCACCGGATGGTCTGAAGCGCGGGTGGGAGGGAGCTTACCTGCCGCCAGCCCCCCACCGCCAAGCCAGAGCTCTTGACCCAGTTGACTCGGGCGGAGGAGGCTGCTGAATAGATGGCTTGGCATGCCTCCACTCGCGCCAAGTCGCCCGGGTCCTGGACCACGAGGAGGACGTCATCGGCGTACGCCGACAGGACCAGCCGCAGCTCCGGCTCCCGCAGCACCAACCCCGTCAACCTCCTGCGGAGGAGACAGAGGAAAGGCTCGATCGCCAGAGCGTACAGCTGGCCTGAGAGGGGGCACCCCTGCCGCACCCCTCGCCCGAAGCTGACCGGTTCGGTCAGGGTCCAGTTGAGCCTAACCAAACACTCCGCGGAGGCGTACAGCACCCGGAGAAAACTCACAAACTGAGGTCCGAATCCAAACGCCCGCAGGGTGCTCAGGAGGTACCCATGATCCACTCTATCGAACGCCTTCTCCTGATCGAGAGACAGGAGGGCGAACGACAGACCGTCTCTCCGCCCGAGTTCCAAAAGGTCTCGGACTAGAAAGAGGTTGTCAAAAATGCTGCGACCCGGGACAGTATAGGTCTGGTCTGGGTGGATCACGTCCGCCATCACGGACCCTAGCCGCAGCGAAATTGCTTTCGCTACGATTTTGTAATCCGTGCTAAGGAGTGAGAGGGGACGCCAGTTTCGTAAGTCGCGGAGGTCCCCCTTCTTCGGCAGCAAGGCAAGCACCGCTCGCCTGCACGACAGAGGGAGGACCCCGCCCTGCAAAGACTCAGCCCAGACAGTGACTAGGTCTGGGCCGAGGATGTCCCAGAACGCGCGGTAAAACTCCACGGTCAGCCCGTCCATGCCCGGAGATTTATTGGTGGGCATGCGGCGGAGGGCTTCCGAGAACTCGGCCAGGGTGAGAGGCAGCTCTAGCCGGTCTCGGTCGCCCACGCTGACCGTGGGGAGTTCCTCCCAGAGCACCCCGCGAGCGCCAGGATCGGTCGGATCCGGGGAGAAAAGGCTTGCGTAGAAGTCACGGGCCCTCCCACACATCTCCTCCGGATCCGTGAGGGGGGTGCCGTCTTCCGCTAGAAGGCAGGTGACGTGTTTTTTGGCCCCCCTCGTTTTCTCCAAGGCATAGAAGAAGCGGGAGCCGCGATCCATCTCCCGAAGGAGGCGGATGCGGGACCGGACAAAGGCACCTCGGGCCCGGTGGTCCTCGAGGGCTCGAAGTTCCTCCCGCTTCTCCCGGCACGCTCCGCAGAGGGACGGGTCCCCGGGGCTGGCGGCCAGGCGCCTCTCCAGCTCTAAGACCTCCCGTTCCAACTGCTCTATCGTTGCATTTCTCCGTCGGCTGGCGCCCCGAGTGTAGTTGCGGCAGAAGAGCTTGGCGCGCACCTTCCCTAGATCCCACCAGCGCCGCACCGAGGGAAAGGCACGCCACTGCTCCCGCCAGGCCAGCCAAAACTCCCGGAAGGACATCACAAAGCTCTCGTCCTCCAGCAGGCTGTTATTAAAGTGCCAGTAGGCCGGCCCCGGTCCCTCCGCACGGAGGGAGACCGTGACGGTAACTAAATGATGGTCGGAAAAAGGGGCCGGCCGAACGGTGGAGGAGTGGGCCTGTGAAAGATGGAAACGGGATAGGTAAATACGGTCTAACCGAGAGCGGTGTGACCGATGGGCCTCCACCCGGACAAAGGTAAACGTGGAAGTGTCATCTGGGTGATGGTCACGCCAGACGTCCACTAGGGAGTGATAATCGACTATGTCTCGGAGAATGGTCGCGGCGGCCGGGCTCGGCTCGGCCCCCGAGCGGTCCCGCTCCTCGAGGGTAGTGTTAAAGTCCCCTCCCAGGATCAGGCACTCGTGCGAGTCTAGGGTGCCGAGAAAATCGGACACCTGCTGGTAGAATTGTGGCCGCTGTGAACTCACTTGCGGGGCAGAGATATTAACAAGATTGACCACGAGCCCCTCCAGACGAACTCGGAGGTGCAACAAGTGGCCCGGTACGACCTCAGTGACCCCTAGCACCTCGGGCCGCAGGGCGGGGGAGAACAGGGTCGCCACTCCAGCTTGCCAGGTCGTGCAATGGCTGAAGTATACCCCGTCCCCCCACTCCAGCCGCCACCTATCCTCGGCGGTTGGGTCCGTGTGGGTCTCCTGCAGGAAAACCACAGAGTACCCCCCCTCCCGAAGGTAGGAGAGCACCTGGGACCTGCGGAGAGCCATCCTACAGCCCCTGGTATTCAGGGTTACAATAATGAGAGGTGTCATGCGGAGGGCCGGGGGGGTGGGGAGTTCTCATTGGTGGGGGTGCTCATGGCCCCCGGCGGGTCGCGTAGCAACCCGTGTCCCATCCCATAAGTAAGTAGATCTTTCCGGAAGCCGCGGGCCCGCTCGTAGGCCGCAGCACCGCGCCTCCCTTGCCCTCTGCCCTCCTTCATAAGGGCCCTTGCGGCCTGAACAAGTTGATCGAAGTCCCCCCATCGCTGGAGAGCCAGCTGTGCCCTATTGCGGGCACCACGGGTGTGCTCTAAGAACTGCCGTAGTGCATGCCGCAGCTCATGGGGGGATGGGGTTACGGTTTCCGGGGTACTCCCCGATGGAGTTCTTAATACAGCCTCGAGGTCCGCTAAGGCGGGTAGGCAGGGTGCGGACCGCCGACGGGGCGTCTGACAGGCTGGGGTTATTAAATCCATCTCGTGCCTTGGGGTGGACGGGGATGGCAGGGGGAAAAGCGCAACTCCTAATGAGTCGCAACTAGAAAACGTAAAGACTGCTCCCTGGGGGGAGTCTGCAAAAGGCGGAAAAGAAATAACCCCAGGGGCGGCAGTAGCCTTGCAGGAGGAGGGAAATTGAACCGGGACAGGGGTGGGGGCAGGGGCAGAGGTAAGGCCCTGGGCTTCAGGAGGCGAGCAGCAAAAAGAAGATGCCTCCTGAGCAGGGTCGGGGGTTAAGGGGCAAGGGAGGGGGCTCCGAGCAATGCTAGATGCCGGCTCCGGGGTGGTCGTGGCAGCCATGGCATCAGGTGGTAAACCACTTTCCGTGGGGTGCTCACCCGGAAAGGCAGTCAGGGGGAGAGAACATGGGGAAAGGGGGCCTGGGGTAAGATTGCCTAAATCGAGGCCGGCCGGCAGTAAATCATCCCCTCCCTGGGTGACCGGGGTCAAATCTAGGGCCTCAATCTCTGCATACACAGAGGAGAGGCCGACTCCTACTACCCTGGGGGCCTCTCCGCTAGGGCCCGCCTCAACGGTCACGTCGGGGTTCGTAGGGAGTTCAGGTGGTATCCGGTTAGAAGGGGCTTCCTCCAGGGCTTCGGAGGGGAGGGTCCCCCGCGGAGGGGGGATTCCTCCCTCCAATGCCAGTCTATCTTCACCTCCCAACACCAGCGAATGGATCTCACTCGTGGCCGAAGCGGGAGGCTCAAGGTCAGTACCTCCCTTCCTGGTCTTCCGGGGGGCTTCCGCGTCAGATGGATGCAGCGGGGCTCGAGCCCTCCGCTTGCCTCCCTTCCCCTGGACTACAGTCCAGCCCTCCATAGCATCATCTGGGGGTTGAGTAGCAGGGGGCGGAGCGGGGCGCGGAGGCAAAGGTTCAGGGGTTCGAGGGGA
Organism: Natator depressus; assembly: GCF_965152275.1. NCBI lineage: Eukaryota > Metazoa > Chordata > Testudines > Cheloniidae > Natator > Natator depressus. The sequence goes on from NC_134255.1 coordinate 1,094,292, forward strand.
TAGCGGTGAGGCAGCAGGAGGGGCGGGGGGTTCTCCTTGGGGCGAGCCCTCTCCTGCACCTGGTAATAGCTGTGCCACACTCTCCTCCAGAGGCTCTGCCGAGGTGGTTACAGCAAGAGCGGGACTCCCGTGGTCGCCCGGGCGTTGTTGGAAAGATACCTCTTGGGCCCGGATGGGGGCAGCGTTGGATCGGGTGGGAGGAGGGGTGGTTTCAGGTGCCGGGTGGCCAGGGGTGTCGGCAACGACAGGGCCGATATCCTGCCGGGTCTCGGGGGTCTCAGGTGCCCCTCTCCCCCGGGCCAAAGGGCAGTCCCTACGGACATGCCCCGCCGAGCGGCAGAGGTAGCACCGGGCCTCTCCGGTGGAATAAAAGACCCTATAGCGGGCTCCCTGGTAGGGGACTAGGAAGGACCCCTCAAGCGCCTCTCCGTCACGCACCCCCGCCGGCAGTGAAATCTGCACTTGCCGGCGGAACGAGAGGACGTGACGGAGGGCGGGGTCCCTGCAGCCTAACGGGAGAGGGCTAATAGCAGAAACAAGTTTTCCCAGGGCAGAAAGAGCGGGTAACAGGGCAACATTAGGTAAAAAGGGAGGAACGGAGGTGAGGACGAGGCGAACGCCCAGATCTTCTAGCGGTTCTAGGGGGATAAACACCCCTCCTACCACTAGGCCCTTCTCCACCGCCTCCTGGGCGGCAGTCTCCGAAGCCAGAAAGAAAACGACCTTCCCATACATCTTGGAGGCCGCCACAATGGCCATGGGTCCTACCACCTTCGCCAACGCCTGCACGTATGCCTCCACGTGGGGCGAGGCGGGCACCAGGAGGCAACGGACACCGTGCTTCCTGGTCAGGGCGGGAAGAGGGCCCCGGGCGCTAGTGATGGTAGCGGAGGTAGTGGGTGGGCGAGATGAGGAGGCGGCAGGCAAGGGGGAGCCTGCCGCCGCCCGGGCATACGTCCTGGGGGCCGGGGGAGGGACGGTCGCAGAGCTGGTGGAGGGAACAGCTGGGAGGGGTGCCACGATCGATGATGAGGCCACAGTGGTGGGGGCGGCCTCTGCCATGGGGGGCCCAGCGGCATTAGCGGGGCCCTTTCCTTTCGGCCCGCCCTGACCTTTCCGTCGAACTGGGGGGGGGTTCCTAAAATCTAATGGGGCAAGAACCAAAGCAGCAGTAGTAATTGCCCCGGTGCCTCCCACTGCCGAGGCCCCAGCGGGGGCGGGGGCAGGGGTACTAACAATGGAGGCGGTGGGGAAATCCTGAGGGGTGGGCAGGGGGGTAGATGGGGAAGGGACAACCAATTTCGTTGGAGGGGCCTTGCGTCTCTCCGTCTCTGCCATTGTAAGCAGGGAGAGACAGGGAGACACCGGAAGAAGGGGGGGGGCAAAAATCGGGGTCCGGTAGTAGGGGTAAACTATGGGATAAACAATCCAGGGGGTGGGGGTGGAGGGAGGACGACCCACCACAATTGTCCAAAGAGTCTCGTTTGGTTGGTTGTTATGCCCGGTCCGAAAGGCAAAGTCCAAAGCAAACAGCTGGATCCGAAGGCAGATGGCAGATTGCCAGCAGGGACGAGGCAGCGGGGGCCGTGATAGTCGTAGTAGTGGTGGGGGGGTTGGGGGCACTGGTGGATCTGGGGGTAGCTCCCTGCTACACCCCTGTGCCGCCACAGACGCAGCTGGAACGCAGTCAACTCCCCCCCCCCGAGGGTATAATTCAAAGGAAATCCCTCAGTCTTACGGCCTCTCTCCACGATGATTCATAGCTGCTCGGGCGAGTTCTCCGGCCTCTGGCATCTGTTGCAGCTGTCGGCTCTGTCCCAAGGCTCTCGGCAGCTAGGAATGTTGTAATGATAAGAAAAAAGTCCAGGCAAAAAACAAAACGGCTGGGTCTGGGGGCGTCCACTCCCCTCTCTGGACAGCGGGTCGGCAGTCCTCCCCCCCTCCTCTGGGGGTTTCAATTAAGCAAAGAGCAAAGTCCAAAAGCAGGCGTCTGGGGGGGGTGCTGGCAACCGGCCAGCACACTGACGCAGCTCAGAAAAGCAGGAGAAAACGAAACCAAAAAAACAAAGCGTCCGGCCCAAACGCGGGGGGGGAAACTAAGCAAAAGGAAAAGTGTGAAAAATCTGGGCCAGGGGGCTTCAGGAAGGAAAGGAAAGCAGATAGCTCAGGAGCGAGCAAAGAAACGATTCCGTCTCCTAACAGGGAAGGTTTTTTTTTTTTTTTTTTTTTTTTTTTTGAAACAGAAAAGAAATTTATTTGTAACAGTTACAGAAATTACAAAAAGATAAAGAAAAACTTAGCAACAAAACAACGCAATCAGAAGGTATAACACAACAGCTTTCAGGAGGGAGAGGTGTTCAGGCTAGCCCAGGCCCAGAGCGGGGGGGCTTCCTCGACACTCGTGGTCTTCCACCCTCCTGAGTTACCTGGTGGCCTAGAGCGGGGGGGCTTCCTCGACACTCGTGGTCTTCCACTCCCTCGAGTTACCTAGTGCCGCGCCCAGGGTCACCGACCCTCCCTCTCCTGAGAGTGCCCGACAAGATGGGCACGGCTGCGGGGTGGGTGGTTGGGAGGGAGGGGGGCACACCCATGTATTATAAGACCCCTCCTAAATAACAATAATGATGGTGTTCACAGCAGCTAACGGCTGTGGCTGGCGTCTCTCGCTCTGTCCCTCAATCAGAGGGTCAGACGGAGGGAACCGGACGGGGTCACCGAGCAGAGAACCCCGGACAGCGCCCACCGTTCCTCGAAGGTGTCAAGGGAGTCGGTGGACGCCGCCCAGAGGAACTCCGCCCGGATGCGTGAATGTACTGAGGATCGGAAAACGGCCCTACAATCGCAGGACGCCTCATGAGCCAACCTCCGCTCTCTGGTCTTATAAATGGCTGTCTTAGCCAAGGCTAGGAGGAGGCTAACCAGGAGATCCCGCGACTTGGTGGGGCCACGGATGGGGAGTGTATAGATAAAGAGGTGAGGGGAGAAATGAAGCCAAAAGCGCAAAAGAATATTTGTAAGGAGCCGAAAAAGAGGCTGCAATCTGGCACACTCTAAATAGACGTGCGCCAGGGTTTCCCTCACATTACAAAAGGGGCAAGTCTCCGGTACGGAGGTGAAACGTGTCAAAAACACGCCCGTGCTCACGGCCCCGTGAAGGAGCCGCCAACTGATGTCCCCGACGGGCCTCGGGACCAAGGTGGAGTACAGGCTGGCCCACCGAGGTTGCTCCCCCTCCAAGGGTGGCAGGAGATCTCGCCACTTTGTGTCGGGGCGGGACACCAGGGTGCGGGCGTGAAGGGTATGGAGCGTGAGTGTATATAAATATTGCCGTGATGCAACTTGAAAACCGACCGGTTGCAATTCATGCAGCCGGCTTGCAGTGAAAGGATGAGGGGTGTGTTGGGATCGGCAGGGTAGGGGCCCGATGGAAAGGTCCGGCGGGCCTGGGGTAAAGGATGGGCGGGGTGCGCCCTCGCGCAAGGCTCGGCTGACATAAGCCCGAGCAGCGGGGGTCAAAGCGGCCTCCACCTCCTGAAGCACGCGCCGGGGGGTGCGGAGGCTGGAGAGCCCCATGCGTCGAGCGAGCGTCAGGGGATCCAGCCAGTCTCCCCGGTCGTAGTCCAGGAGGTCCCCGACCCTCGTAACTCCCGCCAGGACCAACCTCTGGCGCACCGTGCGGGACTCCGCCGCCTGCACACGAAGTTGGGGGTTGTGTAGCAGGGGCTCCGTGAGGAGATCTGCCCCCACGATGGCCGCCACGGACCTGGTGGTTGAAAACAGTTTCCAGGTCCGGAGGAGGTCCTGGTAGAAATCCGGCAGCCCGGAGAGGTCTCGCGGAAAACCTCTCGGACAAAGATAAAAGAGCTGCCGGTCATATCGGAGCCCATGGAAGCGGCGTAGGAAGGCGTGCGCCAATATGCTCCACGTCGAACTACCTGCACTATAAAGGAGCCTCTGCAGGGCCTGGAGGCGGAAAACGCGGACCTGAGTGTACAGACACTTCAGGCCCTGCCCTCCTTCCTTCAGGGGCAAATGAAGAACTCCAACAGGGGCCCAGTGCAATCCTGACCAAAAAAACTCCAGAATCAATCTCCGGAGGTGGGACAGGAAACCCGGGGCCGGGGCTAGGGTGTTGAGCCGGTACCAGAGCGTGGACAGGACTAGTTGGTTAAGCACCAGTGCTCTCCCCCGAAGGGAGAGACATCGGAGTAGCCTCGTCCATTTCCTGAGCCGCTCAATCACGCCGCCTTCCAAATTTTGCCAGTTCTCCGGCGGAGAAGGGTGCGTGGCAGAAAGGTAAACGCCGAGATAGAGCAGAGGGCCGGCACTCCACCGGATGGTCTGAAGCGCGGGTGGGAGGGAGCTTACCTGCCGCCAGCCCCCCACCGCCAAGCCAGAGCTCTTGACCCAGTTGACTCGGGCGGAGGAGGCTGCTGAATAGATGGCTTGGCATGCCTCCACTCGCGCCAAGTCGCCCGGGTCCTGGACCACGAGGAGGACGTCATCGGCGTACGCCGACAGGACCAGCCGCAGCTCCGGCTCCCGCAGCACCAACCCCGTCAACCTCCTGCGGAGGAGACAGAGGAAAGGCTCGATCGCCAGAGCGTACAGCTGGCCTGAGAGGGGGCACCCCTGCCGCACCCCTCGCCCGAAGCTGACCGGTTCGGTCAGGGTCCAGTTGAGCCTAACCAAACACTCCGCGGAGGCGTACAGCACCCGGAGAAAACTCACAAACTGAGGTCCGAATCCAAACGCCCGCAGGGTGCTCAGGAGGTACCCATGATCCACTCTATCGAACGCCTTCTCCTGATCGAGAGACAGGAGGGCGAACGACAGACCGTCTCTCCGCCCGAGTTCCAAAAGGTCTCGGACTAGAAAGAGGTTGTCAAAAATGCTGCGACCCGGGACAGTATAGGTCTGGTCTGGGTGGATCACGTCCGCCATCACGGACCCTAGCCGCAGCGAAATTGCTTTCGCTACGATTTTGTAATCCGTGCTAAGGAGTGAGAGGGGACGCCAGTTTCGTAAGTCGCGGAGGTCCCCCTTCTTCGGCAGCAAGGCAAGCACCGCTCGCCTGCACGACAGAGGGAGGACCCCGCCCTGCAAAGACTCAGCCCAGACAGTGACTAGGTCTGGGCCGAGGATGTCCCAGAACGCGCGGTAAAACTCCACGGTCAGCCCGTCCATGCCCGGAGATTTATTGGTGGGCATGCGGCGGAGGGCTTCCGAGAACTCGGCCAGGGTGAGAGGCAGCTCTAGCCGGTCTCGGTCGCCCACGCTGACCGTGGGGAGTTCCTCCCAGAGCACCCCGCGAGCGCCAGGATCGGTCGGATCCGGGGAGAAAAGGCTTGCGTAGAAGTCACGGGCCCTCCCACACATCTCCTCCGGATCCGTGAGGGGGGTGCCGTCTTCCGCTAGAAGGCAGGTGACGTGTTTTTTGGCCCCCCTCGTTTTCTCCAAGGCATAGAAGAAGCGGGAGCCGCGATCCATCTCCCGAAGGAGGCGGATGCGGGACCGGACAAAGGCACCTCGGGCCCGGTGGTCCTCGAGGGCTCGAAGTTCCTCCCGCTTCTCCCGGCACGCTCCGCAGAGGGACGGGTCCCCGGGGCTGGCGGCCAGGCGCCTCTCCAGCTCTAAGACCTCCCGTTCCAACTGCTCTATCGTTGCATTTCTCCGTCGGCTGGCGCCCCGAGTGTAGTTGCGGCAGAAGAGCTTGGCGCGCACCTTCCCTAGATCCCACCAGCGCCGCACCGAGGGAAAGGCACGCCACTGCTCCCGCCAGGCCAGCCAAAACTCCCGGAAGGACATCACAAAGCTCTCGTCCTCCAGCAGGCTGTTATTAAAGTGCCAGTAGGCCGGCCCCGGTCCCTCCGCACGGAGGGAGACCGTGACGGTAACTAAATGATGGTCGGAAAAAGGGGCCGGCCGAACGGTGGAGGAGTGGGCCTGTGAAAGATGGAAACGGGATAGGTAAATACGGTCTAACCGAGAGCGGTGTGACCGATGGGCCTCCACCCGGACAAAGGTAAACGTGGAAGTGTCATCTGGGTGATGGTCACGCCAGACGTCCACTAGGGAGTGATAATCGACTATGTCTCGGAGAATGGTCGCGGCGGCCGGGCTCGGCTCGGCCCCCGAGCGGTCCCGCTCCTCGAGGGTAGTGTTAAAGTCCCCTCCCAGGATCAGGCACTCGTGCGAGTCTAGGGTGCCGAGAAAATCGGACACCTGCTGGTAGAATTGTGGCCGCTGTGAACTCACTTGCGGGGCAGAGATATTAACAAGATTGACCACGAGCCCCTCCAGACGAACTCGGAGGTGCAACAAGTGGCCCGGTACGACCTCAGTGACCCCTAGCACCTCGGGCCGCAGGGCGGGGGAGAACAGGGTCGCCACTCCAGCTTGCAAGGTCGTGCAATGGCTGAAGTATACCCCGTCCCCCCACTCCAGCCGCCACCTATCCTCGGCGGTTGGGTCCGTGTGGGTCTCCTGCAGGAAAACCACAGAGTACCCCCCCTCCCGAAGGTAGGAGAGCACCTGGGACCTGCAGAGAGCCATCCTACAGCCCCTGGTATTCAGGGTTACAATAATGAGAGGTGTCATGCGGAGGGCCGGGGGGGTGGGGAGTTCTCATTGGTGGGGGTGCTCATGGCCCCCGGCGGGTCGCGTAGCAACCCGTGTCCCATCCCGTAAGTAAGTAGATCTTTCCGGAAGCCGCGGGCCCGCTCGTAGGCCGCAGCACCGCGCCTCCCTTGCCCTCTGCCCTCCTTCATAAGGGCCCTTGCGGCCTGAACAAGTTGATCGAAGTCCCCCCATCGCTGGAGAGCCAGCTGTGCCCTATTGCGGGCACCACGGGTGTGCTCTAAGAACTGCCGTAGTGCATGCCGCAGCTCATGGGGGGATGGGGTTACGGTTTCCGGGGTACTCCCCGATGGAGTTCTTAATACAGCCTCGAGGTCCGCTAAGGCGGGTAGGCAGGGTGCGGACCGCCGACGGGGCGTCTGACAGGCTGGGGTTATTAAATCCATCTCGTGCCTTGGGGTGGACGGGGATGGCAGGGGGAAAAGCGCAACTCCTAATGAGTCGCAACTAGAAAACGTAAAGACTGCTCCCTGGGGGGGGTCTGCAAAAGGCGGAAAAGAAATAACCCCAGGGGCGGCAGTAGCCTTGCAGGAGGAGGGAAATTGAACCGGGACAGGGGTGGGGACAGGGGCAGAGGTAAGGCCCTGGGCTTCAGGAGGCGAGCAGCAAAAAGAAGATGCCTCCTGAGCAGGGTCGGGGGTTAAGGGGCAAGGGAGGGGGCTCCGAGCAATGCTAGATGCTGGCTTCGGGGTGGTCGTGGCAGCCATGGCATCAGGTGATAAACCACTTTCCGTGGGGTGCTCACCCGGAAAGGCAGTCAGGGGGAGAGAACATGGGGAAAGGGGGCCTGGGGTGAAATTGCCTAAAACGAGGCTGGCCGGCAGTAAATCATCCCCTCCCTGGGTGACCGGGGTCAAATCTAGGGCCTCAATCTCTGCATACACAGAGGAGAGGCCGACTCCTACTACCCTGGGGGCCTCTCCGCTAGGGCCCGCCTCAACGGTCACGTCGGGGTTCGTAGGGAGTTCAGGTGGTGTCCGGTTAGAAGGGGCTTCCTCCGGGGCTTCGGAGGGGAGGGTCCCTCGCGGAGGGGGGATTCCTCCCTCCAATGCCAGTCTATCTTCACCTCCCAACACCAGCGAATGGATCGCACTCGTGGCCGAGGCGGGAGGCTCAAGGTCAGTACCTCCCTTCCTGGTCTTCCGGGGGGCTTCCGCGTCAGATGGATGCAGCGGGGCTCGAGCCCTCCGCTTGCCTCGCTTCCCCTGGACTACAGTCCAGCCCTCCATAGCATCATCTGGGGGTTGAGTAGCAGGGGGCGGAGCGGGGCGCGGAGGCAAAGGTTCAGGGGTTCGGGGGGATAGCGGTGAGGCAGCAGGAGGGGCGGGGGGTTCTCCTTGGGGCGAGCCCTCTCCTGCACCTGGTAATAGCTGTGCCACACTCTCCTCCAGAGGCTCTGCCGAGGTGGTTACAGCAAGAGCGGGACTCCCGTGGTCGCCCGGGCGTTGTTGGAAAGATACCTCTTGGGCCCGGACGGGGGCAGCGTTGGATCGGGTGGGAGGAGGGGTGGTTTCAGGTGCCGGGTGGCCAGGGGTGTCGGCAACGACAGGGCCGATATCCTGCCGGGTCTCGGGGGTCTCAGGTGCCCCTCTCCCCCGGGCCAAAGGGCAGTCCCTACGGACATGCCCCGCCGAGCGGCAGAGGTAGCACCGGGCCTCTCCGGTGGAATAAAAGACCCTATAGCGGGCTCCCTGGTAGGGAACTAGGAAGGACCCCTCAAGCGCCTCTCCGTCACGCACCCCCGCCGGCAGTGAAATCTGCACTTGCCGGCGGAACGAGAGGACGTGACGGAGGGCGGGGTCCTTGCAGCCTAACGGGAGAGGGCTAATAGCAGAAACAAGTTTTCCCAGGGCAGAAAGAGCGGGTAACAGGGCAACATTAGGTAAAAAGGGAGGAACGGAGGTGAGGACGAGGCGAACGCCCAGATCTTCTAGCGGTTCTAGGGGGATAAACACCCCTCCTACCACTAGGCCCTTCTCCACCGCCTCCTGGGCGGCAGTCTCCGAAGCCAGAAAGAAAACGACCTTCCCATACATCTTGGAGGCCGCCACAATGGCCATGGGTCCTACCACCTTCGCCAACGCCTGCACGTACGCCTCCACGTGGGGCGAGGCGGGCACCAGGAGGCAACGGACACCGTGCTTCCTGGTCAGGGCGGGAAGAGGGCCCCGGGCGCTAGTGATGGTAGCGGAGGTAGTGGGTGGGCGAGATGAGGAGGCGGCAGGCGAGGGGGAGCCTGCCGCCGCCCGGGCATACGTCCTGGGGGCCGGGGGAGGGACGGTCGCAGAGCTGGTGGAGGGAACAGCTGGGAGGGGTGCCACGATCGATGATGAGGCCACAGTGGTGGGGGCGGCCTCTGCCATGGAGGGCCCAGCGGCTTTAGCGGGGCCCTTTCCTTTCGGCCCGCCCCGACCTTTCCGTCGAACTGGGGGGGGGTTCCTAGAATCTAATGGGGCAAGAACCAAAGCAGCAGTAGTAATTGCCCCGGTGCATCCCACTGCCGAGGCCCCAGCGGGGGCGGGGGCAGGGGTTCTAACAATGGAGGCGGTGGGAAAATCTTGAGGGGTTGGCAGGGGGGTAGATGGGGAAGGGACAACCAATTTCGTTGGAGGGGCCTTGCGTCTCTCCATCTCTGCCATTGTAAGCAGGGAGAGACAGGGAGACACCGGAAGAAGGGGGGGGGGCAAAAAACGGGGTCCGGTAGTAGGGGTAAACTATGGGATAAACAATCCGGGGGGTGGGGGTGGAGGGAGGACGACCCACCACAATTGTCCAAAGAGTCTCGTTTGGTTGGTTGTTATGTCCGGTCCGAAAGGCAAAGTCCAAAGCAAACAGCTGGATCCGAAGGCAGATGGCAGATCGCCAGCAGGGACGAGGCAGCGGGGGCCGTGATAGTCGTAGTAGTGGTGGGGGGGTTGGGGGCACCGGTGGATCTGGGGGTAGCTCCCTGCTACACCCCTGTGCCGCCACAGACGCAGCTGGAACGCAGTCAACTCCCCCCCCCCGAGGGTATAATTCAAAGGAAATCCCTCAGTCTTACGGCTTCTCTCCGCGATGATTTATAACTGCTCGGGCGAGTTCTCCAGCCTCTGGCATCTGTTGCAGCTGTTGGCTCTGTCCCAAGGCTCTCGGCAGCTAGGAATGTTGTAGTGATAAAAAAAAAGTCCAGGCAAAAAACAAAACGGCTGGGTCTGGGGGCGTCCACTCCCCTCTCTGGATAGCGGGTCGGCAGTCCTCCCCCCCTCCTCTGGGGGTTTCAATTAAGCAAAAAGCAAAGTCCAAAAGCAGGCGTCTGGGGGGGGGGTGCTGGCGACCGGCCAGCACACTGACGCAGCTCAGAAAAGCGGAAAAAAACGAAACCAAAAAAACAAAGCGTCCGGCCCAAACGCGGGGGGGGAAAACTAAGCGAAAGGAAAAGTGTGAAAAATCTGGGCCAGGGGGCTTCAGGAAAGAAAGGAAAGCAGATAGCTCAGGAGCGAGCAAAGAAACGATTCCGTCTCCTAACAGGGAAGGTTTTTTTTGAAACAGAAAAGAAATTTATTTGTAACAGTTACAGAAATTACAAAAAGATAAAGAAAAACTTAGCAACAAAACAACGCAATCAGAAGGTATAACACAACAGCTTTCAGGAGGGAGAGGTGTTCAGGCTAGCCCAGGCCCAGAGCGGGGGGGCTTCCTCGACACTCATGGTCTTCCACCCTCCTGAGTTACCTGGTGGCCTAGAGCGGGGGGGCTTCCTCGACACTCGTGGTCTTCCACCCCCTCGAGTTACCTAGTGCCGCGCCCAGGGTCACCGACCCTCCCTCTCCTGAGAGTGCCCAACAAGATGGGCACGGCTGCGGGGTGGGTGGCTGGGAGGGAGGGGGGCACATCCATGTATTATAAGACCCCTCCTAAATAACAATAATGATGGTATTCACAGCAGCTAACGGCTGTGGCTGGCGTCTCTCGCTCTGTCCCTCAATCAGAGGGTCAGACGGAGGGAACCGGACGGGGTCACCGAGCAGAGAACCCCGGACAGCGCCCACCGCTCCTCGAAGGTGTCAAGGGAGTCGGTGGACGCCGCCCAGAGGAACTCCGCCCGGATGCGTGAATGTACTGAGGATCGGAAAACGGCCCTACAATCGCAGGACGCCTCATGAGCCAACCTCCGCTCTCTGGTCTTATAAATGGCTGTCTTAGCCAAGGCTAGGAGGAGGCTAACCAGGAGATCCCGCGACTTGGTGGGGCCACGGATGGGGAGTGTATAGATAAAGAGGTGAGGGGAAAAATGAAGCCAAAAGCGCAAAAGAATGTTTGTGAGGAGCCGAAAAAGAGGCTGCAATCTGGCACACTCTAAATAGACGTGCGCCAGGGTTTCCCTCACATTACAGAAGGGGCAAGTCTCTGGAACGGAGGTAAAACGTGTCAAAAACACGCCCGTGCTCACGGCCCCGTGAAGGAGCCGCCAACTGATGTCCCCGACGGGCCTCGGGACCAAGGTGGAGTACAGGCTGGCCCACCGAGGTTGCTCCCCCTCCAAGGGTGGTAGGAGGTCTCGCCACTTTGTGTCGGGGCGGGACACCAGGGTGCGGGCGTGAAGGGTATGGAGCGTGAGTGTATATAAATATTGCCGTGATGCAACTTGAAAACCGACCGGTTGCAATTCATGCAGCCGGCTTGCAGTGAAAGGATGAGGGGTGTGTTGGGATCGGCAAGGTAGGGGCCCGATGGAAAGGTCCGGTGGGCCTGGGGTAAAGGATGGGCGGGGTGCGCCCTCGCGCAAGGCTCGGCTGACATAAGCCCGAGCAGCGGGGGTCAAAGCGGCCTCCACCTCCTGAAGCACGCGCCGGGGGGTGTGAAGGCTGGAGAGCCCCATGCGTCGAGCGAGCGTCAGGGGATCCAGCCAGTCCCCCCGGTCGTAGTCCAGGAGGTCCCCGACCCTCGTAACTCCCGCCAGGACCAACCTCTGGCGCACCGTGCGGGACTCCGCCGCCTGCACACGAAGTTGGGGGTTGTGTAGCAGGGGCTCCGTGAGGAGATCTGCCCCCACGATGGCCGCCACAGACCTGGTGGTTGAAAACAGTTTCCAGGTCCGGAGGAGGTCCTGGTAGAAATCCGGCAGCCCGGAGAGGTCTCGCGGAAAACCTCTCGGAGAAAGATAAAAGAGCTGCCGGTCATATCGGAGCCCATGGAAGCGGCGTAGGAAGGCGTGCGCCAATATGCTCCACGTCGAACTACCTGCACCATAAAGGAGCCTCTGCAGGGCCTGAAGGCGGAAAACGCGGACCTGAGTGTACAGACACTTCAGGCCCTGCCCTCCTTCCTTCAGGGGCAAATGAAGAACTCCAACAGGGGCCCAGTGCAATCCTGACCAAAAGAACTCCAGAATCAATCTCCGGAGGTGGGACAGGAAACCCGGGGCCGGGGCTAGGGTGTTGAGCCGGTACCAGAGCGTGGACAGGACTAGTTGGTTAAGCACCAGTGCTCTCCCCCGAAGGGAGAGACATCGGAGTAGCCTCGTCCATTTCCTGATCCGCTCAATCACGCCGCCTTCCAAATTTTGCCAGTTCTCCGGCGGAGAAGGGTGCGTGGCAGAAAGGTAAACGCCGAGATAGAGCAGAGGGCCGGCACTCCACCGGATGGTCTGAAGCGTGGGTGGGAGGGAGCTTACCTGCCGCCAGCCCCCCACCGCCAAGCCAGAGCTCTTGACCCAGTTGACTCGGGCGGAGGAGGCTGCTGAATAAATGGCTTGGCATGCCTCCACTCGCGCCAAGTCGCCCGGGTCCTGGACCACGAGGAGGACGTCATCGGCGTACGCCGACAGGACCAGCCGCAGCTCCGGCTCCCGCAGCACCAACCCCGTCAACCTCCTGCGGAGGAGACAGAGGAAAGGCTCGATCGCCAGAGCGTACAGCTGGCCTGAGAGGGGGCACCCCTGCCGCACCCCTCGCCCGAAGCTGACCGGTTCGGTCAGGGTCCAGTTGAGCCTAACCAAACACTCCGCGGAGGCGTACAGCACCCGGAGAAAACTCACAAACTGAGGTCCGAATCCAAACGCCCGCAGGGTGCTCAGGAGGTACCCATGATCCACTCTATCGAACGCCTTCTCCTGATCGAGAGACAGGAGGGCGAACGACAGACCGTCTCTCCGCCCGAGTTCCAAAAGGTCTCGGACTAGAAAGAGGTTGTCAAAAATGCTGCGACCCGGGACAGTATAGGTCTGGTCTGGGTGGATCACGTCCGCCATCACGGCCCCTAGCCGCAGCGAAATTGCTTTCGCTACGATTTTGTAATCCGTGCTAAGGAGCGAGAGGGGACGCCAATTTCGTAAGTCGCGGAGGTCCCCCTTCTTCGGCAGCAAGGCAAGCACCGCTCGCCTGCACGACAGAGGGAGGACCCCGCCCTGCAAAGACTCAGCCCAGACAGTGACTAGGTCTGGGCCGAGGATGTCCCAGAACGCGCGGTAAAACTCCACGGTCAGCCCGTCCATGCCCGGAGATTTATTGGTGGGCATGCGGCGGAGGGCTTCCGAGAACTCGGCCAGGGTGAGAGGCAGCTCTAGCCGGTCTCGGTCGCCCACGCTGACCGTGGGGAGTTCCTCCCAGAGCACCCCGCGAGCGCCAGGATCGGTCGGATCCGGGGAGAAAAGACTTGCGTAGAAGTCACGGGCCCTCCCACACATCTCCTCCGGATCCGTGAGGGGGGTGCCGTCTTCCGCTAGAAGGCAGGTGACGTGTTTTTTGGCCCCCCTCGTTTTCTCCAAGGCATAGAAGAAGCGGGAGCCGCGATCCATCTCCCGAAGGAGGCGGATGCGGGACCGGACAAAGGCACCTCGGGCCCGGTGGTCCTCGAGGGCTCGAAGTTCCTCCCGCTTCTCCCGGCACGCTCCGCAGAGGGACGGGTCGCCGGGGCTGGCGGCCAGGCGCCTCTCCAGCTCTAAGACCTCCCGTTCCAACTGCTCTATCGCCGCATTTCTCCGTCGGCTGGCGCCCCGAGTGTAGTTGCGGCAGAAGAGCTTGGCGCGCACCTTCCCTAGATCCCACCAGCGCCGCACCGAGGGAAAGGCACGCCACTGCTCCCGCCAGGCCAACCAAAACTCCCGGAAGGACATCACAAAGCTCTCGTCCTCCAGCAGGCTGTTATTAAAGTGCCAGTAGGCCGGCCCCGGTCCCTCCGCACGGAGGGAGACCGTGACGGTAACTAAATGATGGTCGGAAAAAGGGGCCGGCCGCACGGTGGAGGAGTGGGCCTGTGAAAGATGGAAACGGGATAGGTAAATACGGTCTAACCGAGAGCGGTGTGACCGATGGGCCTCCACCCGGACAAAGGTAAACGTGGAAGTGTCATCTGGGTGATGGTCACGCCAGACGTCCACTAGGGAGTGATAATCGACTATGTCTCGGAGAATGGTCGCGGCGGCCGGGCTCGGCTCGGCCCCCGAGCGGTCCCGCTCCTCGAGGGTAGTGTTAAAGTCCCCTCCCAGGATCAGGCACTCGTGCGAGTCTAGGGTGCCGAGAAAATCGGACACCTGCTGGTAGAATTGTGGCCGCTGTGAACTCACTTGCGGGGCATAGATATTAACAAGATTGACCACGAGCCCCTCCAGACGAACTCGGAGGTGCAACAAGTGGCCCGGTACGACCTCAGTGACCCCTAGCACCTCGGGCCGCAGGGCGGGGGAGAACAGGGTCGCCACTCCAGCTTGCCAGGTCGTGCAATGGCTGAAGTACACCCCGTCCCCCCACTCCAGCCGCCACCTATCCTCGGCGGTTGGGTCCGTGTGGGTCTCCTGCAGGAAAACCACAGAGTACCCCCCCTCCCGAAGGTAGGAGAGCACCTGGGACCTGCGGAGAGCCATCCTACAGCCCCTGGTATTCAGGGTTACAATAATGAGAGGTGTCATGCGGAGGGCCGGGGGGGTGGGGAGTTCTCATTGGTGGGGGTGCTCATGGCCCCCGGCGGGTCGCGTAGCAACCCGTGTCCCATCCCATAAGTAAGTAGCTCTTTCCGGAAGCCGCGGGCCCGCTCGTAGGCCGCAGCACCGTGCCTCCCTTGCCCTCTGCCCTCCTTCATAAGGGCCCTTGCGGCCTGAACAAGTTGATCGAAGTCCCCCCATCGCTGGAGAGCCAGCTGTGCCCTATTGCGGGCACCACGGGTGTGCTCTAAGAACTGCCGTAGTGCATGCCGCAACTCATGGGGGGATGGGGCTACGGTTTCCGGGGTACTCCCCGATGGGGTTCTTAATACAGCCTCGAGGTCCGCTAAGGCGGGTAGGCAGGGTGCGGACCGCCGACGGGGCGTCTGACAGGCTGGGGTTAGTAAATCCATCTCGTGCCTTGGAGTGGAAGGGGATGGCAGGGGGAAAAGCGCAACTCCTAATGAGTCGCAACTAGAAAACGTAAAGACTGCTCCCTGGGGGGGGTCTGCAAAAGGCGGAAAAGAAATAACCCCAGGGGCGGCAGTAGCCTTGCAGGAGGAGGGAAATTGAACCGGGACAGGGGTGGGGACAGGGGCAGAGGTAAGGCCCTGGGCTTCAGGAGGCGAGCAGCAAAAAGAAGATGCCTCCTGAGCAGGGTCGGGGGTTAAGGGGCAAGGGAGGGGGCTCCGAGCAATGCTAGATGCTGGCTTCGGGGTGGTCGTGGCAGCCATGGCATCAGGTGGTAAACCACTTTCCGTGGGGTGCTCACCCGGAAAGGCAGTCAGGGGGAGAGAACATGGGGAAAGGGGGCCTGGGGTGAGATTGCCTAAAACGAGGCTGGCCGGCAGTAAATCATCCCCTCCCTGGGTGACCGGGGTCAAATCTAGGGCCTCAATCTCTGCATACACAGAGGAGAGGCCGACTCCTACTACCCTGGGGGCCTCTCCGCTAGGGCCCGCCTCAACGGTCACGTCGGGGTTCGTAGGGAGTTCAGGTGGTATCCGGTTAGAAGGGGCTTCCTCCGGGGCTTCGGAGGGGAGGGTCCCTCGCGGAGGGGGGATTCTTCCCTCCAATGCCAGTCTATCTTCACCTCCCAACACCAGCGAATGGATCTCACTCGTGGCCGAGGCGGGAGGCTCAAGGTCAGTACCTCCCTTCCTGGTCTTCCGGGGGGCTTCCGCGTCAGATGGATGCAGCGGGGCTCGAGCCCTCCGCTTGCCTCGCTTCCCCTGGACTACAGTCCAGCCCTCCATAGCATCATCTGGGGGTTGAGTAGCAGGGGGCGGAGCGGGGCGCGGAGGCAAAGGTTCAGGGGTTCGGGAGGGTAGCGGTGAGGCAGCAGGAGGGGCGGGGGGTTCTCCTTGGGGCGAGCCCTCTCCTGCACCTGGTAATAGCTGTGCCACACTCTCCTCCAGAGGCTCTGCCGAGGTGGTTACAGCAAGAGCGGGACTCCCGTGGTCGCCCGGGCGTTGTTGGAAAGATACCTCTTGGGCCCGGACGGGGGCAGCGTTGGATCGGGTGGGAGGAGGGGTGGTTTCAGGTGCCGGGTGGCCAGGGGTGTCGGCAACGACAGGGCCGATATCCTGCCGGGTCTCGGGGGTCTCAGGTGCCCCTCTCCCCCGGGCCAAAGGGCAGTCCCTACGGACATGCCCCGCCGAGCGGCAGAGGTAGCACCGGGCCTCTCCGGTGGAATAAAAGACCCTATAGCGGGCTCCCTGGTAGGGAACTAGGAAGGACCCCTCAAGCGCCTCTCCGTCACGCACCCCCGCCGGCAGTGAAATCTGCACTTGCCGGCGGAACGAGAGGACGTGACGGAGGGCGGGGTCCTTGCAGCCTAACGGGAGAGGGCTGATAGCAGAAACAAGTTTTCCCAGGGCAGAAAGAGCGGGTAACAGGGCAACATTAGGTAAAAAGGGAGGAACGGAGGTGAGGACGAGGCGAACGCCCAGATCTTCTAGCGGTTCTAGGGGGATAAACACCCCTCCTACCACTAGGCCCTTCTCCACCGCCTCCTGGGCGGCAGTCTCCGAAGCCAGAAAGAAAACGACCTTCCCATACATCTTGGAGGCCGCCACAATGGCCATGGGTCCTACCACCTTCGCCAACGCCTGCACGTATGCTTCCACGTGGGGCGAGGCGGGCACCAGGAGGCAACGGACACCGTGCTTCCTGGTCAGGGCGGGAAGAGGGCCCCGGGCGCTAGTGATGGTAGCGGAGGTAGTGGGTGGGCGAGATGAGGAGGCGGCAGGCGAGGGGGAGCCTGCCGCCGCCCGGGCATACGTCCTGGGGGCCGGGGGAGGGACGGTCGCAGAGCTGGTGGAGGGAACAGCTGGGAGGGGTGCCACGATCGATGATGAGGCCACAGTGGTGGGGGCGGCCTCTGCCATGGAGGGCCCAGCGGCTTTAGCGGGGCCCTTTCCTTTCGGCCCGCCCCGACCCTTCCGTCGAACTGGGGGGGGGTTCCTAGAATCTAATGGGGCAAAAACCAAAGCAGCAGTAGTAATTGCCCCGGTGCCTCCCACTGCCGAGGCCCCAGCGGGGGCGGGGGCAGGGGTTCTAACAATGGAGGCGGTGGGAAAATCTTGAGGGGTGGGCAGGGGGGTAGATGGGGAAGGGACAACCAATTTCGTTGGAGGGGCCTTGCGTCTCTCCATCTCTGCCATTGTAAGCAGGGAGAGACAGGGAGACACCGGAAGAAGGGGGGGGGGCAAAAATCGGGGTCCGGTAGTAGGGGTAAACTATGGGATAAACAATCCGGGGGGTGGGGGTTGGAGGGAGGACGACCCACCACAATTGTCCAAAGAGTCTCGTTTGGTTGGTTGTTATGTCCGGTCCGAAAGGCAAAGTCCAAGGCAAACAGCTGGATCCGAAGGCAGATGGCAGATCGCCAGCAGGGACGAGGCAGCGGGGGCCGTGATAGTCGTAGTAGTGGTGGGGGG
This sequence comes from Natator depressus, assembly GCF_965152275.1. NCBI lineage: Eukaryota > Metazoa > Chordata > Testudines > Cheloniidae > Natator > Natator depressus. Next base: position 1,111,770 of record NC_134255.1, read on the forward strand.
GTTGGGGGCACCAGTGGATCTGGGGGCAGCTCCCTGCTACACCCCTGTGCCGCCACAGACGCAGCTGGAACGCAGTCAACTCCCCCCCCCGAGGGTATAATTCAAAGGAAATCCCTCAGTCTTACGGCTTCTCTCCACGATGATTTATAACTGCTCGGGCGAGTTCTCCGGCCTCTGGCATCTGTTGCAGCTGTTGGCTCTGTCCCAAGGCTCTCGGCAGCTAGGAATGTTGTAGTGATAAGAAAAAAGTCCAGGCAAAAAACAAAACGGCTGGGTCTGGGGGCGTCCACTCCCCTCTCTGGACAGCGGGTCGGCAGTCCTCCCCCCCTCCTCTGGGGGTTTCAATTAAGCAAAAAGCAAAATCCAAAAGCAGGCGTCTGGGGGGGGGGGGGGTGCTGGCAACCGGCCAGCACACTGACGCAGCTCAGAAAAGCGGGAGAAAACGAAACCAAAAAAACAAAGCGTCCGGCCCAAACGCGGGGGGGGAAAACTAAGCGAAAGGAAAAGTGTGAAAAATCTGGGCCAGGGGGCTTCAGGAAAGAAAGGAAAGCAGATAGCTCAGGAGCGAGCAAAGAAACGATTCCGTCTCCTAACAGGGAAGGTTTTTTTTTTTTTTTTTTTAAACAGAAAAGAAATTTATTTGTAACAGTTACAGAAATTACAAAAAGATAAAGAAAAACTTAGCAACAAAACAACGCAATCAGAAGGTATAACACAACAGCTTTCAGGAGGGAGAGGTGGTCAGGCTAGCCCAGGCCCAGAGCGGGGGGGCTTCCTCGACACTCGTGGTCTTCCACCCTCCTGAGTTACCTGGTGGCCTAGAGCGGGGGGGCTTCCTCGACACTCGTGGTCTTCCACCCCCTCGAGTTACCTAGTGCCGCGCCCAGGGTCACCGACCCTCCCTCTCCTGAGAGTGCCCGACAAGATGGGCACGGCTGCGGGGTGGGTGGCTGGGAGGGAGGGGGGCACATCCATGTATTATAAGACCCCTCCTAAATAACAATAATGATGGTATTCACAGCAGCTAACGGCTGTGGCTGGCGTCTCTCGCTCTGTCCCTCAATCAGAGGGTCAGACGGAGGGAACCGGACGGGGTCACCGAGCAGAGAACCCCGGACAGCGCCCACCGTTCTTCGAAGGTGTCAAGGGAATCGGTGGACGCCGCCCAGAGGAACTCCGCCCGGATGCGTGAATGTACTGAGGATCGGAAAACGGCCCTACAATCGCAGGACGCCTCATGAGCCAACCTCCGCTCTCTGGTCTTATAAATGGCTGTCTTAGCCAAGGCTAGGAGGAGGCTAACCAGGAGATCCCGCGACTTGGTGGGGCCACGGATGGGGAGTGTATAGATAAAGAGGTGAGGGGAAAAATGAAGCCAAAAGCGCAAAAGAATGTTTGTGAGGAGCCGAAAAAGAGGCTGCAATCTGGCACACTCTAAATAGACGTGCGCCAGGGTTTCCCTCACATTACAAAAGGGGCAAGTCTCCGGAACGGAGGTGAAACGTGTCAAAAACACGCCCGTGCTCACGGCCCCGTGAAGGAGCCGCCAACTAATGTCCCCGACGGGCCTCGGGACCAAGGTGGAGTACAGGCTGGCCCACCGAGGTTGCTCCCCCTCCAAGGGTGGCAGGAGATCTCGCCACTTTGTGTCGGGGCGGGACACCAGGGTGCGGGCGTGAAGGGTATGGAGCGTGAGTGTATATAGATATTGCCGCGATGCAACTTGAAAACCGACCGGTTGCAATTCATGCAGCCGGCTTGCAGTGAAAGGATGAGGGGTGTGTTGGGATCGGCAGGGCAGGGGCCCGATGGAAAGGTCCGGCGGGTCTGGGGTATAGGATGGGCGGGGTGCGCCCTCGCGCAAGGCTCGGCTGACATAAGCCCGAGCAGCGGGGGTCAAAGCGGCCTCCACCTCCTGAAGCACGCGCCGGGGGGTGCGAAGGCTGGAGAGCCCCATGCGTCGAGCGAGCGTCAGGGGATCCAGCCAGTCCCCCCGGTCGTAGTCCAGGAGGTCCCCGACCCTCGTAACTCCCGCCAGGACCAACCTCTGGCGCACCGTGCGGGACTCCGCCGCCTGCACACGAAGTTGGGGGTTGTGTAGCAGGGGCTCCGTGAGGAGATCTGCCCCCACGATGGCCGCCACAGACCTGGTGGTTGAAAACAGTTTCCAGGTCCGGAGGAGGTCCTGGTAGAAATCCGGCAGCCCGGAGAGGTCTCGCGGAAAACCTCTCGGACAAAGATAAAAGAGCTGCCGGTCATATCGGAGCCCATGGAAGCGGCGTAGGAAGGCGTGCGCCAATATGCTCCACGTCGAACTACCTGCACTATAAAGGAGCCTCTGCAGGGCCTGGAGGCGGAAAACGCGGACCTGAGTGTACAGACACTTCAGGCCCTGCCCTCCTTCCTTCAGGGGCAAATGAAGAACTCCAACAGGGGCCCAGTGCAATCCTGACCAAAAGAACTCCAGAATCAATCTCCGGAGGTGGGACAGGAAACCCGGGGCCGGGGCTAGGGTGTTGAGCCGGTACCAGAGCGTGGACAGGACTAGTTGGTTAAGCACCAGTGCTCTCCCCCGAAGGGAGAGACAGCGGAGTAGCCTCGTCCATTTCCTGATCCGCTCAATCACGCCGCCTTCCAAATTTTGCCAGTTCTCCGGCGGAGAAGGGTGCGTGGCAGAAAGGTAAACGCCGAGATAGAGCAGAGGGCCGGCACTCCACCGGATGGTCTGAAGCGCGGGTGGGAGGGAGCTTACCTGCCGCCAGCCCCCCACCGCCAAGCCAGAGCTCTTGACCCAGTTGACTCGGGCGGAGGAGGCTGCTGAATAGATGGCTTGGCATGCCTCCACTCGCGCCAAGTCGCCCGGGTCCTGGACCACGAGGAGGACGTCATCGGCGTACGCCGACAGGACCAGCCGCAGCTCCGGCTCCCGCAGCACCAACCCCGTCAACCTCCTGCGGAGGAGACAGAGGAAAGGCTCGATCGCCAGAGCGTACAGCTGGCCTGAGAGGGGGCACCCCTGCCGCACCCCTCGCCCGAAGCTGACCGGTTCGGTCAGGGTCCAGTTGAGCCTAACCAAACACTCCGCGGAGGCGTACAGCACCCGGAGAAAACTCACAAACTGAGGTCCGAATCCAAACGCCCGCAGGGTGCTCAGGAGGTACCCATGATCCACTCTATCGAACGCCTTCTCCTGATCGAGAGACAGGAGGGCGAACGACAGACCGTCTCTCCGCCCGAGTTCCAAAAGGTCTCGGACTAGAAAGAGGTTGTCAAAAATGCTGCGACCCGGGACAGTATAGGTCTGGTCTGGGTGGATCACGTCCGCCATCACGGACCCTAGCCGCAGCGAAATTGCTTTCGCTACGATTTTGTAATCCGTGCTAAGGAGTGAGAGGGGACGCCAATTTCGTAAGTCGCGGAGGTCCCCCTTCTTCGGCAGCAAGGCAAGCACCGCTCGCCTGCACGACAGAGGGAGGACCCCGCCCTGCAAAGACTCAGCCCAGACAGTGACTAGGTCTGGGCCGAGGATGTCCCAGAACGCGCGGTAAAACTCCACGGTCAGCCCGTCCATGCCCGGAGATTTATTGGTGGGCATGCGGCGGAGGGCTTCCGAGAACTCGGCCAGGGTGAGAGGCAGCTCTAGCCGGTCTCGGTCGCCCACGCTGACCGTGGGGAGTTCCTCCCAGAGCACCCCGCGAGCGCCAGGATCGGTCGGATCCGGGGAGAAAAGGCTTGCGTAGAAGTCACGGGCCCTCCCACACATCTCCTCCGGATCCGTGAGGGGGGTGCCGTCTTCCGCTAGAAGGCAGGTGACGTGTTTTTTGGCCCCCCTCGTTTTCTCCAAGGCATAGAAGAAGCGGGAGCCGCGATCCATCTCCCGAAGGAGGCGGATGCGGGACCGGACAAAGGCACCTCGGGCCCGGTGGTCCTCGAGGGCTCGAAGTTCCTCCCGCTTCTCCCGGCACGCTCCGCAGAGGGACGGGTCGCCGGGGCTGGCGGCCAGGCGCCTCTCCAGCTCTAAGACCTCCCGTTCCAACTGCTCGATCGCCGCATTTCTCCGTCGGCTGGCGCCCCGAGTGTAGTTGCGGCAGAAGAGCTTGGCGCGCACCTTCCCTAGATCCCACCAGCGCCGCACCGAGGGAAAGGCACGCCACTGCTCCCGCCAGGCCAGCCAAAACTCCCGGAAGGACATCACAAAGCTCTCGTCCTCCAGCAGGCTGTTATTAAAGTGCCAGTAGGCCGGCCCCGGTCCCTCCGCACGGAGGGAGACCGTGACGGTAACTAAATGATGGTCGGAAAAAGGGGCCGGCCGCACGGTGGAGGAGTGGGCCTGTGAAAGATGGAAACGGGATAGGTAAATACGGTCTAACCGAGAGCGGTGTGACCGATGGGCCTCCACCCGGACAAAGGTAAACGTGGAAGTGTCATCTGGGTGATGGTCACGCCAGACGTCTACTAGGGAGTGATAATCGACTATGTCTCGGAGAATGGTCGCGGCGGCCGGGCTCGGCTCGGCCCCCGAGCGGTCCCGCTCCTCGAGGGTAGTGTTAAAGTCCCCTCCCAGGATCAGGCACTCGTGCGAGTCTAGGGTGCCGAGAAAATCGGACACCTGCTGGTAGAATTGTGGCCGCTGTGAACTCACTTGCGGGGCATAGATATTAACAAGATTGACCACGAGCCCCTCCAGACGAACTCGGAGGTGCAACAAGTGGCCCGGTACGACCTCAGTGACCCCTAGCACCTCGGGCCGCAGGGCGGGGGAGAACAGGGTCGCCACTCCAGCTTGCCAGGTCGTGCAATGGCTGAAGTACACCCCGTCCCCCCACTCCAGCCGCCACCTATCCTCGGCGGTTGGGTCCGTGTGGGTCTCCTGCAGGAAAACCACAGAGTACCCCCCCTCCCGAAGGTAGGAGAGCACCTGGGACCTGCGGAGAGCCATCCTACAGCCCCTGGTATTCAGGGTTACAATAATGAGAGGTGTCATGCGGAGGGCCGGGGGGGTGGGGAGTTCTCATTGGTGGGGGTGCTCATGGCCCCCGGCGGGTCGCGTAGCAACCCGTGTCCCATCCCATAAGTAAGTAGCTCTTTCCGGAAGCCGCGGGCCCGCTCGTAGGCCGCAGCACCGTGCCTCCCTTGCCCTCTGCCCTCCTTCATAAGGGCCCTTGCGGCCTGAACAAGTTGATCGAAGTCCCCCCATCGCTGGAGAGCCAGCTGTGCCCTATTGCGGGCACCACGGGTGTGCTCTAAGAACTGCCGTAGTGCATGCCGCAGCTCATGGGGGGATGGGGTTACGGTTTCCGGGGTACTCCCCGATGGGGTTCTTAATACAGCCTCGAGGTCCGCTAAGGCGGGTAGGCAGGGTGCGGACCGCCGACGGGGCGTCTGACAGGCTGGGGTTAGTAAATCCATCTCGTGCCTTGGAGTGGAAGGGGATGGCAGGGGGAAAAGCGCAACTCCTAATGAGTCGCAACTAGAAAACGTAAAGACTGCTCCCTGGGGGGGGTCTGCAAAAGGCGGAAAAGAAATAACCCCAGGGGCGGCAGTAGCCTTGCAGGAGGAGGGAAATTGAACCGGGACAGGGGTGGGGACAGGGGCAGAGGTAAGGCCCTGGGCTTCAGGAGGCGAGCAGCAAAAAGAAGATGCCTCCTGAGCAGGGTCGGGGGTTAAGGGGCAAGGGAGGGGGCTCCGAGCAATGCTAGATGCTGGCTTCGGGGTGGTCGTGGCAGCCATGGCATCAGGTGGTAAACCACTTTCCGTGGGGTGCTCACCCGGAAAGGCAGTCAGGGGGAGAGAACATGGGGAAAGGGGGCCTGGGGTAAGGTTACCTAAAACGAGGCTGGCCGGCAGTAAATCATCCCCTCCCTGGGTGACCGGGGTCAAATCTAGGGCCTCAATCTCTGCATACACAGAGGAGAGGCCGACTCCTACTACCCTGGGGGCCTCTCCGCTAGGGCCCGCCTCAACGGTCACGTCGGGGTTCGTAGGGAGTTCAGGTGGTATCCGATTAGAAGGGGCTTCCTCCGGGGCTTCGGAGGGGAGGGTCCCTCGCGGAGGGGGGAGTCCTCCCTCCAATGCCAGTCTATCTTCACCTCCCGACACCAGCGAATGGATCTCACTCGTGGCCGAAGCGGGAGGCTCAAGGTCAGTACCTCCCTTCCTGGTCTTCCGGGGGGCTTCCGCGTCAGATGGATGCAGCGGGGCTCGAGCCCTCCGCTTGCCTCGCTTCCCCTGGACTACAGTCCAGCCCTCCATAGCATCATCTGGGGGTTGAGTAGCAGGGGGCGGAGCGGGGCGCGGAGGCAAAGGTTCAGGGGTTCGGGGGGATAGCGGTGAGGCAGCAGGAGGGGCGGGGGGTTCTCCTTGGGGCGAGCCCTCTCCTGCACCCGGTAATAGCTGTGCCACACTCTCCTCCAGAGGCTCTGCCGAGGTGGTTGCAGCAAGAGCGGGACTCCCGTGGTCGCCCGGGCGTTGTTGGAAAGATACCTCTTGGGCCCGGACGGGGGCAGCGTTGGATCGGGTGGGAGGAGGGGTGGTTTCAGGTGCCGGGTGACCAGGGGTGTCGGCAACGACAGGGCCGATATCCTGCCGGGTCTCGGGGGTCTCAGGTGCCCCTCTCCCCCGGGCCAAAGGGCAGTCCCTACGGACATGCCCCGCCGAGCGGCAGAGGTAGCACCGGGCCTCTCCGGTGGAATAAAAGACCCTATAGCGGGCTCCCTGGTAGGAAACTAGGAAGGACCCCTCAAGCGCCTCTCCGTCACGCACCCCCGCCGGCAGTGAAATCTGCACTTGCCGGCGGAACGAGAGGACGTGACGGAGGGCGGGGTCCTTGCAGCCTAACGGGAGAGGGCTAATAGCAGAAACAAGTTTTCCCAGGGCAGAAAGAGCGGGTAACAGGGCAACATTAGGTAAAAAGGGAGGAACGGAGGTGAGGACGAGGCGAACGCCCAGATCTTCTAGCGGTTCTAGGGGGATAAACACCCCTCCTACCACTAGGCCCTTCTCCACCGCCTCCTGGGCGGCAGTCTCCGAAGCCAGAAAGAAAACGACCTTCCCATACATCTTGGAGGCCGCCACAATGGCCATGGGTCCTACCACCTTCGCCAACGCCTGCACGTATGCTTCCACGTGGGGCGAGGCGGGCACCAGGAGGCAACGGACACCGTGCTTCCTGGTCAGGGCGGGAAGAGGGCCCCGGGCGCTAGTGATGGTAGCGGAGGTAGTGGGTGGGCGAGATGAGGAGGCGGCAGGCGAGGGGAAGCCTGCCGCCGCCCGGGCATACGTCCTGGGGGCCGGGGGAGGGACGGTCGCAGAGCTGGTGGAGGGAACAGCTGGGAGGGGTGCCACGATCGATGATGAGGCCACAGTGGTGGGGGCGGCCTCTGCCATGGAGGGCCCAGCGGCTTTAGCGGGGCCCTTTCCTTTCGGCCCGCCCCGACCCTTCCGTCGAACTGGGGGGGGGTTCCTAGAATCTAATGGGGCAAAAACCAAAGCAGCAGTAGTAATTGCCCCGGTGCCTCCCACTGCCGAGGCCCCAGCGGGGGCGGGGGCAGGGGTTCTAACAATGGAGGCGGTGGGAAAATCTTGAGGGGTGGGCAGGGGGGTAGATGGGGAAGGGGCAACCAATTTCGTTGAAGGGGCCTTGCGTCTCTCCATCTCTGCCATTGTAAGCAGGGAGAGACAGGGAGACACCGAAAGAAGGGGGGGGGGCAAAAATCGGGGTCCGGTAGTAGGGGTAAACTATGGGATAAACAATCCGGGGGGTGGGGGTTGGAGGGAGGACGACCCACCACAATTGTCCAAAGAGTCTCGTTTGGTTGGTTGTTATGTCCGGTCCGAAAGGCAAAGTCCAAAGCAAACAGCTGGATCCGAAGGCAGATGGCAGATCGCCAGCAGGGACGAGGCAGCGGGGGCCGTGATAGTCGTAGTAGTGGTGGGGGGGTTGGGGGCACCGGTGGATCTGGGGGTAGCTCCCTGCTACACCCCTGTGCCGCCACAGACGCAGCTGGAACGCAGTCAACTCCCCCCCCCCGAGGGTATAATTCAAAGGAAATCCCTCAGTCTTACGGCTTCTCTCCACGATGATTCACGGCTGCTCGGGCGAGTTCTCCGGCCTCTGGCATCTGTTGCAGCTGTTGGCTCTGTCCCAAGGCTCTCGGCAGCTAGGAATGTTGTAGTGATAAGAAAAAAGTCCAGGCAAAAAACAAAACGGCTGGGTCTGGGGGCGTCCACTCCCCTCTCTGGACAGCGGGTCGGCAGTCCTCCCCCCCTCTTCTGGGGGTTTCAATTAAGCAAAAAGCAAAGTCCAAAAGCAGGCGTCTGGGGGGGGGTGCTGGCAACCGGCCAGCACACTGACGCAGCTCAGAAAAGCGGGAGAAAACGAAACCAAAAAAACAAAGCGTCCGGCCCAAACGCGGGGGGGGAAACTAAGCAAAAGGAAAAGTGTGAAAAATCTGGGCCAGGGGGCTGCAGGAAAGAAAGGAAAGCAGATAGCTCAGGAGCGAGCGAAAAAACGATTCCGTCTCCTAACAGGGAAGGTTTCAGAACAATCAGGAACCTTCTGGAGACAATTAAGACAGGCTGATTAGAATACCTGCAGCCAATCAAGAAGCTGCTAGAATCAATTAAGGCAGGCTAATCAGGGCACCTGGGTTTTAAAAAGCAGCTCACTTCACTTTGTGGTGTGCGTGTGAGGAGCTGGGAGCAAGAGGCACTAGGAGCTGAGAGTGAGAACGCGGACTGTTGGAGGACTGAGGTGTACAAGCATTATCAGGCACCAGGAGGAAGGTTCTGTGGTGAGGATAAAGAAGGTGTTGGGAGGAGGCCAGGGGGAAGTAGCCCAGGGAGTTGTAGCTGTCGCACAGCTGTTCCAGGAGGCACTCTCGACAGCTGCATTCCACAGGGCCCTGGGCTGGAACCCAGAGTAGAGGGTGGGCCCGGGTTCCCCCCAAATCCTCCCAACTCCTGGTCAAACACAGGAGGAGTTGACCTGGACTGTGAATTCCAAAAAACGGCGAAGCTGAGGGTTGCCGTGAAGTTCCAAGACGAGTAAAACCGCCAATAAGCGCAAGACCCACCAAGGTAGACCAGAAACTTTGTCACACTTGCCATGGGAAAGGAGCATTTAAAAGACTAATTTCTGCAGTAAGGAGCTGGGAAAGACTGGATGGGAATTTGTGAGAATCTTCTTACCTCCAAACAGCCTTGCCACTGCTCTTCCTCCTTGGTGCTTCTGCATCTCTGTGCTACACATTAGATGTATTTACTTCTTTAAAAAGAAGCGAATGTAGAAAACAATGTTCACAGCCCAAGAGACAAAGAAATGGATAAGCTCTGGGGAATGTCATTTTGGTGCACAAATAGCTTGGAACACATCTGCTCAGTGACCATGGTGGGTCAGGAAGCCCATCTTGGGCAAGAGTCATGAGAGGGAAGCACTAAGGACTGTACCACAGATCAGAGTCAGGGGGTCTTCTGTTGCTCTCCATATGCACACAATGCACACTTTTGAGAAGCAGAAGGAAGAGCAGCTACAGCGCACATTCATGGCTGCTGATGTGAATTCATGCAGCTTCTGGAAACGTGCCACCAGCCAGAAAGGTAACGTAGGGGGTGGGACTAGATGACCTCCTGAGGTCCCTTCCAACCCTGATATTCTATGATTCTATGAAATTAGACACTAATATTGGTCCTGATCCAAAGTCCATTGAAGGAAATGGAAAGGCTCAAGGACCTTGGATCACTCCCATAGTTCCCTATTCCAGATAGCTGCAGCAGTGCTGATGGCTGTAAAGCAGAGACTTCTTCATATTTAGGGGATTTCATGTAAATTTATGAGGCTGGTTTTGATCTTGAACACCCAGTCTGGCTTAGGCCCTGGCTAACTTTATATCCTCCTTACAGCTGACGTGCTCTCACTGACAGTTCCTAACTCTGGAAATGTAGATCTGCTGTCCCCATGCAGCCTTGTGTCCCTACGTATTTTATAACCCCCACCCCTTGCAGTACCATCATATCTGAGCTCCCAGACAAGTGTTTATGGATTTTTCCTTACAACACCCCTTTGAGGCAGGAAAGTATCATTAATCCCATTTTACAGATGGGGAAACTGAGGAACACAAGAAGTTGGGGTGATATTTTGGTAAGATCTCAGTTCCCATTTAGCATCTAAATGAAGTGGCCAGATTTCCAGACATGTCTTGTCCCTGGCATCTCCGGCCAGGCCATTTAGTTGCCTAAATAGGTGCTGAGTTTTTAAAAAATAAGTGACTCATCCAAGGTCTCACAGAGATTCTGTGGCAGAGCCAGAAACTGAGCCCAGATCCCCTGCGCAGCAGTCAAGTGTAGTAGCGACAAGACCATCGTTCTCCCCACAGTTGCTTGCTATGGGCCTGATCCAATTCCCATTGCTGTCAATGGGGGGGTCTGTGATGGGGTGCATAGACAAGGGAGGTGCCAGAGAGGCCCAGGCAACAGAGCTAGCCCTGCCCCTCTGACCCTGTCAATCTTGTATGAGAGGGAGGAGGCCTTTAAAAGGGAGGAAGCTACAGTAAGTGGGTGGGGAAGAGTAGGGTTGCCCTAAGCAGCGGACTGCAGGGGTGACTCCTGAAGCTGCAGAGGGAACCCCTAGACAGAAGACCTTCACCCCACCCCAGAGAGGAGTACAGTGGACTTCCAGGGTAAGATGGACAGGCTGAGCCTGACTCAAAGTCCCAGCCAGAGCAATCTCCCCAACCCCCCCTACATTGGTGCAGGATTGTTGACAGCACTGTAGACTAACCAACCTCTCTGCTGGGGCCACAGGGAGGGAGTATCCCTGAATACACTGGGATTTGTGATGTTCATTTTTATTCCCACAACTGGAGACTTAAGAAAGCCCACAAAGGGGAACCCCACCCCCGCTGCACACAAATAGCAAGGAAGTGGGGCCTGTGCTGGGAGCAGCCAATGTAGATAATGGGATGTCATAGAATCATAGAATATCAGGGTTGGAAGGGACCCCAGAAGGCCATCCAGTCCAACCCCCTGCTCGAAGCAGGACCAATTCCCAGTTAAATCATCCCAGCCAGGGCTTTGTCAAGCCTGACCTTAAAAACCTCTAAGGAAGGAGATTCTACCACCTCCCTAGGTAACGCATTCCAGTGTTTCACCACCCTCTTAGTGAAAAAGTTTTTCCTAATATCCAATCTAAACCTCCCCCATTGCAACTTGAGACCATTACTCCTCATTCTGTCATCTGCTACCATTGAGAACAGTCTAGAGCCATCCTCTTTGGAACCCCCTTTCAGGTAGTTGAAAGCAGCTATCAAATCCCCCCTCATTCTTCTCTTCTGCAGACTAAACAATCCCAGCTCCCTCAGCCTCTCTTCATAAGTCATGTGCTCTAGACCCCTAATCATTTTTGTTGCCCTTCGCTGGACTCTCTCCAATTTATCCACATCCTTCTTGTAGTGTGGGGCCCAAAACTGGACACAGTACTCCAGATGAGGCCTCACCAGTGTCGAATAGAGGGGAACGATCACGTCCCTCGATCTGCTCGCTATGCCCCTACTTATACATCCCAAAATGCCATTGGCCTTCTTGGCAACAAGGGCACACTGTTGACTCATATCCAGCTTCTCGTCCACTGTCACCCCTAGCTCCTTTTCCGCAGAACTGCTGCCTAGCCATTCGGTCCCTAGTCTATAGCTGTGCATTGGGTTCTTCCATCCTAAGTGCAGGACCCTGCACTTATCCTTATTGAACCTCATCAGATTTCTTTTGGCCCAATCCTCCAATTTGTCTAGGTCCTTCTGTATCCTATCCCTCCCCTCCAGCGTATCTACCACTCCTCCCAGTTTAGTGGTCAGGTCTTCCCAACCACTGACGGAGAAAAGGCTGAAGACTCTGTTACAGGGTCTTTCAGGCCTTAACATGGTAGAGAAGACTGCTGGCAGAAGCAACTTCCGGACTACCCAAACACCAGCCTCAACATGTCTCTTTATTCCCCCACTGCTGTGTGGTTGTGATCCTACGAACACCCAGTGCCAGCTGGCATACTGTCATTATTATATTTACCCAAAGGATGACGTAATGTATAACTGGAAAACTCATAACTCACTGACCATTAATACTATTGTGTGGTGCATGTATGGGTAACATATGCAAAGTTACAAACGTGCTGAAATTATGTTCTTAAAATGTGTCCCAGGCAAGATGTAAGGTACCTCACTCTAAGCAAAGGAATGTGGTGCTGCCAGCTTGAATGTTTCTTGAGAGACATTGGAAATGCATTTATATAAAAGATAAACAAAGCCATCAAGCTAGCAAGGGGAGAAGACAACCACACAACTATCACCAGCTGGGGGGGACCAACCAGAAGTCTTCACGAGACCACATGGTGTCTCTTCCCAGCAGGAGAAAAAGAACGTTCTCTGAGAATACATTTCAGAGTTTACTTGTCTATAGAGAGTTATCCCTTTACCTGAAGAGACAAAGAAACTGACCATTTTGGACTCTGTAAAGGATCCTGGTCCAAAAGGTTGGTCAGGCACTGCTGGAAAAGAGACTTGGCAAGAAACACTCCTCTTTTGAACAAGAAACTCCAGTTTGTTAAATCAGGCTTTAATCCTAGGAACATATTTTTGCTTTTATTTGCTTGTAACCCTTTCTATCTTTATTCTTTATACTTGGTATCACTTAAATCTATGCCTTTTTGATTAATAAACTTGTTTTACTTTTAATATAAACGAACACGGTGCCGTGACTGAAATAAGAGTGTTTGTCATATCCCAGTTCAAAGGAGCAGTGAATGTAATAACTACTGAGAGTGTTCCAGGAGGGGGCTGGATGCTACATGGCAGAGAGTTTGGGGAAAATTTGGGGCTGGAGGGGTGTTGGGGTTACCTCGCAAGGAGTAACCAAAGCCAGCTACTGGTGTCAGGGCTCTGAACCAAGGCTGCACAGACAGACGCCCCGGGGGGCCGTGGCAGTGGCTGTGCAGGAGTGAATACCATCTGTGTCAGCACTGAGGCCCAACAGAGACAGCCCACAGGGCCAACCAGGGGCAATGCTGTGAGAGCAGCTGATCCCTGCTATATTCCCCACACCTCCAGCACCACCCCGAAAGCCCCATCGAGCCCGACTGCCACAGTGCACTCACAGAGCAGCAGCCACAGGAAGGTAGAGGGGCTGCCAAGGCTTTGTTCACTCAAACCCCACAGACCATACGTGGCCATAAGAGTGTAATGCAATTTACACATTGATACATCAATATCCATATCAATCCCATGGGGCTCGGTACCCTGCAGCATAGGAGAGGGTCAAAGGTCACTGTTTTCAGGTTGGGAAAGAAGCATGTCAGAGTAACCACCGGAGCTAGTGGATGCCAGCCCCTTCATTTGACGGGCATTCACCCTCAGTGTCCCTGACTCACTGACTGGGATCTTAGCTCTTTGTTGCTCTCACAGTATTTCAGTGCTTCTGCTACAAAATTTTTCATTACCAAAAACATTTCTCTTGCCCATCACCCCACTGCTCTCCTGTACTGTCTTCAAGCAGCTGGCTGGGTGGAGCACTTATTTGTGACAAATTGGGGTTGAGCTTGATTAGACATGTTAACATGCCCATGAATGTCAGCAAGGCTTCCTTGTTTTGAGGTCTTTTGGTTTGTATAATTGTCTTCCTGTAGTGAGCCATTGTGGCTCTCCGCCGCCCCAGAGAGGGACGAGCCCTTCCGGACACTGGAGTAGGCGGAGCCAGGGAGCTCTGAGCCCGCCCCTCAGAGGGTCAGGCGGCGCGCTGGAAGTATAAAGGCTCGACCTCAGAACTCACTAGGGAGACAGCCGCCAGGGAGGCCAGACGCCTCCGACCTGTCCTGCGCCCACCAACTGGAGGAGTTGCCGGGCCTGCCCCACGCCCGCTACCCGGAGGAGTTGCCGGACCTGCCTCTCACCTCCTACCCCGAGGAACCCATGGTGCTGGACCCCCCGGAGGACACCACCGTGACCCAGGTACCACCCAAGGGGGAGTCTGGAAGTAGCCCGGGGGCAGCCGACCTAGTCTGGCTGCAACACTGCCAGAGTCCATGTCAGTGTGTTGCGGCCAGGATCCCCACTGACCCAGCAGCGGGTCTTCTGCTGCTGCTAGGGCCCCGGGCTGGGACGCAGGGGAGTGAGAGTGGCAGTCCCGTTGGGTGCCAGTCTCCCCCTCTCCCAGGTCTTTTGGGGCCTGGGCTATTGTACTGCTACTGCTCAGCCCCTGCCTGAGGGCCTGACTCATTGTTGCCCCCCCGACCTAGGGCCTGGGCTCACTGCGCTTATTTCAGTTGCCCCAAGGGCCACCGAGAGAGACTCCCGCGGCAGAACTAATTCCCTGTAAACATCAACAGTGTGTAGTGAGCTGGTGTGGCTCCCCGCCGCCCCGGAGAGGGATGAGCCCCGGCTAGCCTCTTTACACTTCCCTTTGCTTGGGTTCAGCTACGCTCCTTTGTCACCCAGCGTGTGTCCCACAGAACTCATTCAGCTGGACCTGGCATTTGGTCTTGCTCCGTTTAAGGTGTTTTTCTTTCCTTTGGTGATGAGCGGGATGTTATGCCATCTCTCAGTGTGGCTCATTTCCACCCCAAAATAGCAGGCCATTAACAGCTATTTCCACCTTACCCACGTCTGCCAATATGCAGAACATGATGCTTTGGTTACCTCAGGAGCTGAGGCAATCCTGAAAATGAGTCATTTAAACATATATCTGCCAAACAGGGAGTTGAAGGGGCAGAGTTTTTGTTATAGTCACATTACACACACACAAGTTAGATAAAAGAAGATCAAATATTCCTGCGGGATGGTTGCAGTGTAACACTACTTTATTTCTTAGGATCCTGAACTTTAACACAAGAACCAAAAACAGAGAAAGAAAGCAGAGTGCTTGCTCCCTTGCCCCACCTTGCAGTAGACTGGCTTTTTGCAGACTCTCTGCTGCTAGACACAAATCACGGGCTACTCTCCAGAGCCCCCTGACCAGCAAGCAGGACCAGGAAAACCTCTGAGGATTTCAAGTGACAACTTATCGTTTTAATACAGTTTTCAATATGCCACAGTTTTATACTTTCTCTTTTGAGTTAGACCTGCCAAACCCCATGGCTTGCATAGAGAACTGAAACTATCTTTGCATTTTGAAGTATTCACATGACCTCCTCATTGTGGCCTTGGACCTTTACTTCTCTAGGGTTTCCTACTGGTATAATTATTAATTTATGGCTACCAGTTCTTTAAAAAACGACTTCAAGTTTTTGGAATGAGGATAAAGAGAGGAAAAGTTTCACTTTCCCACAGGCCTCTGACCTGAAATTAATCTGTTTGTTACTGTTGGGAGAACAAAATTTCTGAGAGTCAGAAAATTAAAAATTGCTCCAGTTGCACCCCCAAAGACTTTTCTCCCATTCTTTCCCAGAATTCTGGTGCGTGTGCTGTGTTTATAGTGTTAATTACAGTTTTATTCTCCACTCTTTGCAACACCCTGATTTCATCCTTTTTCATTTGGCAAACATTGATTTTCCCTCCCCCGCATTCCCTCCCCCCCGCCGCCCAGGAGGCAGCTTGAAATTGATGTGCCTGTTGTTGTTGTTGTTGAATTTAATTTCCTTCCTTGTGTGTGCATAACATCATCTAAATTAGTGATAGAAAAGTCCAGTTAAACTTCTGATAATGTGGACTGGGATCAGCATCCTCAAGCTCCATGGAACTTCCTTTGAGTGCCACAAAGTGCCCATGTGCTGCTACACAATATTGGGATTATTCGCATTTGACAATCTGTGACTTTTCTTTTGAAAAATTAAATATTAAAGAAATACCTTGCTCTGCTCTGAACAGCCCTTGCCCTCCTTGGTATATAAACCCATTCAGTATCCAGCCTCAGGCAGAGCTCAGTCGGGCTGTAAGTATTTTGTTCTTTTCCCCAACTTAGTCCTTTCAGCTTTTTCATGCTTTCTGTCACTCTTCAGGAAATGCCCTCCAGTGTGTCAACGTCTTGCCAGTATCGAGGCTCCCAGACCCATGCATAGCATTCCACGTGCAGCCTCACCGATATCATATCAATAGTAACTGTCATCTCCTTTGTCCGTCATGTGATGGCTCTACATACGCACCCCAGAGCCACATTTCCTTCTTTACTGCTGTATAAATCTCATCTAGCGGAGACATTTCCAATATTTTTGTTATCATGGCATCAAAACTCTACACAAACGAAAGTAACTTTGTTGTGATTCCAATGAACAATCTGCCCTTCCAAGATTCACCAGCTTTTGCATGAGAATCCTCTTCACTTTACTACCTGTGCCTCTTACACCTCCTTTATCAATAACTTGCATCTGACAGTTAACTTACCCAGAATTTGTCCCTCTGTCACTGAAGTCTCAGCAGATGCTATTCCAAGACCCAGCTCAGTTCTGCCCTCATGTACACCTGTGTGATCCCCCTTATTTCAGTGAGGCTGAGCCCAGCCATTTGCCATAGCATTTGACCCTAATGATTGCAGCAGATTAGGAAGCATACATATCATGGATAGTCTGCTGAGTCCAAGAGACGCTCTAAATTTTCTATTTGGTTCCTGGGCCCGTGAGAGCCAACACAGATAAGCACCTGTAAGAAAATCAAGCTTGCCCACAAAGAGTCCTCCAACCGTCCAAGAGAGACAGACAATCCTTGTTGGGAATTCAATGCTCAAAAGAACATTCTGCCAAGGGCAGGTGATCAACAGGATGGTGGGCTGCCCTCCCAGAGCCAAGACATGAGATGTCACTCTAAGATTGGATAGACTTCTGACATCAATAAGCAAGGATCCATCGGTGATGGTTCATATTGCCACTAATGACACTGTATTGCCAGATATTTCACAGATAATAGATAACTTCAGGGAACTCAGAAGTGTGTTGAAGAAGAATGTCCAAGCAGAGAGAACACGTAACTATTGATGGGGGGAAGGAGGAGCACATATTTTGAAGCCACACCCCACACACAGGATGACTGCCTCCTTTCTCGTCTATAGATTATGTGTAGGCAAAAAAAAAAGCTATGTGATCATGGGGGACTTCAACCTGAGTGACCTATGCTGGAGATCTCATGCTGCCAGGACTAAAACATCCTGGGAATTTCTAAATATTAAAGAGGACCATTTCCTAACCCCAAAAGTGTTGCCTCCAACACCATATTGGACTTTGTCTTGACAAATAGAGAAGAACCAATCACAGAACTAAAAGTCAATGATAACTTAGGCTTTGTCTACACTGGCACTTTCGTTGCTAAAACTTTTGTCACTCAGGGGTATGAAAAAACACACCCCTGACCGACAAGTTTTAGCAATGAAAAGCGCCAGTGTGGACAGTGCTACGTAGTCAGGAGACTCTCTCCTGTTGACGAAGATACAGACCCTGGTTGGGGGCGGTTTTATGTTGTCGCTGGGAGAGCGGCCACACACAGCACACCTTACAAGGGCACGGCTGCAGCAGCACAATCACGCTGTTGTCAGATGTGCTGTGTAGACATAGCCTTAGTGTAGGCACCCTTTACTTGAGGGGCCTCTGAACTTAATTGGGAGTGTTCCACTCGGGAAGATCCTGAGTGCTGCAATTCAGCCTGGGAGACTATAACTCCCATGATGCCTTGAGGTAGAGAAAGACTTCCACTTGGAGAGGAGGCAGGGAGAGCATGTGGTGGGCTCCATCTTGGCGGGGAGCTGAGGTCCTGGTCAGGGAAGCTGAGGTTGGTTAGTGGAGCTCTGTCCAAGCCAGGAGCTGCTGTTAAGCTCCTGATAGACAGCCAGAAGCTGCTGCTGAGAAACCACTGGGGCTTTGACTAAGCAGAATGCCATGAAGTCTATTGCTGGGCTTCCTTGGAGGCAGGGTAGAGATTATTGCTGTGCCCAGAGTTGATTGAGGTTGATCTGCAGTGCAGGCAGTCTGCATCAGCACCTCCTTTGTTGTTTGGGAAAGTGCTTGCAAGGGACAGGGAACAGCAAAGAGACTCTAACGGGTTGCCTAAGTCTGAGATGAGAAAATGGTCTTATCATCTAACCAGAATCCAGGGTTACTAACCTCTGGTTATAACAGCTCCCTTCTTCAGAGGGGCTGTGCAGCTTGGAATGATCCCAAGTTAGAATTGTTCTACCTTTGTTACCTTGGCTGGACTGCTTTACTGGACCAACAGAGTGCTGTCCCCAGCTTCAAGATTGTCACACGCCCATGCAAGCATCTAGATCGCTGACATTCAGAGGAGTGCACATGCAGGGGTGGTTAAATGGTGACGGTGGAAATGTAAGTTGATTACGTTTCATTTACTACTGTAAAGTGCATTTATTAATTGATTTATTGGAGTACCTCCTTCTTTTTTAAATTGGTTGTGACATTTTAATTATCTCAATATATTATATCACGTTTTTCAAAATTGTTAGATTAGAGTTAAGACACCTTGTCATAAATATAAAGGGAAGGGTAAACACCTTTTAAAATCCCTCCTGGCCAGAGGAAAAATCCTTTCACCTGTAAAGGGTTAAGAAGCTACGATAACCTCGCTGGCACCTGACCAAAATGACCAATGAGGAGACAAGATACTTTCAAAAGCTGGGGGGAGGGAGAAAACAAAGCCTCTCTCTCTCTCAGTCTGTGTGATGCTTTTGCCGGGGACAGAACAGGAATGGAGTCTTAGAACTTAGTAAATAATCTAGCTAGATATGTGTTAGATTATTATTTCTTTAAATGGCTGAGAAAATAAGCTGTGCTGAATAGAATGGATATTCCTGTCTGTAAAAAGAAAAGGAGTACTAGTGGCACCTTAGAGTCTAACCAATTTATTTGAGCATAAGCTTTCGTGAGCTGCTCATGCTCAAATAAATTGGTTAGTCTCTAAGGTGCCACTAGTACTCCTTTTCTTTTTGCAAATACAGACTAACACGGCTGCTACTCTGATTCCTGTCTGTGTGTCTTTTTGTAACTTAAGGTTTTGCCTAGAGGGATTCTCTATGTTTTGAATCTAATTACCCTGTAAGGTATATACCATCCTGATTTTACAGAGGTGATTCTTTTTATTGTTACTTCTATTAAAATTCTTCTTTTCAAGAACTGAATGCTTTTTTCATTGTTCTTAAGATCCAAGGGTTTGGGTCTGTGGTCACCTATGCAAATTGGTGAGGATTTTTACCAAACCTTCCCCACAAAGTGGGGTGCAAGGGATCGGAGGATTTTGGGGGGAAAGACGTTTCCAAACGGGCTCTTTCCTAATAAAATAAACCAGGATAAAACGTTTGGTGGTGGCAGTGGAAGTCCAAGGGCAAAGGGTAAAATAGTTTGTACCTTGGGGAAGTTTTAACCTAAGCTGGTAAAAGTAAGCTTAGGAGGTTTTCATGCAGGTCCCCACATCTGTGCCCTAGAGTTCAGAGTGGGGAAGGAACCTTGACACACCTTTACTTAAGATTATATTGTTTATAACTGGTACTTTTGAGTTAGATCCATTACACAGGTTAGCTCAGATTTATTCCTGGAAGCTCTCAAGGCATTCCAGTGAGTGTGTGCTGGGCCCAGCCAGGTGGAGGTACCGTCAACACTGATTTCCTTTATAGGTAAAAGGACTGCAGCAGACGGGGGTTGGGAGGTTGGAGGGCAGAGGATTCACACCTATCCAACATCACCACTGGGATTCTTAGGGTCTCCTTTGCTGTTAACAACATCAGGCTGTGGTGGAGTGTACAAGCCACATAGCAGTGAGGCAAGGGTTAAGGAGTTGCTCTGGACACTGGACGCCCTGCTCTGCTGCCCCTGCTGGGCATGCTGAGAGTGGAAGCAGCACTCAGGAGGTAGGAGCTCAGAGGGAAGGACACTGAACCACTGCAGAGTGAGGGAGACCCCCCAGAGAGTGGCCAGAAATCTCCAAGGGGGACTCCAAGTGGCACCAGCAGAGGATCTGAAGCCGGGGTAGGAAGTGGCCCAGGGAGCAGGCATAGAGGTGCCCGGCCCGTAGGCCATACATTTTGAATTGTTTCTTTGGGCCCTGGGTTGGAACCTGGTGGAGCAGGGAGGGCCCAGGTTCCCCTACCTGGGCCACTAACTCTCACCATTGGGCAACACAGCTGCTGAATCCAGCATCCAGGCCACCACTGGGCAACATGGCTGCTGACTCCAGCCACTGGGCGACACGGTTGCTGATGCCCACTGCTGGGCAACACGGCCACTGACACCTGCCACTGGGTGACGCAGCTGCTAACGCCTGCCTCTGGGTGACATAGCTGCTAACGCCCACCACTGGAAGACACAATGAGCCAAATGGACTCTTGGTCTGACCTAGTATGGCCATTCTTACGTTTTTATGTTCTTATGTCATTCTAACATAAAGGCGTATAGTCACACTGGAAACTAGAAAAAAACAAATTCAATCATTGTAAACTTTCATAGATAATTTAAGTAAGGATAAAAAATTACACTAACCTAGTAACTAAAGCTACTAAAAATTCAGAGTTTATAGTCCATCTGTCTCTTTGCTTCAGGGAGCCCGTAGTAAATTTATTGCTAAATAAATAAGCCTAGCAAAAGTCAGTGCCGAAATCTGCATACTCATAAGAAAATTAACAGAACTCTCTTGTTATGATGGCTGATTCTCAATTTGCATCTTTAAAGAGTTGTGACCATTTCTTGGTTTGTTCCTTCCTGGTTACATCAGAGGTAGGGCCAGTCATATGCTTTGTGGAGGGCTGCATGGTGAGTTTTTAAACAGGTGCTGTGTATGATGGTGATTTTGCACCATGGGCTGAACTGAAACAAAGTGGGGGGACATAAAAAGTTAACAGAGGCTGAATATTGTCTTGGGGGGCTGTTGACTGAAAATTAAAGGCAGCTCCAAGGGTGATTCACCTTTGGAATTCATCAGGTCTCTGTTGCCTACGTTTTAGTTTTTCTGTGTGTTTGGATTTCTGAATGTCTCACATACAATTATTCCAGTGAAAGCCATAGAAAAATAGATTTCCTATGGGAAACTAATGAGATACATAATTTGACTTTGCAGGGGGTGGGGTGGGGTGGGGGGGTTATGAATTAATCCCAAGAGATTTTGTGGTCTTTGCTGTTATGGGAAGCTCAGGATGTCAATTTATGATTTTTATTAGGGTTTTATTCAGCTTCTCTTTCGATGTGTGAAAATATTAATAGCTACTTGAAAGTATAAATATATCTTTAAAGACCCCATATCTCTTTCCAGTGTGGCCAGTATTGTCTCAGCAAAACGGGTTCTTCTGTCGAAGGATATGAGTGTATCACTGCTATGTGCTTGCCTGCATAGCCCCTGCAGTTCTATTGTCTGATGCTGGATTTAGTCAAGTGGTGGGGACCTTGCATATGAAAGTCCCTGCATAAGTGCAGGGTTTTTCAGTTCTATCAGCTGTGTAGGAAGGATCAGTAAAGACAAGAGCGAGAGCAGCTTTGCATTTAAAGGCAGGTTTGGAAGTGTAATAACTCAGATTCAGACCCTGAAGGAGAAGCGAGAGCAAGCAACAGACTTATTATGGCTTGAAATGAAACATTAAAAGGAAGTAAACTGACAGTAGGGATTTTCTAATAAAAATGATATAACCTTCAATTTATAGAGCCCTGTCATCCTGAAGGATCCCGCCGTGCTTTGCAGACTCCATGTCATACCGAGTATAGCCATCTCAGAAATGGAGCATGGCAGCTGTTTAACAAGACAGCGCTGCCCTGTGCTCTGCTCAGGGGGGCAGAATTACATTGTGCAACCTTAGCTCTTTCCTGACTTTGGGGTGCTCAGCTATGCACCGTTCATGTTCCTCTAACCAGTGTTGGGACAGAATGTTCTCCTGGCAGATGCTGCACAAACCAATGGCCATCGGCGTGACTTTTCCTGCTGGTGGTTGTGATGCTGGGATCCATCTAGGTAGCCAGTATATATTGCTCTTGTGCACATATTTTTAGATAGGGTGCACTAGGCCTGTGCCCTCCGGTTCCTTGTTTACCGGTTTGCGCTTTGAGGCTGTTGTTTTCCCAACTGGCAGATCAATGGACTCATCTGGTTAATGTCAGCGTCATCCCCGCTGACAGCCCTGATGGTAGCTACAAGCACAGGTGCCAACTTCCCGAAGTGCCGGGGGGGGCTCCTGCCCCCAGGTCCTGCCCCCACGCCACCCCTTCCCACAAAGCCCCACCCCGCCCCACCTCTTCCCACCCCTGCTCCACCCCCGCCCCCACCTCTTCCTGCCCCCTCCCCCGAGCATGCCGCATCCTTGCTCCTCCCGCCTCCCCCAGCCTCCTGCATGCCACAAAACAACTGACTGTGGCAGGTGGGCAGGGTGGGGGAGGTGCTGATCTGTGGGGTCCGCCGGCAGGCAGGGGGCGCTGTGAGGGGAGCTGATAGGGGGCTGCCAGTGGGTGCTCAGCACCCACCACTTTTTCCCCATGGGTGCTCAAGCCCTGGAGCACCCACGGAGTCGGCGCCTATGAGGACTCTGTGTCACATAGAGCCCTCAGGCTCTGTAGCCACTTTGCCAGATCCAAGTTCAGGCAGCTGCTTTCTGGGAGTGTGAGGCCAAGCGCACCCAGAAATTCTGGAGGGCTATGGCTTCTCATAAAGCCAGTCAATCATGCTACTCTAATGTGTTTGCACCACAGTCTCTGAGCACCTGGATGACTCTCATCTGCATCCCTCTCCTCAGGAGTTGCTCATCATCTTCTTCTCACTCTGAAAAATATCCCTGACATGTATCTTCTGAAGATGAGTCGCTTTTCCACATACACGGAACTTCTCTACATCGTCCTGATGGGACAGCAACCTGTACCACATTCTCTGTATTCAGAGAGCGGCACCAGTGCCACTCAAAGTGAGTAAAATACACTCATATTTCTGTGTGGCATACTGCTGTTGTCTGACCCTTCAAAGTACAGGTCTGATGAGGAATCTATGCTAAGTGGGAGAATCTTGAGTTGGCATGGACAGGTTATTTTGCCTCTGCATTGGCAGTGGTGTGACACTGCTGGAATAGTGTGTCCAGTTGTGGTGCCCACAATTTAGGAAGGTTGTTGATAAATTGGAGAGGCTTCAGAGAAGAGCCACAAGAATGATTAAAGGATTAGAAAACCTGCCTTACAATGACAGACTCAAGGTCTCAGTTTATGTAGGTTAACAAAGAGAAGGTTATGGGGTGACAGTCTATAAGTACTTTTATGGGGAACAAAACTTTGATACTGGACTCATCAGTCTCACGGACAAAGGGGGAAAGATCCAAGATCCTAGGGTTGGAAGTTGAAGGTAGACAAATTTGGACTAGTAATAAGGTGCCCATTTTTAACAATGAGAGATATTACTGGTACAATTTACCAGGGGTTGTGGTGGATTCTCCATCACTGACCATTTTAAAATCCAGATTGGATGTTTTTCTTAAAGATCTGTTCCAGGCATCATTTTGGGGCAGATCTCTGGCCTGTGCTATACAGGAGGTCAGACTGAATGAGCTCAGTGGCTCCTTCTGGCCTTGCAATCTAAGCACCTGTCATAAATATAAAGGGAAGGCTAACCACCTTTAAATCCCTCCTGGCCAGAGGAAAAACTCTTTCACCTGTAAAGGGTTAAGAAGCTAAAGATACCCTCGCTGGCACCTGACCAAAATGACCAATGAGGAGACAAGATACTTTCAAAGCTGGAGGGGGGGTGGGGGGGACAAAAGGCTCTCTCTGTCTGTGTTGTCTTTTGCAGGGACCAGAGCAGGAATGCAGGTCAGAACTCCTGTAAAGGGTTAGTAAACAATCTAGTTAGATATGCGTTAGATTCTGTTTTGTTTAAATGGCTGATAAAATAAGCTGTGCTGAATGGAATGAATATTCCTGTTTTTGTGTCGTTTTGTAACTTAAGGTTTTGCCTAGAGGGATTCTCTGTTTTGAATCTGATTACCCTGTAAGGTATTTACCATCCTGATTTTACAGAGGTGATTCTTTTACTTTTTCTTTAATTAAAATTCTTCTTTTAAGAACCTGATTGCTTTTTCATTGTTCTTAAGATCCAAGGGTTTGTGTCTGTGTTCACTGATGCAAATTGGTGAGGATTTTTATCAAGCCCTCCCCAGGAAAGGGGGTGTAGGGCTTGGGGGGATTTTGGGGAGAAAGACGTTTCCAAGTGGGCTCTTTCCCTGTTATATTTGTTAGACGCTTGGTGGTGGCAGCAATAAAGTCCAGGGACAAAAGGTAAAATAGATTGTACCTTGGGGAAGTTTTAACCTACGCTGGTAAGAATAAGCTTAGGGGGTCTTTCATGCAGGTCCCCACATCTGTACCCTAGAGTTCAGAGTGGGGAAGGAACCTTGACAGCACCTATGAATCTAAGCTGCAGCTCACAACACTAACCAGAGTGAACACAAGCAAAGGGACACTGCTTACCATGAATAACAGCACAGGGACCGATGTGGCCCCCAGCACACCGGCTGGTACAGAGATCTGACTGCTCCCTTTACAGCCAGGACTTCAGATGCAATGAGAACATTATTTATCACAGAGACTATGGTGAGTGCTGATGAACCACAGAAAGCTGGGAACCAGGAAATTCAGTAAATACCCACTGCATGAAATACTGTGGTACAGAAATGGAGGCATGGTGCTCACTGACACAATGGGATAGTGCTCCGCTAGCCCCAAGCCAGCTCTGTGGATGCCTGAGGAGTGTTCACCAAGTAATTCTTGGCAATGGTTTTCTGGCAGTTGTCAGAGAAGTTCTCTATAAAGAATTTGGTTCATAATTAACCACCTCTGCTCTTACTGAAGTTCTGGACAGCCTCGGCCCATGTTTAAATGTGCTCATGCTCCGTATGTTGGGAATGTTAGATGGGGTGGGATCTGAGTTACCCAGGAAAGAATTTTCTGTAGTATCTGGCTGGTGAATCTTGCCCATATGCTCAGGGTTTAGGTGATCGCCATATTTGGGGTCGGGAAGGAATTTTCCTCCAGGGCAGATTGGAAGAGGCCCTGGAGGTTTTTTGCCTTCCTCTGGAGCATGGGGCACGGGTCACTTGCTGGACGATTCTCTGCTCCTTGAAGTCTTTAAACCACAATTTGAGGACTTCAATAGCTCAGACATAGGTGAGAGGTTTTTCACAGGAGTGGGTGGGTGAGATTCTGTGGCCTGCGTTGTGCAGGAGGTCAGACTAGATGATCATGATGGTCCCTTCTGACCTTAGTATCTATGAATCTATGAACGTAAGGGCCAGGGGCACTGCTTAGAGTGTAAGTTCTTCCAGGCAGGGCCCGTACTTTTCTTATGTGTTTGTACAGCACTTAGTACAATGGGGCCCTGATCCCTGCTTTGGGCCCCAAGGCACTGCCACAATTAATAAAAAATGGTAGTAATTACTAATTACATAGGTTAGAAGCTGAGCACCGTAAAGATGCTGTGGGCCCAAGGAGTTATCACTGTGTCTGAGCCTGAAATATTTATAGATGAATAGATTTTTAATTCAGAAGGGACCATAATGATCATCTAGCCTGTCTGTCCTTCTATATAACACAAGATATAAATTTCACTTAGCGATTCCTGCATCCTATGGTAAAACTAGAGCAGCTTTTTTGGAATGACAGCCGGTCTCGATTTAGAGATGCCACGTGCTGGAGAAGCCAGGCACCTGTTGGTAATCTGTGCCACTCATTAATTGCTCCTATTGTTAAGAATCTTATTTCCAGTTTTAATTTTGCAGACTTCAACTTCTAACCATTAGATTTGGTTACACCCTTCTCTCCTGAATTAAAGAGCCCTCTGTTAACAGGTATCTTCTCCCTCTGGAGGTATTTATGGATAGTGACCAAGTCACATTTTAATCTTATCTTTGATAAGCTAAATATACTGAGCTCCTTAAGTCTCTCACTGTAAGGCAGGTTTTCCAGACGTCAGATCATTCTTGTAGCTCTTCTCTAACCTCTCTCTGATTTTTCAACATCTTTTAAAACTTTTTTAATAGTGCAGACACCAGAATTGGACTCAGAATTCCATACGATGAGGTTGCTACTGCTTTAAGAATTTTCTCTTTTTAGAAAACACTGTTAAAGGCATGTTTCCATTTATTAATCGTTTTTCTCTGACACCGTGAAGCTATTTGGTTTTAGATGAGGAACAACTGTTTTGACTCTTTCCGAATGACAGATCATTTCAGAAAAATTTACCAAGAATTGCCCACTTTCAAAATAGCTACCATCTCCCATTGCTCTCAATAGGACTGAGGTTACAGATTAGGCGTAGCAACTGGCCACTTCCTCAGTGGTTCCCATTGTTCTCAGTAGGACTGAACCAAGCTGCCCTCATGGAAGATGGAGACAGAGAGGAGAACCTTGAGAACCAAGAATGACCTTGGGTGGATCACTGCGGACTACGTGGCTCTGGGAAGAAGGATAAAGGAATTTGAGGTGCAAGTGGTCTTCTCGTCCATCCTCCCCGTGGAAGGAAAAGGCCTGGGTAGAGACCGTCAAATCATGGAAGTCAACAAATGGCTACACAGGTGGTGTCGGAGAGAAGGCTTTGGATTCTTTGACCATAGGATGGTGTTCCAAGAAGGAGGAGTGCTAGGCAGAGATGGGCTCCACCTAACGAAGAAAGGGAAGAGCATCTTCGCAAGCAGGCTGGCTAACCTAGTGAGGAGGGCTTTAAACTAGGTTCACTGGGGGAAGGAGACCAAAGCCCTCAGGTAAGTGGGGAAGTGGGATACCGGGAGGAAACAGGAGCGCGCGAGAGGGCAGGGCTCCTGCCTCATACTGAGAAAGAGGGACGATCAGCGAGTTATCTCAAGTGCCTATACACAAATGCAAGAAGCCTGGGAAACAAGCAGGGAGAACTGGAAGTCCTGGCACAGTCAAGGAATTATGATGTGACTGGAATAACAGAGACTTGGTGGGATAAGTCACATGACTGGAGTACTGTCATGGATGGATATAAGCTGTTCAGGAAGGACAGGCAGGACAGAAAAGGTGGGGGAGTTGCACTGTATGTAAGGGAGCAGTAGGACTGCTCAGAGCTCAAGTATGAAACTGCAGAAAAACCTGAGTGTCTCTGGATTAAGTTTAGAAGTGTGAGCAACAAGGGTGATGTCGTGGTGGGAGTCTGCTATAGACCACCGGACCAGGGGGATGAAGTGGACGAGGCTTTCTTCCGGCAGCTCACGGAAGTTACTATATCGCAGGCCCTGGTTCTCATGGGAGACTTCAATCACCCTGATATTTGCTGGGAGAGCAATACAGCGGTGCACAGACAATCCAAGAAGTTTTTGGAAAGGGTAGGGGACAATTTCCTGGTGCAAGTGCTGGAGGAACCAACTAGGGGCAGAGCTCTTCTTGACTTGCTGCTCACAAACCAGGAAGAATTAGTAGGGGAAGCTAAAGTGGATGGGAACCTTGGAGGCAGTGACCGGGAGATGGTTGAGTTCAGGATCCTGACACAAGGAAGAAAGGAGAGCAGCAGAATACGGACCCTGGACTTCAGAAAAGCAGACTTTGACTCCCTCAGGGAACTGATGGGCAGGATCCCCTGGGAGAATATCCGATGAAGTGAGCTGTAGCTCACGAAAGCTTATGCTCAAATAAATTGGTTAGTCTCTAAGGTGCCACAAGTACTCCTTTTCTTTTTTTATGAGGGGGAAAGGAGTCCAGGAGAGCTGGCTGTATTTTATAGAATCCTTATTGAGGTTACAGGGACAAACCATCCCGATGTGTAGAAAGAATAGTAAATATGGCAGGCGACGAGCTTGGCTTAACAGTGAAATCCTTGCTGATCTTAAATACAAAAAAGAAGCTTACAAGAAGTGGAAGATTGGACAGATGACCAGGGAGGAGTATAAAAATATTGCTCGGGCATGCAGGAGTGAAATCAGGAAGGCCAAATCACACCTGGAGTTGCAGCTAGCAAGAGATGTTAAGAGTGACAAGAAGGGTTTCTTCAGGTATGTTGGCAACAAGAAGAAAGTCAAGGAAAGTGTGAGCCCCTTACTGAATGAGGGAGGCAACCTAGTAACAGAGGATGTGGAAAAAGCTAATGTACTCAATGCTTTTTTTGCCTCTGTCTTCACGAACAAGGTCAGCTCCCAGACTACTGCACTGGGCAGCACAGCATGGGGAGGAGGTGACCAGCCCTCTGTGGAGAAAGAAGTGGTTCGGGACTATTCAGAAAAGCTGGACAAGCACAAGTCCATGGGGCCGGATGCGCTGCATCCGAGAGTGCTAAAGGAGTTGGCGGATGTGATTGCAGAGCCATTGGCCATTATCTTTGAAAACTCATGGCGATCCGGGGGAGTCCCGGACGACTGGAAAAAGGCTAATGTAGTGCCCATCTTTAAAAAAGGGAAGAAGGAGGATCCTGGGAACTACAGGCCAGTCAGCCTCACCTCAGTCCCCGGAAAAATCATGGAGCAGGTCCTCAAGGAATCAATCCTGAAGCACTTACACGAGAGGAAAGTGATCAGGAACAGTCAGCATGGATTCACCAAGGGCAAGTCATACCTGACTAATCTAATTGCCTTCTATGATGAGATAACTGGCTCTGTGGATGAGGGGAAAGCGGTGGACGTGTTGTTCCTTGACTTTAGCAAAGCTTTTGACACTGTCTCCCACAGTATTCTTGCCAACAAGTTAAAGAAGTATGGGCTGGATGAATGGACTATAAGGTAGATAGAAAGTTGGCTAGATTGTCGGGCTCAATGGGTAGTGATCAATGGTTCCATGTCTAGTTGGCAGCCGATATCAAGTGGAGTGCCCCAAGGGTCGGTCCTCGGGCCAGTTTTGTTCAATATCTTCATAAATGATCTGGAGGATGGTGTGGATTGCACCCTCAGCAAGTTTGCAGATGACACTAAACTGGGAGGAGAGGTAGATACGCTGGAGGGTAGGGATAGGATACAGAGGGCCCTAGACAACTTAGAGGTTTGGGCCAAAAGAAATCTGATGAGGTTCAACAAGGACAAGTGCAGAGTCCTGCACTTAGGACGGAAGAATCCAATGCACCGCTACAGACTAGGGACCGAATGGCTAGGCAGCAGTTCTGCAGAGAAGGACCTAGGGGTAACAGTGGAAGAGAAGCTGGATATGAGTCAACAGTGTGCCCTTGTTGCCAAGAAGGCCATTGGCATTTTGGGATGTATACGTAGGGGCATTGCCAGCAGATCGAGGGACGTGATCGTTCCCCTCTATTTGACATTGGAGAGGCCTCATCTGGAGTACTGTGTCCAGTTTTGGGCCCCACACTACAAGAAAGATGTGGAAAAATTGGAAAATGTCCAGCGGAAGGCAACAAAAATGATTATGGGACTGGAACACATGACTTATGAGGAGAGGCTGAGGGAACTGGGATTGTTTAGTCTGCGGAAGAGAAGAATGAGGGGGGATTTGATAGCTGCTTTCAACTACCTGAAAGGGGGTTCCAAAGAGGATGGCTCTAGACTGTTCTCAGTGGTAGCTGATGACAGAACAAGGAGTAATGGTCTCAAGTTGCAGTGGGGGAGGTTTAGATTGGATATTAGGAAAAACTTTTTCACTAGGAGGGTGGTGAAACACTGGAATGGGTTACCTAGGGAGATGGTGGAATCTCCTTCCTTAGATATTTTTAAGGCCTGGCTTGACAAAGCCTTGGCTGGAATGATTTAGTTGGTGTTGGTCTTGCTTTGAGCAGGGGGTTGGACTAGATGACCTCCTGAGGTCCCTTCCAACCCTGATATTCTATGATTCTGTGATTCTATACTCTAACTGAGACACAGGTCAGTGGAGGCGGTGGCCATATCTGCTGAGCACAGCCTATGCCCGCCGTCCCACAGAGAACATCTTTGCAAGCAGGCTGCATCTTTCCGAGCAGGCTGGCTAACCTAGTGAGGAGGGCTTTAAACTAGGTTCACCGGGGGAAGGAGACCAAAGCCCTGAGGTAAGTGGGAAAGCGGGATACCGGGAGGAAGCACAGGCAGGAACATCTGTGAGGGGAGGGCTCCTGCCTCATACTGAGAATGAGGGGCGATCAGCAGGTTATCTCAAGTGCTTATATACGAATGCACAAAGCCTTGGAAACAAGCAGGGAGAACTGGAGGTCCTGGTGATGTCAAGGAATTATGACGTGATTGGATTAACAGAGACTTGGCGGGATAACTCACATGACTGGAGTACTGTCATGGATGGTTATAAACTGTTCAGGAAGGACAGGCAGGGCAGAAAAGGTGGGGGAGTAGCACTGTATGTAAGGGAGCAGTATGAATGCTCAGAGCTCCGGTACGAAACTGCAGAAAAACCTGAGTGTCTATGGATTAGGTTTAGAAGTGTGAGCAACAAGAGTGATGTAGTGATGGGAGTCTGCTATAGACCACCGGACCCGTGGGATGAGGTGGATGAGGCTTTCTTCCAGCAACTCGCAGAAGCTACTAGATCGCATGCCCTGGTTCTCATGGGTGACTTTAATTTTCCTGATATCTGCTGGGAGAGCAATACAGCGGTGCATAGACAATCCAGGAAGTTTTTGGAAAGCGTAGGGGACAATTTCCTGGTGCAAGTGCTAGAGGAGCCAACTAGGGGGGGCGCTTTTCTTGACCTGCTGCTCACAAACTGGGAAGAATTAGTGGGGGAAGCAAAAGTGGATGGGAATCTCGGGGGCAGTGACCATGAGTTGGTCGAGTTCAGGATCCTGACGCAGGGAAGAAAGGTTCGCACCAGGATACGGACCCTGGACTTCAGGAAAGCAGACTTCGACTCCCTCAGGGAACGGATGGGTAGGATCCCCTGGGGGACTAACATGAAAGGGAAAGGAGTCCTGGAGAGCTGGCTGTATTTCAAGGAATCCCTGTTGAGGTTACAGGGACAAACCATCCCGATGAGTCGAAAGAATAGTAAATATGGCAGGCGACCAGCTTGGCTTAAAGGTGAAATCCTAGCGGATCTTAAACATAAAAAAGAAGCTTACAAGAAGTGGAAGGTTGGACATATGACCAGGGATGAGTATAAAAATATTGCTCGGGCATGTAGGAATGAAATCAGGAGGGCCAAATCGCACCTGGAGTTGCAGCTGGCAAGAGATGTTAAGAGTAACAAGAAGGGTTTCTTCAGGTATGCTGGCAACAAGAAGAAAGCCAAGGAAAGTGTGGGCCCCTTACTGAATGAGGGAGGCAACCTTGTGACAGAGGATGTGGAAAAAGCTAATGTACTCAATGCTTTTTTTGCCTCTGTCTTCACGAACAAGGTCAGCTCCCAGACTGCTGCGCTGGACATCACAACATGGGGAGTAGATGGCCAGTCCTCAGTGGAGAAAGAGGTGGTTAGGGACTATTTAGAAAAGCTGGACGTGCGCAAGTCCATGGGGCCGGACGAGTTGCTTCCGAGAGCGCTAAAGGAATTGGCGGATGTGATTGCAGAGCCATTGGCCATTATCTTTGAAAACTCGTGGTGAACGGGGGAAGTCCCAGATGACTGGAAAAAGGCTAATGTAGTGCCCATCTTTAAAAAAGGGAAGAAGGAGGATCCTGGGAACTACAGGCCAGTCAGCCTCACCTCAGTCCCCGGAAAAATCATGGAGCAGGTCCTCAAGGAATCAATCCTGAAGCACTTACACGAGAGGAAAGTGATCAGGAACAGTCAGCATGGATTCACCAAGGGTAGGTCATGCCTGACTAATCTAATCGCCTTCTATGATGAGATTACTGATTCTGTGGATGAAGGGAAAGCAGTGGATGTATTGTTTCTTGACTTTAGCAAAGCTTTTGACACGGTCTCCCACAGTATTCTTGTCAGCAAGTTAAAGAAGTATGGGCTGGATGAATGCACTATAAGGTGGGTAGAAAGTTGGCTAGATTGTCGGGCTCAACGGGTAGTGATCAATGGCTCCATGTCTAGTTGGCAGCCGGTGTCAAGTGGAGTGCCCCAGGGGTCGGTCCTGGGGCCGGTTTTGTTCAATATCTTCATAAATGATCTGGAGGATGGTGTGGATTGCACTCTCAGCAAATTTGCGGATGATACTAACCTGGGAGGAGTGGTAGATACGCTGGAGGGCAGGGATAGGATACAGAGGGACCTAGACAAATTGGAGGATTGGGCCAAAAGAAATCTGATGAGGTTCAATAAGGATAAGTGCAGGGTCCTGCACTTAGGACGGAAGAACCCAATGCACCGCTACAGACTAGGGACCCAATGGCTAGGCAGCAGTTCTGCGGAAAAGGACCTAGGGGTTACAGTGGACGAGAAGCTGGATATGAGTCAGCAGTGTGCCCTTGTTCCCAAGAAGACCAATGGCATTTTGGGATGTATAAGTAGGGGCATAGAGAGCAGATCGAGGGACGTGATCGTTCCCCTCTATTCGACATTGGTGAGGCCTCATCTGGAGTACTGTGTCCAGTTTTGGGCCCCACACTACAAGAAGGACGTGGATAAATTGGAGAGAGTCCAGCGAAGGGCAACAAAAATGATTAGGGGTCTGGAGCACATGACTTATGAGGAGAGGCTGAGGGAACTGGGAATGTTTAGTCTACGGAAGAGAAGAATGAGGGGGGATTTGATAGCTGTTTTCAACTACCTGAGAGGTAGTTCCAGAGAGGATGGTTCTAGACTATTCTCAGTGGTAGATGAGGACAGGACAAGGAGTAATGGTCTCAAGTTGCAGTGGGGGAGGTTTAGGTTGGATATTAGGAAAAACTTTTTCACTAGGAGGGTGGTGAAACACTGGAATGCGTTACCTAGTGAGGTGATAGAATCTCCTTCCTTGGAAGT
Organism: Natator depressus; assembly: GCF_965152275.1. Taxonomy (NCBI): domain Eukaryota; kingdom Metazoa; phylum Chordata; order Testudines; family Cheloniidae; genus Natator; species Natator depressus. The sequence continues at coordinate 1,144,480 of NC_134255.1, forward strand.
TTTTAAGGTCAGGCTTGACAAAGCCCTGGCTGGGATGATTTGATTGGGGATTGGTCCTGCTTTGAGCAGGGGGTTGGACTAGATGACCTCCTGAGGTCCCTTCCAACCCTGATATTCTATGATTCTATGATTCTAACACTAGAAGATTGAAGCCATTTAAAATCGGGCAATTCTTTGTGAATTTCTCTAAAGAACAATGTTATTCTTCAGCCTCTGCTGACAGAGAAACTTTCAACTATAAAGAACAATAGGGAGAGATACAAGTAAACTTAAAAAAAGTATTTTAAAAAATTACCCATTGCATCAGATCTACTCACGGCTCATCTCAGCCAGTGTTTGTGTAAACACAATGTCTGAGCTGAGACGACCTGGGACAAAACTGGCTCTAGCACAGGGGACTCCATTTCTTAAAGGATCTGTTTTTAAATTAATTTGAACTCACACATTAAATGCTGGATTTACTTGAAAACTCCCAGGACATTAATTCAGTATGCAGCAAATAAGTGTTGTGATTTTTGGGGAGGATACAGTGTGTGTCAGGGACCCACAGCTGAACCCAGACCCAGCTCATTGCCCTTGGCTGATTCAACTAATGAACCTGGCCTCCTGATTGACTGAAAACTCCAGCAGGCACATTCTTAAACTCTGGAGCAGGCCTGGGTCCCTGGTCAATAGTTTCCTTGCCTGCAGCTGTGTTTCTGGTCCTGCTTCCTGTTCCTGCTCTCAGTTCCATCCTTGCTCCTGACCCTCGCTCCTAACCCCTTCTTCTGTCTCCTGGTCCTTGTTCTTGGCTGCCACTGCTGGTTTCCTCCCCTTGGCTTCCAGTTCCTGGTTTCCACTCCTGGCTCAAGCTCTGCTTCACCTGATGCTTCTGGCTCTGAGCCTTGGCTCCTGATTCCTGGTTCTCAGCTCTGGCTCGATCCCTGGACTTGGTAACTTGGCTCCTGATTTGGGCTGTGGCCACTAGGCCTGGTCACCTCTGCTCCAACCACTAGGCCAGCCGCCCTCCCTGACCATTAGGAAAGACCTCCCCATGGCCTGATCTTTAACGGTATTCTTCATATATAGCAAAGAGCTTGAATCCCATCTTGAAGTGCAAAACTTAACCCCAGCTATGGAGCCATGACTGCTCCTCCATAAGTTTTTGTGTTGTTTTTAACATATATTGTTTAATTATTTGTTCAGCTTCCTATCTTATGTATACTTAACAAGATCTCTTTTTGCATACACATAAAGCTGTAAACATTAATTTCTCATTGTATCCTGTCAGTTTTCTTAGAGAAAGTCTATACTAGTGAAAATGTAATGTAGTAAGGAGAATTGAATTATTCATGGCAATGGGGTGAAATGACTTACAGTAAAACTCTATATTTTATGTAATTTGTTTTTCCCTAAGCCTGTTGTGTAAGTATAACAAATTATGCATGTCATTTCCCTTGCTATGTGTTTAATATTTTAGCAAACTTGCTCTGTGTATTTTTGTCACTTAATAAAAAGAACCAGTAGATTTCTTTAATAAGCAGTGATTAATACACAGTACCTATACATCCACCACAGTGACCTGAAATGCACATCCAAGCAAGTCAAACAGCTGTAGTTTGTCTATGTGGGGAAACAGGCCAGAATAGCTATTCCATAATAGCTCCCTGGATGGACACTCTTATTTTATACTAGTCTACTTTTGGATTAAGTTAAACTACACAAAGACACTCTAGTGTGGAGTAAGAGTGTACACACAAGGAGCTAGTGCAGAATAGCTATCCCCCTTCAAATTCACATCCTAGTTTATTTTGCAATAGCTTTCCTGTGCAGACAAATCCTTCCACAGCTGCTAACTGAGCCATTACGGTCATGGAGTCTAAATCCAGAAGAGAAACCTGTGATCATCTAGTGTGACCTCCTGCATATCACAGGCCATAGAGTTTACCTGAAATAATTCCGATTTGAACTACAACAGATCTTTTAGAAAAACATCCCCTCTTGTCTTAAACATTGCCCGTGATGGAGAATCCACCGCAGCCCTGGGTAAATTGTCCCAATGATTATGTGCTAATAATGGGCTAAGCTATGGCATTGAGGATATGTCTGTACTGCAATAAAATACGTGCGGGTGTCCTGTGTCAGCTGACTTGGGCTTGGAGGGGGGGGGCGCTCGGGTGCGGGGCTATAACCCTGCAGTGTAGACATTCAGGCTCAAGGGGGAAGGATGCCAAAGCTAGGACCCCAACCAGAGCCCAAATGTCTACACTGCAATTTTATAGCCCCACAAGCAGGTCAGGGGATGTGAGCCAGCCGCGGGTGTTTTATTGCAGTGTAGACATACCCATCGTCACAGAGACATTTGAAGATGCATCCATGAAGAGGAGACAGAGAGGACTGCTGAGGTGCTGTTAGGCTCAGCTCTTCTTGTGCTTTTCTGGCCTAGCATGAGATGCGCAAAGCAGGGTCTGTGAGGAAGCAGAGGACAGTCGTTAGGAAGCTTTGACTCCAAGGCACTTGTTAGCATAAAGGCATGAGAGGGAGAGAGGAAGGGCATGGACCAGGCATGGAGACTGATGTAGGGGTATTGCTAAGACCGGAAGGAGAACGCTCCCTTAGGAGCTCAGGCTGCGAGGAGGTGCCATTCCTCTTTCCCGTATCAGAGCCCAGAGTCCTGGAGGTGAAAGCAGCAGTTAAAGGTACAGTGGTGTCGAGTTGGTGCCAGCTCAGAAAAGAAGATGTCCAAGCCTTTGCCCATTCTCACTTATCTAAACATACTCCACCTTCTACAGACCTGATCCCCACCCTCAGCATTGACCTGACTTCACCCCTGCACCTGACTCATAGAACTTATGGCCAGAAAGGACTATCATGACCATCTAGTCTGCACATCACAGGCCACAGAACCTCACCCACCCACTCCTGTAATAGACCCCCAACCTCTGGCTGAGTTACTGAAGTCCTCAAATCATGGTTTAAATACTTCAAATTACAAAGAATCTACCATTTACTCAAGTTCAAGCCAGAAAGTGACCCTTGCCCCATGCTGCAGAGGAAGGCAAAAAACTCCCAAGGTCTCTGCCAATCTGACCTGGGGAAAATTCCTTCTCAACTCCAAATATGGTGATCATTTAGACCCTGAGCATGTAGGCAAAATTTGCCAGGCAGATACCTGGGAAAGAATTCTCTGTAATAACTCAGAGCCCTCCCCAATTAGTGTCCTATTTCTGGCTGTTGGATATATTTGCTGTTAGCAGTCGAAGATTTGCTACATGCCCTTGTAGGCAGTCCCAGCATACCATCCCCTCCATAAATGTATCAAGCTCAGTCTTGAAGCCAGTTAGATTTTTTGCCTCCACTGTTCCCCTTGGAAGGCTGCTCCAGAACTTCACTCCTCTGATGGTTAAAAATCTTTGTCTAATTTCAAGCCTAAACTTGTTGAGGGCCAGTTTATAGCTATTTGGTCTTGTGTCCTCCCTGGTATTAATCCCTCTGATGTACTTATAGAGAGCAATCATACCTCCCCATAACCTTCTTTTGGTCAGGCTAAGCAAGCCAAGTTCCTTAAGGGTACGTCTACACTGCAGTGTAAGCCCAGAGTTAGTGGAACTAGAGTCAGCTGATCCTGAGTTAGAGAACCCAGGGCACGAGCAGCTACACCGATTGTTAAACCTATGTTAAGATTTTTCTAACCTGGGACTTCGGCATCCACACTGCAGCACGCAGACCTGAGTCAAACCAGACTCCCTGGTGCCCTCCCAGAATGTAGCCACTCCAGCCTTTTGACCCTGGTGCACAGTGGGGAAACTTGACTGTCCACCCTGCACATCGCAGGAAGTTTGAACAGCCCGCCAACGCAGCCTGCCGACGTCATTTTGGTCTGTGTGCTCCCAGCTCCCAGAGCCAGCAACATGGAGGAGGAGGTGTAGAACTTCTCTTGCTTGCACTTTCACTCCTGCGTTAGGCAGAGCTTCCGTGAGATGCTGGTGGATGTTTCGGTGACGTTTTATGACCTGACAGAGTTTAGGATGGAGCAGGAGGAGAAGTACACAGACATGGCCGACTTGCACTGACTGATGCTGCTCATAACCCTTGGCATGGCTGCTCTTGCCCCCTACATAGACTGGTGCTGGGCCACAAGCACAGACTGGTGGGTTCACATCATCATGCAGCCCTCAAGTGACCAGCAGTGTTAAGAAAGCTACATTCCTGGAGCTTCGTAAGCAGCTTGCCCCAACCCTCCAGTGTAAAGAGACACATAGGAGGCCACCCTTGCTGGACCAGAAGTGGGTTGCTGTGACCATCTGGTAGCTGCTACCCAGACTGCTACAGGTCAGTTGCCAGCCAGTTTGGTGTTGGAAAGTCGAGTGCGGGTAGAGCGGTGGCAGAGGTCTCGGAGGCAGTCAGTCGTGTGGGTTACCCCAAGGTGGGTGGCATTAAAACTACCCCGGAGGCAATTGCTGGCTTTGAGAGAATGGGGTTTCCTAACTGTGCCCATAGGGCTCATGTGCCCATAGTTCACCCTCCTCAGGGAGCACATGAGCATATAAACCTCAAAGGGAGCTACAGGTCCTCGTGGACCACAAGGGGTGATTTAAGGGGGGCTGCACAGGGAAAGTTCATGGTACCAGGGTTTTCCACTGATCAGCAGTCTACATTCATGGCCCAGCTGGGACACTATTCCCACCACATTACAGTGTCATAAACGGAGTTACTGTCCCCACCGGGATTCTGGGGGACCCTGTGTACCCCCTTTTGCCTTGACTTATCAAATTGTACCCTTATGTCAGCGGCCCTGGCAGAAGACGGTTTAACTACACTCTCAGCAGGTGCAGAGTGGTTGCTGAATGTGCTTTTGGCAGATTGAAATCCCACGGGAGGTGTCTACAGCCCCGTCTGGATGCCAGTGTCCTCAATGCTGTCCGCATCACTGTGGCTTGCTGTGCTCTTCACAATCTGTGTGAAGCCAGAGCTGAGCCTTTTCCTCCTGAATGGACCTGTGACAGCGACAGGCCGCTGGATCGGTGCCTCAGCCAGAAAGTGCACCCGTCACAGCTGGAGCTGAATGCCCCAGGCACAGAAGTCAGGGATGCTTTGTGCTTCCACATTATGGACTTGCCTGGTCCAATGGACGAGGGGGAATAGCACCTCTATGTATGTGCTCGTGGGGCTGTGGTCAGGGTGTCTCATTGATTGGGGGGTTTCAGTGCTTGTGGAGGGGTGGGGAATTGATTGTCATGCCATGTACTTATAATGACATGAACACTTCTAAAATGGGAGTGGGGGTAATTCACCGTCTGCCGTGATGGAAGGACGTGATGGAAGTATGAATTGCTATAGATAACTGTACGGAGGGATAGTTTGTGCCCATTAAGTCCCTGATCATGTGTTTACCTTCATTCTTTTGAACACACACTGTCTGATGTGATGCAGTGATAGCAATAACATTTCTTGATGAAATAATAAAACTTTATTTATAAACATGTATGAGTAAAGTACAACATTTGCCCACTCCCAGGCAGGCCAGCCACCATTACCACAGCAAAACACCAGCATCAACAGAATCTCACAGGAAAAAACAGATAGAAACACAGTGCACGAACAAGTGAACACTGGGAAACCAAGTACAAGACAGAAACCTCCTACTGTGGCATGTCCCCTGGCCACCGGTTCTCCTTTCCTTTCTTTCCCCGTTGACCATGCACTTGGAGGTGTGGGAGGGGGCCAATATGGAGAGTTGCGTGGGGGCAAGGCTGCCTTGCCCAGCCACTCAAGGGGCCCAACTGCATGTGCCACCCAGCCATAGAGTCTTCCAAGCTGCTTCTGGACCGCAGCAGAAGGTAGCTCGCTGGGGACGCAGGTCGTGCTGCGGATGATGCACCAGGAGCTGCTACTCTTTCCATCATTAGTGATATAAGCTGCTCACACAATTCTCTGCTGAGAATTTCCTCCTCCTTTAGTCACCATTCCTGTTCCAGGCCCTGCAAAGCAAGTGCCTGCTCCTGTGTTAAACCATGGCCTCAAGATGTGCAGCCAGGCTCAGCCTTTCCCCTGGCCTCCCACCAGGCCTTTCCTCGAGCCGCAAGTCCATCTGTTTGTGGTACTGGACCTGCTTGTTGGCCCTGTCCACAACTTCAACCATCGGTTCATCACAGAAACATTTCCTCTTGGAACAGTCCGTGAAGGTACATTGGGCCAGCCTTGCACTGCCCAGTGGGCGAGCTGTGGAGATTCTTCAGCCAGTAGCGGATGTGGGGCCTGGAACAGGACAAGACACATAGGGTTATTGTCTCAAACACCCCCTGTGACCGGGGTCCCAGTAAGCCACACTGAAGTTAGTCAATTAGGGTAAACTGCAAAGAATGGAGCAGACAATCCCCAAAGTTGGTGGATATTCCAATACTTAGATTTACCAAACCAGCACAAAACTCCTTCTATAATACCTCCCTGGTTCCGCAGAAGCCAACAACACAGTTCCGTTAAAGTAACCCAGCCTCAGGCCTCCACCCAGACACCCAAATCAAATATGATGAGGATTACTGAAAATCTTATTCATCATATAAAAAAGTTCTACCAATCCCAAAGGATTGGACACCTTATCTCCCAGGTTAATGGATATTCCAGAATTTACCCAAATACACACTTACTGCCAATTCTTAACTAAACTACAATTTATTAAAAAAGAAAAGTGAGAGAGTATTGGTTAAAATATCAGTATACATACAGACATGAGTACAGTTCTGAGATCAGATTCATAGTAGAGATGATGAGCTTTGTAGTTGCAAAGAGTTCTTTCAAAATTAGTCCATAGGTTATAGTCCAATGTCCATATTCAGAGTGATCCAGATGGGACTCGGGAGATCTCAGTCAATGAAACATCAAGCAGATCTGAGATAAAAATTATCAGGACCCAAGACATCTTTGTACAGTTCCAGGCCTTCTTTGACAGCTCGGAGTCCTTAGGGAAACAATAGGTAATCATCGAGACTTTGCCGGATTAACATAAGGCAATTGCTTGTTTTCCACCATTTGCAGGTGATTTGCTATAAATTTCAAAGAGAGATGACTACCGCGATATCCTATGTTTACAGTTCATTTCAATGTTAAGATTTCCTTTTGATCTCTGAATTAACAGAATACAGCATAGACAGGGACTGTTTGATTACACTGTTCACCGCTAACAATATATATGTAAACATACAAAAACACAAACATCTACCAAAATGTCTCTAAGGATTGAATTTGGGTCATCTATCCGCAGGATGTTTAACCCTTTCTGGCCATGCGTCACGCCCAGTGCAGGAGAACTGAAAAAATCCTTGTGGAATTTCCAGGACATAAAATGTTACTTTTCCAAACTTAACTTCAGTATATTGCGAGAGGGATGCACAGAAGCCCCTTGACACAGCCTGGTTAACCACAGTGAAAGGAGTGCACAGACTATGATAAGTTACAAATGCAAAGCTGCTTTTCTATTTTAGAAAACTGCAGAACTTCTTGGGTTGGCCGGGGGAGGGCGTGGGGGTGGGCAGGGTGCCATCAGTGGCAATGCTACAAAAGCTTTTTCTATCTTTTCAGGCCTTCCACATTTTGGAGGGCAGAACAGTTCTTGTGCTGCCCAGCTGGCCGAGGGAGATGTTATTCCAAACTTCTGGTGGGAAACCTGCAGTGTGTGCAGCCAAAGTATTCGGATGTAGAGAGACTGACCAGGACATTGATTAGTGGAGTGGGCTAGTCAGCTGCCAAGTTGGCCCTGGGAAATACACCCTTCCCTGCAAAGTGACTGCCTAGCTGGGGTTCCTGCTTCAGGAAAAGTTTCTATCAGCACCTGGGATTGGTTCAAAATTCACGAGGGAATCAACAGGACGCTCCATTAACTTCCACATGGCTTAGCCTTCTTATGGCTGCATGCAAACACACAGAACTCCACAATCTTCCTCCTCCCCGCCCCAGTTGTAATTGGGACAAATGATTTTGTCACCTGTGGACAGCATGGACTTGATTTGTGAATGGAACCCATTTCCACCTCCCGCACCCGCACCCATTTCACTGTTTCCAGGCAGCTCGACAGACCATTGAGTGATTACAGAGCAGCATACTTACAGGCATGGCAATGTAAGGCCATTGCTTTTAAGAAACAACAAACGCCCTCGCACAAATCTGTGCCTTTCCAGTAACAAGACACTTTCAAGGTGTTCTTTACTGTATGCATTTCCCAGTTGCCATTTTGAACTCCACATGCTGGGTGGGAGGTGAAAGGGGAACACCAAGGTGCTGGCATACAATCCGCCATTAGCAGATACATGCTGCTAGCCAGGGCATCCCGTAACGTTTGTATTGGTTCATAGAATGGAAATCCCTTCCATTACTGTATTAATAAACATTCCAATGGAGCCAGAAACTTAGTGGGCTCAGGAGCAGCTTCTGTCCCGTCTGTATCTGCTGCAGACTTCACAGTGGGCCATTCCTCAGGGGGTGCATGGATTCAGAGTGTGCTGCTCCTCTCCAAAGCCTCCTCTGGGATCAGTTCAGCGACCGAGTGACTTCATTATCCTCCCTCGGCACCCGCTGCTAGCTCCCATCAGTCCCCATGCTGGATTCTGGGGCCAGCAGGACACCATCCCTCTGAACCAAGTCATTGTGCACCACCATTGTCTCCATGCTGGGTGCAGTGCCCAGCACCCAATCAAACTCCTTATAAAACGGGCATGATGTCAGCAAGTTGCCCCAGGTGTGGTTCTAGAACATAAGAATGGCTATACTGGATCAGACCAAAGGTCCATTAGCCCAGGATCCTGTCTTCCCACAGTGGCCAATGCCAGGTGCCCCAGAGGGAATGAACAGAACAGGCAGTCATCAAGTGATCCATCCCCTGTCGCCCATTCCCACCTTCTGGTCCCTGTTTTTCTGGTACTCAGTCTTGAGCCACTTAATCTGCTCCCTGGACTGGTCTGATATATTTGCAATGCTGGCAGCTTCTTCACTATTTGCTGGTACATCTGATCATTCCAGGTTCTCTTACTGAAGTCCCCTCTTTTGCTGGCCTCACACTACAGATTCACCAAAATCTGGCTGTGCTGCCATGCCCATGAAGCCGCGCACTTGCAAAAGGCTTCTTCTGGTCTGTCTCCACTGCAAACACAGAAGGCTGGTGCATTTGTAGCTTAGTGGTCAGAAGACAATGGAAGAGTTAACGCTGACTCACTGAGCTGCTGCAGTACACCAAGAGGGCTGCTTCTGTTTTCAGTGGACTGGAGATTCTTAGGATAGAGGGGACAAAGGAAATTGCCCCATGGGATTGTGGGATACTTTTGGTCAAGGGGGTGCTATGTCTACACTGTAAAGCAACAGGGCTTGAACCCTGGGTCACTTCTCAACTTGGGCCCGGACCCCGCAGAGTCCTAGGACCCTAGGTCTGAGCCGAAGTCTGAGGGAACTGTGTTTAGACAAACGTGAGGTCTGGGCTCAAGCCTGAGTCTAAGCCCAGGCTTACAGGACAGTGTAGACAAACCCAAAGTTTCCTCTTCTCAGGTACGTTCTCTATTCTTCAGATCATCCTAGTAGCCCTTCTCTGCACCTGTTCCAATTTGAATTCAAATTTCTTAAACATGGGAGACCAGAACTGTACACACTATTCCAGATGAGGGTTCATAAGTTCCTTGTATAATGGTAAGAACACTTTCCTATCTCTCCTGGAAGCACCTCGCCTGATGACTCCTGAGCTAGCATTAGCCTTTTTCACAGTTGCATCACACTGGCAGCTCATAGTCATCCTATGACAGACCCAGATCTTTCTCCTCCTCTGTTGCTTCCAACAGACATGTCCCCATCTTATAGCAAAACTTCTTGTTGTCAGTCCCTCGGTGCGGGACCTTGCACTTTGCACTATTAAATTTCATCCCATTTCTATTACTCCAGTTTTCTAGGTGCCCCAGATCTTTTTGTATGATACTCCAGTCCTCCTCTGTATTGACAATACCTCCTGTGGTGGCCAGGAGTCCTCCTGAGTCCCTACCAGACCACGATTTGGGTTACTTACAGAGTCCTTCCCCTGGTTGTGGCAAACAAGGGCTTCGCCAAACAACCAAAGGTTCTTTTCCCTCTCCCTCCGCTGGGAGATGGGGAATCAGAGTAAAAGAAAAGGGCAAAGGTGGTCAGCCTCTTAGGCAATCTTTTGGGTCACCCTTTTGGGGTTCATCTTACCAGCAGGTTCTAATATCCTTGCTCAGGATTAAGGTCTGCCTGCAGCCCATCTTTGTGGTAACCCCCACTGTGCACCAGGTCCATACGGTCTCAGGGGTGGCAAAGTCTGTAACTGTCTTCCTGTTTGCTGATCTGTCACTGTAGCCAGCAGTCTGTGAGGCACAACCATCTGCTCCTCGTCACTGCCCCTCCCTGTGGGGGATTTTCCCTTTCTAAGCTTCCTCCCTCCAGGCAGAACAAGCCTTATAGGTGTGTCTGGTTAGTGCTGGCTGAGCCCAGAAGAGTTCGTTAGCTTCCTATCTACTCTAGTGAGGGCATGCCCCTCTCACCTCCCAATTTTGTGTCTTGCACAGATTGTGTTAGCACACTCCCACTTTTGATGCCAAGGTCACTAATGAAAATGCTAAAAAAGATTGGTCCCACTTCTCCAAACCTTCCTTGGCTGAAACGGAATTATCCCACAGAACCTCAGTTTGCAACGAGCCCCTCCCTTGTCCCCAGATCCTTGCTCTGTACCACTGTATGCTGAGGAACCTGTATCAGAAGGAGAGAGAATCTTCTATCTGCAGAAATTAGCCTAGGATAGGATAAAAATATAATCAGAAGAGGTGAGAACTTAATCTTCTATGAAGTGGTGGTTCCACTGAGCACAAGTTGTGTCCCCGAGAACATTCTCACCATTTGCCAGAACTACCACATAGGGAGATGAAGAGCATTGGCAGTTAGCGTCAACTAGATCCACTAACAGTAGGTCCAGGACATGTATGTATCCCTGTCTAGCCTATATCTGCAGCAGCATATTGAGACTTTCCCATCCCAAATGGCCTCCTTTGAGAGTGGTTCCACTTTTAAGCCCATAACTCTGAAAGTCCATCCACTTACTGTTTTTGATTGTTGGCTGTAACTTTCCGGGGACAGGTGATGTTCTGTGAAATGTGCCATCATTAAAATCATGCTGTAAGAGAGCACATTGTTTTATTTGAGGTCCCTTCCAACCCTGATATTCTATGATTCTATGATCTAACCAGACTCTGGACATGCAGAGGAGGGGTTTGCCCTACCAGCCTGGCAGTATCCTTGCCTCTTATGTCAGCCTACAGATATAAAACAACAAGAAAGACCCTTGGCCAACCTAGTGGTATTCAGCTGAAGTGGTGGTTTTATTTAAAGATATTTCTTGCATTTCAGGATTGCATGTTACCATAGCCAACACTCAAAGGCTAGAGTGATGGTGAAGCCTTGGGACTAGTAAGGTGAAAAAGAGCAAATGCTGATGCTAACCTATAAAATACAGTATTCGCTGCACAAACCAATGGACTAGTTCTTTGAGATGAGCAGAGTTGTTCTTTTCTGGGCACTTGGTAAGCTGGATGTGTGAATGATTTTTCTTGCTTCTAGTCCCAACTGTAGTCAGAAGAGAGCCTAAGACATAAGCCCTTTTATCAGAGTCCTGGTATAAGGCAGAACCTGTTGACAGAGTAACACTTTGAGGGTATTAAACTTTTATGACACTATTGTGTTTGGGAGCCAATGGTGGAAACCTGCGGAAAAGGCAGAAACCTGTTGAAATTGTTTAGTTAGCTTTATGCATAAATTAATATTCTAAAACATTTTTGCTATGACATTTTTATAACTGTATTTAAAAGTGCAAGCAAGTTTATAAAAACCAAAACAAGAAATTGACATTTTGCTAATATTACACTGTATGCATAATATATTGTATTTGGGCTGTACCTGAACCCCGAGCTACTCCACGGCGTAGAAGCCAGCTTACCAGCTCTGTGCCAGCAGGGCTTTCCCCTTTACTAGGAGACTTCTCTGCCAGCAAGTTATAGCCAGAATCCAGTCTGTTAAATGTAAAAGTGAATTGACTTTGGCTTTGCGTATAATGCTTTGGCGACTGCTTCCTACAAACATCCAGGAAATAAGGTGTTAATCACAAAGTGAATTTTAAACTAGCTCAACTGTGTATTAACACTGGAAGCCATTCGAAAAGTTATATTCTTCCAATAAGAGAAAAGGAAGAATACCATGTGGCCAGTCACAACTCACCTCTCATATTTTCAGTACTGAGCAAATTGTTCATATAGAAACATATTTCACAAAAATCATTTAGTAATTTCAAAACACAAATAAATCTGAGGAAAGCATGACACCGCACAAGCAGAAAGAGGCTGGAGCTGTTAATGAAGTTATTCTCTATGAGTTATTTGCTCAGCTCTGTTCATTTTTTAACAGTATCTGAAAGGTGCTTCCAGGTCACAGGTATCTGATATTGCGAAGAGCAACACTTCATAACAGTTTAGCACAGGAAGTGAACGATACCATCTCCAAGTGAAATGCAAAGATGGAATGCAGTTGTCCTGTCCACAGTGGCATTTGTTCAGAAGACCTGATCTAGGGGTCATTTCTGCAAAAAAAAAAAAAAAAAAAGCCTTTGGTATTTTTACCAATTTTTACCAAAGGTGGTACCTTCAACAGCACAGTGCCTCTTAGTGCCATGCTTGGTCATTGGTTCCGTACTTAAACTCCCTGGATTTGCTTTGTGAATCTCCTATCCAAGTTCTGAGGAGGACTAATCTCTTGTGAGATTGGATACTGACACTATGTACTGCTGCCTAAACCTGGGGGTTGCTGAAATATTTGGTACTCAAACATTTCCAGAAGTGCCCATTAGTGCTGCCATATTGAGATATCATATTGGGGGATGGGGATGGCACAGATTGATCGGAAAGGTAGAATCTGGTAAAGCCGTGAAAAAGACAGGACTCATTGAATAGGTCTGTTGTTAGTGGGGTCCCACCAGGATTGCTTCTTGGCCCTACGCTATTTAATATTTTTATTAATGAAAACATAAAATCTTCACTGATAAAGTTTGCAGCTGACACAAAAATTGGGGGAGTGTAAATAATGAAGAGGAAATGTCATCGACAGAGAGTGATTTGGATCACTTGGTAAGCTAGATGCAAACAATATGTGTTTTAAAACGGCTAAATGTAAATGTATACATCTAGGAACAAAGACTGTAAGCTATACTTACAGGATGAGGGACTCTGTCCTGGGAAGCAGTGACCCTGAAAAAGATTTGGGGGTCATGGTGGATAATCAGCTGAACATGAGCTCCCAGTGTGACACTGGCTAAGAGTGCTAACGAGATCCTGAAATGCATAAAAAGGGAAATCTCGAGTAGAAATAAAGAGGGTTTTTTTACCTCTGTATTTGGCACTGGTTGGACCACTGATGAGAGTAAGTAACAATTTATGAAGGGTTGTGGTGGATTCTCCATCACTGACAATTTTGAAATCCAGATAGGATATTTTTCCAAAAGACCTGCTCTGGGAATTATTGTGGGGCAGGTCTCTGCCCTGTGTTACACAGGAGGTCAGACTAGATGATCACAATGATCCCTTCTGGTTTTGAAATCTACAAATCTATGAATTATATCTGTTTTATGCTGACAGTACTATTCAATCTCATCTCAGTATTTAAAGGGGGCTCCTTAGCTTCTGTCTTTTGCTCACTTTTCTTTTCATTCTATATTTTAGAGGATGAAAAGCAAATTTGGTGCTCTTGTAATATCTTTACTATTGAGTTCAATGTGTTATGTCTACCCCTACTTATCTCTCCTATTTAAATTATACAGTCTCTGAAGACCTAAATATTTTTCGCCTGGCACCAAATCTGGCTGAAACAACTTAGTACGGAAGACACTTTTATGGCTCCTTGTCTTACATTGCTCTTGTAGAATAACAATGAGGGTGTAAAGACCAACCTGTTTTCTGATTTATAAGGCACTCTGAGGTCTCCATTGTATTTTAAGTCCTGAACAGCAAGAAATTATCATAAATCATTGCCCAAAAAATCTCCAAAGACTTATTGTTAATGAGGGAGAAAAGGAGCTGCTCCAGGTTACTTCTGGAATGATGTTTGTCATGCTGACATGCTGTTCTAATAGAAATCCGGCGATGTCTCATGGAGAAATCTCCATCAGTCTCACTGGTTGCATAATGTCCCACTGCTTTACAGTAGACACACGTGGTGCAATAGCAAGGAGGCTGTGTCACATTTGCAAATCCAGGACTCCGACCCCAGCAACAATTGCAGTTGGTTAGTTTGCAAGCCTGCTTTTCCCCACGGGATCTTTAACATGCTGACTTGGCCCTACAGCTTTCCGCAACACTCTTCCAAAATATGTGTTGATATTTGAGGGGAATACGGCTGGCTGCAGAGCCAAGAGCAGGTTTGCCATGTGGAGTCTCCTTTGCCTCACCATGTAAACTACATGTATACATCTCAGTGCCCACAGAACATCTGATACATAGGTACCAATACCCTCTGCTGGGTGGAATATGCTAGGGCTGCTCACGTGCACGGATTCCTCTTCTGGCTGAGCTTGCTTACAGCTTACAGGTGTGTTATCTTCGAGTGGTTAAGCTGAAGGCTATGAGTTCTAGTCCTGACGTTACATCTGTTTAGCTGGCTGATAACGCTCTAAGTCAGCAGGGCAGAGAAAGCAGCAAGGCAAACACTTCCTGCATTCCCCCTCCTACTGATTTGGTGCAAACTGCACTTGCGGGGAATGTCACCCCTAATCCTTCCTGCAACCTGCAAACCTGTCAGACACCATACAGCTAGTCAGAGAGCATGCAGTGAGTGGCTTCCGGAATGGCTTCCGCTTTCTCCCTCTTTCCCTTCTTCTTTCCTATCACTTGTGCAGTGGTTTTGTCACCGTGGCCATATGGTAGGGTTGCCAGGTGTCCAGTTTTTGACTGGAATGCCCAGTTGAAAAGGGACACTGGGGGCTTTGGTCAGCACCACTGACTGGGCCATTAAAGGTCTGGTTGGCATGGCGCTGGCAGCCTCGCTGCCTGGCTCTGCACGGCTCCCGGGAAGCTGCTGGCATTTTTCTCTGGCTCCTAGGTGGAGAGGCGGCCACAGGAGCTCTGCACGCGGTCGCTGCACTGAGCGCCAGCTCCCATTGGTCAGGAACCGCGGCCAATGGGAGCTGTGGGGGCGGTGTCAGCAGGCAGGAGCAGTGCCCAGAGCCACCTGGCTGCACCTCCGCCTAGAAGCCAGAGGGAGATGTTGCTGCCCCCGGGAGCCACCTGAGGTGAGCACCGCCCAGAATCCACACCCTGCACCCCAACTCCCTGCCTCAGGCCTGAGCCTCCTCCCATACCCAAACTCCCTCTCGGACCCTGCACCCCCTCCCACACCCCAAACCCCTGCACCATCCCTGAGCCTCCTCCCATACTCAAAACTCCCTCTCGGAGCCAGCACCCTGCAACCCGTCCTGCACCCCAACCCCCTTCCCCAGCCCAAAGCCCCCTCCAACACAGTGAACCCCACATTTCTGGCCCCACTGCAAAGCCCGTACCCCCTCCCACGCTCCAACCCCCTGCCCCAGCTCTGAGCCCCCTTCCGCACCCAAACTCTCTCCCAGAGCCTGCACCCAACAACCTGCCCCGGCTCTGAGCCCCCTCCTGCACCTACGGTTGCCAACTTTCTAATTGCACAAAAATGAACACCGTTACCCCACCCTGCCCCACCCCTGCCTACAGGCCCCACCCCTTCTCTGAGGCCCCGCCCCTACTCACTCCATCCCTTCTCCCTCCATTGCTCACTGTCCCCCACCGTCACTCACTTTCACTGGGCCAGGACAGGGGATTGGGGTGCAGGCTCCGGCTGCGGGGGGGGGTGAGCTCTGGGGTGGGGCAGGGGATGAGGGGTTTGGGATGCAGGAGGGGGCTCAGGGCTGGGCCTGGGGTGTGGGAGTCGGTGTGGGATCCAGGCTCCTGGAGGCAGCTTGGGTGTTGGAGAGGGCTCAAGGACTCCACTTGCTGCCCCTGCCCCAAACACCAGCTCCGCAGCTCCCATTGGCCAGGAACCTCTGTCAGTGGGAGATGCGGGGACAGGATGTACCTGGGAGCCAAGCCAGACATGCCAGCCACTTCCAGGAGCTGCGCAGGGTCAGGGCAGGCAGGGAACCTGCCTTAGCCCCACTGCGCCACTGACTGGGAGCTGAATGAGGTAAGCGCCGCCTGGCTGGAGCCCACAGCCCGAATCTCCTCCTGCACCCCAACCCCTTGCCCCAGCACTGAGCCCCCTCCCACATCCCAATTCCCTCGTGGAGCCTGGAATCCCTCCCACACACCAACCCTGAGCCCCTTCCCACATCCAAACTCCCTCCTGGAGACCGCATCCTGTCCCACACCCCAACCCCTCGGCCCCAACCACCAGCCCGGACCCTACACCCTGCACCCTCTCCTGCACCCAACCCCAGCCCTGAGCCCACTCCCAGATCCAAACTCCCTCCTGGAGACCGCATCCTCTCCAACACCCCAACCCCCTGCCCCAGCCTGGAGCCTCCTCCCACACTCCGAACCCCTTGGCCGCAAGCACCAGCCCCTCCTTCACCCCATACCCCTCATCTCTGGCCCCACCCCAGAGCCCACACCCCGAGCTGGAGCCCTCACCCCCTCTCGCATCCCAACCTTCTGCCCCAGCCCGGTGAAAAGAAGTGAGTGAACAATGGTAGGGGAGAGCGAGCTACAGAGGGAGGAGGGATGGAGTGGGCAGGGCCTCAGAGAAGGGGTGGAGCAGGGGTGGATCAAGGGTGTTTGGTTTTCTGCAGATAGAAAGATGGCAATCCTACCATATGGGTCTGTCATTGTTTAAGCAGATCTCCCCGTTTAACTTATTGGGCCGTTCTGATTTAAACCACTACATTCTAAGGCCTGTTATTTATTATCATGAATGGACTTTAAGAAAACCAAGACAGTTCTGTTTGGAACCCACCCCCAGCTCCGGCCTCCTTCCCCTCCCCACACAAATACAGATTTCAGCAGGAGGCTTTAGATTTGGGGACTATTTAACTAGTTTAGGCCCAAAATTGAACTTCTGTCAAAAAAAATGGTTTTGCTCTGAGTTGCATTATCAGTAAGGTTAAGATTCTGTCATAGGGAACCAAGGGGGCTGACCCAACCCCAGCTACTGCTCTTGTGGTCTGGGGACCACTGCTCCGGTGGGCCTGGGGCTGGCTGCCGGTCAGCTGTTCTGGTGGCCCCAGGGCTAACAGCTGCTCCAACCCTGCCACAGAGCAAACCATGGAGGTCTCGGAAAGTCCTGGAATCTGTGGTTTCCGTGACCTCCATAACAGAATCGTATCCTTGATGATCAGAATTTCCATAGACCGTTATGCTGTGGTGATGGGGCATGAGAACATGACTTATACTGACTAGAAACAAAAGGGGAAACATTTTTCATCTTCCATGCTGGGAAAAGTGCAAAGTTCGTACAGTTTGACTAACTTGGGCCCTGATTCAGGGAGGCACTTAAGCACATGTGTAAAGTGACCTGATATACCAAGGTATTTAATCTCGACGCACCAAATTCAATTGCTTTCAGGGGGACCACTCACATGCTTATAGCTAGGCATATGCTTTGGTGCTTGCTGAATTCAGGCTTTAGGACCAGGGTAGCTGGTCCCAGTGGAGGGCCTAATCCCAGAGCAGGTGAGTCCAAGCCAGCCAATTAAAGGGGGCTGGCCTACACCTGGGCCTATGTAGGGCTGCTAGAGATGGACTGAAACAGGCTGTGCCCTGGGAAGGGAAAGCCACACTGGAGAGGAGTTCGTGCCCATAGAGGGTCCCTAGAGCAAGGGGCCAGGGGCTCAGAGAAGCTGCTCTGGGGCTGCCAATCCAGGAAGGCAGCAATGCTGACTGAAAGAGGGCGGCTGCTAGGCGCAGGAGTGCCAGAGACCCTGGGGAGGGGTGGCCCTGAGGCTAAGGAAGAAGGTAAGAGGGTTTTTCTGTTTGTTTGCCAACCTTGGCAAGGGTTAAGAAAAGAAAGCTGGGCATGGCAGCACGTGTTTTGGGGCCGGGGAGACCCTACGGCCGGGCCTTTATGCTGCAATGAGCCCTGTAAGTCAGGTAAGGGTGACTGCAGCATCCCTCTCACCGTCCACTGCAGACAAGAGCTAGAAATAGGCTCCTTTTGTCAAACGAGGACAGCGTAAAAGTTAACCCTGAAATCTAGAGTCCGATAAACACCCTAGTGACAAGTAAAATGGGTTTTGTTGTCTGTCTTTTTGTCGTGCTGCTGAAGCGATAATCTCTAATGAAGTTAACACTGCCATCTCTCTGCTGCCAACCGCCTCGCAGCAGTGGGATGTTAGCTGACCTGAGGTGAAGCCAAGGGTAGCTAATTGGCCATTAGCAGGCATTATCAAATTAGGATTATAATCCATTTTGACCTAAGAAGTAAAATGTTTCAAATTGTCTGCTTACTTAATTGCATCTTCAGAATTTGGCAGGAAATTAACATGAGCGATAATGTCTTGGAATTGACTGATCACATTGCTGTGCATTTCTGCTTAGTGAGCTATTACAGGCCCCTCCCTCCGTGGCCCGCTCCTGGAGAAGTCCAGGCTCTGTCTGTTTGCCAATGTTTGTAAACTGCACTGAAATCCTGGGGCAAAAGGGGCCTGATCTTGAGGTGCTGTGTCACCTTATTTCCTGCTGATCTCACTGATGGGGCCATATCTATATGGCAATAAAACACCCACAGCTGGCCCAAGCCCCAACATCTACATTGCTCTTTTGTAGCCCTGCAGCCTGAGATCCATGAGCCCACATCAGCTGACCTGGACCAGCCACGGATGTTTTATTGCATTGTAGACATACCCCAAGAGCCGAGGATGCATAGAACTGTGCAGGATCAGGCCCTGAGAAAGAGAATGAGAGAGAGATGTCACCTCCTTTATGGATACCTTGGGCTTTTATGACTTCATCACCACAGTGTCGGAGCACCTACCACATATTGAAAAATAGAAACTGCAATTACAATCTCCCTCATCTTTCCCGGGCTGTCGGAGAAACATGCTGATTCATTGACAGTGTTTTGTTTTTATGGGGTTGCATGGGAATGGATATGGGAAACAGATGCTTAATCTCTGATGGCAGACTAAGTAAAACATACAAATAATAACATAGATGCTGTCGTAGGAAGAGGGCCTGAGACATAAGCCCTTGTAGCAAAGGCCTCGCTGGGCTAAAGTAGTGGTCAAACCTTTGCTGATATCAAGCAAAGTCAGGCTGTGAGCTAGAAGCCAGCCCTGCTCACAGAGTCTGCCAAGAACAGGGCTGATATTGCAGAAACACGTTCCTAAGAGATGCTGGGCACAGAGCACTCGTACAAACACATTCCAGAAGGGTGGTACCAGAACACCTCGATACCAACACATTCCCTAAAGAGAACAGGAACACGCTGACCCATCCTAAAAATAAGGTCAGAATGACAGTGTGATGGATAGAGATGTACAAGGTGATGGGTGGTAACTGGCTACCTCAGAGGGTGTCAGCTAACTATCTCAGAGGGGCAGGAAGTAACTTGTTTGTATTGATGCATAAAATCGAGTCTCAGAGCGAGTGTCTCTGTCTGGCCGAGGGGAGAATGGAAAGTCCCGCCATTCACTGAGCCAGTCCATTGTTACGGGCGTACATGTATTAGTCGTTCAGTAGAGTCTGCGGGATACTAGTACTGTGCTTCATCGACACTAAACCTGGCTGGGTGCCTTCGTCCCTTAACGGATCTTGTGGTCATTGGGCAGTTCACTCAAGGTCTGCTGTGCCAGCTGTCTGTGCAGGGCTTGGACAGCACACAGGGAGAACACACACATGCAGCCAAACCTCTAACGACACTGATAACCCACGACCACTGATCTAGTAAGTAAGTGAGCTGTCCTCTGTAGGAATTGCGATCTAATATAACAGAAAACCACAAGCTAGGGAACCCCCTTATCCACTCCATGCAAATCCCCACAGACTTTGATGAAATTTGTAATCTCAGTAAAAGATTTAAGGGTGGCAAGTTTGCAACAGAAAAGCTTCAAAAACAGACTCCAAGGAGAAACTGCTGAGCTTGAATTAATATGCAAACTAGATCCCATTAACTTGGGTTTGAATAGAGACTGGGAGTGGCTGGGTCATTACACATATTGAATCTATTTCCCCATGTTAAGTATCCTCACACCTTCTTGTCAACTGTCTAAATGGGCCAGCTTGATTATCATGACAAAATTTTTTTTCTCCTGCTGATAATAGCTCATCTTAACTGATTAGCCTCTCAGTTTGTATGGTAACTTCCAACTTATCTGTATGTATATATCTATATCTATATATCTCTTACTATATGTTCCATTCTATGCATCCGATGAAGTGGGCTATAGCCCACAAAAGCTTATGCTCTAATAAATTTGTTAGTCTCTAAGGTGCCACAAGTCCTCCTGTTCTTCTAGCAAAATTAAGAGATGAAATGGGGTCCACTGCAGTGCAACCACCACCTTACTATAAAAGCCAGGTTCCAGTTAAACTTAAACTAAAACCTAGACTGGTGCCGGTCAAAACGGCAAAAATAAGTACACAGAAGGCAGAAGTAGCAAACCGTACTTTCACTGAATTGACAAATCAGACAAAGGCAAAAATGGAACAGTTCACAGAGCACATTAGGAGATGGGCGCTGCGACTCAATCACAGGGGAGTGAATAAAAAAGAACTTCAAAGTGAAAAACCAACACTGAGCAGGTTAACACCTAGAGTTGATGCATTAACACATGGGGTTGCCCCAAAACAGTTAACTTCAGCTAAAAAGGGCACTCCTGCAATCTTTTGGCATGCAGACAAAAGCAACAGACCGGGGGGGGGGGGGGGGGGGAACAAATTCAGGTTTTACAAGAGGAGGTAACTACCTCCACTTTCCTCTCAAAGCCAAGATAAAATCAGGGGTGCGGGTTCCCAACAGTGCAGGTTCCCAACTGCTTTGAGCCACAGAACCACACTTCTCCCTCAGAGCTAAAAATAGAACCTTCTTTCTAAAATATTTTTACATACCAGTTACATTTTCCTCTATAGCCTTTCTCAGTTTGCTCAATTCGCTGCTGCTGCTGCTGCTTGTACCTTAAGATACCTTGATAGAGTTAATCTTTCTTGGCTCAGATCTCCCTACCTCCCTAGGCTGCTCTTTACTCCCCCGCCTCTGTTCACTTCTGCTCTTTCTCTTTGTTTTAAAAGTGAAAGTTTTTACAGAAACCTCCAAAAGATCAAGCAATTGAAAACAAAGCAAAACAACAAACAAGGAGAAAAGATAAAAACTTTACTTTAAATAAGCCCAGTATGTTAATTATTTTAACCCTTCAGGAATGCAACAGCTGGGATTACTCCTAACTTTCTTGAAGATATGGTTGCCAAGCAACAGATATGCAGACTCTGCTTCTAATCCTAACCACTGAGTAATGTTTGAAACATGGGCTTTTCTTATTTCCATAGAGCAGTTTTAAAATAGAGTTTAATATAAAGAACTGGAAAATGCCTTAAGTTACTAAATTGATACAACAAATTTGGACAATATTAATATGAATTTTTATCAATTTTTATTAAAAAGTTTTAAATAAGGTAATAACTTGCTTATTTAAATGTTTAACCCTTTTTTTAAAAAAAATTATTTTTGTTTTCCTTGTTTTGTGTAGTAATAAATAGCATTCTGGAGCCATTTGCTCTTAATTGTAGGTTTGTCCTGTGGTGCATGCTGTGTGTGTGACATCACTATTGTTTTATTATTTTTATTTTGTTGCAACAAAAGTAAATGTTATACCCTTTTTTTAAAAAAAGAGGTACCACATTATTTTAATATTATGGTTGGGGCATAACCATCATAATGTTATTAATTCCTACTTATTTATTTTTTGCCAAGTTCAAAAGGGCCTCAGTTATAAATCTATGTGCATATATTTCTGCCTCAACAAATAATGCAATTGGAAACAAAAAGAATTCTCTTTTATTAATCACAGTTTCATTTTTTGTTTTATTTTTAATTTATTTTTTATTCAAAATAAAAAAGGAGTGGAAACCTCAACATTAAGGTGAAGGAAATATTAACAAAACGTCACTTTCTTCTTGGGTTTTTATAAACTTGTTTGCCCTCTTAAATACAGTTATAATAATGTTACAGCAAAAATGTTTAAAACCAGCAATTTATGCATAAAACTAACCAAACAATTTCAACAGGTTTCCACCTTTGTCTCATAAACACAGCAAAGTATCATGAAAATGTAATACCCTCAAAGTGTTTGCACAGACTTGCATTTAAAATTTATTTTGGTTTAATTTTATACACTTTTCTTTTATGTTATGTTAAAAGGAAGAAGTGGTTGTTAACATTTGTTCTTCTAAACAGTTAAAAGTAGAATTGGTTTCACAAGCAAATTAACTCCAAAAAGCTTGGTAAAAATTCTGTTATTAACTCTTTTGCTAAAACAGAGTGCTAAGCAGGGGAAAACAATACACCATATCATAGAAGATAGTGAGCGTCTATTTTAGCAGTTAAGCATTACGTTTAGTATAAAATATTAATAAGGCACCTCACGTTAAATGAATGTCTACACAACAATTGCAAAAGGATAGCTTGTGTTATAAAAGACTTGGTCCCTATTACATTGTAAACACATGAAGTTACTCTGTGTATTAAATTTCGGTTACTAAAAACAAGAAAACTTTATTGTGTTCACTAATTTAAGCTGTTTAAGGTTGCACTCCACAAACCAAGGACACCGGAAGATATCACACCACAAAGACACCGGAAGATATCAGTATACAGTGAAGGAACCCCCAAGCACCAAGAAAAGAAAAATGAAGTGCTTTATAAATAAGAGACTGGTTAAATACACCTCAATCTACCCTATGTGGACAATTAAGTTGGCAAATCAGCTAGAAATCACTGTCAGTGAAACTTGGCTACTATGTAAAAGCAACTGTATTATTGCTGTACATCATTTACAGTGTGCGTAACCTTGCTAGCCAACACACAGGTAAAAATCAACAAACAAATGGCAGCAAACAACATGAGTTCGTTGGGGGTTGGTCTTGCTTTGAGCAAGGGATTGGACTAGATGACCTCCTGCAGTCCCTTGTAACATTGAGAACCCTGAGATTCTATGATTCTTTGCTTCTAAGGCAAGGAAAAAACAAATTGGTAAAGAAATTAAGTTACCCAGTAACTACAAATTGGGTAAACAAATTCCCTGGTAATACCAGTCACACTTTGGGGTCAGTGATGCTGCATCCTAAGTAGGTCACATGTTATTCAAAACAATCTTGTTCAGTGTCTGGGTACCAACACTAAATCCTGACACAGCAATATTTGATAAATTGGTTACTGTCCATTCAACAGGTTATCTGAAAAACAGCATCCATAAGAAACAACTGGATCTATGTCAGCTACTGGTGTAT
Organism: Natator depressus; assembly: GCF_965152275.1. NCBI lineage: Eukaryota > Metazoa > Chordata > Testudines > Cheloniidae > Natator > Natator depressus. The sequence goes on from NC_134255.1 coordinate 1,167,945, forward strand.
CACAGAGCAATGCAACCCATGGAACAGAGAAGCTAGCCGTTCCTGTTTCCTGCCCAGTAAAGTTTACCAAAGGGTGATAACCAGCAGTAAGGGTAACCTATAACGTGGATGGATAGTACTGTGTAGTAACTAATTACAAGACATTTATAGATAAAGGTCTCATTTGTAATGTCACTACTCGAAATTTCTGTTTTACTTCTCACATACATCGCACCGTGGGACACGCTGTAATAATGCCTATCCCAGTATTTCAGAACACAGCCTGCTACCAACAATAACACAGGTGGTAACTGTAATTGCCCTAACAGGAATGTGCTGCTATCTGCAGTACCACAAAGGCCAAATTGCACCACCCAGACTGGAAAAGGATTGTTCTGCTTGGATATAAAGGGCAGTCATGTGTGCACATACATACTATGCTTATATACCCCTACGTAACATACAAATATAGACACCAAATCCATATTATCCATAGATATTAATTATCTGGAAGTGCCCCCAACGCTCAATCATAAAACTACATTCCTCAGTCATGGTCCCGGAGCTAACATTCCCAAGTCCACCGTAAGGGAGTAAATACAATTGAAAAATAAAATCTGTCCATCAGTCATATGAGGGAACGTGCAGACTAAGGGGCAGATGGGGCATGACTGTGTGGATGGTAAAGTGAGGTGACCAAATAACAGTGTTTAGCCGCCAGCTCATCTTCAGTCCATGCATTATGCTTTTCCGGAATGATAGGTAAACATCCTTCCCATAAAAAGACAGAAAGTGGGGAAATGTATTAGGAAGAGAGCCTGAGACATAAGTCCTTGTATCAGAGGTCTGGTATGAGGCATGAGGCCTGGGTTAATGTAGTGGTCAAAACTTTGCTGATATCAAGCAAAATCAGACTGTGAGCTAGAGGCAGGCCCTGCTCACAGAATCTGGCAAGAACAGGGCTGATATTCATAGAATCATAGAATCTCAGGGTTGGAAGAGACCTCAGGAGGTCATCTAGTCCAACCCCCTGCTCAAAGCAGGACCAATCCCCAACTAAATCATCCCAGCCAGGGCTTTGTCAAGCCAGGTCTAAGGATGGAGATTCCACCACCTCCCTAGGTAACCCATTCCAGTGCTTCACCACCCTCCTAGTGAAATAGTGTTTCCTAATATACAACCTAGACCTCCCCCACTGCAACTTGAGACCATTACTCCTTGTTCTGTCATCTGCCACCACTGACAACAGCCGAGCTCCATCCTCCTTGGAACCCCCCTTCAGGTAATTGAAGGCTGCTAACAAATCCCCCCTCACTCTTCTCTTCTGCAGAGTAAATAAGACCAGTTCCCTCAGCCTCTCCTCATAAGTTATGTGCCCAGACCCCTAATCATTTTCGTTGCCCTCCGCTGGACTCTCTCCAATTTGTCCATATCATTTCTGTAGTGGGGGGCCCAAAACTGGATGCAATACTCCAGGTGTGGCCTCACCAGTGCTGAATAGAGGCGAATAAACACTTCCTGTGATCTGCTGGCAATGCTCCTACTAATGCAGCCCAATATGCCGTTAGCCTTCTTGATAACAAGGCATTGTTCATTCATATCCATCTTCTCATCCACTGTAATCCCCAGGTCCTTTTCAGCAGAACTGCCGCTTAGCCAGTTGGTCCCCAGCCTGTAGCGGTGCATGGGATTTTTCCGCCCTAAATGCAGGACTCTGCACTTGTCCTTGTTGAACCTCACCAGATTTCTTTTGGCCCAATCCTCCAATTTGTCTAGGTCACTCTGGACCCTATCCCTACCCTCCAGCGTATCTACCTCTCCTCCCAGCTTAGTGTCACCCGCAAACTTGCTGAGGGTGCAATCCATCCCATCATCCAGACCATTAATGAAAATGTTGAACAAAACCAGCCCCAAGACCGACCCCGGGGGCTCTCCGCTTGATACCGGCTGCCAACTAGACATCAAGCCATTGATCACTACCCGTTGAGCCTGATGATCTAGCCAACTTTCTATTCACCTTATAGTCCATTCATCCAGCCCATACTTCTTTAACTTGCTGGCAAGAATACTGTGGGAGACAGTATCAGAAGCTTTGCTAAAGTCAAGTTATATCACATCCACCACTTTCCCCATATCCACAGAGCCAGTTATCTCATCAGAGAAGGCAATCAAGTTGGTCAGGCATGACTTGCCCTTGGGCAGAGGTGAAAGTAAGCCAGTACGGTATGGCGTACTGGCAAGAGCCAGTACACTGTCCCGGACAGGACCCGCTTCCCCAGGCTGGTGATTTAAAGGGCCCAGGGCTCCCTGCAGCAGCCGGAGCCCTGGGCCCTTTCAATCACCTCCCGAGCCCCGCTGCCGGAGCCCTGGGGTAGCGGCGGCAGGGCTCTGTTGGCGATTTAAAGGGTCTGGAGCTCCACTGTGGTAGCGGCAGCTGGAGCTCCAGGCCCTTTAAATCATCCCTGATACCCGGGGTTCCCAGCCGCCTCTGCAGCTGGTAGCTCCGGGGCCTTTAAATCTTGATTTAAAGAGCCCGGGTATTTAAAGGCTCTGCCTCTTCCAGTTGAGGCCATGCCCCCTGCTCAGGACTCCGTGGTACCGATAGGTCCTTTAAGTTACTTTCACCCCTGCCCTTGGGGAATCCCTGTTAACTATTCCTGATCACCTTCCTCTCTTCCAAGTGCTTCAAAATGGATTCCTTGAGGACCTGCGCCAGGATTTTTCTGGGGACAGAGGTGAGGCTGAAAGGTCTGTAGTTCCCTGGATTCTCCTTCTTCCCTTTTTAAAAGTTGGGCACTATATTTGCCTTTTTCCAATTGCCCGGGACCTCCCCTGATTGCCACGAGTTTTCAAAGATCATGGCCAATGGCTCTGCAATCACATCAGCCAACTCCCTCAGCACCCTTGGATGCATTGTAATCCAGCCCCATGAACTTGTGCACGTCCAGCTTTTCTAAATAGTTCTTAACCTGTTCTTCCATCACAGAGAGCTGGTCACCTCCTCCCCGTACTGTGCTGCCCAGTGCAGTAGTCTGGGAGCTGACCTTGTCTGTGAAGACCGAGACAAAAAAAGCATTGAGTACTTCAGCTTTTTCCACATCCTCTGTCACTAGGTTGCCTCCCTCATTCAGTAAGGGGCCCACACTTTCCCTGACCTTCTTCTTGTTGCTAACGTACCTGTAGAAACCCTTCTTGTTACCCTGCATATCCCTTGCTAGCTGCAACTCCAATTGTGCTTTGGCCTTCCTGATTCCATTCCTGCATGCTTGAGCAATATCTTTATACTCCTCCCTAGTCATCTGACCAAGTTTCCACTTCTTGTAAGCTTCCTTTTTCTGTTTAAAATTTCTCTGTTATGCCAATCTGATCATCTGCCATATTTGCTATTCTTTCCACACATCAGTTCCTGTGCCCTCAGTAAGGCTTCTTTAAAACACAGCGAGCTCTCCTGGCTTTCCCCTTCATATTAGCCTCCTAGGGGATCCTGCCCATCAGTTCCCTGAGGAAGCCAAAGTCTGCTTTTCTGAAGTCCAGGGTCCGTATTCTGCTGCTCTCCTTTCTTCCTTTTGTCAGGATCCTGAACTCAACCATCTCATGGTCACTGCTGCCCAGGTTGCCACCCACTTCTACTTCCCCTACCAATTCCTCCCTGTTTGTGAGCAGCAGGTCAAGAGGAGCATGGCCCTAGTTGGTTCCTGCAGCACTTGCACCAGGAAGACGTCCCCAGCACTCTCCAAAAACTTCCTGGATTGTCTGGGCACTGTTGTATTGCTCTCCTAGCAGATATCAGGGTGGTTGAAGTCCCCCATGAGAACCAGGGCCTGTGATCTGGAAACTTCTGTTAGTTTCCTGAAGAAAGCCTTGTCTACCTCCTCCCCCTGGTCTGGTGGTCTGTAGCAGATGCCCACCATGGCATCACCCTTGTTGCTCTCTCCTCTAAACTTAACCCAAAGACTCTTAACAGACTTTTCTCCAGTTTCATACTGGAGCTCTGAGCAATCATACTGCTCCCTTACATACAGCACAACTCCTCCCCCTTTCCTCCCCCGCCTCTCCTTCCTGAACAGTTTCTGCCCATCCATGACAGTGCTCCAGTCATGTGAGTTACCCCACCAAGTCTCTGTTACTCCAATCACAACATAGTTCCTTGACTGTGCCAGGGCTTCCAATTCTTCCTGCTTGTTTCCCAGGCTTCTTGCGTTCATGTACAGGCAACTAAGATAACTAGCCGATTGCCCTGCTTTCTCAGTATGAATCAGGAGGTCTCCCCTGTTGCACCCTCCTCCTTGTGTTTCCTCCTGGTATCCCACTTCCCCAATTACCTCTGGGCTTAGGTCACCATCCCCCAGTGAACCTAGTTTAAAGCCCTCCTCACTAAGTTAGCAAGCCTGCCTGCAAAGATGCTCTTCCCTCTCTTCATTAGGTGGATCCCATCTCTTCCTAGCAATCCTTCTTCCTGGAACAACATCCCATGGTCAAAGGATCCAAAGCCCTCTCTCTGACACCACCACGCATTTACTTCCACATTTCGATGGTCCCTACCTGGGCCTTTTCCTTCAACGGGGAGGATGGATGAGAACACGACTTGCACCTCAAACTCCTTTATCCTTCTTCCCAGAGCCACGTAGTCTGCAGTGACCCACTCAAGGTCATTCTTGACAGTATCATTGGTGCCCACGTGGAGAAGTAGGAAGGGGTAGCGGTATGAGGGCTTGATCAGTCTCTGCAGACACTCTGTCACATCTTGAATTCTAGCTCCAGGCAATCAGCACGCTTCTCGAGTCTCCCGGTCTGATCGGCAGATGGATGACTCCATCCCCCTTAGGAGGGAGTCCCCAATCACCACCACCCATCTCCTTCTCTTGGGAGTGGTGGTCGTGGAACCCCCATCCCTAGGACAATGCATCCCATGCCTTCCAGTCGATGGGGTCTCCTTCTGATCCTTTCCCTCAGATGACTCTTCCAAACCATTCTCCACCATAGTACCTGTGCAGAGATCCTGAAAATGATTCCTTACCTCTATCTGCCTGGGGTTACATGGGTTCTCCTCATTCTTCTTCTGGAGGTCACATGCTGCCAATTTTCTTCCCTGTTCTGCACTGCCCTCTCTGATTCTTCAGCATGCTGTGCCTGCAGTATCAAAAACATATTGCAAAAACACACATTCCTAAGAGATGCTGGGCACAGAGCACTCGTACAAACACATTCCAGAAGGGTGGTACCAGAACACCTCGATACCAACACGTTCCCTAAGAGAACAGGAACACGCTGACCCATCCTAAAGATAAGGTCAGGATGACAGTGTGATGGATAGAGATGTACAAGGTGATGGGTGGTAACCAGCTACCTCAGCGGGTGTCAACTAACTACGTCAGAGGATCAGTACATAACTTATTTGTATCGGGGTATAAAGATGTTTCTCCAAGGGAGTGTCTTTGTCTAGCCTAGGGAGGAATGGAAAGTTCTGCCGTTCACTGAGCTGGTCCACTGTTATGGGCATGCATGTATTAGTAGTCCGGTAGAGTCTGCGGGATACTAGTACCGTGCTTCATCAACAATAAAACTGGCTGGGTGCCTTCCTCCCATAACAGATCCTGTGGTCATTGGGAAGTTCGCTCAAGGTCTGCTGTGCCAGCTGTCTGCACAGAACTGGGACAACACAAAGGGAGAACACACACACAACCAAACATCTTACCACAGATGCTGCTCCTGAATCGATCAGAGGGGTTGCTGTAGAGTCATAAAACGCGCTGCCACTAGAAGGGGGTGGTGTGCATTACTTCCAGCCATACTCCTCTTTTAGGAGAGTTGTCTTTGTGGCATTGTGGGAGGGACAGTTAAGCAAATCTCTCTTTCTCACTCTCTCAGTGTAAATGAGAGGTCCTGTAACCGAAGGAACCAGTGTTTATTTCTCAATTTTTTAAGTATGACAGTCCAGCTACTTGAAATAAAAACACAGACATTTGTTAGGATTTGAAGGCAAGTTTTTTGTAACATTGTCCTCATTAATTCTGTCAGCCGTGCAGTTTCACTCTGCTCTTCAACACTTGCTAAAGATACACTACTTTTCTGGCTCAGTGAAACTTCCCTGCCACTGCCAATAGGCACAAGATAAACACTGCAAAGTCATTCCAATACCCTCATTATTCCCTCTGACCAGGGTGAGCTCCTCTAAAGCAAACCACTCTCCAGAACCTCAGGTGTGTCTGCACTCAGAACGGTACCACAGCAGAGCTGTCCCACGGCAGCTGCCCTGCTGTCGCTCTCCGGCGTAGACACTGCCAATGCAGACGGGAGGGAGTCTCCCATTGCTGTAGATCAACAGTTCTCAAACTGACAGGTTTCAGAGTAACAGCCGTGTTAGTCTGTATTCGTAAAAAGAAAAAAGAAAAGGAGTACTTGTGGCACCTTAGAGACTAACCAGTTTATTTGAGCATGAGCTTTCGTGAGCTACAGCTCACTTCATCGGATGCATAGCATATCGTGGAAACTGCAGAAGACATTATATACACACAGAGACCATGAAACAAAACTTCCTCCCACCCCACTGTCCTGAGCAGGACAGTGGGGTGGGAGGAAGTTTTGTTTCATGGTCTCTGTGTGTATATAATGTCTTCTGCAGTTTCCACGATATGCTATGCATCCGATGAAGTGAGCTGTAGCTCACGAAAGCTCATGCTCAAATAAACTGGTTAGTCTCTAAGGTGCCACAAGTACTCCTTTTCTTTTTTCTTTTTAGTTCTCAAACTGTGGGTCGGGACCCCAAAGTTGCCAAGGCTGGCTTAGAATTGCTGGGGCCCAGGGCTGAAGCCCAAGCCCCACTGCCTGGGGCCGAAGCCAAAGCCTGAGGGCTTCAGCCCTGGGAGGTGGGGCTTAGGTTACAGGCCCCCTGCCTGGGACTGAATCCCTTGGGCTTCAGCTTTGGCCCTCCCGCCCAGAGCAGTGGGGCTTGGGCTTCGGTCCCCCCTCCTGGGGTGATGTAGTCATTTTTGTTGTCAGAAGGGGGTCGCAGTGCAATGAAGTTGGAGAACCCCTGGTGTCAGTAATCCACCTCCCCGAAAGGCGGTGGCTAGGTCAACTTCACACCGTCTACACGGGGGTTAGGTCGGCTTAACTACACCACTCAGGGCTGTGGATTTTTCACACCCGTGAGCAACACAGTTAAGCTGACTTAATTTTCTAGTGCAGGCCAGGCCTTAATGTGGCTTAGATTCAGGCACTGACCAACAGCAGAACTCCTAGACAAGCAGAGTGAAATTCAAGACTTTCCTGAGCAATTTTCAGATACTTCCTTATTTCCAATGGTAGGAACTACAAAGCGACATTGAGGGTCACGTTGGACTGTATGAACAGGAATCCTGGCTTGGTGTTATGGTGTGACAGAGGAAAGAGCCCTTTTTGCGAGGGAGCAGTGATGTACGCTATAGTTCCAGTTCCTATCGTGATCCCTCCGGAGGCAGAATTAAGGCTGACCCTATATGGTCTGAGTGGAGCAGCACCTTACCTGTGCGTTTGCTGGGTTTGTTAGTCGGGTTTGTTTGTTTGTTTTTTCTTCTCACATGAACATTTCTTCCAGGGAGATTTGGAGAGGTTGTAACTGAGCATTTCCTGGATTCCTAACGCTTGAGTCTGGGGGTTTGAAGTCCCACACCAGTCCTGGCCGGGCACAGGGCACTGTTGTAAGGCACCAAGCGCAGCTGCAGCATAATGAAGACTTTGTAAATGAATTTCCTTTTTTAAAAACATGTGACTACCAGGCTGCAGGAGGCTCTGACATCTCTGTCAATGGAGCGGTTTAGCCTTTCGGATACCCAGGCTTTGCAGACAATACTGGAGGTTTCTTTGAGTCTCGGAAAGTTTAATTCTGGGGTCATCCCTGACAGTGTTCCAGAAACAGCCCCCATTGGAGGGAACGGCATACACAACGGCTCCTTAAGAGTCACCATCAAAGGAAAGAGACTAATCACACTGACAGGTTAAAATACCCACTACACTGACACAAAACGAGCCCCAAGTCTGCAGCAGGCCAAGTTCTCTCGACAAACCTTGTAAGGACTGACCCAGCCTTGTGCCCTGGCTCCCCAGCCCAATTTTCTGTATCCCCTGGGTCTTTCTGATCCTTGCCCTCCCTTCAGCCCCTGCCCAACAGATATCCAGCCCCCTCCCCTTACACCCCAGGGACAGTACCAACTTTACTGCTGTAAGCAGAGTCAGGATGAGCTCCACCCTGACATCTGGTGGTGAGGTGTGGCAAGTTGTGGAAAAGAACTTCAGAAGCCGATCTCATTTGCATAGGCACACCCACCCCGCCTAGCATGAGGCCATAGCTGCCCAAATGGTCACTTTGGCTGCTGTGGGATCCCCAGTGTCTCTGTTATTGGGGCAGGAAGAATAAATTGTTATTACCCTGATTATGGGAATCAAGGACAGTGGAACTGCACTTGGCCTTTTGTTATGATGGAGGGACTCGCCATCAACTAAGTAGCACTCGCTAGGCAAGGGACATGGGTTCCAAAACTCTTTGAATTGAGAGAGGGTGGGGGATGGGTATTAATACTTGGTGGCATAGGCCCCCTGGTGAGGGCCTTACATGATCATTGCACTTCCTCCTCTCTCTACTGTGGAATATCAGAGCTAATTTTGATTCCATTAGGAGTCTAGTTACAGGCTGCTGAGCTGAATTCCCTTTAGGCTAATGGTGCATCAGCACTGAGACTCCCCTACTACAAGCTGAAATCACAAAAGAGCTAAACTTACTAAGAGCTGAAATCGCTGAGTGTTGTGTTAAGTAGTGGGGGAGCCTGAAGATATATGGTGGAGCAGTTTGCGGGACGGCGAGCAGAGCGGCTGGTGGAGCAGAGCAGAGCAGTTTGTCAGATGCCTAGAGCAGCTCATGGGGCAGCTGGCAAAGCGGAGCCCCATGGAGAGGTGGGGCCATCAGCTTTGGGCCATGTAAGGTGCCCCTTAACACCCCCCCCCAATCTCCACCCAGGTTGGGAGGTAAAACTCTGCAGATAAACTTTTGAACTCTGGGGCTGCCCTGACCAGGGACAGAGATTTTTGGGTCCTTGGACTTTTGGGACTTTGGGTGATTTTGGGTTGCTGGACTCAAGAACCAAAGGGAAAGGACATGCCCCGATTTGCTTGGGGTGGGTTTTTTGCTCATGGGTTGTGTTATGAATCCTGTTGGTGGTGTTTCCCCAACATAATGCCACATTGTTTCTCTCTGTTATTAAAAGGCTTTTTGCTACACTCAGACTCTGTGCTTGCGAGAGGGGAAGTATTGCCTCTTGGAGGCGCCCAGCGGGGGTGGTATATATTTGTCCCAGGTCACTGGGTGGGGGCTCGAACCGGTTTTGCATTGTGTTTTTGGAATGGAACCCCTAGATACTGAACCCGGCCCTTGTTGCTGCCGACTCTGACGGGCAGAAGGGTTACATTTTCATGCCCAGAACCCCTCCCACAGCTCTAGGTCTCCTGCACTTCTCCTCCACACCCAAGAAAGCTTCAGCCCACTCATTGCTCCCTGGACAGCTCTAGCTTTTTTCATGTCCCAAACATTTCTGGGTTTATTAACACAGCCCCTTGTGAGATGCAGGCATTTGGATATCCCCATTTGCTGACAGGAACTGAGGCACAGAGACAGAGGCCATCTCACAAATTGCACCTCCAAGAACTGTGCTTGATACAATTTACTCCATATCACTCAGAGAGTATGTGGCAGACCAGCCCTAGAACCCACTTCTTGTGGTCCTAGTGTGTGTCCCTTAACCACAGGTCTATCTTCTCATTCACTACACACCCATTTCAACGTGTTCACGTATATGCTAAGCAAAACTGTCTCTGCATAACAGAGAACAGCATGCAGGTGATCATGCAGGAATAGCTCCATTGTCCAGAGAGCACAGCTAAGCATATAAATTCGTCTTACCCTTTCAGAGAGGCAGGGTGGATAAGAATTGGTACTGCTGTGTGAGGGTGTGACATTCCCCTTTGGTGTTATCTGGACCGGTGATCTGCTAGGTCACTCCAACCCTTGACTCAGCCTTACCCTGCTCTTCCGGGAGAACCCCCACTCCTGGGCTGTTCATGCACAGCCTCTGACATGTCAGCTGCTCCTGGGATTGTGCAACCAAATGACACTAGCCAGTATCTGCGGTCCCAGACACAACCCTAGGAACCTCCGTCTTGCAGTGTCCAGTTATGCCCGCTGGATGCTGCAAGCTTATATGAGTTTGTCAGTTTAACAAAGAAATTGATATGTACCAGGCTTGTTATCCCAAGGAGAGTAGGGATAGGATACAGAGGGACCTAGACAAATCAGAGGATTGGGTCAAAAGAAATCTGATGAGGTTCAACAAGGACAAGTGCAGAGTCCTGCACTTAGGACGGAAGAATCCCATGCACCGCTACAGACTAGGGACCGAATGGCTTGGCAGCAGTTCTGCAGAAAAGGACCTAGGGGTTACAGTGGACGAGAAGCTGGATATGAGTCAACATTGTGCCCTTGTTGCCAAGAAGGCCAATGGCGTTTTGGGATGTATATGTAGGGGCATTGCCAGCAGATCGAGGGATGTGATCATTCCCCTCTATTCGACATTGGTGAGGCCTCATCTGGAGTCCTGTGTCCAGTTTTGGGCCCCACACTACAAGAAGGATGTGTAAAAATTGGAAAGAGTCCAGCGGAGGGCAACAAAAATGATTAGGGGACTGGAACACATGACTTATGAGGAGAGGCTGAGGGAGCTGGGATTGTTTAGTCTGCGGAAGAGAAGAATGAGGGGGGATTTGATAGCTGCTTTCAACTACCTGAAAGGGGGTTCCAAAGAGGATGGATCTCGACTGTTCTCAGTGGTAGCAGATGACAGAACAAGGAGTAATGGTCTCAAGTTACAGTGATGGAGGTTTAGGTTGGATATTAGGAAAAACTTTTTCACTAGAAGGGTGGTGAAACACTGGAATGCGTTACCTAGGGAGGTGGTGGAATCTCCTTCCTTAGATATTTTTAAGGTCAGGCTTGACAAAGCCCTGGCTGGGATGATATAGTGGGGGATTGGTCCTGCTTTGAGCAGGGGGTTGGACTAGATGACCTCCTGAGGTCCCTTCCAACCCTGATATTCTATGATTCTATGAGTCTCTGACACACTTCAAACCAAACACACTGCTTCAGGTAGAATAAACAAAGAGATTTATTAACTATAAAGATAGGTTTTAAGTGATTATAAGTCAAAGCATAACAAGTCAGATTGGGTCAAATGAAATAAAAGCAAAACGCATTCTAAGCTGATCTTAACACTTTCAGTGCCCTTACAAACTTAGATGCTTCTCACCACAGGCTGGCTGGTTGCTCTTCAGCCAGGCTCTCCCCTTTAATCAGCACTTCAGTCGCTGGGTGGTGGTGTCTGTAGATGGAGTTGGAAGAGAGAGCCAGCATGGCAAATGTCTCTCCCTTTTATCATGTCCTTTCTTCCTTCTTGGCTTTGCCCCCCCCCCTCCTTCAGAGTCAGGTGAGCATTACCTCATCTCAGTTCCAAACTGACCAAAGGAAGGGGGGTGACTCCCTTGAGAATCTAAAAGCTTCTTTTGTTGTTGTCTAGGCCAGCATCCTTTGTTCCTGTGAGGCTGGGCTGGGTTTGTCCCATACATGCCCTGATGAGGTGTGAACTGCCTCTCTGTTCTTGAAAAAAGAAAAGGAGGACTTGTGGCACCTTAGAGACTAACAAATTTATTTGAGCATAAGCTTTCGTGAGCTACAGCTCACTTCATCGGATGCATGTTCTTGGAGAGTTTTTGCATGGGCTTGCTTTAAGCCATGAGGATACATTTTCATAACTATATACATGAAATTATAACCTATAACATTACTGTAACAATTACTGTAACCACTATAACCACCATGCTCAGTGTATCATGAGCCTTCCGAAGACACCTGACATGATAAACTTTGTATTGGATACCACACAATCATTTTACAACAATGAACATGGGGGTGCTGGGTGTTCCCCCGAGGTACAGAGTATCACAGAGGGACCTTGGCTCTCCTAGGAGTGACTTCAGGGACCATCTTTCAGGCCCCCGACATAAATTTAGGCTGATCTGACAATTTGCATCCTCTCTCAAATCTGACAAAATTTGGTTTAAAAATAAACTTCATTACAATCTTAATTAGCAGAATAGAAATTCCATCACTTAGAACCACAGCATCCTCCTCGTGGATCAGCAACTGAGTTTGAACACAAGGCTTTCCCAGCTAAATGCCTTTTCTTAACCACTTGAACTAACACCGGGGGCGGGGGGCAAATGGGGGAAATGATGAGGGTAGATCATGGGCATGAGTGTGCATAGGGCAATTGAACTGAATACTGGCACCATTATCCACAGGCGGTGGTGATTTTAGCTGATGCCCTCACAAGTGAGATAATGGAGGCATCCACCCCAGAATAGCTAATAGTCCAGTAGTTAAAGCACTTGTGGGAGACTCAGGCCCCTGGGCTGAATCAGTACTCTAGCCACCAGCCTATTGGCTATTGATGGGCTGGGTCTCTCTCCTTGCCCAGAAAATCCATCTGGACCTCTGAAACCCTTGCTGATGAACATTTGTTGAAACTGGTAAGTTCCTGTGAAAAGTTTTGGCTTCAACCATCAGCATGTTCCTACAACAGTGTTTTGTTGAAAAACGTCCAGCCAGTTCTAGATATGAGGCCCTTCCCCATAGCATCATAAGATCTGAAAACACAGTAATTAATTAACTCTCACTGTCCTAATTTAGTCTTTATTAATCTATGAGATAGAGATTTATTGTTTATTCCCATTTTGCAGATGAGGACATCAAAGTATAGAAAGGCGAAATTATTTTCCCAAGTTCACTTAGTGAGTGAGTTATGGAGCTAGAAATGGAACGAAGAATTCCCAGTCAAGTGTTCCAGCAACTCAGCCATACTCTTCTCAGTGCCAGTGGTACAACAGATGCTAATTCCAGTACGGTTATGAGGCCCTAATACAGGTGGATGGGGCACGCCACACACGTGCAGAGGCTTGCCTGCCTCCATCAGTTTGGACGAGTGGGCTTAAATCTGTATACTTTATCACTGGGTTTGTTTCCTGATTATCTGGTATGTATTTTAAAACAAACAATATGGCTGAATACATGGATAAATAGGACTAGTTGGACATACAGCTATTCAGTCAAGTCTTCAACCATATTTTCTGTCTTGTTTTCCTTTAATATGGAAAACTTGCAAAAACAGTGTATGTTCTCATGTATCAAAAGGATACTGCTGAAGTGTTCCAAATAGAGTTTTCAGGTGCCTAAATAGCCCCTAGAATTATGTTAAAGTTGTCACCCCCACCAAAATCTGAAATGGCGCCCCTGATCTCGTCTTCCTTGTCCCTGTTCAGAGCAGGGACCTCCAAGTGTCCACGGGGGGGAGGGCGGGGGGTTCGGGGATGGCATGCAGCTCTTTGTAAAAGCAGCAGGTCTGCATCTATGCACCAGAACAACTGTTAGCCTCCTTTGCCTTCTGGTAAGCCTGAAGCAGCCCCATGGCTTTCACATGGCACTGCTGCATCCCTCCTATAGCCCTTCTCTTCCATGCCCAAAGCAATCTGCTTGTAGATGTTGATGTTTCTATGGCTGGATCAGAGCTGTGCCTCGCAGACCGAGGAGATCCACCATGTCCTATGTACTCCAGGCAGGAGCGCATCTGCAGCGTGTAGTCAGCATGGTTAGCTGGGCAGTTGCCAGGCGTGCTCTAGAGTTGCTAGGTGTGCTCTCCAAGCTGCACAACCCGGAAATAGAATTTCAAACATGTGCAGGGCTTTAAAGGAAAGGGGCAGTTCCCTGGCCGCTGGGAAATGGAGTTCACAATGGTGACCAGAGCGGCCAGGGTGGGGCATTGTGGGACACCTCCTGGAGACCACTAACAGTTGATGTAAGTAATGGAGGGTCTACACTGACACTGCATTGACTTAACTACATTGACCTTGACTCTACACCACACAGGGGCATGGTGTTATTAAGACAGCGTAATGGGGCCATTACAGCAGCCAGAGCAAAACTGAAGTGTAGATGCTGTGACATTATCTGATTACAATATAACCATATAGAGCATTGTTGCAACCACTGTTATATATTTGCAGCAAATCTTGTACAAAGGTTGTCAAATGAGGTGCCTATGACAAGGTTATGATTTGCTGGTTATGGTTATGGTTATGTTATCTGTCTGCATGTATCATTTTTGTATTTGAAGTTATAAGTATGGCTCTATACCTGGATTTCAAATGTTTGCTCCTGGGGTACCGCCCACAAGGTTGCTAGGCAGCACATCTTGGAGGGACTATTCAAGTTAAGTGGTTCATCAAGAAACACTTGGTTGGCAATGGACCATGGGAGACACCCATCTACACGGAGTGGACTGTCATGTAAACGTGCTGTCTCGAGTGTAGGTAATGGCTTCCTGCAATGACTGAGGGAAATTGGGCATGAATGTGTGACTTGCCCATGTGGCTCCAAACTCCATCTGTTGCTATAATTTTCTACAGTAAGAACAATGGGATGCCCTCCACATGGCAAAAGTTATAAAAGGCCCTGGAAACACCTCCATTTTGTCTTCAATCCTGCTTCTTACCTCTGGAGGAACTTTGCTACAAACGGAAGCTCTGAACAAAGGACTGAGTGACCCATCCCAGCTGTGGATGTGTTCCAGAGACTTGACTTAGGCCAGCAGTTTATTCCATCACTGCTACAAGCCTGAACCAAGAACTTTGCCATTACTGTGTGTAATTGATTCCTTTAACCAATCTTAACTCTCACCTTTCTTTCTTTCTTTCTTTCTTTCTTTCTTTGAATACGCCTTTAGATTTTAGATACTAAAGGATTGGCACCAGCGTGATTTTTGGGTAAGAGCTAAGTTATATATTGACCTGGGTATGTGGCTGCTCCTTTGGGATCAGAAGAGACTATTATTTGATGAGACTGGTTGTAAAGAACCACTCATCTCTGAATCCTGTGTTTTTGGTGGTGATATAAGATCTGGAATGCCTGAGAAAACTGCCTTTATGTTTTCTTCTTATCCAGTGTGATGAAACAGGAGTTTACTTTTGTGGCTGGTTTGGTATATCTTATAAAAGAATAGTCACCAGTTTGGGGTTGTGTTTGCCCTATTTCTCAGCATTTCATTCCTGAATTTGGCATCCTCCGTTGTGACCCACTAAGGCAGAGGTGGGCAAACTACAGCCCGCGGGCCACATCTGGCCTGCTGGACTGGCCTGCCCGGCCCCTGAGCTCCCGGCTGGGGAGGCTAGCCCCCAGCCCCTCCCCTGCTGTCCACCCACCCCCACAGCCTCAGCTCACCGTGCCGCCAGCGCTCTGGCCCACCACTCCTGCCGGGTAGCGTGGCGGTGTGGCTGGCTCCGGCCAGGCAGTGGGGCTGCGAGCTCCTGCTGCTCTGAGCAGCATGGTAAGGGGGCGGGGAGTGGGGGTTTTGGATAAGGGGCAGGGGGTCACGGGGGCAGTAAGGAGACAGGGAGCAGGGGGCTGTTGGATGGGGTGGAGGTTCTGCGGGGGGCGGTTAGGGGACGGGGAACTGGGGGGGTTGGATAGGCATGGGAGTCTCGGGGGGCCTGTCAGGGGGCGGGGGTGTGGATGGGAGTCGGGGCAGTCAGGGGAAAGGGGGGTTGGATAGTGGGTGGAGTCCTGGGGGGCGGTCAGACAAGAAGGTGGGGGGATTGGATGGGTCGGAGGTTCTGAGCAGGGCAGTTGGCGGCGAGAAGTGGGAGGGGGCGGATGGGGGTGGGGGCCAGGCTGTATGGGGAGGCACAGCCTTCCCTACCCGGCCCTCCATACAGTTTCACATCCCGATGTGGCCCTCGGGCCAAAAAGTTTGCCCACCCCTGCACTAAGGCACGGTTACAGTGGCGTAGTCTGGCTAGGATCCACAGAACCAGGTCAGTTAAGCTTTGGGTCAGAACCCCACGCTATTAAAATCTGAAATTTGATATTCTGAGTTTGAAAGGTTACAGATCAGTGACCACGAGCCAGATGGCATCAGCAGAAGCAATGAAACTGCAAGCCCTGAGAGAGAGCCTGTGTCTTGAACATGAACAGAAAATGGCTGAAATAAAGAAAAAAGCTGCTCAAAGAGAGAGAGAAGCTACAGAGAGATGATCTAGTTGGGGATCGGTCCTGCTTTGAGCAGGGGGTGGGACTAGATGACCTCCCGAGGTCCCTGCCAACCCTGATATTCTGTGATTCTTTGAGAGAGCTAAAGAAGCGTACAGGCAGTGTATGGAATGGCTGGCTGCTGAGGAGAGGGTTCTCCAGATGCAACAAGAAACTGCCAGATTTGGGCAGCGCAGTTCACAATGGTGACCAGATGGGTCAGGGTGGGGCATTGTGGGACACCTCCTGGAGACCACTAGCAGTTGATGTAAGTAATGCAGTGTCTACACTGACACTGCATTGATTTAACTACATCGACCTTGACTCTACACCACTCCAGGACGTGGTGTTATTAAGTCAGCGTAATGGGGCCATTACAGCAGCCAGAGCAAAACTGATGCATACACAGCTAAGTCAATGTAAGCTGTATTGTGTCGACTTACCTGTGTAGAGTAGGCCAGGCCTGGTCTCCTGGTCTCAAGGCTCCCAGCCTGTTTCATCTTCTTCTCGGCTAAAGGGTATATTTTGTAGGGGAGGCTCACACTACCCACCCTGCCCCCCCCACAACTCTGACCAGGAGTCTGTGCACAATGCTGGTGTTCCATGAAGGGATCACAGTGGTCCAGCACACCAGGAATATGACTTTTCCAGTTGTCCGTGTTGCTGTCTCTCTCTCTGTATAATTAGGGCTGTAAATTAATCACAGTGAACACAAGCAATCAATGAAAAACAAATTAACTAGATTTTAAAAGTAGTTGCTATTAATCACAGTTTTATGTGTTACTGTGAAAGCAAACACCTGCAGTGTCCGTGCAGCAGCCATCAGGCATGCTGTGACTCCAGGAGAGCTGTGATTGTTCATGGATGTCCAGGGATCACCAAACAAAGCAACAGCTCGTGCATTTTTCAGAAGTTCCAACTTTTTAGTCATCTCACTGTGATATAGGTCATGTATTCCAGATGCAATGCTCCTCGAGAGAGCAAAGTATATGACTGATTGGACGATGCAATTTGAATAACATCTCTTAGCCCACTCTCATTTACAATGTTGAGTGGTCTGCAGTGATAGCTATCAACTTTGCAATAGCATTGGTTAACCTGTTGTACTTTGTTTGATCCATTGGCTTGAAGCGATCCTGAAACTCTGTCAGTGTACTCTGTCGTGGCTGGCGGGATTCATTTGCTGCTGGTGCGTTACCTGTCGCACAAGAACTGGAGGTGAAAACATGTTTAGCGCATAGGTGGTACTGCAGACTTGAACTACTTCGATGTGGAGCTGAGCGTTGCAATAGCTACCAGATAATCATCTTTTTATCCAGAGAACCATCTGTAAGTTTTTTAAAAACAGACTTCCCATTCAAAAGACCTGAACTTTTGCTGCTTTGCTCCATTAACTTTTTCTGATATTTAATCATTCAGATCATGAGAACACAGTAGAACTGTGCCAATGTCCGCCAAGCGATGAAGTACAGTAAGTTAAGAGGCTCAAAACAGAAATGTGCAATTAACACTTGTTAAAAAATAATGCATTAATTTGTTTTGTGTTAATCATTTGCACTAACTGCTATTAATTGACAGCCCCCCCCCCAAAAAAATTCGATATTTGTAAGTTGCATTTTCACAATATAGATTGCACTACAGTACTCGTATCAGGTGAATTGAAAAATACTTTTCTTTTCTTTAGCTTTTTTACAGTGCAAATATTTGTAATAAAAATAATAATATAAAGTGAGCACTGTGCACTGTGCATTCTGTTTGTAATTAAAATCAATATATTTGAAAATGTAGAAAAACATCCAAAAATATTTATAATAAATTTCAATTGGTATTGTATTATTGTTTAACAGTGTGGTTAAAATGGCAATTAATTGCAACAATTTAAAAAATCTTGTGATTAATAATGATTTTTGAAAAACCATTTGACAGCCCTGAGATATAATATGGTGTTTGCAAGCTCATAGGGAATGTTTTATTGAGCCAAAATCATTAATATTGTTACTTGATCTGGGGAAGGGAGGGCCCCTAGTTT
This sequence comes from Natator depressus, assembly GCF_965152275.1. Lineage (NCBI taxonomy): Eukaryota > Metazoa > Chordata > Testudines > Cheloniidae > Natator > Natator depressus. Next base: position 1,186,112 of record NC_134255.1, read on the forward strand.
ATATATAATTATGCACAAAAATCTGTTAATGCTGAGTTTCCAAAGTCAAACACTCAAAAGTTAGCGAATACCAGAATTAAGTTTGCCTGTGCAACCTTAATTTGGTCCCCTTGTGCATACGCATTATGGTACAGTCTTTAATTATAGAATCACATAATAATTTTCCCACAAGACGCCTGTCTCATTCAGTGCACAGGATGGACAGTGCTCACTGAGTGAGTAGCTATTCAGTAATTTTTATCCTCATCATTTAATCTGTGGCCCCAGGCCTTACTTACTGCACACCAATCAACCCTGCACTGATTGTAAAATTAATATCCTCCTGGGATTTTTATGAGGTTTATCACTGATATGAGTGCTTCACAAACATTAATGAATTATCTTCTCAACCGCCTTGTGAAGAAAGGTGGTAGTACCCCATTTTACAGATGTGTAACTGAGTCACAGAGAGATTAAGACCAAAATTGTGAAAAATATCTAGTAATTTTAGGTGCCCAATTTGAGACACCTATGGACGGACTCTTCGGAGTTTTTAGCACTGTATATGTTCAAAGCCCAGCTCCCATTGACTTCTCTTGTAGCTGGGGTAGCGGCTTGGAGGAAGGGGTGGAGTGGGGGCGGGGCTTGAGGCGGAGCGGGGTTGAGCACCCCCCTGCAACTTGGTAAGTCGGCGCCTATGGACAGAGGTCCTATAAACAACAGCCTCCTTGACTATCCAACCCTGATTTGCTCCCAGAGCATTGCCCATCTTATACATTGATTGAGGTAGGGGTCCTTTGGAAAAAATACTCTGAGATCATGTAATTAAAGACCATATCATAATGCATGTGCACAAGGAAGCTGAAATTAAAGTTGCCCAGGCAACTTTAATTTTGCATTTCCTAAATTTTGAGTGTTTGACTTTGCATCCTTAATGTCCTTTTAATGTAATTTCCTATGTTTATTTTTTAAAGGGAATTCTCTCATGTGGCATTTAAATGGCTTTAAGACTTTATAACATGGCCAAAACACTGTATTCTTCCATCACATCAGTCTTGGAAACGGTGGAACCATTTTAGCTAAAACCTTTTTCTACCTGAGGAACATTGCAGCTTGAATGGTTAAAATTTGGCAAAGTTAAAAGCAACTGAAAAAGGTTCTTACAATGGAAGGTGTTAGGCAACCTTAATTTATAGGCAACTTCTAGCTCTGCCTACAATCCTTCTGAACTATTGGAGAATAGATAATTCTTGCATTTTTTTGCCATACCACATTTCATGTTGTTTGATATGGTATATACTGAAAACAAATGAGGAAAAAATAGTTATGTGAGCACAAGTGGTCAAGACCTGCTTTTTGACAATTTCCCATATAAATAAATGCTTCATTCATCTGTCAGCTATGACTCACCTTAATTGTGGCTTGATCTTTCATTTCTTGTACCCAAAACTCACGTTGATTTTAATGGGGGTTTTTCATGTACAAAGTGCTGGATCCATCACAAAACGGGATCATATTCCTAATGTTTAAAGCTGGAGTAGAAGAAAAGTGCATTGAAAGCTTGAGCATCAGAACAAAGCTCTTTGCATAGCTGTGTAGGGTACAGGGGAGCCAGACAAAAATGCAAGAGTGTGGATTTGTGTGAGGAGAAGAGGTTGTGAGGGGAAAGGCCTAGAGCTTGCATTCAGGCTGTCTACACTGCAATTTTATAACCCCACAGCCAAAGCCTGAGTCAGTTGATGGGCCAGCCAGGGGTGTTTAACTGCAGTTTAGACATACCCTGTGTATACTGTACCTTTCTTTGGATGCTGTTTTTATAATTTTCTTCTTTGACTGGTGGTTTAGAAAAAATAGCACCCAAAATTAATTTAGAACTATATTCCTCAAGTAGGCAAAGTAGTTCAGTTTTACAATAATGGAAAGAGGACCCAATGCTTTACTTTTCATAGGATCTCAAATCTCTGGTTATATATTGGCATATCATAGAAAATCCTGAAAGAACCATTTACATCTTGTAAGAAGAGTTGGGGGGAGGTGGAATCAGAATAACCTTTTGCAGGCTGTCCAAATTCAAGGTATACTAATAATCCTTCAATGCCACATAAAAATATAGAAAAAGCTACTTAAGCCCACTTCTTGCCTGGAATCTTGTGCAGTCACTTGCATCTGTACAAAAGACCCAACCAAATCAGAATCTTCCACAGACCCTTGTTGGTGGCAGTGTTTTACATGTACTTTGCAGAAGAAGCGTAAATGACTACCCCAAGTGTAAGGCACTCATGCCCTCTGTAGATACAGAGGTCAAATTCCACGTACATGCAATCCACACTGAAGTCTAAGAAGTTCATGCATGTGTAACCAAGAGGAGCATTTCTTCTTTGATATTTACCTAGGGTGACCAGACAGCAAGTGTGAAAAATCGGGACAAGGGGTGGTGGGTAATAGAAGCCTATATAGGAAAAAGTCCCAAAAATCGGGACTGTCCCTATAAAATTAGGACATCTGGTCACCCTATATTTACCAGGCCTGGGTAAATAGTGGGAAACAAATATTTGTTAAATAACTTAATTTTAAAACTGCAAAATCCTTCAAATAAATAATGTGGTAGATATTATTATTCAGTCAGCACTGCTACTGGGGGGTGAGGGGGTTTTGTATTTATTAAAAAACATGCCCATTGCAACCTCTGCATCACTTTATACTGGATTTGTGTCAGTTTTATTATTGTTTTAAAAAGAACTTTATCACAGAGAGAACTCTCTCTACTTAATAGACTTCACAATCAATCAGTAACACTTCTGAAATTAACACCTTTGACCTGTGAATAAAACTCTCTAGTTTATCTATTTTTGATGCTTCTTGCAGGAGCAAATCCTGGAATAATTTTGTTTAAAGGAAGGGCCAAGGAGAGAATTTAGCATCTCCCTTCTGTAGTTTTTAATGGATTGATCTCTCTTTTATAATTCCAATATATTATTTTGCATGCAGCAGGAGTGTAAAAGAATGCACTTCCCGTCAGTAAAGCGACTGGGGGGGGTGGGGGTTTTCAAACCTCAAATCGAGGGTGGGGGAGGGCAAGCATTTACAACATCGAGGCATAGGTGCTGGAAGTAGGGGTGCAGCTGCACAGCCTTGCTTAAAGTAGTTTCCATCAGGGGCCCTGGAACAATGTTTATAGTGGAGGTGCTGAGAGCCATTGAACCAAACTGTAAACCCTGGCTACGATGGAAACCAGCACCCCTAGTCCCAGCATCTATGGGTTTCCCTCATACCCGGAGGTTACAGTTTGGTTCAATGGCTCTCCCTACCCCAGTGTACAATTGTTCCAGCTAACCCGCGTCTAGGGGTTGGGGTGAGATCTTTAAAATTCCCTTTGAAAGGAGTTAATAGGAAACCAAAGAAAAGGCCTTGTGGAGCTTGAGCCCCCGGCACTGCCCTGTCCCGCTGCTAACGTGTTTTCAAGCCCCAGCCCCGCGGGTCTCCCAGCCGGGCCGCTGTGCCGCAGGTCTGGGGAGTGCGTGGGCGGAGGGCCGCGAGAAGCGGCCGCCAGCCCCGGAGCCGGCCAGGCCGGCCCGCTAGAGGGAGCCAGGCGGGAGCCGGCGCGGGGCGGGGCCGGGCGGGGCCGTGACGCGCGGCGGCGGGCGGTGAGTATAGGCTGCGCGGCGCGGCCGGTGTCAGTGTGATGAAGATTGGCGTGCAGGTAAGCTGTCATTCAGCGCGGGCAGCGCGCACCCGGGGGCGGGCGGAGCCGGGCAGGGACCCGGCTGCGGGCAGGGGATGCCGGCGAGGGAGCCGGCCGCGCCGCCAGGCTGGGAGAGGCGCTGCGGGGCAGGCACGGGCGGGGGGCGCGGGCAGACGCTGGTGGGTAACCCCGCAAGTGGGGTTGGCGGGTGCTGTGCAGGGGCAGAAGGCGGGCGCGGCGGGGTCGGTGAGCGGGGTCGGGCAGGGGGTGCGGGTAGAAGGGGGCTGGAGGGGCAGGGGGTGCGGGTAGAAGGGGGCTGGAGGGGCAGGGGGTGCGGGGTCGATGCGGGCTGGAGGGGCAGGGGGTGCGTGTAGAAAGGGGCAGGGGGTGCGGGGTCGATGCGGGCTGGAGGGGCAGGGGGTGCGTGTAGAAAGGGGCTGGAGGGGCAGGGGGTGCGGGGTCGATGCGGGCTGGAGGGGCAGGGGGTGCGGGGTCGATGCGGGCTGGAGGGGCAGGGGGTGCGGGTAGAAGGGGGCTGGAGGGGCAGGGGGTGCGGGGTCGATGCGGGCTGGAGGGGCAGGGGGTGCGTGTAGAAAGGGGCTGGAGGGGCAGGGGGTGCGGGGTCGATGCGGGCTGGAGGGGCAGGGGGTGCGGGGTCGATGCGGGCTGGAGGGGCAGGGGGTGCGGGTAGAAGGGGGCTGGAGGGGCAGGGGATTCGAGGCTAGTGTGGGCTGGAGGCACAGGGGATGCCGGCTGGAGGGGCAGGGGGTGCGGGACCGGTGCGGCTGGAGGGGCAGGGGGTGCGGGACCGGTGCGGGATCGGTGGGGGCTGGAAGGGCATGGGGTGTGCGGTCGGTGAGCGGTGGAGGGCAGGGGGTGCGGGTGAGGCGCGGGGCAGGAGCGGTCGCTGGCTGAGGGGCAGAGGGCAGGACCGGCTGTTTCTGCGCTTGACTCCCTCCCCCTGGCCGGGTTTCGGTGCCGGTAGCTGGGCGGGCTGCGCCGTGGGGCCCGGCTCCCTCCGCGGGCCAGGCTGGGGAGTAGCGGCGGGACAGTGCCTGGCGGAGCGGCGGCGATGGGGGCCGGCTGGGCATGCGGAGAGCAAGCTGCGGGAGGCGCAGCTCCGAACCGCGGCCTGGGCCCCCGGGCAGCGGCGGATGGGCTGCCCGGACCCGCCGCTCTGGGCCCGGGGGTGCGGAGTTTGTGCGGGTTGCGGGAGCCGAGCTGCTGGCGGGGGTTGCGGGAGCGGGTTGAGGGGAGGGTTTCGGGGCAGCCCCGCCGCGCTGCGCTCCCAGTGCTACCCCACTGCGATGGGCTGCGGACCCGGAGCTCCTGCGCCGGCGGCCCCCAAGGGTCAGTGCCGTCCGGGAGGGGAGAGCCCGGGGACCGGGCAGGACTGGGCCGAGCCTGCTATTCTCCCCGGGCGGCTGGTTGCCCGCGGCTCCGCTGTCCCGCCCTAGTCACACGCCACCCGGGCCTGGCACCGCTGCCCCGGGAGCTCCGTTCACCCAGCGGAGGGAAGGGCACAGGGGGCTGGCCGGACCAGCCCCAGCGGCGGCGTGGCCGGCTCCTGGCTCCAGCCGGCGAGGCTGCCCGAGCTGGGCCGCGAGCCGAGGAGAAATCGCGGCGGCCGAAGCCCGGGCAGGCGGAGCGCAGCGCCAAGCTCGGCGCCCCCAGGGACTGGCTGGGCTCGGCAGCGCGGCGGGCAGGGAGACGCGGACTCGCCCGCACGGCGGCTGCTCCGGGCTCGCCGCAAGCCAAAGCCCGCGGGAGCCGGGCTGGTGGGCGCCGCAACGCCGCGTGTAGGGGCTGGCCGCGGAGCTGGGGCGCTCCACTGCGATGGTCTCCCTTGGCGAGCCTCCTGCGAGCTGCCCCGGGCACCGCGGGCCCGATCCCGCCGGCGGGCGCTGTGCGGAGCCCTGGGCTTGGGGCTGGCGGTGCTTGGGGCTCCGTGGAGCGGGGCAGGCGGGGAGCAGCGCCTCTTGCCGGGCTGGGTGCCCGGGCCGTGCCCGGCGGGCACAGTGGTCTCCGTGTGGGCGAGAGGAGGAAGCTCCGCCAGGCGCCGTCTCGCCGTCAGGCCCGTGTCGCTTGCGGGTCGCTGCTCTCGGCTGGAGCGGGGCTGAGCGGAGCCCAGGCTGGGCGCTACGCGGTGCCGACCGGCGGGAGCGGCTGTGGCTGCCCGCTGTGCCCGCCCCGGACCCTGCTCTGCCCGCCGCGCTCGGCTCGGCGGGGAGGGACTCGGAGCCCTTGGCTCGGAGCTGTTCGCAGCTCTCCCGTCGCCGTGGCTTTGTCCCGGCCGGCGTCTGGCTTGGCGCGGGGTGCGCGCCGCAAACCCGAAGGGTGAGTGAAATCGCTGTTCCTGGGGCGGCAGCAGCCACGTTAGTGCGGGAAGGGCGCGGGTCCGAGGGGCCCGATCCCATTCTCCCGGGTGAGCCAGGGCAAAGCTTGGCCGAGCGTCCGCTCCCACTCTCGGCTCCCCCCGACGCGCGCCAGGCCGCGGGCTGTTCGTAGCCTTGCTCTTCGCACCAGAGCGCTCGGCTGCAAGGATTTGACCGTCCCCTGACACCGGAGCGGCGGCTGCCCTGCGTGCCTGCACCCCCAGCCCACCCGCGCTCACTCGGCGAGCGCGAAGCCTGCCCACGCCGCGGCGTTTGGCTGTGACTGACCCTCTTGCCGGGAAGTTCAGCGGCAGGACTGTCCGAGCCCATCAGGCGTACGCCAGTGATGGGATCGGGGGAACCCCTGCCCTGAGCGTGGCAGATCCCACAGTCTTGAAGTTCTGCCGAGACAACTCCCGCGGCCGTCGGGAGTGGGCGGGACGGTGCCGGCTCTGGCTCTGAAAGGGTCCCGCCTGGCGCTGTGCCCCGGTCCGGGCCCAAACGCGCTGGAGCCTGCGTGTTCGCTTCGACCGTGCTTAGGAACAAAGGGGACAGAGGGCAGTTCGGGGGGTGCGCGGCTAGGGAGCGCCAAGAGGGGGCAAGCGACGGGGAAGGTGGGAGACAAATTCAACTTTAACCAAACCATGGCTTCGGTTTTACCCATCTCTGTGGTCAATGACGCGCGAGACGAATCTTCAAACGGGGCTACGGCGAGAATAGATGGGGCCAAGGGTCCTTCTCCTAAGCACACCTTTGCCTTTCCAAGACCGCCTTCTGCTCCTTTGTCTCCCCCGCTTTTCCGCCTGCCCTGGGTTTTGGGTGGCTCTGGCTGTCTCCCAAGTGAAAGAGGCCGAGCAGTAGCGGTTTCTTTTCCACGCCGGGATGCACGGGGCTGCTGAGACGTGTGTGAGCGATGCAGTTGCTGGAGGTTCAGAGCCCGAAGGGACGTGCCAAGGACAGGAAGGAAAGTGTGTGGATTAAGTGTAATGCAGAGCAGGTTCCAGAAAGAGGGACTGGAGGAAGACAGGGAAAGGCGTATGGAAAGTCCGCAAAATCAAACCCACGCACAGACTTGCCCTTTGCCTGGCTTGCCCAAGCGCTTTCCGCTGTCGGCCTGCAGATTGAACCGTGGGAGGGGCTGCAGTGCTTTGCTGACAGCAAAGTTGTCAAAACATGTCACCTGGTGTAGGAGAAAGTGGGAGTGAGACTGGTGGGGGGAGGGACTACAGGACACCTCTTTGTTTGAGTGCTGGTGCCCGGACTGTTCCCATTGTTCCGGGGTGGGGGGGCTGGGGCTAAGGACCTCAGCTCCAGACTCTCTGGATTCTGAGATTTGAAATGGACCTTTTCAAATCGATTTGACAATTCTGTGCGCACAGGGCCCTTGCCAGGTAATTAGGAATGATGGCTGGTTTAGGTGCTAGTCCAGGATTCACAACTGTGTTGATCATGGGGCTTACTTGGTGTGTTACATACCAGCTGAATTGACCTAGAATATTGTAATGAAGCAATATTCAAAATCATGCCCTTTCGCCTGCAAGCCTGTGTTAGCAAGTGTAAATGGGAGGCATTTGTGGAAATCTCTGGAAGACCTGGATTTACTGCTCTGGTGCTGTCTCTGAAGTCTCACTTCAGACCTTACTCAATCTTGAGTTTTCACAAGTAGTGCAGAGGAGCCCCCTGCATTTTGCTTTCTTTACCCCCTTGCATTCTGTTTCCTGCGGAAGACTGAGAGTCCCTTCTTACTGAGTGTGTCATTGCATTAGGTTATCTCGCTGAAGACACAGAAAATGCTGGCTTCATGTAAAAAGAAAAGGAGGACTTGTGGTACCTTAGAGACTAACCAATTTATTTGAGCATAAGCTTTCGTGAGCTACAGCTCACTTCATCAGATGCATCATGTATTAGCACACCAGCCAGAGTCTGGTCCCCCTTCCATCAGGGCAAATCCAGAATAACTAGAGTTTTTTAAAAATATTTTATATTATACCAGAGACAATCTAGAGTAGCTGAGATCCAGGTTTGGTGCAGAGTTTAAATTAAACAAAACCACAGTGGCAGTAACACCAACCGTTGTAAAAGTTCAACTTCAGTGCAGTTTGCTTAAAGCTATGTCTCCCGGAGGCTTTTGTTTAGGTTGCAGCAGAGTTGGCCTTCCATGGTTTCTAGTTACATGAAGCTTCTATGAAGGGCCTTTCAGCTAAGATCTATCTCACTAAAAACACATCCCTCCATGTAACAAGAAACCCTAAACCAAGCAGGATATTTTAAAACTGAAGCAATGAAGATTAGATTAAGTCTCCTCCAAACAGCTCTGTTCTGTTATTATTTTTGGCTGGAATGTGGGGGAAGGCAGCTGTCTCTGACAAGCCTTGTGAGAGTCAGAATAGATTTTAAATGTGGGGTGGAAAAGCTTTGCTGTTGTAAATAATAAAATTGACTTTGAAAGCACTACAATAGCAAGTTCTGAAATGGTTGGTGCTGCTATAAAGCACATTTCAGTTGGACTTTTTGTGATTGTTTTTACTAGAGGGGGTTGTGACCTAAGAACTGGCTTTTACATATGAATCACAAAGACCTTTAATTTGTTTATCTGTCTGCATATATTCACACATTCAGTTTCACTTTCTGACTTTATTGAACATGCTTTATTCTCTAGCCATTAGTTTGAACTGCCTCCTTACATTTATCTGACCTGTAGGTTTTACTTTTTACTATTTTTACAGTTGACTTTAAACGGGGATTCCCTGCATTAAATAACACTAATGAGTGTGTGGGACTCATTGTGGGGTGACAGCAGGCACTGCACAGTTAAGGTTGCAGTTGAATTTCCATTATGAGCCAGAGTCTGACTCTTTTCCCCCCGTTCTCTTAAAAATCACAATGTCAAATTGGCCTCAGAATTCGTAGGCTGACACACAAAACAGTTGCACACGTTGAGGTGAATTGGACAAAGGGTTTCTGGATAATGACATGCTAAAGAGAGAGTCACCTGGCTTTGAAAAGTCTTATGGTGACTTTTCCTCTTCATAGCAGAAAATCAGGAAGAAGGAGCAGGAAATGACCCATTTCACTGAAGTCCCCTGGCTGAGATCCAGCACTCAGGGTGAAAATTTAGTTGTTTAAAGTCTCATTTTAAAAGATATTAATTGTGGAACTGGTAGCATCAGCATTGGCAGCTTTAGCACATGGTATCAAAGAGCTCCAGGAGCCCCAGGCCAAGATATTCCAGTGATCAGCAATTCTGGGCCCCTGACTTGGGTTGCCTTAAAGGTGCTGGATTTTCAGAAAGGGCTGAATTACCCGAATCTGAAAATTGAGCTCTTTAAAGCAGAAGGGATAGGAGTCTTGGCTGTCTGGCGTCCCTGAGCTGGAATCCTCTCCTTGTGAGTTTTTGGCAGCAGGAGGGTGTCATGGGGCAAGTATACCCCATCCCCCTTTGGGGTGGTGAAAAGGGTGTGGCCGAGTCCGCCTGACCACCCTTAGCCTCAGGGCTGTGTGGCCTAGTGGCCAGAATCAATACAGTTGCCCTCCCTTACAGGGCTGTGTGGCTCAACTCTCTCATAGGGTGATGCAGCCTGATGGTCAGTGAGGGGATAGGCCACCACCCGGTGCGGGGGAGAGTGGCCAGGGTAGGGGGACACAGGCCCTCGCTACTCCACCAGGTCCCAGCCCAGGGCCCTGTCAGCAGTGAGTGTACTCACTTCTGGGTCAGCAGAGATCCGACCAAAACACACTGATTTAGTTCCCAGTCTTCCAGCTGGATCCATGTCTAGTCCGCCAGGCTACTTCCTACTGTGTCTTCTAGTGGCGTGGTCTCTGGGTCTCCGGCCTGTGAAGCTCCCACCGGTTCCAGTGTTCCCTGTGTGTTCAGCAGTAGCCGCGTGTCTGTCCGGACCTTGGAGGGTTTGGCCTCCATGATCTCAGATAGGCAACGGCAACATGCATCCTCCCACCTCAGTGGTCAGTCCAGACTGAGCTGGGCTACTCCCTTTTACGGCTGCTCCAGTTGGAGCATGCCCGGCAGGCGTGAGGGGGCGCGGCTTCCTCTGCCCAGAGTGTGGCCAAGGGTATCAGAGCCTTCCCAAAAGTGCCCCCCCCCCCAAGGCCCCATCCCCGGCCAAGCCAGAGTGGGGCCGGGGAGCCCGCTTCCTCCTCGCCCGGGGTGAGGGTGGGGCCAAAAGCAGCCTCCTACCCATGTCCCCACCCCCTGGGCCCCGGCCAGGGCAGGTGGAGGGTCCATGTCACAGCTTCCCACAGCTGTCTGCGCAGCGTTTACCATGGCTGGGCCGTGGCGCCGAGCCCCTGAGCCCTCCCCAGCTGGGCCGGGTCGAGGAGAGCTGCGCAGGCAGGTGCGGGAGCTGGTTTGGACCCTCCACCTGCCCTGGGCGGGGCCGGGAGCCTGGGGGGCAGGGCATGGGCGGGGGCTGCTCTCAGCCCTCCCCCCACTGCAGGCCGGTGGAGGGTCCGCATGACTCCCAAAACTGCTTGGGCTCCCCGGCTGGGCTCCATGCTGGCCTGGCTTGGGGGTGGGGCCTCAGGGCGAAGAGGATGGGAAGGGGGTGGGGTCCGCCCCAGTGAAAAGTGGGAGGGCTGTGGCCCCCTGTCAAGGCTGAATCCCCACTCTGGCACTTCGAGTGCAGAAGGTGGGGGCCCGCAAGGATTTTAAAAATTAATACTGGCCACTCCAGGCTGGTATTAAACTCCCAAGGTTACAGCTTTTCTCTGACCTTGGCTTGGTAAATGCTGCCACCACCCAAATGCAAAAAAAACCCCTTGAACTCAGGAAGGAGCACTTGGGAATTCCTCCCTGTGGGGTACCCTCAAGCCCTTTCACCCCCTTCCGGGGAAGAGCTGAGAAAGAAAACAAAGGAAATTAGCTGTTGCCACCAGTTAATTAAACAATATGTGCACAAACCTCTTAGGACACCAAAAATCCAATCCTGTTCTTAAAAAAAGGTATTTTCTTCCTTTTTGTTTTTAATAAAAATTTACATCTGGAACTTAGGCTTTTGTTATATGTTAAAAGAGCAATTCCAAAATCAAGCACCCAAAATAGCTTTCTTGGGGGTTCAGTTTAAAGGTTACAAACAAACAAAAGTATCTGGGGTTAGCACAGAGGAGCTCCACAAGCCAAAATAAAGAAATAAACCTGATTCTATCTAAACATTCCCTGTCCCAATGATTCCTTCTAGGTATGGAAGATAATTTTTCATACCTGGTTCAAACCTTACACAGCATTCCTGCTTACAGCATTGCTGCTCCCTGTCCCTGCAGCCCAGAGAGAATAACAGAAAAAGGGAAAGTTTCTTTCCCAATTTTAAAAAGTTCTACCTTCCCATTGGCTCTTTTGGTCAGGTGCCCACTTCCTTTTCATTACCTTGGGAACTTTTAACCCTTTACAGGTAAAGCAAGCAGAGAACAGCTACCAAGAGGGATTTTGTAGCTAACTGGCTGGTTGGGTGTCCATAAAAGGGAGCTACCCCTCCTTCATTTATCACACCCCCCTGGCCTCCCCGGTTCCAGCACCACCGGGTGTGGTGCCCCTCTCCCCATAGAGCACATGAGCAGCCTGCAGAGATTGCCCTGAAGTGAGGTTTGGCCCCAGTGGGTGAAATGTGTTGAACACTCAAGAGAATTCCCATTGGCATCACTGAGCTGAAAAGTGGGGACTGAGAGCTCGTTAGAACTCTCATCATTTTCCACTCTGGTAGCCAAGCAGAAGCTTCTAACTTGCTATAATACTGATTAAAGTCAGATGCTCTTTTCTAAATGGCAAATTTTAGACCCTGTTGTTCTCTTTTATTAACGGTGATCCAGGTTAGAGGTTTTCCTTTTTAGTCCCTTGTTGGGCTGCTCTACTGGCCTCTCACTTAGCAATGCGGTCACCAGCAAAAGTCGTGAGAAAAGACAGTCGTCATTAACTGACCCCCACATTACAGATTCCTGAGTGTCACTTACCTGGTTAAGGGCCTGGCAGCAACTCCCACAGCACATTCAGCTCTGCTGGTGCAGCGTGTCCAGGTTTGTGGTGGGAGAGTGACAAAACAGAGATGGGGCTTGATCAAAAGTGGGTAGGACCATAAAATTTAACACTCTGAGGCATGATACCATCAGGAAAAGTAGAATCCAAAACTCTGAGCAGAAATTAATGCTAACGTTGGCTGGAGCAGCATCTGCACATGGGCAGGCAGGAGGAAGCAGTCTTGCTAAATGCATTTCACATTTACCAGCTAATGTAGAAGTCCATCTACAACATGTAGATCTCAAGAGCATCCTGCAGGTTTGTGACTCTTTCCAGCTGCACATCCCTACAGCAATGAACAGGGCTCAGTGCTGCTTGTGATCCTGTAGCCAGTCTGCATAGGGATCTACAGAAAGGTTTTTCCTTGCCCTGCAATGTGATGTCCTCTCTCTGCTGGGCAGATTATAGGAAGCTTGTTGGTCAGTGTTTTGCCTGAGCTCACGGGACCCATTTTCCCTCCCCCCAGCTCTGTCAGAGCGAGCTAAGGCATTGGGAGTGGAAGCAGAGTGCTGATCTCACCAATGCTCCTCATTCAGTCACATATTGAGACAACTGACCTGTGGGAGGAGTTAGAAAATCAGAGCAGAGGATGGGGGAAGCTCTGGGGAGAAAGACCCACAGGGATGCTTACTCCACCAGAGGGAGAGAATGAGTGGCTAGGAGCCAACACATCACTGCTGTCCTCCATGAACTTATCTAGTTCTTTTTTGAACCCTATTATAGTCTTGGCCTTCACAACGAAGGCGAGGAGTTCCACAGTTTGACTGTGCGTTGTATGGGGAAAAAACCTTCCTTTTGTTTATTTTAAACCTGCTGCCTATTAATTTCATTTGGTGACCCCTAGTTTTGGATTCTTATGACACTTACCTTGGGTCATGTATGGCATGTATGGTGTATGGCATGACCGCTTATGTGAGTGAACATAGTCAGTAAGTAAGTTTGAGATGCTTCTCACTCTGACATCCCTGATACGTGCCACCAACCCCTACCACTCTTACTGCATAATGGTGCGATACAGAAGTCGCTAAAATTCCGTATTTGGAAGCAATTAAATTCCTGATTGCTTGGAAGCAATAATGCTAATTACTTAATTTAAAAATATTGATGTGGCACTACACTGCTTAAGTGTCTCTCTGCAAGATCTGCCAACCCTAGGTATACAACACCGCTGACCCTATTACATACACCACTATAGGCCACCATCTCAGTGCGCAGTATTGGCCAATAGTGGTGATAGTGGACATTTTTGCAAAGAATTTGAGGGATAATTCATTATGGGATGGTCTATAAGGTTATCTAGACACAGCAATCTCTGGGCACAAACATAAATATGCTTCAGGTAATGCATTTCCTTATTAAGTAACAATCACTGTAAGGAAATCTCACAGATAAGAAAATCATTTTTGGAGCCCAGTGTGTGTTCTGAGAGCGGAGAAAAGTACCCTGAATTAACAAAAGCCACTTAAATTTAGTCCCAAATGTAGGGCTGGCTTTTGGCTGAACAATGGCCGTGTAATCCTGGAGTGCGGCTCTACTGGGTGAGATAGGCCTTTGTGAAAGGCTATCATCTGGAAGGAGTTTAGCAGCCCTTAGGGCAAGCAGAGGCATGACATGGCCCTTTATTATCAAGCACATTCCACAGATCTGCAATGCTAAGCAGAGTTGAGTCTGCTTTGTACTTGGATAGGGAACTGAGGGACAGCTAGTGATTCAGTATATAAGAACGGCCATACTGGGTCAGACCAAAGGTCTATCTAGCCCAGTATACTGTCTCGACAGTGGCCAATACCAGGTGCCCCAGAGGGAATGAACAGAACAGGGAATCATCAAGTGATCCATCCCGTCACCCATTCCCAGCTTCTGTCAAACAGAGGCTAGGGACACCATCCCTGCCCAGCCTGGCTAATAGCCATTGATGGACCTATCCTCCGAACTTATCTAGTTCTATTTTGAACCCTGTTATAGTCTTGACCTTCACAACATCCTTTGGCAAGGAGTTCCACAGGTTGACTGTGCATTGTGTGGAAAAAAAACCTTCCTTTTGTTTGTTTTAAATCTGCTACCTATTAATTTCATTTGGTGACCGCTAGTTCTTGTGAGTATTAGAATGAGTAAATAACGCTTCCTTATTTACTTTCTCCACACCAGTCATGATTTTATAGACTTCTATCATATCCCCTTAGTCATCTCTTTTCCAAGCTGAAAAGTCCCAATCTTATGAATCGCTCCTCATACAGAAGCCATTCCATACCCTAATAATTTTTGTTGCCCTTTTCTGAACCTTTTCCAATTTCAATATATCTTTTTTGAGATGGGGCGACCACATCTGCATGCAGTATTCAAGATGTGGGCATGCCATGGATTTATATAGAGGCAATATGATATTTTCTGTCTTATTATCTATCCCTTTCTTAATGATTGCCTACATTGTTTGCTTTTTTGACTTCCTCTGCACATTGAGTGGATGTTTTCGGAGAACTGACCACAATGACTCCAAGATCTCTTTCTTAAGTGGTAACAGCTAATTTAGACCCCATCATTTTATATATAGTTGGGATTATGTTTTCCAATGTGCATTACTTTGCATTTATTAACATTGAATTTCATCTTGTGTCAGTCTTCTGTCTGAGTCCATAATGAGTCACTCCCCTGCACAGTGTTGGGCCCGGTGTGAGTGCCATCTTCCCAAAGGGACTTAAAACCAAGGCCCTGGCCGCTGTGACCATTGATGCCCTTCTGGTGCTTTTCACACTGGTAGGGATATTAACTCCACATTCCAGCTGGAGTTAATCAACTACATTCCCTCTGCAGTTTCAAGGGACTCTCCACCTCCCCCGCTAAAAGAGTGGGTATAGTCCTGACCTAGGCTTGCTGCCCCCTTCCACCTTAGACATGGCTGCATTCCAGGGGTGGGTGAGTTTTCCTATCTCCAGCTGAGAGCAGAGTTTGGCCTGGGGTGTGTTTATGTAGGTATTGCTCACTTGTCACTTCTGGAGAGGAAGGCAGCACCCTATGCCAGCAGCACTGTAACCATTTTTCAGGAGGGGAAGTGAAGAATAACTTCTTCCATTCCAGCTGCTGAGGGAAGTAGGAAGGCAGAAGGTGATGGTGGAATGGAGCCAGAATATGGAGTTCAGACTCCTGTTTTTGTGGGATGTGCCATGAGAGACTTAATGGCCACAAGGGGTCAGGGCCTTGAGTTTGAATCTTGTCTAGCACGACAGCGGCACCAAATGACATGGGTAACGGAAGGCAGAAGTTGGCCATGGTCTGTCATGTAGCTTGGGATTTCCTAGGATGAAGGGTGCTGTATACAGGTAAAGACATTCTGGTCATTGTTAGATGAATGTTTTACCACCTGACCTTTCAGAGCAGGTTGCACTGAGCAAAATGGCAGTTTTCTTTTTAGAGACTTTTTGCCAATAAATTGGGTAACTTTGTGCATAACCCTGAGTGCTTTAGATTTTGTTTGGTTTTGAAACACAACCTGGCTTGAGGTTTCTGTTTTTTCTGGCAAACTCTGTAGTGACTCCTTTGAACTGTATCATCAGACTGTGAGTGCTTCTCTTCCTGGGACACTATACAGTTATCTTTTGGCTTCAAAGACAAATCTTGCTCAATCCCTAAACTCTTCCTAGAAGATGCTGATTGGCCTCATGTGCTCACATCTAATGGCTCTGTTTGGTTCAGTTTGTGTTAGGAGAAGTTCACTCACTGTTAATGGCTCTGAGCGAGTTACAAGCCAAAAACACCCAAGTGTATTGGCACCTCCCCATTCCTGCGCTCTCCTTGCCTTGCCAGTGAACTTTGTGATTGCTCAGTGGTTTCTAGGTGCAGTGGTGGGGTGACTGGCAGCAGGAGAGCTATATCTTGAAATAGGAGTTCAGAAGTCTCTGAAATGGAGCCATTTCTTTTTGTGTGATGGAGCAGAGGAGTTCTCTTTTTCTCTTGGAAAGTCAAGAAACATGAAGTGAACTAGTGGTGATGTCTCCCTCGCTACCATTCCCTGGGAAATACAAGCTGTTGTGTGTGACTCTTAGGGCTTGTCTACAGTACCCGCTGGATTGATGGGCAGCGATCGATCCAGCGGGGGTATTGACTGCCAAGCGCTCTCCCATCAACTCCGGTACTCCAGCAGGGCAAGAGGCGCAGGCAGAGTTGATGGGAGAGCATCAGCCGTCGACTTACCCCAGTGAAGACACCATAGTAAGTAGATCTAAATACGTCGACTTCAGCTACATGATTCCCATAGCTGAAGTTGCGTAAGATCCCCCGCAGTGTAGACCAGGCCTTGATTTTACCCATGGCTGATAATTGGGGATTACAACTTGATTCCTTTATTTCAATGCACTCTGCTCCATGGCAAAACTCAAGCTGAAGGCACCTGCAGGAAAACAGGGCAATTTGATTGAGTTAGTTGTTAGCTTTGTTCTTATTTCTGACCTAAACCCTTGGTGGCAAATGTGCACTGCAATATAAGTTGTCAGGTGCTAAACCTCTATTCCAACTTGGAGGCATCTGGTTCTCCTGTTCCCAGTGTTCCACGTGCTCTCTCACCAATTTCTCATGTCGTTACAGTTTTACTGAACAATAGAGTAGGCTGGATACAATTTTGAAGGACCTGATTCTGCCACCCTTCCTCACCCTTCCTCTGTTATGGGTCCATTTTAATCGAGCGGAGTGCTTGGGGCTGAAGGTACAGTGCTGCTCCGTGTGAGTAAGGATGGCAGGAATGGACTCTAAAGACTTGTTACATGTGGTGATTTTTGTCCTAAAAAGATAGCAGCAGCATTTTAGAGGGCAGGGGCCTAGCGGCCTTTTATTTGAACTTTGGGTCGTGGAGCACTAACAGCTATCCAGAGGGCACTGTCTTCAGGGCTGGCTCTGCACCTGGGAAGTCAGTGGAAATACTGCCATGGACCCTTGTGGGAGAAGGAGCAGTCCCATAACGTACAGACCGAGTCTCTGGTGATTTTTTCCCTGCGTGATCGCACTTACCGTTGGTCTCTTCTGGACGTTTGCTGCCCCTAAGAGTTAATGTATTGTTGTCATGTCGTCAGAGTTCAGGGGGTACGTGGTAAGTTTCAGAACGGTGTGCACTAGTGCCTCTACAATTGGGACTGCTTCTCATCTGAACAAAGTTTGGGTTTTATTTTTACATTGATGTGCAATACTGATGATGGTCTAAGTCTACATTGCCCCAGCTGGTCATAAAACCAGAGTGTGACACTTACCCCTGCACTGCTGCAATATCTAGAAAAATATACAACAACAACAATGTGCTTAGACAGGGAAGGTCGGCAGCGCCGAAAGTCCATGACCACATTGCACGGCTTTATTCCAGGCATCTAAAAGCACCGTTATTACTGTTTTGGTGCAGTGAGGTTAATTGTAGACGGCCACGTGGCTGCTGCCAGTCCATGGGCAGAAAATGTGATCTTCAGGGCTCAGAGTGCAGGGCTATGTTGCTGAAGTGGGCTATCTGACCAACAGTGCTAGCTGGCAGTGACCAATGATGATGTCACTCCTCTCGAGGCCAATTCTCAATAATCCATCCCTATGACTGATAAAAATCAAATGATCTTATGCCCAACGATCGCCTCTGGCAATGCACATGAAATGTCTCCAGACGTCCTCCTGATGTCTTGTTTAAACAGCTTCCATGTTTCAGATTCGTAAGAGGATGGGAAATGCACAGGTTAGATAAATCCATAATTTTGTATGTAATTTCACCACCTTTTGACTCCAAACGCTGTCCTGAGCCTTCATGGCTGAGGCTGCTAAACCAATTCTGCATTGTGCAGGAGGTCAGACTAGATGATCATAATGGGCCCTTCTGACCTTAAAGTCTATGATTTATTTAACAACTTTGGAGTTGCTTTCTTTTTTCATAGAAGGAGCAAAAGTTTAGGTGAACAGAAATACTGTGAAAGGTTGCTCTTGAGAGTGAGAACATCCTGGAGCACAAAGAAATGAGCTGGGACTCTGATTTTTTCCTGAGTCTTTTCTTGTCTTTTATACAATGTCAGAACTCCAATAGCTCCTTCCACTTACAGTAAATAAATAAAATATAAAATGAGTGCATAGTTACCATGAGGACAGCACTTCGTGGTCAGAGTTGATGGGGAGGCGACAAAAGTTCTATAAGCCAGTTAGGATCCCTAGCGTATTGGGATCCTAAATCTACCCACAAAGACTCTGCTGAAATTAAAATAAATAAAATTCAATGATTAATTGAAAAATAAAAATTGAAATATAAATAAAACCCATGTTTTTCTTTCTGCTGAGTTGCCTTCCCCATTTTTCCTGCCCCCCCCAGTCACTTCCTTGAAAGAGACGAATTTTTTTTCTTTTTTCATATGCACAAGGGTAAAGTGAAAATCAGCAAACCCATTTCCTTGTGCATTTGAGTGAGATATGGGTGTCACACTGTGTGGAGAGGCTCATGAACATGGGTGCCAACCTCAGGGCAGACTGGCACAAAGTAGGGCACAAATCCCAAAAGGTTGTATGCTCTGTAATTAGACTTCAGCAACCAAGTGACAAGTGTGAACTTCCAAAGCATGATACAGCCTTAGCCTGGAGTCACTAAGGCACTTCGGTCTATTTTGCCACCTGAGCAAGCCTGCTTTCGTGATAGATGATCCCTTACACCAAAAATCACAACAATATCCAAGTTATTCCCAGTCTCAAAGGATCAGTCACTTACCCCAGGTCAGATCTCAAACCCAAGACAACTCTTGTAGCCAATCCTATAATACTAGCTAAAGATTTATTGCCTGAAGCCAGGTCTACACTACAGACTTATATTGGGATAACTATGTCACTCAGGGGTGTGAAAAATTCACACCCCATGAGTGACGTAATTATACCCACCTAACCCCCAGTGTAGACAGCGCTATGTCAGTTGGAGAGCTTTTCCTGTCAACATAGCTACTGCCTCTCATGGAGGTGGATTAACTATGCCAACAGGAGAATCTTTCCCGTCGCCTTAGGAGCACCTTCACTTAACTCTAATTTCTATTTTATCAATACTAACAGATGGGTGAGTCAGACTGGGTTTCAGCTATGCATTCTTCAGTGTTCAGTGATGCCTAGTGGCCTCGGCATAAGCTGGCAGCTGGCCTGAGAGCCTCACAGTGAGTAATAGACCAGGGGCAGAAAATGGCTCCGCTCCTTCAACGGAGCAACCATATTTCAGCTGCCCCTGAAGCCCTAACTCGTCTGCCCAAATCCAAGGGAGATTAAAGTTCATCTCACAGGTAAAACGCAAGAGAACATAATTGTTTATCATGAGCACAGGGATGGTGATAAATGGTCTGAGACCATCCTCTGCGGTGTTCTGATGTTGCCAGTAACTAGAACTTGGCAAATGGTCTGGTTCACCCAACTGCATCTGAAATTGGGCTTCGAGGATGGTCCAGTCCTAATAGGGCTTTGGGACTGGGATCCTGACAAACTACAAGGAAAGGGGCTCTCGTAGCATCTGGTCGCAGGACGACTGTTCAGACTGAACTATACTGTCTGCTCATTTTGCTTCAGGATATGAAAGGCTGTGATTGCAACTGCGTGCGGATCGTGCACAGTGTGGGATTCGGGCTTCTCGCTGATCCTCGTTCTTTCTATTTGTGTAGTGACTAAAGAGATGATCCCGGCTGACACTTTTGACAGCCACAGCCTGCTATCATAGAGCAGCAGGGTCTGTTTAATTTGTGGCTCTCTGCTTTGGATGGACACCCCTAGGAAGTTAACAGTGATGCTGCAGGTTTGCCACCATTTATTTTTCAGCCAAAATGAAACCAGCAAGAATTGCTTGTAAATTGAGGTAACAATGGCCCTCATGCGAGCTTTCTAAATAGTGAAACTGATCAGCATTCTCCAGATTAATCCCCACGGCGGAGTCTTTGTGTTGAGGTTCTGGAGACCAAAGCTTATTAGATCTGCGATAAATCATATTCCTAAATGGCCTCTGAAGATGTTCCAGAGTATGCTGGCCCTTGGCTCTCTGCCCTGCTGGTGGCTTATGCTTTATGGCCCACTGGTGACACTAGCAGGGCAGGAGCAGGAGTGTCAAAGCACATGCTACACTTGTGAATGCTTGAAAATAGAAGAGAGGAATGACTTCTGCTGGAGCCATAGGCCGAGTGGGACAAAATAACTGATTGGGCCAGATCATGTCCATCTGCAGAACTCCCACAAAGTCTAAAAGCACTCGGAAGGCCCTCTGGACATGCTTGCAGAGTTCCTTTGGGGGTGACTGAGGTACCATGATCTTCCTTGGCTGATGTCTCAAGATCAACAGAGATTGAACAGACCTTGGAGATCTGCAGAGGCCTGGAGTATCGCATGGGGCTGGCTCCTCTGCACTGTTTCTTGAACCCCCTGCCATTGGCATCCTGCTGCCAGTGGCTTCCCCGCCCAAACCTGGGTGGTCCCATATGGATTGCAGAAGGATTTACATTAGCAAAAGTGCATCTGCAGGACTGGGCAAGGGACAGTGGAGCAGGAGGGGGGTGAAGAGGCTACTAATTAGGCTTGCCTCCTCTCCATCGGACAGTTTTTGAGCTACTGTAACGGGTTTTCTACTTCTCTCATCTGTCAGAGGGCGAAGTCGGGGTGATCTGGCCCATTATCTGAAAACATCTTGTATGGGTTTGGGATCTGAGCTGGAAGGGACTCCTTTCTAAGCAACCAGCACAGAGACATTTCTGGCCTTCATACAACCCCCCAGTAGGGTTATGTGAGCATAAGTCAGGAGCATCTTTAATTGTTTGGAGCTAGGCTCTCTAGGTTCAAGCTAATTTCACATGTGTGATTGAATAATTCATAGAATCATAGAATATCAGGGTTGGAAGGGACCCCAGAAGGTCATCTAGTCCAACCCCCTGCTCGAAGCAGGACCAATTCCCAGTTAAATCATCCCAGCCAGGGCTTTGTCAAGCCTGACCTTAAAAACCTCTAAGGAAGGAGATTCTACCACCTCCCTAGGTAACGCATTCCAGTGTTTCACCACCCTCTTAGTGAAAAAGTTTTTCCTAATATCCAATCTAAACTTCCCCCATTGCAACTTGAGACCATTACTCCTCGTTCTGTCATCTGCTACCATTGAGAACAGTCTAGAGCCATCCTCTTTGGAACCCCCTTTCAGGTAGTTGAAAGCAGCTATCAAATCCCCCCTCATTCTTCTCTTCTGCAGACTAAACAATCCCAGCTCCCTCAGCCTCTCCTCATAAGTCATGTGCTCTAGACCCCTAATCATTTTTGTTGCCCTTCGCTGGACTCTCTCCAATTTATCCACATCCTTCTTGTAGTGTGGGGCCCAAAACTGGACACAGTACTCCAGATGAGGCCTCACCAGTGTCGAATAGAGGGGAACGATCACGTCCCTCGATCTGCTCGCTATGCCCCTACTTATACATCCCAAAATGCCATTGGCCTTCTTGGCAACAAGGGCACACTGCTGACTCATATCCAGCTTCTCGTCCACTGTCACCCCTAGGTCCTTTTCCGCAGAACTGCTGCCTAGCCATTCGGTCCCTAGTCTGTAGCGGTGCATTGGATTCTTCCATCCTAAGTGCAGGACCCTGCACTTATCCTTATTGAACCTCATCAGATTTCTTTTGGCCCAATCCTCCAATTTGTCTAGGTCCTTCTGTATCCTATCCCTCCCCTCCAGCGTATCTACCACTCCTCCCAGTTTAGTATCATCCGCAAATTTGCTGAGAGTGCAATCCACACCATCCTCCAGATCATTTATGAAGATATTGAACAAAACCGGCCCCAGGACCGACCCTTGGGGCACTCCACTTGACACCGGCTGCCAACTAGACATGGAGCCATTGATCACTACCCGTTGAGCCCGACAATCTAGCCAGCTTTCTACCCACCTTATAGTGCATTCATCCAGCCCATACTTCCTTAACTTGCTGACAAGAATACTGTGGGAGACCGTGTCAAAAGCTTTGCTAAAGTCAAGAAACAATACATCCACTGCTTTCCCTTCATCCACAGAACCAGTAATCTCATCATAAAAGGCGATTAGATTAGTCAGGCATGACCTTTCCTTGGTGAATCCATGCTGACTGTTCCTGATCACTTTCCTCTCGTGTAAGTGCTTCAGGATTGATTTTTTTGAGGACCTGCTCCATGATTTTTCCAGGGACTGAGGTGAGGCTGACTGGCCTGTAGTTCCCAGGATCCTCCTTCTTCCCTTTTTTAAAGATGGGCACTACATTAGCCTTTTTCCAGTCATCCGGGACTTCCCCCGTTCGCCACGAGTTTTCAAAGATAATGGCCAAGGGCTCTGCAATCACAGCCGCCAATTCCTTCAGCACTCTCGGATGCAACTCGTCCGGCCCCATGGACTTGTGCACGTCCAGCTTTTCTAAATAGTCCCTAACCACCTCTTTCTCCACTGAGGGCTGGCCATCTCTTCCCCATTCTGTGATGCCCAGCGCAGCAGTCTGGGAGCTGACCTTGTTAGTGAAAACAGAGGCAAAAAAAGCATTGAGTACATTAGCTTTTTCCACATCCTCTGTCACTAGGTTGCCTCCCTCATTCAGTAAGGGGCTCACACTTTCCTTGGCTTTCTTCTTTTTGCCAACATACCTGAAGAAACCCTTCTTGTTACTCTTGACATCTCTTGCTAGCTGCAGCTCCAGGTGCGATTTGGCCCTCCTGATATCTTTCCTACATGCCCGAGCAATATTTTTATACTCTTCCCTGGTCATATGTCCAACCTTCCACTTCTTGTAAGCTTCTTTTTCAAGCTTCAATTCTCAAGTAAGTTTGCCACTACCCTCCACCAAACTGAGGGTCGTAATGATCATTAGACTGATCCTGGAGAGCTTTTACGGAGCTGTAGAAGAGACTAAATATGTGATTAGTACACAGGGAGTAGATTTCCCCCTAATGAGAATTGGAATTGGAATCCCGTTAAGAACAAATGCCCTCTAATTAGAAAAAAATTCTTTTATGGCATCATTAGTCAGACTGTTAAGATTCCAACTCAAAATAACAGTAAGAAGGAGAGGAAGTAACTGTGGTCCCTGAGAATAACTGACAGCTTTTCCCCCGAAGAAGAGCTCTGTGTAGAGCAAAAGCTTGTCTTTCACCAACAGAAGTTGGTCCAATAAAAGTTATGGCCTCACCCACCTCCTCTCACTAATATTCTGGGACCAGCATGGCTACAAGAGCACTGCAAACAGCCTTTCCCCTGTTCAGAGGAGGGGTTAATGGGTCAGATGACGTTTGAAGCCACTTTTTATCACTAAGGGCTGCACTGTGGTTTTTCTTGGTGGTAATTGCAAGGAACGGACAGATTTTCCACGATGGGGCAGCACCAGAAAAGCAGGTAGTTTGATGAGGTCTCTATTGAGCTGTTTCTCAAGGCAATCCCCAGCAGAAAGCAGCCTTTCTAATACCGGTAGGAAACAGCTGCCTTTGGTCACAGCATGCCCATGTCTGCTTCCGAACAGCCCTGTCAGAGCCGCATCGTTTCTGCAGCACAACGGCCTGGTAGAAAATGGCACATGCTGATCTCATTACAGCACTGTAAATCTGGAGAAACTCCACTGACTTCAATGAAGTTACTCTGGATTTACAGTCATGTAAATGGTATCAGAATATTGTCTTGGCTCCCTCGCTGTTTGCGCTTTGGAACTCCTCATGCTCCCATGTCCCCCAGACAGAGCTAACACTGTGCAGAGTAAAGTTGGTGAATTAAATTAAACATTTGTCAGCTAGCTTGTTAGGATCTAAGATTTGTGAATGTTTGAATTAGCACCTGTTAAATATTTGCAAGCATGGAGATGTGCAATTATTTTTTTTAAAAAGGCTTGCCAGGGTGATAGTGGCCAACCATTGCCTTTTGGTCGGAGCTGCTCTTCCGTAAGGCCCTTTCTGATTGACAGGGCACTTGAGCTCTATTCGAAGAACCTGATTTGAGGGAGTCGAATCGTTGGTGTGCAGAACTCATGGTGATGGGCTGGGGTCCTTTCTCAACGACACTAGGAATAATGAGATGAAATTAAGAAGGGAAAAGTCAGGCTGAACACAGTATTGTCAACCCCAAGTGTTCAAAAATCACGCGTCAGGCCCCCCAGAATCGTGAGATTGACTTAAAAATCAGGAGATTTAAAAAACAAAATAAACCTTTTGGCTTTTTATTGTGCTTACTTTCTGATGGCTGGGGCCATTGGGGGCCACATTTCCAAGCTTTTGTTTCTGCACACTCACAAGGGCAAGAAACGTATCTTTTCTTCAGTTAAAGCCAAGCTTCTCATGTAGTCACCTGGCTCTGGGATCTGGGGCTTCAAGAAAAACACCACCAAGAGCGCTGGCAACACTCTGAACGTGAAGAAGCTCTTTCTGACAGTGAAGTGGATCAGGCTGTGGCTTCATCTCCTAGAGCAAATGGCAAAAGTCTTCTTGCTTGGGATCTGTAGAACTACAATGGAGGGTGCATTAGAGACAGGTCCATGACCCTGTGGGATGGGATGGATGCACAAGTATCTTTCACCTCAAACTCCTGTGACTCTAGTTCGTTGTAGTCTGAGGACCCTGTTGCCCAGTGCTGTAGTCTAGACAGTGTTGTTCTTACCCCACTCTGATGACTGGCCATCATTCATGCTGCTGCTTCACACAAATCAAAAGTTTGAAAGTCTGCAGGTGGCAGAAATTCTGGCAAATGCAGGAAGAGTCACCATCAAAATTCTCTCTCTCTCCACCCCATGCAGTCTCCAAGCAACTGTTGTGACTTTAAAAAATATATATATTTTTGCTGTTGTCTGATGCCGAGTGTCTCTCCTCACATAACTATGGGCATCTGCGTTGGTGTCACCTCCGCTTCTGAAAGAGGGTTCTAGTTAAGTACGTTAGAGATGATGGACCAAATCCAAACTCTGTATAAGTGCAGCTCTAAAGCCAGTGATATTTCACCTATGTAATTACATCGGATCTGAATTTGGCTCTGCGACAACAGTATCAATGTTCTTCCCTTTGTGCTTGGATTATGATTCTGGCACAATTTCTACAAGTATTCTTTGACTGGGATGTCAGTGACTAAAAGAAGAGATGCTCTTGGTATGGCCGCCAGGCTTATTAGATCTTTGTGTAAGTGCCAGAGCTGTACCGCTGAAAGGAAATCTGTCCTTCATTCCTACACGTGTTATCTAAAAGCCCCTCTGTTGAAAGCTGCATTTTGTTGCAATTTACTGTCCAAGGCTGGTTAAAATGTCCAGAATATGTGTGGATTACAGGCGGATAAATGTTCTTTAAATTACAGGCATTTCACAAGCCAGAGCAGAGAAGAGGGCATGGTGAAAATGCATGATCATATGCCCTGGTTTGCAGTACCATGTTGGTGAGGAGCTGTAGTGAAATACAGCTGCAGTGGATCAGAAACGTGCCATCAGTAATATTATATATGTAGCTTTCAACTGTAATAAGGTGTTGCAAGAACGATGAAAATACTTATAACTAAACCCACATTTTTCTGCAAGCACAGGCGGTGCTCCTACTTTCTGCTGCTACAATGTGCTGCTTTGTACTGTCAATAAAATAATTAAATCTAATTGCTCAGTTACCAATTTTCAGTCTATTGCTTTGGTTTTTCACCTGTGAAATACTGAGATCTGAAAATCCCAGCTTTACTTTAAACATGTCTACCAAATGATGTGTTATTTCATGACAACTCTAAACTGCTAAGAATATGTCGCAGAACAGGATTTTGGCCATTAAAGTCACATCACCCAAAGTCAGGAAACCGATGTGTAATTGCTTCCTGTAGTAGCAATGGCAGAATTAACATAAGTGATGCTGCTGCACCATTAGAATTAATGGTTTAAATTTGTTTGAGTTTAAACTTCCCTGAATTTTACCTGGTATCAAACAAGTATGGTTTTCCTGAGATGACTAAGGGGGGATATGACAGAGGTCTATAAAATCATGAATGGTGTGGAGAAAGTGAATAAAGAAGTGTTATTTACTCCTTCACATAACACAAGAACTGGGGGGTCACCCAATGAAATGAATAGGCAGCAGGTTTAAAACAAACACAAGGAAGTATTTCTTCATACAGTGCTTAGTCAACCTCTGGAACTCATTTCTAGAGGATGTTGTGAAGGCCAAAGCTGTAACTGGGTTCAAAAAAGAATTTATAGATATTAAGGTCAGAAGGGACCGTTATGATCATCTAGTCTGACCTCCTGCACAACGCAGGCCACCGAATCTCACCCACCCACTCCTGCAATAAACCTCTCACCTATGTCTGAGCTATTGAAGTCCTCAAATCGTGGTTTAAAGACTTCAAGGTGCAGAGAATCCTCCAGCAAGTTCATGGAGGATAGGTCCATCAATGGCTCTTAGCCAGGGATGCAATGCCATGCTCTGAGCGTCCCTAGCCTCTGTTTGCCAGAAACTGGGAATGGATGACAGAGGATGGATCACTCAGTGATTGCTTGTTCTGCTCCTTCCCTCTGAAGCACCTGTCCCTGGCTGCTGTTGGAAGAAAGAACGCTGGCCTAGATGGACTATTGGTCTGACCTAGTCTGGCCATTTTTATCACTCGCCTCGGATTTCAGTCTAGTGCCACAGGTAGGGCTGTCAAGCGATTAAAAAATTAATTGCGATTAATCGTGCAATTTAATTACGATTAATTGCTCTGTTAAACAATAATTAGAATACCATTTATTTGAATATTTTTGGATGTTTTCTATATTTTAAAATATACTGATTTTAATTACAACACAGAATATAAAGTGTTCAGCGCTCACTTTATATTTATTTTTGAGAAATATTTGCGCTGTAAAAAAATAAAAGAAATCATATTTTTCAATTCACCTCATTCAAGTACTATAGTACAATCTCTTTATCATGAAAGTTGAACTTACAAATGTAGAATTATGTACAAAAAAACCTGCACTCAAAAACAAAACAATGTAAAACGTTAGAGCCTACAAGTCCACTCAGTCCTACTTCTTGTTCAGTCAATCGCTCAGACAAACAAGTTTGTTTACATTTGAAGGAGATAATGCTGCCTGCTTCTTGTTCACAATGTCACCTGAAAGTGAGAACAGGCATTGTAGCTGGTGTTGCAAGATATTTATGTGCCAGATGCACTAAAGATTCATATGTTCTTCATGCTTCAACCACCATTCCAGAGGATATGGTCCATGCTGATGATGGGTTCTGCTCGATAACAATCAAAAGCAGTGCAGACCAACGCATGTTCACTTTCATCATCTGAGTCAGAGGCCACCAGCAGAAGGTTGATTTTATTTTTTGGTGGTTCGGGTTCTGTAGTTTCTGCATCAGAGTGTTGCTCTTTTAAGACTTCTGAAAGCATGCGCCATACCTCGTCCCTCTCAGATTTTGGAAGACACTTCAGATTCTTAAATCTTGTGTCGAGTGCTGTAGCTGTTTTTAGAAATCGCAAATTGGTACCTTCTTTGCGTTTTTGTCAAATCTGCAGTGGAAGTGTTCTTGAAACAAACAATATGTGCTAGGTCATCATCAGAGACTGGTATAATATGAAATACTTGGCAGAATGCAGGTAGAACAGAGCAGGAGACATATTATTCTCCCCCAAGGAGTTCACAAATTTAATTAACACATTGTTTTTTTTAATGAGAATTATCTGGAATATCTGGAAGCATGTCCTCTGGAATGGTGGCCGAAGCATGAAGGGGCATACGAATGTTGGCATGTCTGGCATGTAAATACCTGCAATGCCAGCTACAAAAGTGCCATGTGAATGCCTGTTCTCAATTTCAGGTGACATTGTTAATAAGAAGCCAGCAGCATTATATCCCGTAAATGTAAATGAACTTGTTTGTCTTAGCAATTGGCTGAATAAGAAATAGGACTGAGTGGACTTGTAGGCTCTAAAGTTTTACATTGTTTTGTTTTTGAGTGCAGCTATGTAACAAAAAAAAATCTACATTTGTAAGTTGTACTTTCACAATAAAGAGATCGCAGTACAGTACTTATGAGGTGAATTGAAAAATGCTATTTCTTTTATCATTTTTACAGTGCAAATATTTGTAATAAAAAAATATAAAGCGAACATTGTACACTGTGTATTCTGTGTTGCAATTGAAATCAATATATTTGAAAATGTAGAAAAACATCCAAAATATTTAATAAATTTCAGTTGGTACTCTATTATTTAACAGTGCAATTAAAACTGCGATTTATCGTGATTCTTTTTTTTGAGTTAGCGTGTGAGTTAACTGTGATTAATTGACAGCTCTAGCCACAAGCAATTAAAAACTGTGGCAATGGGAAGCATGAGCTAGCATTGTGCCTCCACGCCCCCTTAGGGACCAGAACTCTCAACCTACCTGCCGAGGCCCAGCCATGGGATAAAGACCTGAGGGGAAGGATGCAGGAGTGTCATTAGACCTAGTGAGAATGACAATCTGTGTATGTAGCAGTATCTTTAAGATGGATCCCAAAGGCTTTACAGACTTTACTGCCTGACTGATCAAGCTCTGGGGTTGAAACTGGAGACCTTACCCCCAGAACACTCCCGAGTGACTTCAAATTATGGATGGCTGAGAGTGACAGACAAACACAGGCATTGCTTCTTCTTTAGCTAACTCGGGAGTGTTTAAAAATCTGCCCCTGCAAACGCTTCCTACCTAGGGTAGGTCCAAGGGGATTGTCTACACTGGAGATGGAGCTTTGACCCTCGCAGTGCCGCTGTGGCTGCCCCAAGTACTTTCCTGTCTGAAAACCTACCAGTGCACTTGGCGGCTAGCTCGTCACGTCGCCCAACCAGCCACAGCTGTGCTGCTGTTTTTAAGTGCACTGGCTTGACCAGAGCGACCGCAGGGATGTCTGCCCGAACTGGGAATTACACCTCCAGCTCCAGTGAGTTAAGCGCTAGTGCTTGGACGCTCCAGCCCAGAAAACGCACAGCAACACAGCACGACAGTTCAGGATGGTCAGTAGAGAACACCGCGCCCAACGTGCAGAGCTGACTGTGGCCAGACAGAATGTAAATGGGAATTTGGCCAGGTTTCCAGGGTGCAGTGTAATTCTGTAGCATAAAAAAACTTTTTCTCTTACCCCAGTTTCGTGATTCCAGATTTGTGATGTAAACAGTGTAACGTACAACAATCAAATAAGCAAAAGCAAGGTCTGTGTGGTCCGGAGGGGAGTTTGGGTGTGAGACTCTGTGGAGAGCATGTTCCCAAATGAAGTTTGTAGCTCCTTGCAGGCACCTGACTGTGGAAGTCATTCTCATTGTTACAATTGTGCTTCTTGACAAAATAGCACCAGGAATCAAGCAGCAAGTCAAAACTTTTCAAAATAATTCCCTTAATCCCTTCAAAAATATATTTCATTTCAAGAGCATTATCTACAAGAACCTTGCATTATCTGATCAGCAGAGTATCTCTGCATGGCTGCTGTCTGTTGGAAGCAAAACTAGTCTTTTTTAGATACATCAGTTTTAGGTTTGCCGGAAAGCATTTTATAGCTTTATAAAACCATTAAAATATTTTTTAAACACTCCTCCAAGCTTATACGGCTAGTTTTAGACTAGCAATGGCAAGCTCCCTTATCCCCCAGCAAATTCCCACCATGATGAGGTGTGTAAACGGTTTGAGGCATTTTTAAAGCTCCCTAGCAATACATCTGGAAGGGAACGCAAGCCCCTCAGCCTGTACAAGTGAAAGACCGCGTCCTAATTCATGTGGCATATAAGACTGTGAAGTCATTTTGCGTCTTTCTGTGGCAACGTTTATATTTGTACTGTTTCAAGGTGTACATTTTTTCCATCTGAATGTTGCCTTACAGTGACCACGCAAGGATTGTTAGGGGGCGTGTGTGTATCTGTCTGCTCTCGGTGTGCTGGCGGCATTTGAGGTGTGCTGAGATGTCAGGGGTTTTCAGTGTTCAGGTTATTAGTGCCAGTCTATGATCTTTCCTTTTAAAGCAGACTTTGGTTTTTGGTTCCCAGAGTGTGGCATAATAAGTGTTTTTCTAGCCAAAGGGCAGCCTGGGATGGGGTTTGGGGGTGGATGAACAGCCTGCTGCTGCTATAGGCTGGTGGAAGTGGCTGTCCTGGAGAGGGTCTCATGCCTTGTTCTTTCATTAGAATTGTCTCTCTCCTCCTCTCAGCTCAGTTTTCACCCCGTTTTCTGTCTGCCCCTTCTCTGTTCTTGCCCAAAGTCTCTCCTGAGTGAAATGCAAAGGCAGCACTGCTTACATTGGAGTTGAATCTTGGAACCCACCTTGTCTGAGAGGCTTTAAAATCAGGTCCAGCTGCTGAGCTCCTGGGCAGGTCCATACCATAGTTTTTCCGAGTCCTCACTCAGCGCTAGCCCCTTGGTCAGCCTGTAACAAAAAATGGCCCAGATCATTTCTGGAGATGCCTGCGTGGAAGGGCCTCTGTCTACGGCTCTCTCCCCTTCCCATGTGGAAGAGCATTCAGTTGCCTTTACAACACTGTCCCTGGTCTCTTTTAGATCGCTCTTCACAGGTCCAGGGTCCCCATGGCCTGGGCATAGAGATTGGGCCAACAAGAGTGAGGAGAGTGCAGAGGGAGCAGGGCTGGCATTACAGGAGTGCTCATTTGGAGCAGCATGCACAGTTCTGGTCACCCATGTTCAAGAAGGTGAATTCAAACTGAAACAGGTGCAGAGAAGAGATACTAGGATGATGCGGGGCATGGAGGGCCTGTCTTATGAGAGGAGACGAGAAGAGCTTGGCTTAGTTAGTCTCGCAAAAAGAAGGGGATATGATTGCTCTCTGTAAATACATTGGGGGGTTGATACCAGGGGCGGTGAAGAGCTAGTTAAGTTAAAGGACAATGCTGACACAGGAACAAATTGATATAAACGGGCCATGAACAAATTCAGGCTGGAAACTAGAAGAAGATTTCGAATCATTCGTGGGGGTGAGGTTCTGGGACAGCCTCTGTATAGGACTTGTTTCAGAGTAACAGCCGTGTTAGTCTGTATTCGCAAAAAGAAAAAAGAAAAGGAGTACTTGTGGCACCTTAGAGACTAACCAGTTTATTTGAGCATGAGCTTTCGTGAGCTACAGCTCACTTCATCGGATGCATAGCATATCGTGGAAACTGCAGAAGACATTATATACACACAGAGACCATGAAACAAAACTTCCTCCCACCCCACTGTCCTGCTCATAACAGCTTATCTAAAGTGATCATCAAGGGAGGGCCATTTCCAGCACAAATCCAGGTTTTCTCACCCTTCCCCCCGCCCCCCCCCACAGACACACATACAAACTCACTCTCCTGCTGGTAATAGCCCATCCCTCTTTGAAACCTCTCTTTATAATGCGCATGATAATCAAGGTGGGTCATTTCCAGCACTAATCCAGGTTTTCTCACCACCGCCACCCCCCCCCCCCTCCAAAAACCACACACACAAACTCGCTCTCCTGCTGGCAATAGCTCATCTTACAATGTGCACAGCAATAATCCAAGTTTAACCAGAACGTCTGGGGGGGGGGGGGGGTTTGTAGGAAAAAAAAAAAAAAACCAAGGGGAGATAGGCTACCTTGCATAATGACTTAGCCATCATGTGCCAGCAATGCCCCTCTGCCATGTACATTGGTCAAACTGGACAGTCTCTACGTAAAAGAATAAATGGACACAAATCAGATGTTAAGAATTATAACATTCATAAACCAGTCGGAGAACACTTCAATCTCTCTGGTCACGCAATCACAGACATGAGGGTCGCTATCTTAAAGCAAAAAAACTTCAAATCCAGACTCCAGCGAGAAACTGCTGAATTGGAATTCATTTGCAAATTGGATACTATTAATTTGGGCTTGAATAGAGACTGGGAGTGGCTAAGTCATTATGCAAGGTAGCCTATCTCCCCTTGTTTTTTTTTTTTTCCTACAACCCCCCCCCCAAGACGTTCTGGTTAAACTTGGATTATTGCTGTGCACATTGTAAGATGAGCTATTGCCAGCAGGAGAGTGAGTTTGTGTGTGTGGTTTTTGGAGGGGGGTGTGTGTGTGTGGGGGGGGTGGCGGTGGTGAGAAAACCTGGATTAGTGCTGGAAATGACCCACCTTGATTATCATGCGCATTATAAAGAGAGGTTTCAAAGAGGGATGGGCTATTACCAGCAGGAGAGTGAGTTTGTATGTGAGTCTGTGTGTGTGTGTGGGGGGGGGAAGAGTGAGAAAACCTTGATTTGTGCTGGAAATGGCCTTCCTTGATGATCACTTGATGATCACTTTAGATAAGCTGTTAGCAGCAGGACAGTGGGGTGGGAGGAAGTTTTGTTTCATGGTCTCTGTGTGTATATAATGTCTTCTGCAGTTTCCACGATATGCTATGCATCCGATGAAGTGAGCTGTAGCTCACGAAAGCTCATGCTCAAATAAACTGGTTAGTCTCTAAGGTGCCACAAGTACTCCTTTTCTTTTTTCTTTTTGTATAGGACTTGTGGGGCAAACAACTTAAAACTAATTAAGAGAAGGCTGGACAAGTTTATAAGTGTGATAGTATGACAGGGTTGCTTATGATTATAGGGGTCAATGCTCAGCAGCCATGGGGCTCACTTCCAGTACATGTCTTATGATACTACAAGCTCATGCTTCAGAGTTTCAGCTGGCCAGCTGCAGGGTCAGGAAGGGATTCCCCCTCTCCCCGTGTGTGTATACATGTGTGTGTATTTTAATCTTCCTCTGAAGCACCAGGTCCTGGCTGGAGATGAGACATTGGGCGGGGTGGGACAGGGCTCTGAGATGGGCCTCAGCAGTCTCTCTTGGGTGCTTGGCTGGCTGTTTCTTGCTCATATGCTCAGGGTCTAACTGATTGCCACACGTGGGGTCAGGAAGGAATCTTCCCCCAGGTCAGTGACCTTGCGGGTTTTCACCTTCCTCTGCGGTATCTGGATGCAGGACACTTGCCAGGGTTGTCCAGGTGTATCTCACTTGATCATTTCCCTGCCATTGTAGGGCCTTGGGCGCTGATGCCCCTTGGTCCCTCCTGTTCTCTGCCTGTGGCAGAGAACAGTCCACTCTGCTGTGGGCTGTGATACTTCAGTCTCACGTTGGTTGTTGAGTTTTGTATGTGGGGGCTGGGTGGTGCTGGTGGCTGGTGATAGAGAAGAAAGAGCAGCAGAATATAGACCCTGGACTTCAGAAAAGCAGACTTTGACTCCCTCAGGGAAGTGATGGGCAGGATCCCCTGGGAGAATAACATGAGGGGGAAAGGAGTCCAGGAGAGCTGGCTGTATTTTAAAGAATCCTTATTGAGGTTACAGGGACAAACCATCCTGATATGTAGAAAGAATAGTAAATATGGCAGGCGACCAGCTTGGCTTCACAGTGAAATCCTTGCTGATCTTAAACACAAAAAAGAGGCTTACAAGAAGTGGAAGATTGGACAAATGACCACGGAAGAGTAAAAAATATTGCTCGGGTGAAATCAGGAAGGCCAAATCACACCTGGAGTTGCAGCTACCAAGAGATGTTAAGAGTAACAAGAAGGGTTTCTTCAGGTATGTTAGCAACAAGAAGAAAGTCAAGGAAAGTATGGGCCCCTTACTGATTGAGGGAGGCAACCTTGTGACAGAGGATATGGAAAAAGCTAATGTACTCAATGCTTTTTTTGCCTCTGTCTCACGAACAAGGTCAGCTCCCAGATTACTGCACTGGGCAGCACAGCATGGGGAGGAGGTGACCAGCCCTCTGTGGAGAAAGAAGTGGTTCGGGACTATTTAGAAAAGCTGGACGAGCACAAGTCCATGGGGGCCAGATGCGTTGCATCCGAGAGTGCTAAAGGAGTTGGCGGATGTGATTGCAGAGCCATTGGCCATTATCTTTGAAAACTCATGGCTATCGGGGGAGGTCCCAGATGACTGGAAAAAGGCTAATGTAGTGCCCATCTTTATAAAAGGGAAGAAGGAGGATCCTGGGAACTACAGGCCAGTCAGCCTCACCTCAGTCCCTGGAAAAATCATGGAGCAGGTCCTCAAAAAAATCAATCCTGAAGCACTTACACGAGAGGAAAGTGATCAGGAACAGTCAGCATGGATTCACCAAGGGCAAGTCATGCCTGACTAATCTAATTGCCTTCTATGATGAGATAACTGGCTCTGTGGATGAAGGGAAAGCAGTGGACGTGTTATTCCTTGACTTTAGCAAAGCTTTTGACACGGTCTCCCACAGTATTCTTGCCAGCAAGTTAAAGAAGTATGGGCTGGATGAATGGACTATAAAGTGGATAGAAAGTTGGCTGGATTGTCGGGCTCAACGGGTAGTGATCAATGGCTCCATGTTTAGTTGGCAGCCAGTATCAAGTGGAGTGCCCCAAGGGTCGGTCCTGGGGCCGGTTTTGTTCAATATCTTCATAAATGATCTGGAGGATGGTGTGGATTGCACCCTCAGCAAGTTTGCAGATGACACTAAACTGGGAGGAGTGGTAGATACACTGGAGGGTAGGGATAGGATACAGAGGGACCTAGACAAATTGGAGGATTGGGCCAAAAGAAATCTGATGAGGTTCAACAAGGACAAGTGCAGAGTCCTGCACTTAGGACGGAAGAATCCAATGCACCGCTACAGACTAGGGACCGAATGGCTAGGCAGCAGTTCTGCAGAGAAGGACCTAGGGGTGACAGTGGACGAGAAGCTGGATATGAGTCAGCAGTGTGCCCTTGTTGCCGAGAAGGCCAATTGCATTTTGGGATGTATAAGTAGGGGCATAGTGAGCAGATCGAAGGACGTGATCGTTCCCCTCTATTCGACACTGGTGAGGCCTCATCTGAAGTACTGTGTCCAGTTTTGGGCCCCACACTACAAGAAGGATGTGGAAAAATTGGAAGGAGTCCAGCGGAGGGCAACAAAAATGATTAGGGGACTGGAGCACATGACTTATGAGGAGAGGCTGAGGGAACTGGGATTGTTTAGTCTGCGGAAGAGAAGAATGAGGGGGGATTTGATAGCTGCTTTCTACTACCTGAAAGGGGGTTCCAAAGAGGATGGATCTAGACTGTTCTCAGTGATAGCAGATGACAGAACAAGGAGTAATGGTCTCAAGTTGCAATGGGGGAGATTTAGGTTGGATATTAGGAAAAACTTTTTCACTACGAGGGTGGTGAAACACTGGAATGCGTTACCTAGGGAGGTGGTGGAATCTCCTTCCCTAGAAGTTTTTAAGGTCAGGCTTGACAAAGCCCTGGCTGGGATGATCTGATTGGGGATTGGTCCTGCTTTGAGCAGGGGGTTGGACTAGATGACCTCCTAAGGTCCCTTGCAACCCTGATATTCTATGATTGATAGGACAGGAGGTCAGACTGGATGATGTGGTGGTCCCTTCTGGCCATAGACGGTGGGTTTAATAAAACCAGGGGAGGCTAAGCACAGGCCTGGCACAACCGCCACTGACCCATCGCTGGATGCCTGGGCTGTGGTGTCCCCGCCTGTACTCTATCTCTTCCTATTCCTGCTCTACCCCTTCCCCAAGGCCCCCACTGCCCGCCGCTGCCTGGTGAGTCCCTCCTCTCCTCCACTCCACCTCCCCTCTCTGGAGGTCCCCGCTGCTCACGGCATCCCTCCTCTCTTCCACCCTCTTCTCCTGCAAGGATCCCCCTGTTTGCCACATCCCTGTGGATGGTGGGGGCCTCATGGGAGAAGGGGGGGGAGGAGGAGAGGAGGGACGCAGCAAGCGGTGGGGGCCTCGTGGGGAAGGGTGGAGGAGAGGAGGGATGCAGCAAGCAGTGGGGAGGGATGCAGCAGATAGTGGGGGGCCTCACGGGGACTGGGTGAGGCCTGGGACAGAGTGGATATGGAATGTGGGCAGAGCCGGGGGTGGAAGAGGTGGGGCCGTGGGCGGAAGAGGTGGGACAGGGAGCTAGCCGCCCCCAGGAGAAGCTTCACCCGCCGCCCATGCTTCTGGACTTCGTGACTCTGTGTACAAGAGGGATGTCCGTAAGTAGGCAATAGATCAGGTGCCAGTAGATCGTGCTCAAGAACACACAGCAGAGTTCCCAGGGTTTGCAGGACCAGTAAATCCTGTGACTGTTTGGCACTGCCAATGGCTTCCATTGGCTGCACTCTACTTGCAGGGAGGCACAAGCATGGGTAGGTGGTTGTCAGTTTACAGCCGCCCTGACCCCGCTCCTCTGTGTCGAGAGGGAGACCCTGGCACACCGGCAGGCAGCACGCCAGGTTGCCGCCCCTTTTCTGGCTCCTCCTGATCCTCCTGCTGAGGTTCTGGCTGCACTTCTCCCATCCTCCACCGCACGTGCTCCCTGTCCGTGGCTCCTCCACGTCCCAGGCTTTGCTCACCAACCTCTTCCTGGTGCTGGCCGTGATGGCGTCCCTCAGTCTGGGAGGAGAAGGAGCTCTGCAGCTACAGGACCCACTTCCATTCCCTCATTGTCTCACACCTCTGGCAGAGCTCTCTGGGCAGTGTCCAGCGAAGCCTCAGACTCCTTTGTGGAGCGGCGGGTGGGCGCTGCCCTGGGCACGCCTCTGTATCCCCTCCTGCTTGCTCATTTTAAACCTTTACCCTCCCGGCCCCCATTCCTGGGTCTTTATGTTTTGTCCCATGGGACTTGTTGTTTTCTGGGCTCTCGGCCCTTTCTTCAGTTGCGAGGTCTGTTGTCACGCCTAACCTGTCCTGGCGGGAATAATCATCGTTATTACTTTGTTACCATATTGTGCTTTGTCATTCATTATTGAGAGTGGTACAATCCAATAATCGCATCCTTCTAGAATGTAAATTTAGCTTGTACTCACCTTAGCAGTGCCAGGTTCAAAAAACAAACATTAGCTAAACACAGAACTTTAGACATTGGGCAGATGAAGGTTGCTTATTTTCAAATTGTATTTTTAGTTAGATCTGTAAAATAACTTAAAATTTGCATGAAAATAAATGCAGTTCCAAGTCTGATACCAATAGCAATGATGGAGACAAGTGTTAGTGAGTCACGTACATGATTGTGATCGGTAAACATAAATGCCAAAATAATTAGAAAAACAAATTCCCTTTCTTAATAAAAGAGAAAAGAACCTTAATCACGCGTGTTAAAATTACAGAAATATATTTTTAGTGGAGTGAAAAACCGTTGACTAAAATAGAGTAGATACTGGCAGTAACACGGAGTGTGTCTGCTGGGGAAAGTCAGCAGATTCTGAGCACATTTTATTTATTTTTATTTATCTCTACTAAAGATAGTGTGAAAAGTATCAACCGTGTGTTTCTGAGATCCGTGTGAAGGCTCCAGAACTGATACCTCAAGGCTTGGGATTATCTTGCTGCATTGTCCCCTGATTGTTCTAAATTTACATAGAAACTTAAAATATGGCTTTAATTGGTATTTGAATGTTTTTTCTTTCTTTATAGAGGAATAAGGTACAGTGCTCCTGCCAGCTACTTCCTAAATTATTATCTGCAAAAAAACTAGAGTTTTCAGGTGCCTAAGTAGCCCCTGGAATCACAGGTAAAGTCCCCGCCCCCCTCCAAAAAACTCTGAAATGGCACCCTGAGTGGGTCATGGCAAGCAGGAGGCTGGTAGTTTTTACTGTTTCTGATTTAGCATGGGTCAGTGTTTGCCTTTCTGGTTTATTATTATTTATTTACTGATCCCATCCATGAGACAGCCCACTGCAGATCCAGAGCTGTGTAGCCCTTCTGGCTTCCTCTAGACTAGAATTGAAGGGTTTGATGTTAGCACAATAGCTGGGGGCAGGCTAGGGTTTAGCTTGGCCGGTTTAGGATGCACCACAGGCAAGATGGCTGGTCCAGAGTAGACTTTCAGCATCTTGGTTAGCTGACACCTGCTAATATCACATCTTAAAACCCAGTCTAGACAAGGTGTCTCTGCTTTTTGGAGAGCACTGAAGGGAGATTTCTATAGGTGTTTTCCTCTTTGTTCCCATTGAGTCACCTACTTCAGACAAAGAAAAGTCAGGTCTGGATATTAAATACATTAACTTTCTTTTTCTTTAAAATGTATTCATCTCTGTCCCAGCGAGATCGTATTTGTGCAGAGTGCCCGGAAATGCATTTGTGCAACAATTGGTTTCCTTATATTTTAGTAACAGATCCAACGTAGCTAACTACAGCAATTAATTTAGCAACATAAAAAATTAAGTGGAACAGTTTATCAGCTGAGCAGTTTGTGGGCCCTGTTTATGCACGGCACGGAAGCATTCTGTTGGTTTGGGAGTGCATTTAAACGTTAAAAATAGCATTTAAAATGCATTTGAAGTTCTGCACTAGATGAAAATGGTACTTCTGGCAAATATTTAGCACAGAATATGAATTCATAAGCTTATTTGGCCCTAAGAAAATCTGCTGTACATTGGAGTGCTTTGTCAGATTGACAGCAAAGAACAAACTTAATGAACAGTAGTGGCGGGTTATTTTCCTGCAAGAATATGAGCTGTCGTTACATAACAGGAAAGGTAAAATAACCAGGAATAGGAGACAAATTGGCAGGTGTAATCTTAATTGAATTAATCTGTCAAAAATGTACTCTAGAAGTTGTGCATTTATTTAGCGTCACTCTGAGTCAAACTTGAATGATGGCATTAGATCTCTGCTCCTTAGAAGGCCCTAATGCCGTAATTTTTCCTAGTATTTGAATAGCTCGGTTGACGTTTAAATATGCTGGATAATAACAGGACTAGGAGCCTGTGGAGGGTGATATGCCATCAAACATCTTTATTTGTGCTGTTAAGTAAATAACATTAAGGAAAGGGATAGGACTTCTTTATCTTTTTTCTGGGAGAAGAAAGGATTCCCCCTGCTAGCATTGCCTTCACCCTGCTGCTCCCTTTGGATGGTGACTGGGGCGGGTGGGGTGGTGAATAACTTCCCACTTGTGGCTATTATTATCAGTTAGTTTTTGACTGGGGGAGGAAGTAGCTAATCTTTCTGTCCTCAGCTGGGCCAGTCAGATCTTTCATTCCACTGTGGTGGCAAAGACTGAAGTGCTTCTGATGCTGTGAGAGCACCAGGCGTGGTGTACATTGGAGTTTTGTGTATGGTTTTCATTTCGTTCTGCGTTTCCCTCTCTGGCTGTGGTTACTTTTGATTCTTACCTTCTGGGAAGGACTGAGGAACAGTTCTCAAATCAGTGACAGTTCTTAAATCAAGTCAGTGAATAAAGGTTAATCTCATATCTGTAATTATCTTAATTACCCAGTAAAATGTATATTAGTGATTATTGCCCAACCCAAGTGTGGGCCTCCCCATACTGCTTACTGGGTCTCGCTCATTCCAGGTTGCAGCTGTGTCACTCCAGTGGAGTTGTTCTTGCTTTACACCAATGTGACTAAGACCAGAATAGAGTCCCCAGTGGAATACTTCTGCTGACATACCTTTAGTTTTTTGGCAGATTTCAGGGATAGTGTGCAATATTAACTAAGTCATAGAAGCCTCCATAATAGTCATGAAAAGTCCGATTACAATCCCTTGAGAGGACCAGGGCAAGGCTGGGTGCAAGGACCATGCCTAATCTTTCCTTGCCATGTATGGTCTAGTCTGGTTTTCAGTTTCTTAAGTAGTGGGGCTTCTCTCACTTCCCTTTGGAGTTAATTCCCCAGTCTAATAGATCTAACCATTAGGAAATATTTCCTTGTATTTAACATATTTTCTGTTCTTAGTGCCATCCTGTTACCCCGAGCAATCTCCCTTTGTGCCATGGTAAATCATTCCTCTCTGTTCATATATTTCTGGATGGGAAGCATTCAAGGCACAGATTTCCCTTCCTTTGGTTTTAGAAGTCTAATATCCTAGTGCTTGGATGGAGAACCCTGTGGGAATGCGTATGCTAAAAGCACCAAGTAAAGCTATTTCACTAGGGGGTAGTCAAATGAACAATCTTGTTTAGTAGCCTAGCTGTTAGAACACCTGGAAGGTAGCCAAGGTCATCTCAAGGTAGGTCATCTTATTGTTTCCCTGTAACAATTTATGTTTCGATTTTGTAATACAGTGACAGAATTTTCAGATTGATATTACTGGGGAAATCTGCTGTTATCTCTGTGTGAATTACAGAAGCTTTTTCTCTCAGAATTAATTGTACCCTTAGAGGGGTTTAGTGCATAATCTCTGGTCTACAATCTCGTTCACTTGTCAAGTTGGAGGTCCCTTTGTGGAATGAGTTTGGAAGGCTCAGCTCAAGGGGGAGTTTCTGTTGCAAAGTCAGTTGTATTGTTACAAAATTTGGCCCACACCATATCTCTTTGGAGGGCAAGTTTGTTACTGAAATGGAGTGGAGATTAATACTCTCCACATGCTGCCTCCTGCAGCATCTTAAGCCTTTCATTTTAGGCTTAAATCCAGTGCCAGGATTTGGTGTATCTCTTTGGGGTCAGGAGTGCAGAGATGCTCTCTGGTGTAAGTTTGTGAGAAGAAAGAGACTCCCAGCTTTTCAAAGCTGTCAGCCCTTGATTTTCAGAGGTGAAAATAAAATTCACTCCGAGTGTTGCTGGGAAGTGACACCTGCAGTGTGGGATGCTCAGTTGTCTTGTTTTCATAAATTTTCCTCCTTTTTCCTTTTGCTGCAAAAGCCTTAGCAACACAGGAATTCAGTGCACAAGCGGTGGCTGACAAAATTCTAGGAAAGCATTAAAAGAACTGCTAGGTTGCTGTTTCCCCTCCTATCTGCATACAACAGCAACTTTGCACATACTGATAATTCTTTGCTTGAGAGTATTTTCCAGTTTATTGTGTTAGAAATTAATGTAGCAGTGGCTGCTGGTGGCGTGGCTGCTGCCACAGA
Source organism: Natator depressus (assembly GCF_965152275.1). Lineage (NCBI taxonomy): Eukaryota > Metazoa > Chordata > Testudines > Cheloniidae > Natator > Natator depressus. Next base: position 1,226,908 of record NC_134255.1, read on the forward strand.
GGCTTGATAATGCAGTCTCTGAGTTTTACCCCCTTCTGTGCTGTAGGCTCCAGCCAAGCCCTCATGCAGCTAGCTGGGTTATTCCTCTGTTCTTGTTATTTAGCAGGAAATTTTCACTTCTCGTTCATGCTAGCAACTGCTTTTAGGAGGGAGGAAAACATTTTGGTATGTAGGATTCCCAAATGCCCTGGGAGTTCATTCCCCATTGATTTTGTTCCTCTCCACCTTCCCTACAGTTTGCATCAATGAACATGTTCCTAAAAGCAGAGGAGGAAGTGGGGGAGTAAGGATGAGTTTTTGCAAGTTGTGCCTCAAACTGCTAAAATAAATTTGCAAACTCTGTTTCGATTGTTAATAATTCTTTAAAAGGACACTGGTCAAATTTGCCCCCAAATTTAGGATCCAGTCCTGCAGCTTCTACTTATTTGAGAAGCCCCCTGGAAGTCCATAGGATTACTCATGTGAGTAAATGCTGTGGCAACAGTTAGATTCTGGATATATATATATGTATATTTGGGAAGAAATTTTCTTAAGTGCCAAAGGGATGAGGGAGCATAAATCTCACTGACAATCATTGGGATAGAGCACAAGGCCCATGGAAAAATCACTGGGAAAGTCCCATAGGCCCTTTGAAAACTCTCTTCCAATGGCTGTGTTTATTGTTTTAATGTACATTTCCCCAGCCCTTTCTAAAGCAGTCTCACCATAGGAAGTGAGAGCCCACTGCTGATGAAACCTACAGAGCAGCAGAAATGTCCCTGGATTTTTAATTCCAAAGGAAACATTTCTTAAAATGAATCAGCGTCCCCTGTAGGATTTGCACCTTGTTGCAGCTAATTCCTGAGAACCTAGACCTGCACCAGAAGAGAAACCGACATCTGTTTTCACTTTCTAAGCTGAAAGAAATACAGGACCTGATCCGCAGCCCAGTGAAATCAGTTGCAGTCTCGTCTCTGGGCGCTGGATCAAGGCCCCAGTGTGTAAATAGTGGAAAAACAAATGAGATTTGAAAATTCCGGTTGACTAATCTAAGGGTATTTTGTAACCTGGAAAGGGATTTGCATGCCTCATTTTGTAAAATGTGGCTTTAAGGGCAAGACTTTGGGTGACCATGCGAGCAGCAGAGTGTTCTGATCTTGCTTTGTGTTCTCTCTCCACGCACCAGTTAATAGGGCCGGATTTTCATTCTCCCCATCTCCAAGGGTCTGTCTGTGTGTTTGTGATATCCTCTCCTTGGCTCTGCCAGTTCCCTGCTGTGCTGGGGTGCTGAGCTGCTTCACATGCTGCCCACTCTTGCTGATAGTATGTGTGTATGACCCTTGTGTGGGGGAGAGGGCGTGCCAGCCCAAGGAGCTGGCCACGCTCCAGCGCCTGGCCGTGACATACAGGACCCTTCATGAAACCAGACAGAATTAAACCCTTTGTTTCCTGTTTGCCGGGCCAGCTTAGAAAAAAGTCATTGAGCCTGAAGCGTTCAACAAGACAGTCTTTGTATTAATTTAATTAATCGGTTTAGCTGAGGGGCAGTGAGGATGGGAGGTCATGCTATAAATACCTCCATTTCTTGGAGTTTTGAGATGGTTCTGGTGCAGGGGCCTTATCACCCACCTGGGCTTCCCTGTTTGCCAATGGGCACGGTGTGTCTTGCGATCAGGCTCGAAAGGAATTCCCATGAGGAGCTAGCTTCCCTGTCCACTGCACTGTTGCCAACCTGCAGCTGTTGAGGTCCTTTGGAATTTTTTTTTCTACCCACACAAGTTCTTATTTCAGCATTTCACTCCCCCGTGACTCAGAACTGAGGTGAGAGGTGCTAAACACCTCTGACTGAGACACTTAGCTCAGTGCGCCTGGCCTAGGAAGGCCATGCATGCGTGTCTGGGGATGGGGAGAGCACCTACATTACAAACCGCACTCCCTTGTCATTCGAATGGGTCCATCAGCATTTGCTGGGGATGAATCTTGGCACAGAGGCTCAGTCTAGGAGGAGGTGAGTTTTTTAAACAAATCATCTGTGTGGTTCTTTTTAAACAGTGACAATATGTGTGAAATATCACAGATTTGGTGTTAATTTTCATCAGTTTAAAATGAAACCAGCCTCAGTTAAATAGAATCATAGAATACCAGGGTTGGCAGGGACCTCAGGAGATCATCTAGTCCAACCCCCTGCTCAAAGCAAATCCCCAAGTTTTGGCCCAGATCCCAAATAGCCCCCTTAAGGATTGAACTCACAACCCTGGGTTTAGCAGGCCAATGCTCAAACCACTGAGCTATCCCTCTGCCCCCATCTACTTTGGCTTTGGAGTTTGGAGGCATGGCTGCCACACAGGGACATTAGCAGCGTGGCAGGGCAGTTTTGGCAAAATCTAAATTAGAGAGCCCCTTATGGCTGATGGTGTTCTCTGGTTGCAAACTCCATGGCCTCTTGAGTCATGGATCTAGTGCAGGAAGGAGGGAGGGAGGGAGAGTGACCTGGGTGGTCAGGAGCAGTGTGTTGTGTTGTCACAGTCCTTGTGTCCAAGACGTTTCATCATGGCAGTCTTGTTTCGCAATGGCTGGTTGCAATAGCTATTCTTCCCAGTGGCCCGCATAGTGCCTGGCGTTAGAAATCATCCCCTTCTCAGTGTACAGGCTGCTGGGAACAAAGTGAGCAAGCAACCCCAGAACCATTGGAACAATTTATCCAGGGTCATGGTGGATTCTCCATCACCGACAATGTTTAAATCAAGACTGGATGTTTTTCTAAAAGCTCTGCTCTAGGAATCATTGTGGGGCAAATCTCTGGCCTGTGCTTTACAGGAGGTCAGACGAGATGATCACAATGTTCCCTTGTGGTCTTGGAATCTATGAATGTTTCTTGGCCCTTCTGTCACTGTTGTATGTCGAGCAGTGATCCTCACACATAGTCCAGACCTCCTCCTCTCACAGCCCAGTGTGATACCTGGGACAGGAAACCTGTGTGGTACTGCCTGGAAGCTGAGGGCAGGATACTGTTAGTAGAAGGAATTTTCAGCACAGGTGATTTCTACCCTCCCAGGACTGAGAGGAACATTCACCAGAGAGTCTGTTCTAGAGCAAAGCTTGGTTGCAAACTCTGGGGTACAGCAAGACAAGACATCTTGGATCACTACAGATTAATTACATCTTAGAGTGCTTTCAGGATGGCCTGATGGGTTCCAAACTCTCCTCCAGTGCATGTGATGGCTTTACCCAGGTCTTACCCACTGTACTAGGTGTTGGGAAACAGGGACTCGTTTCATATCATCTTCACAGGGAGCAGTTACTGAACTTGCCACAGGTTTCTGAGCTGGAAGCTAGATTTAGGACTGCAGACTGTGTGATTGGTTGGGAAGTGTGACAGGGTGTATCAGCCCCGCACTGGTACAGTGGGGGTTAACCCTTCTCTCTTAGCCAAGGAGGCCACGCCCCCTGCTCTCCCTCCAGCTCTGCTGGGCGTGCCCCAGTTGGAGCCAGGATATAAAAGGCAGCAGAGCAGCTCAGTTTGGGCTGAGCGCCGGTGGAGAAGGAGGTGTGTCGCTCGCTCCTGAGGGAGGACCGCCTGCACGCCAAGTTGCGGAGGCCAGCCAGCCAGCCAGCCAGCCAGTCGGAGATGGACCCCAACGCACTGGCTCAGGATGTCGTGGAGAGATCGGAGAACCCCAGAGACTCGGGTAGGAAGTAACCCAGGGAACCTTTGCGGGGAAACGGTTACAGAACCGGACGAAGGCTCAGCGTGTTTTCGTAGGAGCGCCCCCGAGCTGATGGCGGGCAACCCCACCGCTGATAGGGCCCTGGGTTGGGATCCAGTGGAGAGGGTGGGCCCAGTTCCTCCCCTTCCTGGCCGCCACCCACCCTGGGATGGTGGCCCCGCTCACCAGTATTATGGACTTTGGCTGCTAGGCCGCACTGCCCTGAGAGCAAGGGTCATATTAAGGACGAAGGCCTCAAAGCGACGCAGCCCCAAGAGGTGGGGCAGCCCTTCAGACTCGATCCCAGGGATGTGACTCACCTCTCCCCTGCCCTCACAGGGTGTTTCAGCCCCACGGCACCTGGTGGAGAATACGGGCATCGGTGGGGACCTGCTCGATGGAGATCAAAAAGCTTATGAAATGGCTGCTAGAGAGCCAGCCGGTGCAGCTGCTCCAGCAGCTCGCCTCACAGCAGCCGCTTCAGATGGCCCAGCAGCAGCAGCAGCAGCAGCAGCTAATGTGGGAGTTGGGCCACGCAGCCACAGGCGCAGCAGGAACGACTAGTGCAACAGATGGCATCGTGTTGCGACCCCCACAAACTCTTCCCCTCCTCCGGCTGGGTCCGAGGCTGGGGTGGCCTGGTGGGTATTCCGGCACGCCTGACAAAGATGGGACCCAGTGCCGACCCGGAGGCGTTCCTCGTGATGGGATGTTAGATGGGGTGGGATCTGAGTTACAACAGAAAATTCTTTCCTGGGTGTCTGGCTGGTGAATCTTGCCCATGTGCTCAGGGTTCAGCTGATCGCCATATTTGGGGTCGGGAAGGAATTTTCCTCCAGGGCAGATTGGAAGAGGCCCTGGAGGTGTTTCGCCTTCCTCTGCAGCATGGGGCATGGGTCACTTGCTGGAGGATTCTCTGCTCCTTGAAGTCTTTAAATCATGATTTGAGGACTTCAATAGCTCAGACATAGGTGAGAGGTTTATCGTAGGAGTGGGTGGGTGAGATTCTGTGGCCTGCGTTGTGCAGGAGGTCAGACTAGATGATCATGATGGTCCCTTCTGACCTTAATATCTATGAACCTTTGAGTGGGGTCACCACTGAATAATAGGCCACACTCCTAGCCCCTTACTTAACTGACCCGGCGTAGATGGCATACCGGAACCTCAACCCCCAGGAGGCGTGAGAATATTCGAAGGTGAAGGCAGCCATCCTGGACCAAACGGGCATCAACCCTGAAACGTACTGACAGCGACTCCACCGTGAGTGGTACCCGTCGGGGCCAGACCCAGAGCTGTGGCACACGGAATCCAGGATTAGTGTTGGTGGTGGCCAGAACCGGAACACCGGACTGGCTCCAAGTGGCCGAAGCAGTGGCCCTGGAACAATTCACTCAGATCCTTCCTGCTGGGGGAAAGGAGTGGGTGCAATGGCATCACCTGGCAACCCTCACCGAAGCAGTCTCCCTGACAGAGGACTACATGGCTGCTGAGGGAATGGAGTGATCAGGCCGTAAACTGGGGGCCCCGGGAGATCGAGACTGACCGCTAGGTCAGTGGTCTTGCAAGACCGAAGGGGGGAATCCCCATCTCTATGCCAGGCTGCCGGCACCCACAGCAGGGCCCAGTGCAAGGGACCTAATTGGGGCAACCCCTACCTGGGGCAAAGACAACTCACTGGGTGGACAGAGTGCATCCCAGGCCACCCCACTCACAGGGGGAAATCGTGATCGATGTTATGAGTGTGGACAGGAAGGGCACTTCTGGAGAGAATGCCCTTACATGGACTGCAATTATGGGCAGGTTTGGGTAGCCAGTCACCGCGCCCGGAAGAGGGAGCCATGTAAGATCTTGGTTCCTGTTCGGGTGGATGGGACGCCAACAACGGGCCTGGTGGACTCAGGATGCAGCCAAACAATCATCTGTGCTGGCGTGGTCGAGACCACCAGCCTGGCTGGGGCACCCAAATGTCTGCAATGCATTCATGGGGACGTGAAACCATACTCAACCATCTGGGTGTGACTTGAGACCGCCCATCAGGAAGGACTGTGCCAAGTTGTGGTGGCCCCAAAGCTAGCCTACCCAGTGATCTTGGGGTGCAACTGGCAGGGTTTTGCTGGTCTCCTTCAGAAGTGGAGCACACACCCTTCGGGAGCTAGGGAGGCACACCCCGCGAGGAGGGGGTTTTTGGGCCTTCCAAGGCCAGACGACCCCAGAGAAGGACCCTCAGGAAACCTTGGGATACCAGAGACTGGCTGCCCCCTGGCTGAAGCCCTGACAAGGGAAGTGCAAGGATGGCTGGACATTGACGGGAACGTCCTAGAAGAGCAAAGGGAGACCCAACCATCAGCCGAGCCTGGCAGCAGGCAGTGGGCCCCACCTGGAAGGAGGATCAATCTCAGTGCCTTCCCCAAGGACCCCGGTTTGAGATCTGCAACGACCTTCACTACCGGTTGGTCCAGGACCTGCAGACAAACGAAGACCTGAGCTAACTGCTGGTCCCAAGGGGGTTCCAGCGAGGCGTGCTCCGCTTGGCTCACTTGGTACCCTGCACTGGGCACCTGGGGAGGGAGAAAATGCTGCAGTGGGTGGCCCAAAGATTCTTTCAGGCTGGTGTACACCAAGAAGTGTGGGACTACTGTGTCTGGAGGCCAGCCCGAAGGGGGTACAGAGGGCCCCCCTTGTGCCCTTACCCGTGGTCAGGATCCCCTTCGAGCATATTGGCCTGGACTTCATGGGGCCTCCGGAGAAGAGCAGCAGGGGCCACAAGTATATCCTCATAGTAGTCAACTATGTGACGTGGTACCCAGAGGCTATACCTTTACAGACTGCCGCTGACCCCTGCTATGGCTAACAAACTCCTGCAGATCTTCGCCAGAGTTGGACTACCGTGCGAGATACTAACAGACCAGGGAACTAATGTAACATCCAGTCTGATGGCGGAGCTATGCTGCCAGCTAAATATCTATGCTCTCTAAACCTCGGTCTACCACCCCCAGATGGATGGGTTAGTGGAGTGATTTAATGGGACCCTGAAGTCAATGCTGAGGAAGTTTATAGAGGACGATCCCCGGCACTGGGATAAGTTTCTGCCAACACTACTCTTCGCCATACGAGAGGTTCCACGGGCATCCACTGTGTTTTCCCCATTTGAACCCCTCTATGGGGGCAGCCCCGGGGAATCCTGAACCTCCTGAGAGAGACTGGGGAAGAATAGGAGACCTGGGTCAGGGGGTCTGTCCAGTACATGCTGCGGGAAGGGCGCCAGGAGCTGGGTACCATGGTAGGAGAACCTGTTGCGGGCCCAACACGCTCAAGAGAACCAGTACAACAGGGGAATAAAGATGAGGACCTTCGAGCCTGGAGACTGGGTCCTGGTGTTATTACCCTTCTCGGAGTCTAAGCTCTTGGCCAAGCGGCAGGGCCCCTTCGAGGTAACGAGATGGGTAGGCCCTGTCGACTATGAAATACGGCTACTGGGGTGTTGGAGAGACACACAGGTATACCACATGACCCTCCTCAAGGCCCGGAAGGAATGGGAGGGCTTGATGATCGCCCTGTATCACCCAGAGCCCGAGTTGGGGCCACTGGCAGAGAAACCCGCTGATCCAGGGCTGGTGGCAATCAGCCAGGAGCTCGATACCTAACAGCAGGAGCAGGTATCTTAAAGGAAAGGAATCTTTCTTCCCCACCATCTTGTCTGCCTGGCCAGGGAAAACAAATGTGACGAGCCATCACATTGCCACCATCCCCAGCCAGAAGGTGAGAGAGAACCACCACCTGCTCTCCAAGAAGATGTAGGAGATCGTGCAGAAGGAACTGGAGATGATGCTGGCCCTTGGAGTGGTTGAGGAGTCCAGGAGTGAGGGGTGGAGCCCCATAGTACTAGTCCCCAAGGCTGATGGAGTGGTCAGGTTCAGCACTGACTTCAGGAAGGTGAATGGTATCTCTCGGTTTGATGACTACGCCATGCCCCAGGTGAACGAACTGCTTGACCGGCTGGGTGATGTGGAATTTATCTCCCCCTTAGATCTAACTAAGGGATATTGGCAGATCTTTGACACCAGCCTCCAGAGAGACGGCCTTTCCTACACCATTTGACCTCTACCAGTTCACCATGATGCCTTTTGGTTTGCATGGGGCTGCTGCCACTTTCCAGCAGCTCATGAACCAAACATTGAGTCCCCGCAATTTGTATGCCACCATGTACATCAATGATATTGTCATCTATAGCGCCGGCAGGGAGGAATATCTCCAGCACCTTGCCAGCGTGCAGCGAGCCCTGGGAGATGCAGGCCTCACCGTGAACTCAGCCAAATGTCACTTGGGACAGCAGGAGGTGACGTATGTAGACTACACCATGGGTAGGGGAAAGCTATGCCCCTTAATAGAACAGGTGCAGGCCCTATGGGACCCCCATACCCCCATGACAAAGAAGCAAGTACAGCAATTCTTAGGACTGGCAAGGTATTGCTGCCTGTTTGTACCCAACTTTGCCACGTTTACCACCCCACTGACAGACTTGACAAAGAGCTCCCAGCCACAGAAAGCCCAGTGGTCAAAAGACTGTGAGGCTGCCTTCCAGGAGCCGATGCTGTCCCAGCCCGACTTCACAAAGAGCTAGAAGGGGAGGAGCATCCCATCCTGTATTTCAGCCACAAGCTGTTCCCCTGGGAGACCCGCTCTTCCACAATAGAGCTGGAGGCCTTTGCTGTTAAGTGGGTGGTCGACGCCTTAAGATATTACCTTTTAGGGAACCCCTTTTCCTTGGTAATTCCTTCCATGTGCTGCACCGGTCAGGGAAGGCCCATGTGAACGTGGACTTCTTCTCCCGGGCAGGGGAGGAAAGGGGAAGGGACTCCGGTGTTTGTCATAGTGAGCCATGTTCTCTTGAGCGGGGAAGCCATGTCATCCTTCATCCCCAAGCAGCACTCGGAGGAGATGACAAAGCCCTGGCTGGGATGATTTAATTGGGGATTGGTCCTGCTTTGAGCAGGGGGTTGGACTAGATGACCTCCTGAGGTCCCTTCCAACCCTGATATTCTATGATTCTATGATTCTATGTTTAGAGCACTGGATGGTGAAGATACTTTGAAAACCTAGAGAGATGGAGTGGTACAAACAGGAATTGCAGGAAGCATTTAAAATGTACTTATAGGGCACGATAAAGCTACGCAAAATCAAGGTCCCTTTTTGTATCCTATTGCCAAAGCACTGGAGGGAAGGACGCTCCTAATCTTCACTGTGCAGGTCAGAAGCTCAAAAGGCAAGATCCTGGTATCAATCGATCAATAGCGGTGTCCTGTGTGGAAAGACTGCATGCTCCTTCTCCATCCTGATTATTATGCTAGTGCCTAAGTACCAGCCAAGAAGGGGGGCCCCGTTGTGCTGGTCAGTGCATTAACAGAGCTGTGGATGGTCTCTGCCCTCAAGAGCTGACAATCTAATTCAACCAGACAAACGCAGGGCAGGGGAGGGGGAGAACACCCCAGGCGATTGAACAACGGGATGGCAGCAAGTTAGTGCCATGAGCTTTTTTGGTTTTGGGTGGGTTTAGTTAGGAGGGGATCAGCTAAGTGGGAAGAAGAGTGAAGGTGGGAGAGGGGAAAAGAGGGTAACGGGGGAGTTGATGTGGGGTGAAGCTGAAGTGAAGAGACTGTGAAGGGGGGGGGGTCCTTCTGCTGACCAGAATGGATTTTCTCTGCAGACTTTCCCTAAGGCCACATGGCAGGGGGAGGGGAGGCTCCACCTGGTTCTCGTGTCCCCAGAGTGCTGTGGGGGGGAGTCTCCCCTGCATATTTCTAGCTTGGTCGGGAGGGTGGCCCTGGCTCTGGACTCTGTTTTATCCCCTCCCCCCCAGTGCTGCAGTGTCTGTTTTGGCTGCTTCTGCAGCTGCTGCTGCTGGATCAAGATCACCAAGGTGCTGATGGCCTGGTCCAGCCATGTTTTCTGGCAAGACAAGACAGATGCCCTTTTCTCTGCAGCTGCAGCAGCTGGGAGATGGGGACTGCAGTCGGGAATCTAGTGATCTCTTCGCTTACTTTTGTTTCTGAAACACATATAAATGTTTGCCCTCCCTGGATAGTGCTCCCCGCAGGACTGTCAGACATAGGAAAGCAGGAGAAAGAAGAAGGTTGTCTTAGCAATTCATTTTTTATTTTTACTGGTATTTGAGTCTGGCAATTCATCCAATCAAGCTGACAGTAGATGAACATGCTGGAAAACCTCTATTGTGAGTGTGTGAGCATGAGTACAAACACACATGCTTTGGCGCTCTTGTTTTCTGTAAGTGTCCAAGTGCTTGAGCTTTGCTAGTGTGCAGGCTCATGAAAAGCAAATGTTTAGTCTGAATGCTCAAATATTTGCCAAAAGCAAATTCTGAATTGTATATTCAATTATGAAATTATTTGGTGCAGTGTTTGGATAGTTACATAAATCATGTGATATATGATTGCTATTCCCTGATTGGATGAGTTGTGTAATTTACAACCCAGTCCAAATGTTGAACTACAAATATCACAATTGTGTATGCTATTAGAAATTTGCATTGTGTTAAGTTAGTTACAGTATGAATTTCAAATTATGTGTATGTTCCAATTGCAAATAATGCACTCAGTCTGACAAACAAGAACTATTTGCTGAAAAATTTGAAAACAACTGTGAAATTCTTAAATCACTTATTATTCCAAATCTGTCCCTGGACAATTCCTACAGGGAAAAAAGGTGAAATTTATTGAATAAATTACAAGTTATAAATGACTTGTTCAGCTGTACTATACAGATAAATAGTTTAAAATAAAAAATCCCTTCTGACATATTGTAGTGAAACTGATTCAATATTTAACAATCTAATTAGTATTGTTACAGCTTTGGGAGTGTGTCCATAAGGCAGCGCCAGTGGGTGGAGGAAAGAGGCTCGCTGCTGAGCCCTGGAGCAATTCGGCTGTCTACCCCTGCTCTGTAGACAACAAAAATCCCCCATAGAATTGTCAGGTGTGGAAATTGAGGGGGAAATAAAGTGACAAATAAACTGTATTTAAATAAACTTTTCACTGTTAATGGATGGGAGCCTGCACTATTGAGAATTGTATGTACATGGTGCATGATATCTTCGTGCTATGTTAAACAACCCTGGCTGTGTTCTAGTTGTTTCTAGTTAGGCCTAGCCAGATTGTGTAGGCAAATAGTGAAGGTACTTTAAACATCCAAGCCCCCCGCCACTCTCCCCTCCCCTCAAAATCCCACACAGGGAGAAGTATTCTGAGAACATTAAGGTTGCAAGGCAAAGCACACTGAAGTCACAAAAGCCAAAGTTACAGTAGCCTTCAGCTACATGGTAACACGTACTATTATTTCTGCAGGACCTAGCCGCATTCTCCAGACTGTCTCCTGCTGTCCTTCAGATATTACACTGACCTAAGGCTCAGGATCGGCAGCTTTCACTGCTGGACCAGAAACAAGGTTAAGGGCCAGTATCTATGGGGAATAAATATTTGATAAAGGGGCTCTTCAGTGTTGCAGACAAAGATATAACCAAAATCCAATGGCTGGATGGTGAAGCTAGACAAATTCTGACTGGCTGTAATGTGCAAATTTTAAACAGTGAGGGTAATTAATCACTGGAACAATTTACCAAGGATCGTGGTGGACTCTCCATCACTGACCATTTTTAGGTCAAAATTGGACGTTTTTCTAAAATGCATGCTTGTTGTAGGTGAGACTGCCCTGTAGCACCACCTGCTTAGTTAGTGTGGTATTGCAGGTACTCCCTGCCTCAGTTTCCATTTTCAGGAAGCCGGTAACTCCACTTTAGGCGCTCTTGACACATGACTCTATGATACCATTCTGGGGGCTGGTTTATTATAAACCTTCCTACCGAAGGGTCTGTAACAAAAAGTCCCAAATGAACAAAAGGTGGTTCAGGCAAAGCTCTGTTCCCAGTGCCCTCAGTGTTATCTCTGTCTCTCTGGGTATGCCTGCACTGCGATTAGACACCCACGGCTGGCCCTTGCCAGCTGATTTGGGCTGGGGGCTTTCATTGCAGTGCAGATGTTTGGGCTTGGGGCACAGGCAAAGCTCTGGGACCCTCCCACCTTGCCGGGTCCCAGAACTCGGGCTGCAGCTGAAGCCTGAAGATCTACTCTGCAAAATGAAACAGCTCTGGACCGCGAGCCGGAGTCAGCTGGCACGGGCCAGTTGTGGGACTCTAATTGCAGTGTAGGTATATGCTATGTCTCTCCTTTTGGCAGGAGCCCCCGACCTCCTTCAGGAGCTGGATAGTTCAAGCAGTCATTGTTCCTCTCCTTACCAGAAGTCCCCAGCTCTCCTCTTGGAGCTGGGTTGCAATTCAGCGGACTGTAGGACCTTAGCTAGCTTCTCCCTGAGCTGGCCCCACTTAGGCCTCAGGTCAAAGGGTCTGGTGACAGCAGAGCCACCTCCTGCTGGTGTCCGTCTACCCTGGTATGAGGAGGGAGGCAGCATTTATGCTGGTTCCCTTTTCTTAGCTCCGCCCCAGTTGGCTGGGGACAGGGGAAGCTTGCCCCACCCTCCCTGCAAGGCTTTGGATCCTTAAAGAATCAGTAACAGGATTTCCTCCTGAACACTCCTTACTCCCAGGACCACGTCTTCTCTGCCAGGATCTCTCAGGTCCTTGTATCTATGATAGGACCTTTCAATTCTTAAAGAGCCATGCCAGCTTGTAAGGTGGGCTGACCATTAGGTAGTACTACCCTTAAGGGGCAGACTACGCATCACAATTCTATACTTCAAACAGGACTTATTTCAGGGACTTATTTTTCTGGCCTGTGCTATCAGAAGGTCAGACTAGCTGATCACAGTAGTCCCTTCTGGCCTTGCAGTCTAGGAATTAGGCAAGAAATGGGAGTGTCATAGAATTGGAAGGGGGTATTCCCCAGCTCTCCAAGGGGAAATCACTTGCTTCTAGCTACATTACAGACCCTACAACAGTGACGTTAATACGTACAGAAAAGCTATTGTACCTCATTTGTAGAGGTTCCTAAAGTCAGTTATTGATAGAAGGGCCCATTGTGATTGGCCTGTGCTATACAGGAGATCAGACTAAACAGAACATCCCCAAAATAATTCCTAGAGCAGATCTATTAGAAAAAAATCCATTCTTGATTTAAAGATTGCCATTGATGGAGAATCCACCACAACTTTTCCTCTCCAAGTCCTGTGAAGCTTCCCAGGCCCCGGTGGGCATTAGCCCCAGTCTGTGGTAGGAGTTGCAGATCCTCAGATAATGTGTGATGCTGAGTAAGTCAGTGGCAGCACAGAAGGGGAGAGGGCTGGATACCATACATGTGATGATAGGTTTTGCATACAGCAATCTACCCCTAAGTCTCTGTGCTGAAAGCTTTTCACTGTATGATAAGTTAAGTGTAGACAACTGCATCTGCTCCAGTTACAATTAGTGCCTAAATACTTGTGAATAGCACTGCTGTGCAATTAGAAGTGCTTAATGACATGCACACCCAAATGTTCATGAGCGTGAAGGATTTCTGCTGCTCCCGCTGAGCCACCCCAACCAAAAGTCAGCCTAGGAGGCTGGGACCACATGCCCTCTAACCTGCTGTACAGGATGCAGGGCCTCCAAGGTAAGCAGGGGCCAACACTGGCCTTCGAATTTCCGCCATGTGCAGGGTTCTCTGAACTTCTTAGATTGGAATGGTCCTGGAGAGTCTGAGAAGTACGTTGTGGAGGGAATCGGTGCGTAAGGAATAGCTGGGACCCAGTGGGCAGAATGGAGTACCTCTTGTCTCTGTTCAGGGCAACTACACCTGACCCGTGTCTCTCACCCCGCTGACCAGGGTTTTTCCAGGTGCACAGTTTCTTGCATACATTGTGATATTCCCAGCAAGCCAGACAGATACACTGTGATATCCCCAGCAAGCCAGACAGCCTAAACAGGCGAGCATCTGCACTTGGCTTTCTCTTCAAAGGCTATGAACAATGTGATTGCCTGCAGTTATATGGGTTGTGCAGCCCTTTCTAAGCAAGTGCATTTATTCTTAAAGTGAAGGCATGACAGAGAAAACATATTAAAAACAATAAAAGAAACTACACGCATGCTAATAAGTTACCAGAGATCACCTTCCAACTCCAGCAAGGGTTCTGGTAGAGGTCAGTCCTTCAAATCCCACCCAGGGTTTTTTCTGTAGTTACAAGTTCATAACTATTTTAGCTCAGAACTCTCACATCCCCATGAGTTATTCAATCTCTCCTTTCAACAGCTTTTGGTTTTGATGTCCAGTCTCAGGGAACAGGTAATCAGCAGACAAAGACCCTCTCCTCAGCATGTAGCTGCAAAAAGCTTAGTTTTTGCATAACTGGAGGTGGGAAATTTGCATTCATCTCCGCCTAGAGATTCCCAGGACAACCCACTTGACACAGTTTGTTCCAAAAGTCCATCCTAGTAGGCACATTGTTCAATACAGTCCTTTGAAGTTCCTAACACCTCCCAGGGTTTGCATCACATCTCCCCCTAGCAAGGTTACGTGCAATCCCAGCCACAATAATACACAGCCTTTGGATTTAATACAATTGACTCTGAAGATACTTCAACATAATTCAATTTGGTTTTTCAAGGTTATTGCAAGAGATTGACACCTCTGTCACACCTCTCTTGGGTGCCTTCTTCTGGGTGCCAGCATTTTCAGCAGTCAGCTCAGCTGGAATGCTTTCCATGCTCATACCCAATGGGCTGTCTATCACAGTGGTTCTCAAAGCCGGTCCACCGCTTGTTCAGGGAAAGCCCCTGGCGCGCCGGACCGGTTTGTTTACCTGCCGCGTCCGCAGGTTCAGCCGATCGCGGCTCCCACTGGCAATCCCCACCCCACTAGTCTAGTGGGCATGAGCAGGAACTGTTCCCATCAAAAGGGCTCACAGGTGAAGCTTTCTGTCTTGGCTTTTGGTCATGAACATTTGCTCTGTCGGCAGTCCCCACCCCATCCCTGCCCCCACACTAACTGTAGTAGCCACTCATGCACTAGTGAGGAATAGTGCTCACTAAAGCGGAGTGAATAATGGACTTTTCTGATTCATTGGAAGGTTTGAAAAATTGAAAAAATCACTTTGGGCCAAACTGAAAACAACTTTTTTGAGGTTTTTTGGTGAATTTGAAAAATGGTTGGAATTGAAATTGTCTGGGAATGTCAATGAACCATTTCCCTTCCGCCCACAACGTTTCAGTCCAACTTTCAGCCGTTTTGACAAAAGCAAGCAAAGGATGCACAAAACTGTCTACAGGAGGAAGAGGGACGGAAAGTGGTGGTGCCACCTTTTTAAGTTTTAAGTCAGTGGTTAGGGCCCTCACCTGGGGTGTGGGAGACCCCTGTTCAGTTCAACGGCTGCTCATTGTCATTACGAGTGACCTGCCATGGATCAGCCAGGCCCTCCGCCCAAGTGGGATTTTCTGCCACCTGAGGGGGAAAGGGCGCTTTCAAGAAACCCAAGGGCTGTTCCATTAATTTAAGGAGAAACTGATCAAAAGATACTGGTGACTGAGGCATCTCTTGGGCTCAGCAGTGGAAAATATAAGGCCTGGAGATCTACATCCCTTGATCTTAGTAGGTATTGGCCATCTCCTTGCAATCCATCTAAAGACCATTTCCCACTCTCCTCCATTAACTGCAGGGCTGTGACATGGCTGCCACAGTGCATTCAGCTGATGAGGTGAGGTATTTAGTCACATGTTTCCAGTACAGGACGTAGATCATAGAATCTCAGGGTTGGAAGGGGCCTCAGGAGGTCATCTAGTCCAACCCCCTGCTCAAAGCAGGACCAATCCCCAATTTTTGCCCCAGATCCCTAAATGCCCCCCTTAAGGATTGAACTCACAACCCTGGGTTTAGCAGGCCAATGCTCAAACCACTGAGCTGTCCCTCCCCCTGTTAGCTGAGTGCGGCTGTTTTTATCAGCTGTTTTTCTGTGCTGCTGACCCTCCTCTGGACCTTAGTGGATGGCATGTGACACCAGTGAATTGGCCTGGGGTAGAATTACAGATTAAAGAGTCAGAGATGAGGTGAGGCCCTTCTCCAGCGGCAGTTGGAATCACTATGCAGTGTATCCAGAGTTCTGATTTTTACATGGCTGACATTTTTAATGCTTTTCTTAAGATAAAAGAGGCGCTTATTTGGAATGTGTGCTAAAAGATTTATGAGTGTTACACATCTTGAATAATTCTACCTGTAGAAGCCCCTTCATTGTACTTTCTTTTCATGTTATAGGGAACATTTGAAGACTACAAGGTTGACAAAAGGAAAGTCTCTGAAGTGATGTTTGAAATCATTTCACAAGAATTAATTGACAAGCTTCCCAGGCTGGGGTTATGGAGAGGGTTGAGGGATTATAATGGGGAAATAGGTTGTTTTGTAAGTAGGAAGCATTGCCTGTGTATGTGTTGTGTGGCGGGGAGGGAGGGAAGTTTGGGAGTGGGGAAAGGGCAAATGGGAAATTAATTTAATTTTTTGATAGTGATTCAGAAGCAGTATTTCAAAAAGCCAGTTTGAAGGCTCTGTTTTCAGGATTCGTTGTGCTGTGAGTATTTGTGGCCACCACTAAATATGTCACAATCCTGAGATCACTGCAGTGTTACAGTAAAACCAAGTATGAAGCTTTTGCAGATACTTGAGTGTATGGTATCTTTTAAGGGCCGTTGGGCTAGGAAAAGGAACCTGTCAACTGGAAACGTCCATGGGGCTGTTTGAACAGAGGCAGATAGTGGGGTCAGGACAGAATGTCTGCAAGTTTGGGACAAGCTGTCACACAAATACTATTCTGAAGTCAGGAAATGGTATTTAACAAATAAAAATCTAGGTAAAACCAAATGTTTCTTAACTAGGAGTGGCTCTTAGTATTGCCCTGGGTACACTGTAATTTAGGAAAGCCATGGATAAAGGAGATCTCCCCAGTGGAGTTGACATTCAATATAGAATGGATGGGCGGCTCTTTAATCTTCGGTGTCTCCACTCGAAGTCTAAAGTCTTCAGGGCGTCCATTACTGATCTTCAGTACACTGATGACTGTGTCATTCTTGCGCATACTGAGAATGACCTTCAGTCCATACTGGATTTTCTTGCACAAGCTTACTGAAGCCTGGGACTCTCACTCAATGTTGAGAAGACTAAAGTGCTCTGTCAGCCTGCTTCAGGCCTTGCACATGACCCACGACAAATCACCATCGAGGGTCAGACTTTGGAGACAGTTGAGCGCTTTCGCTACCTCGGTAGCCAACTTTCTCAGAATGGAAAAATCGACAGTGAGAGCCACCAGAGGATCCAGTGCACAAGTGCTTCCTTTGGGAAATTACTCTGACGTGTTTTCACAGACTGTGACCTACGGCAGGACACCAAGATCCAGGTTTACAAGACAATGGATGTGAAACCTGGGTGACCTATTGACAGCACCTGAAGAGTCTGGAGAGGTATCATGAACGATGCCTCCGGAAGATCCATCGCATCAAGTGGCAAGATTGCCGCACTAACGCCAGCATCCTTCACTGAAGTCAATGTCACCAGCATTGAAGCAATGATCCTCATGCACCAACTTCGCTGGGCTGGACACAGTGTGCAGATGCCAGACTCTCACCTCTCAAAACAAGCCCTTTTACTCTCAGCTTTCCCATGGTCAGAGATCCCGTAGTGGTCAGAGGAAACGCTACAAAGACACACTGAAAGCGTATCTTAAGAAAACCGATGTGGACATCACAAGGTGGGAGGAGCAAGCCACCAACTGACCCCAGTGGCGCCATATCCTCCATGAGGCAGTGGCCCACTTCGAGGAGAAGTGTCTTGTCCTCAAAGCTGAAAAGAAAAAGAAATAACTTTCTCCCAGAAGGCTGCTGGCCTTCCACGAAATGTCTGTACCTACTGCGGGTGGATTTGCGGTTCCAGGATCAGACTCCTGAGTCATCTCAGGACCCATATGTAAATCCGTGGTAGAGATCATCCTCCAATCGAGGGATTGCCAATCAATCAATCGGATAAAGGAGAGTGGTGGTGGTAGTCTAGCCCACTGACCTGTCACTGCCACATCATACTGCAAACTTAGGGCTAATTTGCTATCCACTCGCATCCCTAAGCATCTATAGGCCATTTTCCTATCAGGCAAAACAGGGTCTCTTGCATCCCGAGTGCAAGTGGGTGTTCTCTGGTGGGACTCTGTGGTCAGTTTAAAAATTCCTAATCCGCTCTAAACTGCACATCTTCCCATCCTCCCATCCAGACTTCCCAGCCAAGCTCCCTTCTTTTCTCATTTCCCCAGGCAGATCTCTACCAGCCAGATTCTAAGCTTATTTTACTAGGAATCATGAATACTTAAGGCAAGTCTACCAAGGCCTAAAATGTGTACAAACAGGAAACATGTACGTGTGGTCCTTCAGCCATCAGCTTTTTAAGACATGAACCAATGACATTTGGGAGACTCTAGGTCTGAGTGTCTCTTTCCATGGAGGAGGCGGAGAAAGCTGGGCTCATGGAGTTTGGTCAAGTCTCTGGAAAGGAGAGAGTTTGTGGGGAAAAGCCAGTGACTCAGCTTTGTCTCTGTGTGCACTGTCTGCTCTGCCTCTCTCTCACTATTTTAAGATTTTATACTGCTCCCCATCACCCTAGTGTCTGTAAAATCAATAGCACTAAGAAAGTCCCTAGTGGACTCCTGCAGTCTTTGAAACATCTCCCTTTACTGGGCCAGAGCTCTGCTTTGAATAGGTTTTTATTAGGGCTGTCAATTAATCACAGTTAACTCGCGCAATTAACTCAAAAAATTAATCGTGATTAATCGCACTTATAACAATAGAATACCAATTGAAATGTATTAAATATTTTTGGATTTTTTTTTACATTTTCAATATTGATTTCGATTACAACACAGAATACAAAGTGCACAGGGCTCACTTTATATTATTCTTTTTGATTACAGATATATGCACTGTAAAAATGATAAAAGAAATAGTATTTTTCAGTTCACCTCACGCAAGTACTGAAGTGCAATCTCTTTATCATGAAAGTGTAACTTACAAATGCAGATTTTTTTGTTTGTTACATAACTGCACTCAAAAACAAAACAGTGAAAAATTTTAGAGCCTACAAGTCCACTCAGTCCTACTTTGTATTCTGCCAATCAATAAGACAAACATGTTTTGTTTATATTGAGGGGAGATACTGCTGCCTGCTTCTTATTTACAGTGTTACCTGAAAGTGAGAACAGGTGTTTGCATGGCACTTTTGCAGCCGGCGTTGCAAGGTATTTACATGCCGGACATGCTAAACATTCATGTGCCCCTTCATGTTTCGGCCACCATTCCAGAGGACATGCTTCCATGCTGATGATGCTCATTAAAAAAATAATGTGTCAATTAAATTTGTGACTGGACTCCTTGGGGGAGAATTGTATGTCTCCTGCTCTGTTTTACCCGCATTCTGCCATATATTTCATGTTATAGCAGTCTTGGATGATGACCCAACACATGTTTGTTTTAAGAACACTTTCACAGCAGATTTGACAAAACACAAAGAAGGTACCGATGTGAGATTTCTAAAAATAGCTACAGCACTCGACCCAAGGTTTAAGAAGCTGAAGTGCCATCCAAAATCTGAGAGGGATAAGGTGTGGAGCATGCTTTTAGAAGTCTTAAAAGAGCAACACTCTGATGCAGAAACTACAGAACCTGAACCACCAAAAAATAAAATCAACCTGCTGGTGGCCTCTGACTCAGATGATGAAAGTGAACATGCGTTGGTCCGCACTGCTTTTGATTGTTATCGAGCAGAACCTGTCATCAGCATGGAAACATGTCCTCTGGAATGGTGGTTGAAGCATGAAGGGACATATGATCCTTTAGTGCATCTGGCCCGTAAATGTCTTGCAACACCAGTTACAACAGTGCCATGTGAACGCCTGTTCTCACTTTCAGGTGACATTGTAAACAAGAAGTGGGCAGCATTATCTCCTGCAAATTGTAACCAACCTTGTTTGTCTGAGTGATTGGCTGACTAAGAAGTAAGACTGAGTGGACTTGTAGGCTCTAAAGGTTTACATTGTTTTATTTTTGACTGCAGGTTTTTTTGTACATAATTCTACATTTGTAAGTTTAACTTTCATGATAAAGCGATTGCTTTACACTACTTTTATGAGGTGAATTGAAAAATAAATTTTTTTTGTTTTTACAGTGCAAATATTTTTAATAAAAAATAAATATAAATTGAGCCCTGTGCACTTTGTATTCTGTGTTGTAATTTGTAATTTAAATTAATATATTTGAAAATGTAGTAAACATCCAAACATATTTAAAATAAATGGTATTCTATTGTTGTTTAACAGTACAATTAATTGATTTTATATGTGATTTTTTTAATCGCTCGACAGCGCTAGTTTTTTTTCTTTGGGGTGGGGGCTGTCGTGGGTTGGGTCTAGAAGGGGTTTCTGAATTGTGAATGTCACTGGTAGGAGCCTGTTTTCCCCTCTCCTTTTCCCCTTTCTTTCGTAGTCAGCAAGGGGCACTTCTCATTCCTGTGAGTCCTTTCTCCTGGGAGCTGTTAAACGCAGGCCAGGGGTTAAAACTTTTCCCTTTTTGTTTTGCCTGTTGAACACACTTCGGGAGTGGGTGAAGTCTCAGCAGTGGCAGCCATTGCCATATACCCCGGAATGCTCCTGTAGCTCGCGTAGGTGTGCCCTGACAGAGCCGAGAATGCTGTGTATTCCTGTCAGAGAGACGCCAACAGCATGGCTTAGTTTCGGCATCGTGTGCCAGGGAATTCCACAGGGCTCCCAGAGGTCTGGGCAAACTTGCTAAGACACTTTTTGTCTTCTGCTACTTAGCTGGGTCGTTTTGTGCTGTGCTCCGGTCTTCAGTTTCGCTCTGCCCAGAAGGTGGAAGAACCAAAGCCTTGTCCCAGGTCTGTTTGCAAAACTCTCGGTCAGCTCAAACGTCCACGTTTCTGAAACTTGGTACAGAAAACCCAAGGCTGCCAGTGTGGGTGACGCTAGCTTGAGAAGAGACTGCAGGTGAGAGTAAAGCAGTGCATTATGGGCACAGGCTCCACAGTAGCTCTCTGGTTCCACTCCAGGAGTGGGGCAGGATCTGTATTGTATCTGTACACCCCAAAGCCCCACGTCTTGCTTGGGCTGGGGTGGTGATGCCGGTGCATCTCATGGAGTAAGGGGCTGAAAAAGCAGCAGCCGCCTGTTGTCTGGGTGGCTGGGAGTGGCCCTGAGGCACCAGCTGCTCAGTGAGAGACACGGACCAAGCTTGCTGCTGTGCGACCTGGGGCCACTGTCCTGCAGGCGATCCAAGGGGACAGAAGCAGGCTGTGTGGGCCTTTGCTCTGTAGCGGGCTTCTCCCCTAGCCCATCACTGGCACCAAGGCCTTAAACTGGCATCAGAAGCTTTAGGAAATGCTGCAAAACCTTCCACTTTGAGAAGGCTTTTTGTCCATAGGTGACTAGTCCTGCCACGGTGGCTCTCCATCTTCCCTTCTCAGTGGGTTTGCAGCACGCTCCCAGGGCGGAGCTAGAGAGTTGAGGCTGGAATCCTGGGGACCTGCAATGAGGAAAGTGAGGTGGAGGTTCAGGGCATTGTGGTTAGTGTTGCTTTGCATTCTGGTGAGGTTGTGCCACCAATCAGCCAACCTGTTTGCAACCAGGACCCCACCATGTTCCTAGGCCACTGCCAGCCCTTATCTGCTGTACACTCTGTGCCAAATTCGGCCCTGCCATAGTCAGACACAGCTCCCATTGACTTAAATGGCAGCTCTACATGTATACGCTTGAATTTGGTTTATTGGCTAGAAGAAGAATAAAATGGAGACAGACAAGTCCTACTCCCAATTACAGCAGCGGCAGGGTTGCCAACTCTTGCGATATTTGGTGTTTTTCTTAAAGCCCTGGTTCCTGAAGTCATGTGCTTTATATCAGAATCATAGCAATACAGGGCTGGCAGGGACCTCGAGAAGTCATCAAATCCAGCCCCTTGTTCTGTGGCAGGACCAAGTAAACCTAGACCATCCCTGACAGGCGTTTGTCCACTTGTTTGCAAAAGCTTCCAATGATGGGGTTTCCACAACCTCCCTTGGAAGCCTGTTCTGCAGCTCAGCTACCCTGAGGGTTAGAAAGTTTTTCCTGATATCTAACCTAAAACTCCCATGCTGCAGATTAAGCCTGTTACTTATTGTCCTGCCTTCAGTGGACATGGAGCACAGTTGATCACCGTGCTCTTGTTAACAGCTCTTGTTATCGGGTCGTCCTCAGTCGTCTTTTCTCAAGACAAAATGGTAGGTTTTTTAACCGTTCTTCCTAGGTCAGGTTTTCTAAACCTGTTATCATTTTTGTTGCTCTCCTCTAGACTTTCTCCAATTTTTCCACATCTTTCCTAAAGCGTGGCACCCAGAACTGGACACAGTGCTCCAGTTAGAGGCCTCATCAGTGCCAAATAGAGTGGGACAGCTACCTCCTGTGTCTTACTCACAGCAGTCCTGTTAATATGCCCCAGAGTCACATTAGCCTTTTCTGCAGCTGCATCACGTGGGTGACTTGTATTCAGTTTGTGATCCATTATAACCCCCAGATCCGTTTCAGCAGCACGACCACCTAGCCAGTTATTCCCCATTCTGTAGTTGTGCATTTGACTTTTCCGTCGTAAGTGAAGTACTTTGCACTTGTCTTTACTGAATTTCATCTTGTTGAATTCAGACCAATTCTCCAATTTGTCAAGGTCATTATAAATTTTAAACCTGTCCTCCAATCTTGGTTGTCATTTTAAAATAACGTTTCTAACCCTCATGATTAGGGAGAAAAGCTTGAAAAGACTCAGATGCCAGAAGACAAATACCCCTCCCCCAAGTTTTTAAAAATCTCATGAGTTTTGTGGCCCAGCCCCTGCCTTTCGGACACAGAGGCTGGTGGAGTTGCAGCAGGAGACAGAAGCAGATGGCACTGCTGCAACCAAGAGATGATTTTCTGACTGGCTCAGACAGCAGATCAAGTGCAGTCGCTCACTCACCATGGCAATGTAGAAATGAGAACCCAATTAGCTCATGTGACTTTTCTGACCAATCACAGCCAATCAACCCAGACTGACATTCAGAAAAGTAACACAAAAATCTTCTAACAATTTTCAAGCAATTTAAAATGAGCAGAAAGCTACCTTTGGTTGAAACTTTGTAAACTGCAAATATGTAGTGACCTTAAAGCAGGAAAGTGTGAGCAACAAAAATGATGACAAATATTTCTCTTAGCTAGCTGCCTGCTCAATATTTTCAGCTGTTTTCCAAGTGAGGCCTCTTGCTGTGCTGGGTACTATCACCATGACTGCATCCCAGGCTCTGGAGCCATCCACCTCCCCAGAGTTTATTGTTGGATGAGGCAATCCTGCAATAGCTGCAATAGCAACAGGATTTAAAAATATCAAAATAAAATCCACCCTTCTCTCCCTTCGGAGGGAAATGCTGAGCCTGGCTGATAGTTCATAGGTCTTAAGGCCAGAAGGGACCATTCTGATCATCTAGTCTGACCTGCACAAGGCAGGCCAACAGTTTCACCCAGAAAAACGGGCATAGAGATGAATGATTTGCCTGAGGCTATGCACCAGAACACAGAATCCTGGCTCCCAGTCCAGCATGCTGTCCACTAAACCACACTGCCTCCCTGGTTTGGCCCTTGTTCAGCCTAACAATCATAAGGGAGACCTGACTCTCTACAAAGCTATCATAAACTTATGACCCAATTCTCTCAGCCTTACCTACAGCGAGTAGAACCTTGGACCTGTCATTTCAGTGGCATTACTCACGGAGTGTACACTTCTCAATGTGAGTAAGGCTGGCAGACTTTACCCCTCAACATTAATGTGAGCTAAACATAGCAGCAGTGTTATCAACCTAAGCATCCCCAAATCACAAGATTGGCTTAAAATCATGAGATTTCAAAATGATGATAAATGTTGGGTTCTCTTTATTTCCTGTCTGTTGTTTTGAACCTTTAGGTCACGCATGTGCCATGTTTTTACTCTGTTATCTGCAACCAGGAGGGCCAGAAACTTACTTTTTTAAAAAAAGAAAGCTGAGATTCTCACCAAATTACTGGTCTCCAGGGTTGGGGCTTTAATATCGCAAGAACCAGCAACACTGCAGAGAGTCCCAAGCTGGCTTCCCTGCTACAAGTGTTAGCAAGAGCGGCTCTATTGGTAATGTGCCATGACCAGATCTGAGCCACTCCCGCAACTGCTGAATTCATTTTCAGTCGCTGGCATTTAATTTAATTACCTGCATTTGTAAAACACTTAGAAGTAAAATGCCATGTATGTACTGGGTGCTGTATTATTATTTCTTTAAATACATAACTGACACTAAGATAAATAGATAAAATGGTAATAGAAATTCCTCAGTTATCTGAATTATGCATATCATGTGCATTATGTTTCTACTGTGTTCAAACGGGAGAGTTTTTATTTATTTATATGATGGGTAAATTTAAATAGAGATCTGGGTGATGTCATCTGAAACCAGGAGGACTAGTTTGTGAAACAATATCCCATACAAACCTTAGCTGGCTGTCTTAAAATAGCTATTTTATAGCGTGGAAATGTAATATCTCTTTAAAAATGAGCACCTGGCTGGATCCTGTAAAATTAACTTCAACTGCAGCATGTCCTGGTGAATCATTTCATGTGGGTTAGGCCTCACCCTCCCCTTGGTTATAGCTTATATTAATTTTGCAGTAACTGCCTGTCTCTAGCCATTTGCAAGTCATTTCTGTGGAGCTGCAGGCCAGAATTAAAATTGACCGAATCATTAACGGCAGCCACGCTGGTTGGTACTGGAGAAGTTATGATACAGCAGATGAAATATGTCTGCACTCTTGGTTCCAGGATAGCTGAGAAGGATTAGAAGACAATTAATAAATCATTTAGTGCTGTGAGTTTAAGTAACTTCTTATTATAGGTTGCAGAGATTTATTGTGCACTGACAAATTTCCTCCATGTTGTATCCAGTTTGTTTCAGTGATTTTTAGTTTCAGTTTTTAAATATTTTAAAATGTTTCCGTGATTAAATATATAAAAATATGAAGTGTGTGTGTATAAATGATTAATGTGTAGTCTGTGTGTCAGACAAATCACCGGATTCTTTCCTAAGATGATAAAGGCATCTATACAAAAGACAGCGTAGACTACTGGCGTGTGGCTGGCTGAGAGTGTCGGCTCATGTCCCGGGGGGGGGAGGAAAGACAGTCACTGTTAATGTGCCTTTGCACCCGCAGCCACAACTGGAAAGGACGGTAATGTTCCACTAACCTGGAAACGTGTCTTGTAATTAAGCTCCGATCAAAATACGTGCCTCACGGCTCAAGTGAGGCAGCCTCAGAGTATGTCTGGGGGTTGTTGTGTACGTCAGTGATTTTCAAACTGCGGGTCGCGACCCAGTACTGGCTCACGGAATGGAAGGCCCTGGGTCGCGGCAGCTCTGGTCGGCAGCGCCGACCGGGCCATTAAAAGTCCCTTCGGCGGCGCTGCCCGGCTAAGGCAGGCTAGTTCCCGCCTGTTCCGACACCGCGCTGCGCCCCGGAAGCAGCCAGCAGCAGTGGGGGGGCGCACGGGGCTCCGCGCACTGCCCCTGCCCTGAGCACCAGCTCCGCACTCCCATTGTCCGGGAACCGGCCATTGGAAGCTGGGTGGGGGGTGCCTGCAGCTGAGAGCCTCATGGAGCCACTTGCGCACCTCCTCCTAGGAGCCGGACCT